>NW_028225242.1:0-600000 GCF_052327205.1 Somniosus microcephalus | reverse complement strand
AAGGTGAAGTCTGGAGGGTGAATCAGAAGAAACAGAAGAAGGAGAAGGAGAAGGTGAAGTCTGGAGGGTGAATCAGAAGAAGTAGAAGAAGGAGAAGGAGAAGGTGTAGTCTGGAGGGTGAATCAGAAGAAGCAGAAGAAGGAGAAGGAGAAGGTGAAGTCTGGAGGGTGAATCAGAAGAAGCAGAAGGAGAAGGAGAAGGTGAAGTCTGGAGGGTGAATCAGAAGAAGCAGAAGAAGGAGAAGGAGAAGGTGAGGTCTGGAGGGTGAATCAGAAGAAGCAGAAGAAGGAGAAGGAGAAGGTGAAGTCTGGAGGGTGAATCAGAAGAAGCAGAAGAAGGAGAAGGAGAAGGTGAAGTCTGGAGGGTGAATCAGAAGAAGCAGAAGAAGGAGAAGGAGAAGGTGAAGTCTGGAGGGTGAATCAGAAGAAGCAGAAGAAGGAGAAGGAGAAGGAGGAGTCTGGAGGGTGAATCAGAAGAAGCAGAAGAAGGAGAAGGATAAGGTGAAGTCTGGAGGGTGAAGCAGAAGAAGTAGAAGAAGGAGAAGGAGAAGGTGAAGTCAGGAGGGTGAATCAGAAGAAGTAGAAGAAGGAGAAGGAGAAGGTGAAGTCAGGAGGGTGAATCAGAAGAAGCAGAAGAAGGAGAAGGAGAAGGTGAAGTCTGGAGGGTGAATCAGAAGAATCAGAAGAAGGAGAAGGAGAAGGTGAAGTCTGGAGGGTGAATCAGAAGAAGCAGAAGAAGGAGAAGGAGAAGGTGAAGTCTGGAGGGTGAATCAGAAGAAGCAGAAGAAGGAGAAGGAGAAGGTGAAGTCAGGAGGGTGAATCAGAAGAAGCAGAAGAAGGAGAAGTAGAAGGTGAAGTTAGGAGGGTGAATCAGAAGAAGCAGAAGAAGGAGAAGGAGCAGGTGATGTCAGCGGGATGAAGCAGAAGAAGTAGAAGAAGGAGAAGGAGAAGGTGAAGTCAGGACGGTGAAGCAGAAGAAGCAGAAGAAGGAGAAGGAGAAGGTGAAGTCTGGAGGGTGAATCAGAATAAGTAGAAGAAGGAGAAGGAGAAGGTCAAGTCTGGAGGGTGAATCAGAAGAAGTAGAAGAAGGAGAAGGAGAAGGTGAAGTCTGGAGGGTGAAGCAGAAGAAGTAGAAGAAGGAGAAGGAGAAGGTGAAGTCAGGAGGGTGAATCAGAAGAAGTAGAAGAAGAAGAAGGAGAAGGTGAAGTCAGGAGGGTGAATCAGAAGAAGCAGAAGAAGGAGAAGGAGAAGGTGAAGTCTGGAGGGTGAATCAGAAGAAGCAGAAGAAGGAGAAGGAGCAGGTGATGTCAGGGGGATGAAGCAGAAGAATTAGAAGAAGGAGAAGGAGAAGGTGAAGTCAGGACGGTGAAGCAGAAGAAGCAGAAGAAGGAGAAGGAGAAGATGAAGTCTGGAGGGTGAATCAGAAGAAGTAGAAGAAGGAGAAGGAGAAGGTCAAGTCTGGAGGGTGAATCGGAAGAAGTAGAAGAAGGAGAAGGAGAAGGTGAAGTCTGGAGGGTGAAGCAGAAGAAGTAGAAGAAGGAGAAGGAGAAGGTGAAGTCAGGAGGGTGAATGAGAAGAAGTAGAAGAAGGAGAAGGAGAAGGTGAAGTCAGGAGGGTGAATCAGAAGAAGCAGAAGAAGGAGAAGGAGAAGGTGAAGTCTGGAGGGTGAATCAGAAGAAGCAGAAGAAGGAGAAGGAGAAGATGAAATCTGGAGGGTGAATCAGAAGAAGTAGAAGAAGGAGAAGGAGAAGGTGAGGTCTGGAGGGTGAATCAGAAGAAGTAGAAGAAGGAGAAGGAGAAGGTGAAGTCTGGAGGGTGAAACAGAAGAAGCAGAAGAAGGAAAGGAGAAGGTGAAGTCTGGAGGGTGAATCAGAAGAAGTAGAAGAAGGAGAAGGAGAAGGTGAAGTCTGGAGGGTGAATCAGAAGAAGCAGAAGAAGGAGAAGTAGAAGGTGAAGTCTGGAGGGTGAATCAGAAGAAGCAGAAGAAGGAGAAGGAGAAGGTGAAGTCTGGAGGGTGAATCAGAAGAAGCAGAAGAAGGCGAAGGAGAAGTTGAAGTCTGGAGGGTGAATCAGAAGAAGCAGAATAAGGAGAAGTGAAGGTGAAGTATGGAGGGTGAATCAGAAGAAGCAGAAGAAGGAGAAGGAGAAGGTGAAGTCTGGAGGGTGAATCAGAAGAATTAGAAGAAGGAGAAGGAGAAGGTGAAGTCTGGAGGGTGAAGCAGAAGAAGTAGAAGAAGGAGAAGGAGAAGGTGAAGTCAGGAGGGTGAATCAGAAGAAGTAGAAGAAGGAAAAGGAGAAGGTGAAGTCAGGAGGGTGAATCAGAAGAAGCAGAAGAAGGAGAAGGAAAAGGTGAAGTCTGGAGGGTGAATCAGAAGAAGCAGAATAAGGAGAAGGAGAAGGTGAAGTCTGGAGGGTGAATCAGAAGAAGCAGAATAAGGAGAAGGAGAAGGTGAAGTCTGGAGGGTGAATCAGAAGAAGCAGAAGAAGGAGAAGGAGAAGATGAAGTCTGGAGGGTGAATCAGAAGAAGTAGAAGAAGGAGAAGGAGAAGGTGAAGTCTGGAGGGTGAAGCAGAAGAAGTAGAAGAAGGAGAAGGAGAAGGTGAAGTCAGGAGGGTGAATCAGAAGAAGTAGAAGAAGGAGAAGGAGAAGGTGAAGTCAGGAGGGTGAATCAGAAGAAGCAGAAGAAGGAGAAGGAGAAGGTGAAGTCTGGCGGGTGAATCAGAATAATCAGAAGAAGGAGAAGGAGAAGGTGAAGTCTGGAGGGTGAATCAGAAGAAGCAGAAGAAAGAGAAGGAGAAGGTGAAGTCTGGAGGGTGAAGCAGAAGAAACAGAAGAAGGAGAAGGAGAAGGTGAAGACTGGAGGGTGAATCAGAAGAAGTGGAAGAAGGAGAAGGAGAAGGTGAAGTTTGGAGGGTGAATCAGAAGAAGTAGAAGAAGGAGAAGGAGAAGGTGAAGTCTGGAGGGTGAATCAGAAGAAGCAGAAGAAGGAGAAGGAGAAGGTGAAGTCTGGAGGGTGAATCAGAAGAAGTAGTAGAAGGAGAAGGAGAAGGTGAAGTCTGGAGGGTGAAGCAGAAGGAGTAGAAGAAGGAGAAGGAGAAGGTGAAGTCAGGAGGGTGAATCAGAAGAAGTAGAAGAAGGAGAAGGAGAAGGTGAAGTCAGGAATGTGAATCAGAAGAAGCAGAAGAAGGAGAAGGAGAAGGTGAAGTCTGGAGGGTGAATCAGAAGAAGCAGAATAAGGAGAAGGAGAAGGTGAAGTCTGGAGGGTGAATCAGAAGAAGCAGAATAAGGAGAAGGAGAAGGTGAAGTCTGGAGGGTGCATCAGAAGAAGCAGAAGAAGGAGAAGGAGAAGATGAAGTCTGGAGGGTGAATCAGAAGAAGTAGAAGAAGGAGAAGGAGAAGGTGAAGTCTGGAGGGTGAAGCAGAAGAAGTAGAAGAAGGAGAAGGAGAAGGTGAAGTCAGGAGGGTGAATCAGAAGAAGTAGAAGAAGGAGAAGGAGAAGGTGAAGTCAGGAGGGTGAATCAGAAGAAGCAGAAGAAGGAGAAGGAGAAGGTGAAGTCTGGAGGGTGAATCAGAAGAATCAGAAGAAGGAGAAGGAGAAGGTGAAGTCTGGAGGGTGAATCAGAAGAAGCAGAAGAAAGAGAAGGAGAAGGTGAAGTCTGGAGGGTGAAGCAGAAGAAACAGAAGAAGGAGAAGGAGAAGGTGAAGACTGGAGGGTGAATCAGAAGAAGTGGAAGAAGGAGAAGGAGAAGGTGAAGTCTGGAGGGTGAATCAGAAGAAGTAGAAGAAGGAGAAGGAGAAGGTGAAGTCTGGAGGGTGAATCAGAAGAAGCAGAAGAAGGAGAAGGAGAAGGTGAAGTCTGGAGGGTGAATCAGAAGAAGCAGAAGAAGGAGAAGGAGAAGATGAAGTCTGGAGGGTGAATCAGAAGAAGTAGAAGAAGGAGAAGGAGAAGGTGAAGTCTGGAGGGTGAATCAGAAGTAGTAGAAGAAGGAGAAGGAGAAGGTGAAGTCTGGACGGTGTATCAGAAGAAACAGAAGAAGGAGAAGGATAAGGTGAAGTCTGGAGGGTGAATCAGAAGAAGTAGAAGAAGGAGAAGGAGAAGGTGTAGTCTGGAGGGTGAATCAGAAGAAGTAGGCGAAGGAGAAGGAGAAGGTGAAGTCTGGAGGGTGAATCAGAAGAAGCAGAAGAAGGAGATGGAGAAGGTGAAGTCTGGAGGGTGAATCAGATGAAGTAGAAGAAGGAGAAGGAGAAGGTGAAGTCTGGAGGGTGAATCAGAAGAAGCAGGAGAAGGAGAAGGAGAAGGTGAAGTCTGGAGGGTGAATCAGAAGAAGCAGAAGAAGGAGAAGGAGAAGGTGAAGTCTGGAGGGTGAATCAGAAGAAGTAGAAGAAGGAGAAGGAGAAGGTGAAGTCTGGAGGGAGAATCAGAAGAAGTAGAAGAAGGAGAAGGAGAAGGTGAAGTCTGGAGGTTGAATCAGAAGAAGTAGAAGAAGGAGAAGGAGAAGGTGAAGTCTGGAGGGTGAAGCAGAAGAAGTAGAAGAAGGAGAAGGAGAAGGTGAAGTCAGGAGGGTGAATCAGAAGAAGTAGAAGAAGGAGAAGGAGAAGGTGAAGTCAGGAGGGTGAATCAGAAGAAGCAGAAGAAGGAGAAGGAGAAGGTGAAGTCTGGAGGGTGAATCAGAAGAATCAGAAGAAGGAGAAGGAGAAGGTGAAGTCTGGAGGGTGAATCAGAAGAAGCAGAAGAAAGAGAAGGAGATGGTGAAGTCTGTAGGTTGAATCAGAAGAAGTAGAAGAAGGAGAAGGAGAAGGTGAAGTCTGTAGGGTGAATCAGAAGAAGCAGAGGAAGGAGAAGGAGAAGGTGAAGTCTGGAGGGTGAATCAGAAGAAGCAGAAGAAGTAGAAGGAGAAGGTGAAGTCTGGAGGGTGAATCAGAAGAAGCAGAAGAAGGAGAAGGAGAAGGTGAAGTCTGGAGGGTGAATGAGAAGAAGCAGAATAAGGAGAAGGAGAAGGTGAAGTCTGGAGGGTGAATCAGAAGAAGCAGAAGAAGGAGAAGGAGAAGGTGAAGTCTGGAGGGTGAATCAGAAGAAGTAGAAGAAGGAGAAGGAGAAGGTGAAGTCTGGAGGGTGAAGCAGAAGAAGGAGAAGGAGAAGGTGAAGTCAGGAGGGTGAATCAGAAGAAGTAGAAGAAGGAGAAGGAGAAGGTGAAATCAGGAGGGTGAATCAGAAGAAGCAGAAGAAGGAGAAGGAGAAGGTGAAGTCTGTAGGGTGAATCAGAAGAATCAGAAGAAGGAGAAGGAGAAGGTGAAGTCTGGAGGGTGAATCAGAAGAAGCAGAAGAAAGAGAAGGAGAAGGTGAAGTCTGGAGGGTGAAGCAGAAGAAACAGAAGAAGGAGAAGGAGAAGGTGAAGACTGGAGGGTGAATCAGAAGAAGTAGAAGAAGGAGAAGGAGAAGGTGAAGTCTGGAGGGTGAATCAGAAGAAGTAGAAGAAGGAGAAGGAGAAGGTGAAGTCTGGAGGGTGAATCAGAAGAAGCAGAAGAAGGAGAAGGAGAAGGTGAAGTCTGGAGGGTGAATCAGAAGAAGCAGAAGAAGGAGAAGGAGAAGATGAAGTCTGGAGGGTGAATCAGAAGAAGTAGAAGAAGGAGAAGGAGAAGGTGAGTCTGGAGGGTGAATCAGAAGAAGCAGAAGAAGGAGAAGGAGAAGGTGAAGTCTGGAGGGTGAATCAGAAGAAGCAGAAGAAGGAGAAGGAGAAGGTGAAGTCTGGAGGGTGAATCAGAAGAAACAGAAGAAGGAGAAGGAGAAGGTGAAGTCTGGAGGGTGAATCAGAAGAAGTAGAAGAAGGAGAAGGAGAAGGTGTAGTCTGAAGGGTGAATCAGAAGAAGCAGAAGAAGGAGAAGGAGAAGGTGAAGTCTGGAGGGTGAATCAGAAGAAGCAGAAGAAGGAGAAAGAGAAGGTGAGGTCTGGAGGGTGAATCAGAAGAAGCAGAAGAAGGAGAAGGAGAAGGTGAAGTCTGGAGGGTGAATCAGAAGAAGCAGAAGAAGGAGAAGGAGAAGGTGAAGTCTGGAGGGTGAATAAGAAGAAACAAAAGAAGGAGAAGGAGAAGGTGAAGTCTGGAGGGTGAATCAGAAGAAGTAGAAGAAGGAGAAGGAGAAGGTGTAGTCTGGAGGGTGAATCAGAAGAAGCAGAAGAAGGAGAAGGAGAAGGTGAAGTCTGGAGGGTGAATCAGAAGAAGCAGAAGAAGGAGAAGGAGAAGGTGAAGTCTGGAGGGTGAATCAGAAGAAGCAGAAGAAGGAGAAGGAGAAGGTGAAGTCAGGAGGGTGAATCAGAAGAAGCAGAAGAAGGAGAAGGAGAAGGTGAAGTTAGGAGGGTGAATCAGAAGAAGCAGAAGAAGGAGAAGGAGCAGGTGATGTCACGGGGATGAAGCAGAATAAGTAGAAGAAGGAGAAGGAGAAGGTGAAGTCAGGACGGTGAAGCAGAAGAAGCAGAAGAAGGAGAAGGAGAAGGTGAAGTCTGGAGGGTGAATCAGAAGAAGTAGAAGAAGGAAAAGGAGAAGGTCAAGTCTGGAGGGTGAATCAGAAGAAGTAGAAGAAGGAGAAGGAGAAGGTGAAGTCTGGAGGGTGAAGCAGAAGAAGTAGAAGAAGGAGAAGGAGAAGGTGAAGTCAGGATGGTGAATCAGAAGAAGTAGAAGAAGGAAAAGGAGAAGGTCAAGTCTGGAGGGTGAATCAGAAGAAGTAGAAGAAGGAAAAGGAGAAGGTCAAGTCTGGAGGGTGAATCAGAAGAAGTAGAAGAAGGAGAAGGAGCAGGTGATGTCAGGGGGATGAAGCAGAATAAGTAGAAGAAGGAGAAGGAGAAGGTAAAGTCAGGACGGTGAAGCAGAAGAAGCAGAAGAAGGAGAAGGAGAAGGTGAAGTCTGGAGGGTGAATCAGAAGAAGTAGAAGAAGGAAAAGGAGAAGGTCAAGTCTGGAGGGTGAATCAGAAGAAGTAGAAGAAGGAAAAGTAGAAGGTGAAGTTAGGAGGGTGAATCAGAAGAAGCAGAAGAAGGAGAAGGAGCAGGTGATGTCAGGGGGATGAAGCAGAATAAGTAGAAGAAGGAGAAGGAGAAGGTAAAGTCAGGACGGTGAAGCAGAAGAAGCAGAAGAAGGAGAAGGAGAAGGTGAAGTCTGGAGGGTGAATCAGAAGAGGTAGAAGAAGGAAAAGGAGAAGGTCAAGTCTGGAGGGTGAATCAGAAGAAGTAGAAGAAGGAGAAGGAGAAGGTGAAGTCTGGAGGGTGAAGCAGAAGAAGTAGAAGAAGGAGAAGGAGAAGGTGAAGTCAGGATGGTGAATCAGAAGAAGTAGAAGAAGGAGAAGGAGAAGGTGAAGTCAGGAGGGTGAATCAGAAGAAGCAGAAGAAGGAGAAGGAGAAGGTGAAGTCTGGAGGGTGAATCAGAAGAATCAGAAGAAGGAGAAGGAGAAGGTGAAGTCTGGAGGGTGAATCAGAAGAAGCAGAAGAAAGAGAAGGAGAAGGTGAAGTCTGGAGGGTGAATCAGAAGAAGTAGAAGAAGGAGAAGGAGAAGGTGAAGTCTGGAGGGTGAATCAGAAGAAGCAGAAGAAGGAGAAGGAGAAGCTGATGTCTGGAGGGTGAATCAGAAGAAGCAGAAGAAGGAGAAGGAGAAGGTGAAGTCTGCAGGGTGAATCAGAAGAAGCAGAAGAAGGAGAAGGAGAAGGTGAAGTCTGGAGGGTGAATCAGAAGAAGCAGAATAAGGAGAAGGAGAAGGTGAAGTCTGGAGGGTGAATCAGAAGAAGCAGAAGAAGGAGAAGGAGAAGGTGAAGTCTGGAGGGTGAATCAGAAGAAGCAGAGGAAGGAGAAGGAGAAGGTGAAGTCTGGAGGGTGAATCAGAAGAAGCAGAAGAAGTAGAAGGAGAAGGTGAAGTCTGGAGGGTGAATCAGAAGAAGCAGAAGAAGGAGAAGGAGAAGGTGAAGTCTGGAGGGTGAATGAGAAGAAGCAGAATAAGGAGAAGGAGAAGGTGAAGTCTGGAGGGTGAATCAGAAGAAGCAGAAGAAGGAGAAGGAGAAGGTGAAGTCTGGAGGGTGAATCAGAAGAAGTAGAAGAAGGAGAAGGAGAAGGTGAAGTCTGGAGGGTGAAGCAGAAGAAGGAGAAGGAGAAGGTGAAGTCAGGAGGGTGAATCAGAAGAAGTAGAAGAAGGAGAAGGAGAAGGTGAAATCAGGAGGGTGAATCAGAAGAAGCAGAAGAAGGAGAAGGAGAAGGTGAAGTCTGTAGGGTGAATCAGAAGAATCAGAAGAAGGAGAAGGAGAAGGTGAAGTCTGGAGGGTGAATCAGAAGAAGCAGAAGAAAGAGAAGGAGAAGGTGAAGTCTGGAGGGTGAAGCAGAAGAAACAGAAGAAGGAGAAGGAGAAGGTGAAGACTGGAGGGTGAATCAGAAGAAGTAGAAGAAGGAGAAGGAGAAGGTGAAGTCTGGAGGGTGAATCAGAAGAAGTAGAAGAAGGAGAAGGAGAAGGTGAAGTCTGGAGGGTGAATCAGAAGAAGCAGAAGAAGGAGAAGGAGAAGGTGAAGTCTGGAGGGTGAATCAGAAGAAGCAGAAGAAGGAGAAGGAGAAGATGAAGTCTGGAGGGTGAATCAGAAGAAGTAGAAGAAGGAGAAGGAGAAGGTGAGGTCTGGAGGGTGAATCAGAAGAAGCAGAAGAAGGAGAAGGAGAAGGTGAAGTCTGGAGGGTGAATCAGAAGAAGCAGAAGAAGGAGAAGGAGAAGGTGAAGTCTGGAGGGTGAATCAGAAGAAACAGAAGAAGGAGAAGGAGAAGGTGAAGTCTGGAGGGTGAATCAGAAGAAGTAGAAGAAGGAGAAGGAGAAGGTGTAGTCTGGAAGGTGAATCAGAAGAAGCAGAAGAAGGAGAAGGAGAAGGTGAAGTCTGGAGGGTGAATCAGAAGAAGCGGAAGAAGGAGAAGGAGAAGGTGAAGTCTGGAGGGTGAATCAGAAGAAGCAGAAGAAGGAGAAGGAGAAGGTGAAGTCAGTAGGGTGAATCAGAAGAAGCAGAAGAAGGAGAAGGAGAAGGTGAAGTTAGGAGGGTGAATCAGAAGAAGCAGAAGAAGGAGAAGGAGCAGGGGATGTCAGGGGGATGAAGCAGAATAAGTAGAAGAAGGAGAAGGAGAAGATGAAGTCTGGAGGGTGAATCAGAAGTAGTAGAAGAAGGAGAAGGAGAAGGTGAAGTCTGGACGGTGTATCAGAAGAAACAGAAGAAGGAGAAGGATAAGGTGAAGTCTGGAGGGTGAATCAGAAGAAGTAGAAGAAGGAGAAGGAGAAGGTGTAGTCTGGAGGGTGAATCAGAAGAAGTAGACGAAGGAGAAGGAGAAGGTGAAGTCTGGAGGGTGAATCAGAAGAAGTAGAAGAAGGAGAAGGAGAAGGTGTAGTCTGGAGGGTGAATCAGAAGAAGTAGACGAAGGAGAAGGAGAAGGTGAAGTCTGGAGGGTGAATCAGAAGAAGCAGAAGAAGGAGATGGAGAAGGTGAAGTCTGGAGGGTGAATCAGATGAAGTAGAAGAAGGAGAAGGAGAAGGTGAAGTCTGGAGGGTGAATCAGAAGAAGCAGGAGAAGGAGAAGGAGAAGGTGAAGTCTGGAGGGTGAATCAGAAGAAGCAGAAGAAGGAGAAGGAGAAGGTGAAGTCTGGAGGGTGAATCAGAAGAAGTAGAAGAAGGAGAAGGAGAAGGTGAAGTCTGGAGGGAGAATCAGAAGAAGTAGAAGAAGGAGAAGGAGAAGGTGAAGTCTGGAGGTTGAATCAGAAGAAGTAGAAGAAGGAGAAGGAGAAGGTGAAGTCTGGAGGGTGAAGCAGAAGAAGTAGAAGAAGGAGAAGGAGAAGGTGAAGTCAGGAGGGTGAATCAGAAGAAGTAGAAGAAGGAGAAGGAGAAGGTGAAGTCAGGAGGGTGAATCAGAAGAAGCAGAAGAAGGAGAAGGAGAAGGTGAAGTCTGGAGGGTGAATCAGAAGAATCAGAAGAAGGAGAAGGAGAAGGTGAAGTCTGGAGGGTGAATCAGAAGAAGCAGAAGAAAGAGAAGGAGATGGTGAAGTCTGGAGGTTGAATCAGAAGAAGTAGAAGAAGGAGAAGGAGAAGGTGAAGTCTGTAGGGTGAATCAGAAGAAGCAGAGGAAGGAGAAGGAGAAGGTGAAGTCTGGAGGGTGAATCAGAAGAAGCAGAAGAAGTAGAAGGAGAAGGTGAAGTCTGGAGGGTGAATCAGAAGAAGCAGAAGAAGGAGAAGGAGAAGGTGAAGTCTGGAGGGTGAATGAGAAGAAGCAGAATAAGGAGAAGGAGAAGGTGAAGTCTGGAGGGTGAATCAGAAGAAGCAGAAGAAGGAGAAGGAGAAGGTGAAGTCTGGAGGGTGAATCAGAAGAAGTAGAAGAAGGAGAAGGAGAAGGTGAAGTCTGGAGGGTGAAGCAGAAGAAGGAGAAGGAGAAGGTGAAGTCAGGAGGGTGAATCAGAAGAAGTAGAAGAAGGAGAAGGAGAAGGTGAAATCAGGAGGGTGAATCAGAAGAAGCAGAAGAAGGAGAAGGAGAAGGTGAAGTCTGTAGGGTGAATCAGAAGAATCAGAAGAAGGAGAAGGAGAAGGTGAAGTCTGGAGGGTGAATCAGAAGAAGCAGAAGAAAGAGAAGGAGAAGGTGAAGTCTGGAGGGTGAAGCAGAAGAAACAGAAGAAGGAGAAGGAGAAGGTGAAGACTGGAGGGTGAATCAGAAGAAGTAGAAGAAGGAGAAGGAGAAGGTGAAGTCTGGAGGGTGAATCAGAAGAAGTAGAAGAAGGAGAAGGAGAAGGTGAAGTCTGGAGGGTGAATCAGAAGAAGCAGAAGAAGGAGAAGGAGAAGGTGAAGTCTGGAGGGTGAATCAGAAGAAGCAGAAGAAGGAGAAGGAGAAGATGAAGTCTGGAGGGTGAATCAGAAGAAGTAGAAGAAGGAGAAGGAGAAGGTGAGTCTGGAGGGTGAATCAGAAGAAGCAGAAGAAGGAGAAGGAGAAGGTGAAGTCTGGAGGGTGAATCAGAAGAAGCAGAAGAAGGAGAAGGAGAAGGTGAAGTCTGGAGGGTGAATCAGAAGAAACAGAAGAAGGAGAAGGAGAAGGTGAAGTCTGGAGGGTGAATCAGAAGAAGTAGAAGAAGGAGAAGGAGAAGGTGTAGTCTGAAGGGTGAATCAGAAGAAGCAGAAGAAGGAGAAGGAGAAGGTGAAGTCTGGAGGGTGAATCAGAAGAAGCAGAAGAAGGAGAAGGAGAAGGTGAAGTCTGGAGGGTGAATCAGAAGAAGCAGAAGAAGGAGAAAGAGAAGGTGAGGTCTGGAGGGTGAATCAGAAGAAGCAGAAGAAGGAGAAGGAGAAGGTGAAGTCTGGAGGGTGAATCAGAAGAAGCAGAAGAAGGAGAAGGAGAAGGTGAAGTCTGGAGGGTGAATAAGAAGAAACAAAAGAAGGAGAAGGAGAAGGTGAAGTCTGGAGGGTGAATCAGAAGAAGTAGAAGAAGGAGAAGGAGAAGGTGTAGTCTGGAGGGTGAATCAGAAGAAGCAGAAGAAGGAGAAGGAGAAGGTGAAGTCTGGAGGGTGAATCAGAAGAAGCAGAAGAAGGAGAAGGAGAAGGTGAAGTCTGGAGGGTGAATCAGAAGAAGCAGAAGAAGGAGAAGGAGAAGGTGAAGTCAGGAGGGTGAATCAGAAGAAGCAGAAGAAGGAGAAGGAGATGGTGAAGTTAGGAGGGTGAATCAGAAGAAGCAGAAGAAGGAGAAGGAGCAGGTGATGTCAGGGGGATGAAGCAGAATAAGTAGAAGAAGGAGAAGGAGAAGGTGAAGTCAGGACGGTGAAGCAGAAGAAGCAGAAGAAGGAGAAGGAGAAGGTGAAGTCTGGAGGGTGAATCAGAAGAAGTAGAAGAAGGAAAAGGAGAAGGTCAAGTCTGGAGGGTGAATCAGAAGAAGTAGAAGAAGGAGAAGGAGAAGGTGAAGTCTGGAGGGTGAAGCAGAAGAAGTAGAAGAAGGAGAAGGAGAAGGTGAAGTCAGGATGGTGAATCAGAAGAAGTAGAAGAAGGAAAAGGAGAAGGTCAAGTCTGGAGGGTGAATCAGAAGAAGTAGAAGAAGGAAAAGGAGAAGGTCAAGTCTGGAGGGTGAATCAGAAGAAGTAGAAGAAGGAGAAGGAGCAGGTGATGTCAGGGGGATGAAGCAGAATAAGTAGAAGAAGGAGAAGGAGAAGGTAAAGTCAGGACGGTGAAGCAGAAGAAGCAGAAGAAGGAGAAGGAGAAGGTGAAGTCTGGAGGGTGAATCAGAAGAAGTAGAAGAAGGAAAAGGAGAAGGTCAAGTCTGGAGGGTGAATCAGAAGAAGTAGAAGAAGGAAAAGTAGAAGGTGAAGTTAGGAGGGTGAATCAGAAGAAGCAGAAGAAGGAGAAGGAGCAGGTGATGTCAGGGGGATGAAGCAGAATAAGTAGAAGAAGGAGAAGGAGAAGGTAAAGTCAGGACGGTGAAGCAGAAGAAGCAGAAGAAGGAGAAGGAGAAGGTGAAGTCTGGAGGGTGAATCAGAAGAAGTAGAAGAAGGAAAAGGAGAAGGTCAAGTCTGGAGGGTGAATCAGAAGAAGTAGAAGAAGGAGAAGGAGAAGGTGAAGTCTGGAGGGTGAAGCAGAAGAAGTAGAAGAAGGAGAAGGAGAAGGTGAAGTCAGGATGGTGAATCAGAAGAAGTAGAAGAAGGAGAAGGAGAAGGTGAAGTCAGGAGGGTGAATCAGAAGAAGCAGAAGAAGGAGAAGGAGAAGGTGAAGTCTGGAGGGTGAATCAGAAGAATCAGAAGAAGGAGAAGGAGAAGGTGAAGTCTGGAGGGTGAATCAGAAGAAGCAGAAGAAAGAGAAGGAGAAGGTGAAGTCTGGAGGGTGAATCAGAAGAAGTAGAAGAAGGAGAAGGAGAAGGTGAAGTCTGGAGGGTGAATCAGAAGAAGCAGAAGAAGGAGAAGGAGAAGCTGATGTCTGGAGGGTGAATCAGAAGAAGCAGAAGAAGGAGAAGGAGAAGGTGAAGTCTGCAGGGTGAATCAGAAGAAGCAGAAGAAGGAGAAGGAGAAGGTGAAGTCTGGAGGGTGAATCAGAAGAAGCAGAATAAGGAGAAGGAGAAGGTGAAGTCTGGAGGGTGAATCAGAAGAAGCAGAAGAAGGAGAAGGAGAAGGTGAAGTCTGGAGGGTGAATCAGAAGAAGCAGAGGAAGGAGAAGGAGAAGGTAAAGTCTGGAGGGTGAATCAGAAGAAGCAGAAGAAGTAGAAGGAGAAGGTGAAGTCTGGAGGGTGAATCAGAAGAAGCAGAAGAAGGAGAAGGAGAAGGTGAAGTCTGGAGGGTGAATGAGAAGAAGCAGAATAAGGAGAAGGAGAAGGTGAAGTCTGGAGGGTGAATCAGAAGAAGCAGAAGAAGGAGAAGGAGAAGGTGAAGTCTGGAGGGTGAATCAGAAGAAGTAGAAGAAGGAGAAGGAGAAGGTGAAGTCTGGAGGGTGAAGCAGAAGAAGGAGAAGGAGAAGGTGAAGTCAGGAGGGTGAATCAGAAGAAGTAGAAGAAGGAGAAGGAGAAGGTGAAATCAGGAGGGTGAATCAGAAGAAGCAGAAGAAGGAGAAGGAGAAGGTGAAGTCTGTAGGGTGAATCAGAAGAATCAGAAGAAGGAGAAGGAGAAGGTGAAGTCTGGAGGGTGAATCAGAAGAAGCAGAAGAAAGAGAAGGAGAAGGTGAAGTCTGGAGGGTGAAGCAGAAGAAACAGAAGAAGGAGAAGGAGAAGGTGAAGACTGGAGGGTGAATCAGAAGAAGTAGAAGAAGGAGAAGGAGAAGGTGAAGTCTGGAGGGTGAATCAGAAGAAGTAGAAGAAGGAGAAGGAGAAGGTGAAGTCTGGAGGGTGAATCAGAAGAAGCAGAAGAAGGAGAAGGAGAAGGTGAAGTCTGGAGGGTGAATCAGAAGAAGCAGAAGAAGGAGAAGGAGAAGATGAAGTCTGGAGGGTGAATCAGAAGAAGTAGAAGAAGGAGAAGGAGAAGGTGAGGTCTGGAGGGTGAATCAGAAGAAGCAGAAGAAGGAGAAGGAGAAGGTGAAGTCTGGAGGGTGAATCAGAAGAAGCAGAAGAAGGAGAAGGAGAAGGTGAAGTCTGGAGGGTGAATCAGAAGAAACAGAAGAAGGAGAAGGTGAAGTCTGGAGGGTGAATCAGAAGAAGTAGAAGAAGGAGAAGGAGAAGGTGTAGTCTGGAAGGTGAATCAGAAGAAGCAGAAGAAGGAGAAGGAGAAGGTGAAGTCTGGAGGGTGAATCAGAAGAAGCGGAAGAAGGAGAAGGAGAAGGTGAAGTCTGGAGGGTGAATCAGAAGAAGCAGAAGAAGGAGAAGGAGAAGGTGAAGTCAGTAGGGTGAATCAGAAGAAGCAGAAGAAGGAGAAGGAGAAGGTGAAGTTAGGAGGGTGAATCAGAAGAAGCAGAAGAAGGAGAAGGAGCAGGGGATGTCAGGGGGATGAAGCAGAATAAGTAGAAGAAGGAGAAGGAGAAGATGAAGTCTGGAGGGTGAATCAGAAGTAGTAGAAGAAGGAGAAGGAGAAGGTGAAGTCTGGACGGTGTATCAGAAGAAACAGAAGAAGGAGAAGGATAAGGTGAAGTCTGGAGGGTGAATCAGAAGAAGTAGAAGAAGGAGAAGGAGAAGGTGTAGTCTGGAGGGTGAATCAGAAGAAGTAGACGAAGGAGAAGGAGAAGGTGAAGTCTGGAGGGTGAATCAGAAGAAGTAGAAGAAGGAGAAGGAGAAGGTGTAGTCTGGAGGGTGAATCAGAAGAAGTAGACGAAGGAGAAGGAGAAGGTGAAGTCTGGAGGGTGAATCAGAAGAAGCAGAAGAAGGAGATGGAGAAGGTGAAGTCTGGAGGGTGAATCAGATGAAGTAGAAGAAGGAGAAGGAGAAGGTGAAGTCTGGAGGGTGAATCAGAAGAAGCAGGAGAAGGAGAAGGAGAAGGTGAAGTCTGGAGGGTGAATCAGAAGAAGCAGAAGAAGGAGAAGGAGAAGGTGAAGTCTGGAGGGTGAATCAGAAGAAGTAGAAGAAGGAGAAGGAGAAGGTGAAGTCTGGAGGGAGAATCAGAAGAAGTAGAAGAAGGAGAAGGAGAAGGTGAAGTCTGGAGGTTGAATCAGAAGAAGTAGAAGAAGGAGAAGGAGAAGGTGAAGTCTGGAGGGTGAAGCAGAAGAAGTAGAAGAAGGAGAAGGAGAAGGTGAAGTCAGGAGGGTGAATCAGAAGAAGTAGAAGAAGGAGAAGGAGAAGGTGAAGTCAGGAGGGTGAATCAGAAGAAGCAGAAGAAGGAGAAGGAGAAGGTGAAGTCTGGAGGGTGAATCAGAAGAATCAGAAGAAGGAGAAGGAG
Organism: Somniosus microcephalus; assembly: GCF_052327205.1. Classification (NCBI taxonomy): domain Eukaryota; kingdom Metazoa; phylum Chordata; class Chondrichthyes; order Squaliformes; family Somniosidae; genus Somniosus; species Somniosus microcephalus. The sequence goes on along the minus strand of NW_028225242.1, from coordinate 584,699 downwards.
AAGGTGAAGTCTGGAGGGTGAATCAGAAGAAGCAGAAGAAAGAGAAGGAGATGGTGAAGTCTGGAGGTTGAATCAGAAGAAGTAGAAGAAGGAGAAGGAGAAGGTGAAGTCTGTAGGGTGAATCAGAAGAAGCAGAGGAAGGAGAAGGAGAAGGTGAAGTCTGGAGGGTGAATCAGAAGAAGCAGAAGAAGTAGAAGGAGAAGGTGAAGTCTGGAGGGTGAATCAGAAGAAGCAGAAGAAGGAGAAGGAGAAGGTGAAGTCTGGAGGGTGAATGAGAAGAAGCAGAATAAGGAGAAGGAGAAGGTGAAGTCTGGAGGGTGAATCAGAAGAAGCAGAAGAAGGAGAAGGAGAAGGTGAAGTCTGGAGGGTGAATCAGAAGAAGTAGAAGAAGGAGAAGGAGAAGGTGAAGTCTGGAGGGTGAAGCAGAAGAAGGAGAAGGAGAAGGTGAAGTCAGGAGGGTGAATCAGAAGAAGTAGAAGAAGGAGAAGGAGAAGGTGAAATCAGGAGGGTGAATCAGAAGAAGCAGAAGAAGGAGAAGGAGAAGGTGAAGTCTGTAGGGTGAATCAGAAGAATCAGAAGAAGGAGAAGGAGAAGGTGAAGTCTGGAGGGTGAATCAGAAGAAGCAGAAGAAAGAGAAGGAGAAGCTGAAGTCTGGAGGGTGAAGCAGAAGAAACAGAAGAAGGAGAAGGAGAAGGTGAAGACTGGAGGGTGAATCAGAAGAAGTAGAAGAAGGAGAAGGAGAAGGTGAAGTCTGGAGGGTGAATCAGAAGAAGTAGAAGAAGGAGAAGGAGAAGGTGAAGTCTGGAGGGTGAATCAGAAGAAGCAGAAGAAGGAGAAGGAGAAGGTGAAGTCTGGAGGGTGAATCAGAAGAAGCAGAAGAAGGAGAAGGAGAAGATGAAGTCTGGAGGGTGAATCAGAAGAAGTAGAAGAAGGAGAAGGAGAAGGTGAGTCTGGAGGGTGAATCAGAAGAAGCAGAAGAAGGAGAAGGAGAAGGTGAAGTCTGGAGGGTGAATCAGAAGAAGCAGAAGAAGGAGAAGGAGAAGGTGAAGTCTGGAGGGTGAATCAGAAGAAACAGAAGAAGGAGAAGGAGAAGGTGAAGTCTGGAGGGTGAATCAGAAGAAGTAGAAGAAGGAGAAGGAGAAGGTGTAGTCTGAAGGGTGAATCAGAAGAAGCAGAAGAAGGAGAAGGAGAAGGTGAAGTCTGGAGGGTGAATCAGAAGAAGCAGAAGAAGGAGAAGGAGAAGGTGAAGTCTGGAGGGTGAATCAGAAGAAGCAGAAGAAGGAGAAAGAGAAGGTGAGGTCTGGAGGGCGAATCAGAAGAAGCAGAAGAAGGAGAAGGAGAAGGTGAAGTCTGGAGGGTGAATCAGAAGAAGCAGAAGAAGGAGAAGGAGAAGGTGAAGTCTGGAGGGTGAATAAGAAGAAACAAAAGAAGGAGAAGGAGAAGGTGAAGTCTGGAGGGTGAATCAGAAGAAGTAGAAGAAGGAGAAGGAGAAGGTGTAGTCTGGAGGGTGAATCAGAAGAAGCAGAAGAAGGAGAAGGAGAAGGTGAAGTCTGGAGGGTGAAGCAGAAGAAGCAGAAGAAGGAGAAGGAGAAGGTGAAGTCTGGAGGGTGAATCAGAAGAAGCAGAAGAAGGAGAAGGAGAAGGTGAAGTCAGGAGGGTGAATCAGAAGAAGCAGAAGAAGGAGAAGGAGATGGTGAAGTTAGGAGGGTGAATCAGAAGAAGCAGAAGAAGGAGAAGGAGCAGGTGATGTCAGGGGGATGAAGCAGAATAAGTAGAAGAAGGAGAAGGAGAAGGTGAAGTCAGGACGGTGAAGCAGAAGAAGCAGAAGAAGGAGAAGGAGAAGGTGAAGTCTGGAGGGTGAATCAGAAGAAGTAGAAGAAGGAAAAGGAGAAGGTCAAGTCTGGAGGGTGAATCAGAAGAAGTAGAAGAAGGAGAAGGAGAAGGTGAAGTCTGGAGGGTGAAGCAGAAGAAGTAGAAGAAGGAGAAGGAGAAGGTGAAGTCAGGATGGTGAATCAGAAGAAGTAGAAGAAGGAAAAGGAGAAGGTCAAGTCTGGAGGGTGAATCAGAAGAAGTAGAAGAAGGAAAAGGAGAAGGTCAAGTCTGGAGGGTGAATCAGAAGAAGTAGAAGAAGGAGAAGGAGCAGGTGATGTCAGGGGGATGAAGCAGAATAAGTAGAAGAAGGAGAAGGAGAAGGTAAAGTCAGGACGGTGAAGCAGAAGAAGCAGAAGAAGGAGAAGGAGAAGGTGAAGTCTGGAGGGTGAATCAGAAGAAGTAGAAGAAGGAAAAGGAGAAGGTCAAGTCTGGAGGGTGAATCAGAAGAAGTAGAAGAAGGAAAAGTAGAAGGTGAAGTTAGGAGGGTGAATCAGAAGAAGCAGAAGAAGGAGAAGGAGCAGGTGATGTCAGGGGGATGAAGCAGAATAAGTAGAAGAAGGAGAAGGAGAAGGTAAAGTCAGGACGGTGAAGCAGAAGAAGCAGAAGAAGGAGAAGGAGAAGGTGAAGTCTGGAGGGTGAATCAGAAGAAGTAGAAGAAGGAAAAGGAGAAGGTCAAGTCTGGAGGGTGAATCAGAAGAAGTAGAAGAAGGAGAAGGAGAAGGTGAAGTCTGGAGGGTGAAGCAGAAGAAGTAGAAGAAGGAGAAGGAGAAGGTGAAGTCAGGATGGTGAATCAGAAGAAGTAGAAGAAGGAGAAGGAGAAGGTGAAGTCAGGAGGGTGAATCAGAAGAAGCAGAAGAAGGAGAAGGAGAAGGTGAAGTCTGGAGGGTGAATCAGAAGAATCAGAAGAAGGAGAAGGAGAAGGTGAAGTCTGGAGGGTGAATCAGAAGAAGCAGAAGAAAGAGAAGGAGAAGGTGAAGTCTGGAGGGTGAATCAGAAGAAGTAGAAGAAGGAGAAGGAGAAGGTGAAGTCTGGAGGGTGAATCAGAAGAAGCAGAAGAAGGAGAAGGAGAAGCTGATGTCTGGAGGGTGAATCAGAAGAAGCAGAAGAAGGAGAAGGAGAAGGTGAAGTCTGCAGGGTGAATCAGAAGAAGCAGAAGAAGGAGAAGGAGAAGGTGAAGTCTGGAGGGTGAATCAGAAGAAGCAGAATAAGGAGAAGGAGAAGGTGAAGTCTGGAGGGTGAATCATAAGAAGCAGAAGAAGGAGAAGGAGAAGGTGAAGTCTGGAGGGTGAATCAGAAGAAGCAGAGGAAGGAGAAGGAGAAGGTGAAGTCTGGAGGGTGAATCAGAAGAAGCAGAAGAAGTAGAAGGAGAAGGTGAAGTCTGGAGGGTGAATCAGAAGAAGCAGAAGAAGGAGAAGGAGAAGGTGAAGTCTGGAGGGTGAATGAGAAGAAGCAGAATAAGGAGAAGGAGAAGGTGAAGTCTGGAGGGTGAATCAGAAGAAGCAGAAGAAGGAGAAGGAGAAGGTGAAGTCTGGAGGGTGAATCAGAAGAAGTAGAAGAAGGAGAAGGAGAAGGTGAAGTCTGGAGGGTGAAGCAGAAGAAGGAGAAGGAGAAGGTGAAGTCAGGAGGGTGAATCAGAAGAAGTAGAAGAAGGAGAAGGAGAAGGTGAAATCAGGAGGGTGAATCAGAAGAAGCAGAAGAAGGAGAAGGAGAAGGTGAAGTCTGTAGGGTGAATCAGAAGAATCAGAAGAAGGAGAAGGAGAAGGTGAAGTCTGGAGGGTGAATCAGAAGAAGCAGAAGAAAGAGAAGGAGAAGGTGAAGTCTGGAGGGTGAAGCAGAAGAAACAGAAGAAGGAGAAGGAGAAGGTGAAGACTGGAGGGTGAATCAGAAGAAGTAGAAGAAGGAGAAGGAGAAGGTGAAGTCTGGAGGGTGAATCAGAAGAAGTAGAAGAAGGAGAAGGAGAAGGTGAAGTCTGGAGGGTGAATCAGAAGAAGCAGAAGAAGGAGAAGGAGAAGGTGAAGTCTGGAGGGTGAATCAGAAGAAGCAGAAGAAGGAGAAGGAGAAGATGAAGTCTGGAGGGTGAATCAGAAGAAGTAGAAGAAGGAGAAGGAGAAGGTGAGGTCTGGAGGGTGAATCAGAAGAAGCAGAAGAAGGAGAAGGAGAAGGTGAAGTCTGGAGGGTGTATCAGAAGAAGCAGAAGAAGGAGAAGGAGAAGGTGAAGTCTGGAGGGTGAATCAGAAGAAACAGAAGAAGGAGAAGGAGAAGGTGAAGTCTGGAGGGTGAATCAGAAGAAGTAGAAGAAGGAGAAGGAGAAGGTGTAGTCTGGAAGGTGAATCAGAAGAAGCAGAAGAAGGAGAAGGAGAAGGTGAAGTCTGGAGGGTGAATCAGAAGAAGCGGAAGAAGGAGAAGGAGAAGGTGAAGTCTGGAGGGTGAATCAGAAGAAGCAGAAGAAGGAGAAGGAGAAGGTGAAGTCAGTAGGGTGAATCAGAAGAAGCAGAAGAAGGAGAAGGAGAAGGTGAAGTTAGGAGGGTGAATCAGAAGAAGCAGAAGAAGGAGAAGGAGCAGGGGATGTCAGGGGGATGAAGCAGAATAAGTAGAAGAAGGAGAAGGAGAAGATGAAGTCTGGAGGGTGAATCAGAAGAAGTAGAAGAAGGAGAAGGAGAAGGTGAGGTCTGGAGGGTGAATCAGAAGAAGCAGAAGAAGGAGAAGGAGAAGATGAAGTCTGGAGGGTGAATCAGAAGAAGTAGAAGAAGGAGAAGGAGAAGGTGAGGTCTGGAGGGTGAATCAGAAGAAGCAGAAGAAGGAGAAGGAGAAGGTGAAGTCTGGAGGGTGAATCAGAAGAAGCAGAAGAAGGAGAAGGAGAAGGTGAAGTCTGGAGGGCGAATCAGAAGAAACAGAAGAAGGAGAAGGAGAAGGTGAAGTCTGGAGGGTGAATCAGAAGAAGTAGAAGAAGGAGAAGGAGAAGGTGTAGTCTGGAGGGTGAATCAGAAGAAGCAGAAGAAGGAGAAGGAGAAGGTGAAGTCTGGAGGGTGAATCAGAAGAAGCAGAAGAAGGAGAAGGAGAATGTGAAGTCTGGAGGGTGAATCAGAAGAAGCAGAAGAAGGAGAAGGAGAAGGTGAGGTCTGGAGGGTGAATCAGAAGAAGCAGAAGAAGGAGAAGGAGAAGGTGAAGTCTGGAGGGTGAATCAGAAGAAGCAGAAGAAGGAGAAGGAGAAGGTGAAGTCTGGAGGGTGAATCAGAAGAAACAAAAGAAGGAGAAGGAGAAGGTGAAGTCTGGAGGGTGAATCAGAAGAAGTAGAAGAAGGAGAAGGAGAAGGTGTAGTCTGGAGGGTGAATCAGAAGAAGCAGAAGAAGGAGAAGGAGAAGGTGAAGTCTGGAGGGTGAATCAGAAGAAGCAGAAGAAGGAGAAGGAGAAGGTGAAGTCTGGAGGGTGAATCAGAAGAAGCAGAAGAAGGAGAAGGAGAAGGTGAAGTCAGGAGGGTGAATCAGAAGAAGCAGAAGAAGGAGAAGGAGAAGGTGAAGTTAGGAGGGTGAATCAGAAGAAGCAGAAGGAGGAGAAGGAGCAGGTGATGTCAGGGGGATGAAGCAGAATAAGTAGAAGAAGGAGAAGGAGAAGGTGAAGTCAGGACGGTGAAGCAGAAGAAGCAGAAGAAGGAGAAGGAGAAGGTGAAGTCTGGAGGGTGAATCAGAAGAAGTAGAAGAAGGAAAAGGAGAAGGTCAAGTCTGGAGGGTGAATCAGAAGAAGTAGAAGAAGGAGAAGGAGAAGGTGAAGTCTGGAGGGTGAAGCAGAAGAAGTAGAAGAAGGAGAAGGAGAAGGTGAAGTCAGGATGGTGAATCAGAAGAAGTAGAAGAAGGAGAAGGAGAAGGTGAAGTCAGGAGGGTGAATCAGAAGAAGCAGAAGAAGGAGAAGGAGAAGGTGAAGTCTGGAGGGTGAATCAGAAGAATCAGAAGAAGGAGAAGGAGAAGGTGAAGTCTGGAGGGTGAATCAGAAGAAGCAGAAGAAAGAGAAGGAGAAGGTGAAGTCTGGAGGGTGAATCAGAAGAAGTAGAAGAAGGAGAAGGAGAAGGTGAAGTCTGGAGGGTGAATCAGAAGAAGCAGAAGAAGGAGAAGGAGAAGGTGAAGTCTGGAGGGTGAATCAGAAGAAGCAGAAGAAGGAGAAGGAGAAGGTGAAGTCTGCAGGGTGAATCAGAAGAAGCAGAAGAAGCAGAAGGAGAAGGTGAAGTCTGGAGGGTTAATCAGAAGAAACAGAAGAAGGAGAAGGAGAAGGTGAAGTCTGGAGGGTGAATCAGAAGAAGTAGAAGAAGGAGAAGGAGAAGGTGTAGTCTGGAGGGTGAATCAGAAGAAGCAGAAGAAGGAGAAGGAGAAGGTGAAGTCTGGAGGGTGAATCAGAAGAAGCAGAAGAAGGAGAAGGAGAAGGTGAAGTCTGGAGGGTGAATCAGAAGAAGCAGAAGAAGAAGAAGGAGAAGGTGAAGTCAGGAGGGTGAATCAGAAGAAGCAGAAGAAGGAGAAGGAGAAGGTGAAGTTAGGAGGGTGAATCAGAAGAAGCAGAAGAAGGAGAAGGAGCAGGTGATGTCAGGGGGATGAAGCAGAATAAGTAGAAGAAGGAGAAGGAGAAGGTGAAGTCAGGACGGTGAAGCAGAAGAAGCAGAAGAAGGAGAAGGTGAAGGTGAAGTCTGGAGGGTGAATCAGAAGAAGTAGAAGAAGGAAAAGGAGAAGGTCAAGTCTGGAGGGTGAATCAGAAGAAGTAGAAGAAGGAGAAGGAGAAGGTGAAGTCTGGAGGGTGAAGCAGAAGAAGTAGAAGAAGGAGAAGGAGAAGGTGAAGTCAGGATGGTGAATCAGAAGAAGTAGAAGAAGGAGAAGGAGAAGGTGAAGTCAGGAGGGTGAATCAGAAGAAGCAGAAGAAGGAGAAGGAGAAGGTGAAGTCTGGAGGGTGAATCAGAAGAATCAGAAGAAGGAGAAGGAGAAGGTGAAGTCTGGAGGGTGAATCAGAAGAAGCAGAAGAAAGAGAAGGAGAAGGTGAAGTCTGGAGGGTGAATCAGAAGAAGTAGAAGAAGGAGAAGGAGAAGGTGAAGTCTGGAGGGTGAATCAGAAGAAGCAGAAGAAGGAGAAGGAGAAGGTGAAGTCTGGAGGGTGAATCAGAAGAAGCAGAAGAAGGAGAAGGAGAAGGTGAAGTCTGCAGGGTGAATCAGAAGAAGCAGAAGAAGGAGAAGGAGAGGGTGAAGTCTGGAGGGTGAATCAGAAGAAGCAGAATAAGGAGAAGGAGAAGGTGAAGTCTGGAGGGTGAATCAGAAGAAGCAGAAGAAGGAGAAGGAGAAGGTGAAGTCTGGAGGGTGAATCAGAAGAAGCAGAGGAAGGAGAAGGAGAAGGTGAAGTCTGGAGGGTGAATCAGAAGAAGCAGAAGAAGTAGAAGGAGAAGGTGAAGTCTGGAGGGTGAATCAGAAGAAGCAGAAGAAGGAGAAGGAGAAGGTGAAGTCTGGAGGGTGAATGAGAAGAAGCAGAATAAGGAGAAGTAGAAGGTGAAGTCTGGAGGGTGAATCAGAAGAAGCAGAAGAAGGAGAAGGAGAAGGTGAAGTCTGGAGGGTGAATCAGAAGAAGTAGAAGAAGGAGAAGGAGAAGGTGAAGTCTGGAGGGTGAAGCAGAAGAAGTAGAAGAAGGAGAAGGAGAAGATGAAATCAGGAGGGTGAATCAGAAGAAGCAGAAGAAGGAGAAGGAGAAGGTGAAGTCTGTAGGGTGAATCAGAAGAATCAGAAGAAGGAGAAGGAGAAGGTGAAGTCTGGAGGGTGAATCAGAAGAAGCAGAAGAAAGAGAAGGAGAAGGTGAAGTCTGGAGTGTGAAGCAGAAGAAACAGAAGAAGGAGAAGGAGAAGGTGAAGACTGGAGGGTGAATCTGAAGAAGTAGAAGAAGGAGAAGGAGAAGGTGAAGTCTGGAGGGTGAATCAGAAGAAGTAGAAGAAGGAGAAGGAGAAGGTGAAGTCTGGAGGGTGAATCAGTAGAAGCAGAAGAAGGAGAAGGAGAAGGTGAAGTCTGGAGGGTGAATCAGAAGAAGCAGAAGAAGGAGAAGGAGAAGATGAAGTCTGGAGGGTGAATCAGAAGAAGTAGAAGAAGGAGAAGGAGAAGGTGAGGTCTGGAGGGTGAATCAGAAGAAGCAGAAGAAGGAGAAGGAGAAGGTGAAGTCTGGAGGGTGAATCAGAAGAAGCAGAAGAAGGAGAAGGAGAAGGTGAAGTCTGGAGGGTGAATCAGAAGAAACAGAAGAAGGAGAAGGAGAAGGTGAAGTCTGGAGGGTGAATCAGAAGAAGTAGAAGAAGGAGAAGGAGAAGGTGTAGTCTGGAAGGTGAATCAGAAGAAGCAGAAGAAGGAGAAGGAGAAGGTGAAGTCTGGAGGGTGAATCAGAAGAAGCAGAAGAAGGAGAAGGAGAAGGTGAAGTCTGGAGGGTGAATCAGAAGAAGCAGAAGAAGGAGAAGGAGAAGGTGAAGTCAGGAGGGTGAATCAGAAGAAGCAGAAGAAGGAGAAGGAGAAGGTGAAGTTAGGAGGGTGAATCAGAAGAAGCAGAAGAAGGAGAAGGAGCAGGTGATGTCAGGGGGATGAAGCAGAATAAGTAGAAGAAGGAGAAGGAGAAGGTGCAGTCAGGACGGTGAAGCAGAAGAAGCAGAAGAAGGAGAAGGAGAAGGTGAAGTCTGGAGGGTGAATCAAAAGAAGTAGAAGAAGGAAAAGGAGAAGGTCAAGTCTGGAGGGTGAATCAGAAGAAGTAGAAGAAGGAGAAGGAGAAGGTGAAGTCTGGAGGGTGAAGCAGAAGAAGTAGAAGAAGGAGAAGGAGAAGGTGAAGTCAGGATGGTGAATCAGAAGAAGTAGAAGAAGGAGAAGGAGAAGGTGAAGTCAGGAGGGTGAATCAGAAGAAGCAGAAGAAGGAGAAGGAGAAGGTGAAGTCTGGAGGGTGAATCAGAAGAATCAGAAGAAGGAGAAGGAGAAGGTGAAGTCTGGAGGGTGAATCAGAAGAAGCAGAAGAAACAGAAGGAGAAGGTGAAGTCTGGAGGGTGAATCAGAAGAAGTAGAAGAAGGAGAAGGAGAAGGTGAAGTCTGGAGGGTGAATCAGAAGAAGCCGAAGAAGGAGAAGGAGAAGGTGAAGTCTGGAGGGTGAATCAGAAGAAGCAGAAGAAGGAGAAGGAGAAGGTAAAGTCTGCAGGGTGAATCAGAAGAAGCAGAAGAAGGAGAAGGAGAAGGTGAAGTCTGGAGGGTGAATCAGAAGAAGCAGAATAAGGAGAAGGAGAAGGTGAAGTCTGGAGGGTGAATCAGAAGAAGCAGAAGAAGGAGAAGGAGAAGATGAAGTCTGGAGGGTGAATCAGAAGAAGTAGAAGAAGGAGAAGGAGAAGTTGAAGTCTGGAGGGTGAAGCAGAAGAATTAGAAGATGGAGAAGGAGAAGGTGAAGTCAGGAGGGTGAATCAGAAGAAGTAGAAGAAGGAGAAGGAGAAGGTGAAGTCTGTAGGGTGAATCAGAAGAAGCAGAATAAGGAGAAGGAGAAGGTGAAGTCTGGAGGGTGAATCAGAAGAAGCAGAAGAAGGAGAAGGAGAAGGTGAAGTCTGGAGGGTGAATCAGAAGAAGTAGAAGAAGGAGAAGGAGAAGGTGAAGTCTGGAGGGTGAAGCAGAAGAAGTAGAAGAAGGAGAAGGAGAAGGTGAAGTCAGGTGGGTGAATCAGAAGAAGTAGAAGAAGGAGAAGGAGAAGGTGAAGTCAGGAGGGTGAATCAGAAGAAGCAGAAGAAGGAGAAGGAGAAGGTGAAGTCTGGAGGGTGAATCAGAAGAATCAGAAGAAGGAGAAGGAGAAGGTGAAGTCTGGAGGGTGAATCAGAAGAAGCAGAAGAAAGAGAAGGAGAAGGTGAAGTCTGGAGGCTGAAGCAGAAGAAACAGAAGAAGGAGAAGGAGAAGGTGAAGACTGGAGGGTGAATCAGAAGAAGTAGAAGAAGGAGAAGGAGAAGGTGAAGTCTGGAGGGTGAATCAGAAGAAGTAGAAGAAGGAGAAGGAGAAGGTGAAGTCTGGAGGGTGAATCAGAAGAAGCAGAAGAAGGAGAAGGAGAAGGTGAAGTCTGGAGTGTGAATCAGAAGAAGCAGAAGAAGGAGAAGGAGAAGATGAAGTCTGGAGGGTGAATCAGAAGAAGTAGAAGAAGGAGAAGGAGAATGTGAAGTCTGGAGGGTGAATCAGAAGTAGTAGAAGAAGGAGAAGGAGAAGGTGAAGTCTGGAGGGTGAATCAGAAGAAACAGAAGAAGGAGAAGGAGAAGGTGAAGTCTGGAGGGTGAATCAGAAGAAGTAGAAGAAGGAGAAGGAGAAGGTGTAGTCTGGAGGGTGAATCAGAAGAAGTAGACGAAGGAGAAGGAGAAGGTGAAGTCTGGAGGGTGAATCAGATGAAGCAGAAGAAGGAGATGGAGAAGGTGAAGTCTGGAGGTTGAATCAGAAGAAGTAGAAGAAGGAGAAGGAGAAGGTGAAGTCTGGAGGGTGAATCAGAAGAAGCAGAAGAAGGAGAAGGAGAAGGTGAAGTCTGGAGGGTGAATCAGAAGAAGCAGAAGAAGGAGAAGGAGAAGGTGAAGTCTGGAGGGTGATTCAGAAGAAGCAGGATAAGGAGAAGGAGAAGGTGAAGTCTGGAGGTTGAATCAGAAGAAGCAGAAGAAGGAGAAGGAGAAGCTGAAGTCTGGAGGGTGAATCAGAAGAAGTAGAAGAAGGAGAAGGAGAAGATGAAGTCTGGAGGGTGAATCAGAAGAAGTAGAAGAAGGAGAAGGAGAAGGTGAATGCTGGAGGGTGAATCAGAAGACGTAGAAGAAGGAGAAGGAGAAGGTGAAGTCTGGAGGGTGAAGCAGAAGAAGTAGAAGAAGGAGAAGGAGAAGGTGAAGTCAGGAGGGTGAATCAGAAGATGTAGAAGAAGGAGAAGGAGAAGGTGAAGTCAGGAGGGTGAATCAGAAGAAGCAGAAGAAGGAGAAGGAGAAGGTGAAGTCTGGAGGGTGAATCAGAAGAATCAGAAGAAGGAGAAGGAGAAGGTGAAGTCTGGAGGGTGAATCAGAAGAAGCAGAAGAAAGAGAAGGAGAAGGTGAAGTCTGTAGGGTGAATCAGAAGAAGTAGAAGAAGGAGAAGGAGAAGGTGAAGTCTGGAGGGTGAATCAGTAGAAGCAGAAGAAGGAGAAGGAGAAGGTGAAGTCTGGAGGGTGAATCAGAAGAAGTAGACGAAGGAGAAGGAGAAGGTGAAGTCTGGAGGGTGAATCAGAAGAAGCAGAAGAAGGAGATGGAGAAGGTGAAGTCTGGAGGGTGAATCAGAAGAAGTAGAAGAAGGAGAAGGAGAAGGTGAAGTCTGGAGGGTGAATCAGAAGAAGCAGAAGAAGGAGAAGGAACAGGTGAAGTCTGGAGGGTGAATCAGAAGAAGCAGAAGAAGGAGAAGGAGAAGGTGAAGTCTGGAGGGTGATTCAGAAGAAGCAGAATAAGGAGAAGGAGAAGGTGAAGTCTGGAGGGTGCATCAGAAGAAGCAGAAGAAGGAGAAGGAGAAGGTGAAGTCTGGAGGGTGAATCAGAAGACGTAGAAGAAGGAGAAGGAGAAGGTGAAGTCTGGAGGGTGAATCAGAAGAAGTAGAAGAAGGAGAAGGAGAAGGTGAAGTCTGGAGGGTGAATCAGAAGAAGTAGAAGAAGGAGAAGGAGAAGGTGAAGTCTGGAGGGTGAAGCAGAAGAAGTAGAAGAAGGAGAAGGAGAAGGTGAAGTCAGGAGGGTGAATCAGAAGATGTAGAAGAAGGAGAAGGAGAAGGTGAAGTCAGGAGGGTGAAACAGAAGAAGCAGAAGAAGGAGAAGGAGAAGGTGAAGTCTGGAGGGTGAATCAGAAGAAGTAGAAGAAGGAGAAGGAGAAGGTGAAGTCTGGAGGGTGAATCAGAAGAAGCAGAAGAAGGAGAAGGAGAAGGTGAAGTCTGGAGGGTGAATCAGAAGAAGCAGAAGAAGGAGAAGGAGAAGGTGAAGTCTGGAGGGTGAATCAGAAGAAGCAGAATAAGGAGAAGGAGAAGGTGAAGTCTGGAGGGTGAATCAGAAGAAGCAGAAGAAGGAGAAGGAGAAGGTGAAGTCGGGGTGTGAATCAGAAGAAGTAGAAGAAGGAGAAGGAGAAGGTGAAGTCTGGAGGGTGAAGCAGAAGAAGTAGAAGAAGGAGAAGGAGAAGGTGAAGTCAGGAGGGTGAATCAGAAGAAGTAGAAGAAGGAGAAGGAGAAGGTGAAGTCAGGAGGGTGAATCAGAAGAAGCAGAAGAAGGAGATATAGAAGGTGAAGTCTTGAGGGTGAATCAGAAGAATCAGAAGAAGGAGAAGGAGAAGGTGAAGTCTGGAGGGTGAAGCAGAAGAAGCAGAAGAAAGAGAAGGAGAAGGTGAAGTCTGGAGGGTGAAGCAGAAGAAACAGAAGAAGGAGAAGGAGAAGGTGAAGACTGGAGGGTGAATCAGAAGAAGTAGAAGAAGGAGAAGGAGAAGGTGAAGTCTATAGGGTGAATCAGAAGAAGTAGAAGAAGGAGAAGGAGAAGGTGAAGTCTGGAGGGTGAATCAGAAGAAGCAGAAGAAGGAGAAGGAGAAGGTGAAGTCTGGAGGGTGAATCAGAAGAAGCAGAAGAAGGAGAAGGAGAAGATGAAGTCTGGAGGGTGAATCAGAAGAAGTAGAAGAAGGAGAAGGAGAAGGTGAGGTCTGGAGGGTGAATCAGAAGAAGCAGAAGAAGGAGAAGGAGAAGGTGAAGTCTGGAGGGTGAATCAGAAGAAGCAGAAGAAGGAGAAGGAGAAGGTGAATTCTGGAGTGTGAATCAGAAGAAGCAGAAGAAGGAGAAGGAGAAGGTGAAGTCAGGAGGGTGAATCAGAAGAAGCAGAAGAAGGAGAAGGAGAAGGTGAAGTTAGGAGGGTGAATCAGAAGAAGCAGAAAAAGGAGAAGGAGCAGGTGTAGCAGAAGAAGTAGAAGAAGGAGAAGGAGAAGGTGAAGTCAGGACGATGAAGCAGAAGAAGCAGAAGAAGGAGAAGGAGAAGGTGAAGCCTGGAGGGCGCAGCAGAAGAAGCAGAAGAAGGAGAAGGAGAAGGTGAAGTCTGGAGTGTGAAGCAGAAGAAGCAGAAGAAGGAGAAGGAGAAGGTGAAGTCTGGAGGGCGCAGCAGAAGAAGCAGAAGAAGGAGAATGAGAAGGTGAAGTCTGGAGGGTGAATCAGAAGAAGCAGAAGAAGGAGAAGGAGAAGGTGAAGTCTGGAGGGTGAATCAGAAGAAGTAGAAGAAGGAGAAGGAGAAGGTGAAGTCTGGAGGGTGAAGCAGAAGAAGTAGAAGAAGGAGAAGGAGAAGGTGAAGTCAGGAGGGTGAATCAGAAGAAGTAGAAGAAGGAGAAGGAGAAGCTGAAGTCAGGAGGGTGAATCAGAAGAAGCAGAAGAAGGAGAAGGAGAAGGTGAAGTCTGGAGGGTGAATCAGAAGAAGCAGAAGAAAGAGAAGGAGAAGGTGAAGTCTGGAGGGTGAAGCAGAAGAAACAGAAGAAGGAGAAGGAGAAGGTGAAGACTGGAGGGTGAATCAGAAGAAGTAGAAGAAGGAGAAGGAGAAGGTGAAGTCTGGAGGGTGAATCAGAAGAAGTAGAAGAAGGAGAAGGAGAAGTTGAAGTCTGGAGGGTGAATCAGAAGAAGCAGAAGAAGGAGAAGGAGAAGGTGAAGTCTGGAGGGTGAATCAGAAGAAGCAGAAGAAGGAGAAGGAGAAGATGAAGTCTGGAGGGTGAATCAGAAGAAGTAGACGAAGGAGAAGGAGAAGTTGAAGTCTGGAGGGTGAATCAGAAGAAGCAGAAGAAGGAGAAGGAGAAGGTGAAGTCTGGAGGGTGAATCAGAAGAAGTAGAAGAAGGAGAAGGAGAAGGTGAAGTCTGGAGGGTGAATCAGAAGAAGCAGAAGAAGGAGAAGGAGAAGGTGAAGTCTGGAGGGTGAATCAGAAGAAGCAGAAGAAGGAGAAGGAGAAGGTGAAGTCTGGAGGGTGAATCAGAAGAAGTAGAAGAAGGAGAAGGAGAAGTTGAAGTCTGGAGGGTGAAGCAGAAGAAGTAGAAGATGGAGAAGGAGAAGGTGAAGTCAGGAGGGTGAATCAGAAGAAGTAGAAGAAGGAGAAGGAGAAGGTGAAGTCAGGAGGGTGAATCAGAAGAAGCAGAAGATGGAGAAGGAGAAGGTGAAGTCTGGAGGGTGAATCAGAAGAATCAGAAGAAGGAGAAGGAGAAGGTGAAGTCTGGAGGGTGAATCAGAAGAAGCAGAGGAAGGAGAAGGAGAAGGTGAAGTCTGGAGGGTGAATCAAAAGAAGCAGAATAAGGAGAAGGAGAAGGTGAAGTCTGGAGGGTGAATCAGAAGAAGCAGAATAAGGAGAAGGAGAAGGTGAAGTCTGGAGGGTGAATCAGAAGAAGCAGAAGAAGGAGAAGGAGAAGGTGAAGTCTGGAGGGTGAATCAGAAGAAGTAGAAGAAGGAGAAGGAGAAGGTGAAGTCTGGAGGGTGAAGCAGAAGAAGTAGAAGAAGGAGAAGGAGAAGGTGAAGTCAGGAGGGTGAATCAGAAGAAGTAGAAGAAGCAGAAGGAGAAGGTGAAGTCAGGAGGGTGAATCAGAAGAAGCAGAAGAAGGAGAAGGAGAAGGTGAAGTCTGGAGGGTGAATCAGAAGAATCAGAAGAAGGAGAAGGAGAAGGTGAAGTCTGGAGGGTGAATCAGAAGAAGCAGAAGAAAGAGAAGGAGAAGGTGAAGTCTGGAGGGTGAAGCAGAAGAAACAGAAGAAGGAGAAGGAGAAGGTGAAGACTGGAGGGTGAATCAGAAGAAGTAGAAGAAGGAGAAGGAGAAGGTGAAGTCTGGAGGGTGAATCAGAAGAAGTAGAAGAAGGAGAAGGAGAAGGTGAAGTCTGGAGGGTGAATCAGAAGAAGCAGAAGAAGGAGAAGGAGAAGGTGAAGTCTGGAGGGTGAATCAGAAGAAGCAGAAGAAGGAGAAGGAGAAGATGAAGTCTGGAGGGTGAATCGGAAGAAGTAGAAGAAGGAGAAGGAGAAGGTGAAGTCTGGAGGGTGAATCAGAAGAAGTAGAAGAAGGAGAAGGAGAAGTTGAAGTCTGTAGGGTGAATCAGAAGAAGCAGAAGAAGGAGAAGGAGAAGGTGAAGTCTGGAGGGTGAATCAGAAGAAGCAGAAGAAGGAGAAGGAGAAGATGAAGTCTGGAGGGTGAATCAGAAGAAGTAGAAGAAGGAGAAGGAGAAGATGAAGTCTGGAGGGTGAATCAGAAGAAGTAGAAGAAGGAGAAGGAGAAGATGAAGTCTGGAGGGTGAATCAGAAGAAACAGAAGAAGGAGCAGGAGAAGGTGAAGTCTGGAGGGTGAATCAGAAGAAGTAGAAGAAGGAGAAGGAGAAGGTGTAGTCTGGAGGGTGAATCAGAAGAAGTAGACGAAGGAGAAGGAGAAGGTAAAGTCTGGAGGGTGAATCAGAAGAAGCAGAAGAAGGAGAAGGTGATGTCTGGAGGGTGAATCAGAAGAAGTAGAAGAAGGAGAAGGAGAAGGTGAAGTCTGGAGGGTGAATCAGAAGAAGCAGAAGAAGGAGAAGGAGAAGGTGAGGTCTGGAGGGTGAATCAGAAGAAGCAGAAGAAGGAGAAGGAGAAGGTGAAGTCTGGAGGGTGAATCAGAAGAAGTAGATGAAGGAGAAGGAGAAGGTGAAGTCTGGAGGGTGAATCAGAAGAAGCAGAAGAAGGAGATGGAGAAGGTGAAGTCTGGAGGGTGAATCAGAAGACGTAGAAGAAGGAGAAGGAGAAGGTGAAGACTGGAGGGTGAATCAGAAGAAGCAGAAGAAGGAGAAGGAGAAGGTGAAGTCTGGAGGGTGAATCAGAAGAAGCAGAAGAAGGAGAAGGAGAAGGTGAAGTCTGGAGGGTGATTCAGAAGAAGCAGAATAAGGAGAAGGAGAAGGTGAAGTCTGGAGGGTGAATCAGAAGAAGCAGAAGAAGGAGAAGGAGAAGGTGAAGTCTGGAGGGTGAATCAGAAGAAGTAGAAGAAGGAGAAGGAGAAGGTGAAGTCTGGAGGGTGAATCAGAAGAAGTAGAAGAAGGAGAAGGAGAAGGTGAAGTCTGGAGGGTGAATCAGAAGAAGTAGAAGAAGGAGAAGGTGAAGTCTGGAGGGTGAAGCAGAAGAAGTAGAAGAAGGAGAAGGAGAAGGTGAAGTCAGGAGGGTGAATCAGAAGATGTAGAAGAAGGACAAGGAGAAGGTGAAGTCAGGAGGGTGAATCAGAAGAAGCAGAAGAAGGAGAAGGAGAAGGTGAAGTCTGGAGGGTGAATCAGAAGAAGTAGAAGAAGGAGAAGGAGAAGGTGAAGTCTGGAGGGTGAATCAGAAGAAGCAGAAGAAGGAGAAGGAGAAGGTGAAGTCTGGAGGGTGAATCAGAAGAAGCAGAAGAAGGAGAAGGAGAAGGTGAAGTCTGGAGGGTGAATCAGAAGAAGCAGAATAAGGAGAAGGAGAAGGTTAAGTCTGGAGGGTGAATCAGAAGAAGCAGAAGAAGGAGAAGGAGAAGGTGAAGTCTGGAGGGTGAATCAGAAGAAGTAGAAGAAGGAGAAGGAGAAGGTGAAGTCTGGAGGGTGAAGCAGAAGAAGTAGAAGAAGGAGAAGGAGAAGGTGAAGTCAGGAGGGTGAATCAGAAGAAGTAGAAGAAGGAGAAGGAGAAGGTGAAGTCAGGAGGGTGAATCAGAAGAAGCAGAAGAAGGAGATAGAGAAGGTGAAGTCTGGAGGTTGAATCAGAAGAATCAGAAGAAGGAGAAGGAGAAGGTGAAGTCTGGAGGGTGAAGCAGAAGAGCAGAAGAAAGAGAAGGAGAAGGTGAAGTCTGGAGGGTGAAGCAGAAGAAACAGAAGAAGGAGAAGGAGAAGGTGAAGACTGGAGGGTGAATCAGAAGAAGTAGAAGAAGGAGAAGGAGAAGGTGAAGTCTGGAGGGTGAATCAGAAGAAGTAGAAGAAGGAGAAGGAGAAGTTGAAGTCTGGAGGGTGAATCAGAAGAAGCAGAAGAAGGAGAAGGAGAAGGTGAAGTCTGGAGGGTGAATCAGAAGAAGCAGAAGAAGGAGAAGGAGAAGATGAAGTCTGGAGGGTGAATCAGAAGAAGTAGAAGAAGGAGAAGGAGAAGGTGAGGTCTGGAGGGTGAATCAGAAGAAGCAGAAGAAGGAGAAGGAGAAGGTGAAGTCTGGAGGGTGAATCAGAAGAAGCAGAAGAAGGAGAAGGAGAAGGTGAAGTCTGGAGGGTGAATCAGAAGAAGCAGAAGAAGGAGAAGGAGAAGGTGAAGTCAGGAGGGTGAATCAGAAGAAGCAGAAGAAGGAGAAGGAGAAGGTGAAGTTAGGAGGGTGAATCAGAAGAAGCAGAAGAAGGAGAAGGAGCAGGTGAAGTCAGGGGGGTGTAGCAGAAGAAGTAGAAGAAGGAGAAGGAGAAGGTGAAGTCAGGACGGTGAAGCAGAAGAAGCAGAAGAAGGAGAAGGAGAAGGTGAAGCCTGGAGGGCGCAGCAGAGGAAGCAGAAGAAGGAGAAGGAGAAGGTGAAGTCTGGAGTGTGAAGCAGAAGAAGCAGAAGAAGGAGAAGGAGAAGGTGAAGTCTGGAGGGCGCAGCAGAAGAAGCAGAAGAAGGAGAATGAGAAGGTGAAGTCTGGAGGGTGAATCAGAAGAAGCAGAAGAAGGAGAAGGAGAAGGTGAAGTCTGGAGGGTGAATCAGAAGAAGCAGAAGAAGGAGAAGGAGAAGGTGAAGTCTGGAGGGTGAATCAGAAGAAGCAGAAGAAGGAGAAGGAGAAGGTGAAGTCTGGAGGGTGAATCAGAAGAAGCAGAATAAGGAGAAGGAGAAGGTTAAGTCTGGAGGATGAATCAGAAGAAGCAGAAGAAGGAGAAGGAGAAGGTGAAGTCTGGAGGGTGAATCAGAAGAAGTAGAAGAAGGAGAAGGAGAAGGTGAAGTCTGGAGGGTGAAGCAGAAGAAGTAGAAGAAGGAGAAGGAGAAGGTGAAGTCAGGAGGGTGAATCAGAAGAAGTAGAAGAAGGAGAAGGAGAAGGTGAAGTCAGGAGGGTGAATCAGAAGAAGCAGAAGAAGGAGATAGAGAAGGTGAAGTCTGGAGGGTGAATCAGAAGAATCAGAAGAAGGAGAAGGAGAAAGTGAAGTCTGGAGGGTGAAGCAGAAGAAGCAGAAGAAAGAGAAGGAGAAGGTGAAGTCTGGAGGGTGAAGCAGAAGAAACAGAAGAAGGAGAAGGAGAAGGTGAAGACTGGAGGGTGAATCAGAAGAAGTAGAAGAAGGAGAAGGAGAAGGTGAAGTCTGGAGGGTGAATCAGAAGAAGTAGAAGAAGGAGAAGGAGAAGGTGAAGTCTGGAGGGAGAATCAGAAGAAGCAGAAGAAGGAGAAGGAGAAGGTGAAGTCTGGAGGATGAATCAGAAGAAGCAGAAGAAGGAGAAGGAGAAGATGAAGTCTGGAGGGTGAATCAGAAGAAGAAGAAGAAGGAGAAGGAGAAGGTGAGGTCTGGGGGGTGAATCAGAAGAAGCAGAAGAAGGAGAAGGAGAAGGTGAAGTCTGGAGGGTGAATCAGAAGAAGCAGAAGAAGGAGAAGGAGAAGGTGAAGTCTGGAGGGTGAATCAGAAGAAGCAGAAGAAGGAGAAGGAGAAGGTGAAGTCAGGAGGGTGAATCAGAAGAAGCAGAAGAAGGAGAAGGAGAAGGTGAAGTTAGGAGGGTGAATCAGAAGAAGCAGAAGAAGGAGAAGGAGCAGGTGAAGTCAGGGGGGTGTAGCAGAAGAAGTAGAAGAAGGAGAAGGAGAAGGTGAAGTCAGGACGGTGAAGCAGAAGAAGCAGAAGAAGGAGAAGGAGAAGGTGAAGCCTGGAGGGCGCAGCAGAAGAAGCAGAAGAAGGAGAAGGAGAAGGTGAAGTCTGGAGTGTGTAGCAGAAGAAGCAGAAGAAGGAGAAGGAGAAGGTGAAGTCTGGAGGGCGCAGCAGAAGAAGCAGAAGAAGGAGAATGAGAAGGTGAAGTCTGGAGGGTGAATCAGAAGAAGCAGAAGAAGGAGAAGGAGAAGGTGAAGTCTGGAGGTTGAATCAGAAGAAGTAGAAGAAGGAGAAGGAGAAGGTGAAGTCTGGAGGGTGATGCAGAAGAAGTAGAAGAAGGAGAAGGAGAAGGTGAAGTCAGGAGGGTGAATCAGAAGAAGTAGAAGAAGGAGAAGGAGAAGGTGAAGTCAGGAGGGTGAATCAGAAGAAGCAGAAGAAGGAGAAGGAGAAGGTGAAGTCTGGAGGGTGAATCAGAAGAATCAGAAGAAGGAGAAGGAGAAGGTGAAGTCTGGAGGGTGAATCAGAAGAAGCAGAAGAAAGAGAAGGAGAAGGTGAAGTCTGGAGGGTGAAGCAGAAGAAACAGAAGAAGGAGAAGGAGAAGGTGAAGACTGGAGGGTGAATCAGAAGAAGTAGAAGAAGGAGAAGGAGAAGCTGATGTCTGGAGGGTGAATCAGAAGAAGTAGAAGAAGGAGAAGGAGAAGTTGAAGTCTGGAGGGTGAATCAGAAGAAGCAGAAGAAGGAGAAGGAGAAGGTGAAGTCTGGAGGGTGAATCAGAAGAAGCAGAAGAAGGAGAAGGAGAAGATGAAGTCTGGAGGGTGAATCAGAAGAAGTAGAAGAAGGAGAAGGAGAAGGTGAAGTCTGGAGGGTGAATCAGAAGAAGTAGAAGAAGGAGAAGGAGAACATGAAGTCTGGAGGGTGAATCAGAAGAAACAGAAGAAGGAGAAGGAGAAGGTGAAGTCTGGAGGGTGAATCAGAAGAAGTAGACGAAGGAGAAGGAGAAGGTGAAGTCTGGAGGGTGAATCAGAAGAAGCAGAAGAAGGAGAAGGAGAAGGTGAAGTCTGGAGGGTGAATCAGATGAAGTAGAAGAAGGAGAAGGAGAAGGTGAAGTCTGGAGGGTGAATCAGAAGAAGCAGAAGAAGGAGAAGGAGAAGGTGAAGTCTGGAGGGTGAATCAGAAGAAGTAGAAGAAGGAGAAGGAGAAGTTGAAGTCTGGAGGGTGAAGCAGAGGAAGTAGAAGATGGAGAAGGAGAAGGTGAAGTCAGGAGGGTGAATCAGATGATGTAGAAGAAGGAGAAGGAGAAGGTGAAGTCAGGAGGGTGAATCAGAAGAAGCAGAAGAAGGAGAAGGAGAAGGTGAAGTCTGGAGGGTGAATCAGAAGAAGTAGAAGAAGGAGAAGGAGAAGGTGAAGTCTGGAGGGTGAATCAGAAGAAGCAGAAGAAGGAGAAGGAGAAGGTGAAGTCTGGAGGGTGAATCAGAAGAAGCAGAAGAAGGAGAAGGAGAAGGTGAAGTCTGGAGGGTGAATCAGAAGAAGCAGAAGAAGGAGAAGGAGAAGATGAAGTCTGGAGGGTGAATCAGAAGAAGTAGAAGAAGGAGAAGGAGAAGGTGAAGTCTGGAGGGTGAATCAGAAGAAGTAGAAGAAGGAGAAGGAGAACATGAAGTCTGGAGGGTGAATCAGAAGAAACAGAAGAAGGAGAAGGAGAAGGTGAAGTCTGGAGGGTGAATCAGAAGAAGTAGACGAAGGAGAAGGAGAAGGTGAAGTCTGGAGGGTGAATCAGAAGAAGCAGAAGAAGGAGAAGGAGAAGGTGAAGTCTGGAGGGTGAATCAAAAGAAGCAGAATAAGGAGAAGGAGAAGGTGAAGTCTGGAGGGTGAATCAGAAGAAGCAGAATAAGGAGAAGGAGAAGGTGAAGTCTGGAGGGTGAATCAGAAGAAGCAGAAGAAGGAGAAGGAGAAGGTGAAGTCTGGAGGGTGAATCAGAAGAAGTAGAAGAAGGAGAAGGAGAAGGTGAAGTCTGGAGGGTGAAGCAGAAGAAGTAGAATAAGGAGAAGGAGAAGGTGAAGTCTGGAGGGTGAATCAGAAGAAGCAGAAGAAGGAGAAGGAGAAGGTGAAGTCTGGAGGGTGAATCAGAAGAAGTAGAAGAAGGAGAAGGAGAAGGTGAAGTCTGGAGGGTGAAGCAGAAGAAGTAGAAGAAGGAGAAGGAGAAGGTGAAGTCAGGAGGGTGAATCAGAAGAAGTAGAAGAAGCAGAAGGAGAAGGTGAAGTCAGGAGGGTGAATCAGAAGAAGCAGAAGAAGGAGAAGGAGAAGGTGAAGTCTGGAGGGTGAATCAGAAGAATCAGAAGAAGGAGAAGGAGAAGGTGAAGTCTGGAGGGTGAATCAGAAGAAGCAGAAGAAAGAGAAGGAGAAGGTGAAGTCTGGAGGGTGAAGCAGAAGAAACAGAAGAAGGAGAAGGAGAAGGTGAAGACTGGAGGGTGAATCAGAAGAAGTAGAAGAAGGAGAAGGAGAAGGTGAAGTCTGGAGGGTGAATCAGAAGAAGTAGAAGAAGGAGAAGGAGAAGGTGAAGTCTGGAGGGTGAATCAGAAGAAGCAGAAGAAGGAGAAGGAGAAGGTGAAGTCTGGAGGGTGAATCAGAAGAAGCAGAAGAAGGAGAAGGAGAAGATGAAGTCTGGAGGGTGAATCGGAAGAAGTAGAAGAAGGAGAAGGAGAAGGTGAAGTCTGGAGGGTGAATCAGAAGAAGTAGAAGAAGGAGAAGGAGAAGTTGAAGTCTGTAGGGTGAATCAGAAGAAGCAGAAGAAGGAGAAGGAGAAGGTGAAGTCTGGAGGGTGAATCAGAAGAAGCAGAAGAAGGAGAAGGAGAAGATGAAGTCTGGAGGGTGAATCAGAAGAAGTAGAAGAAGGAGAAGGAGAAGATGAAGTCTGGAGGGTGAATCAGAAGAAGTAGAAGAAGGAGAAGGAGAAGATGAAGTCTGGAGGGTGAATCAGAAGAAACAGAAGAAGGAGCAGGAGAAGGTGAAGTCTGGAGGGTGAATCAGAAGAAGTAGAAGAAGGAGAAGGAGAAGGTGTAGTCTGGAGGGTGAATCAGAAGAAGTAGACGAAGGAGAAGGAGAAGGTAAAGTCTGGAGGGTGAATCAGAAGAAGCAGAAGAAGGAGAAGGTGATGTCTGGAGGGTGAATCAGAAGAAGTAGAAGAAGGAGAAGGAGAAGGTGAAGTCTGGAGGGTGAATCAGAAGAAGCAGAAGAAGGAGAAGGAGAAGGTGAGGTCTGGAGGGTGAATCAGAAGAAGCAGAAGAAGGAGAAGGAGAAGGTGAAGTCTGGAGGGTGAATCAGAAGAAGTAGATGAAGGAGAAGGAGAAGGTGAAGTCTGGAGGGTGAATCAGAAGAAGCAGAAGAAGGAGATGGAGAAGGTGAAGTCTGGAGGGTGAATCAGAAGACGTAGAAGAAGGAGAAGGAGAAGGTGAAGACTGGAGGGTGAATCAGAAGAAGCAGAAGAAGGAGAAGGAGAAGGTGAAGTCTGGAGGGTGAATCAGAAGAAGCAGAAGAAGGAGAAGGAGAAGGTGAAGTCTGGAGGGTGATTCAGAAGAAGCAGAATAAGGAGAAGGAGAAGGTGAAGTCTGGAGGGTGAATCAGAAGAAGCAGAAGAAGGAGAAGGAGAAGGTGAAGTCTGGAGGGTGAATCAGAAGAAGTAGAAGAAGGAGAAGGAGAAGGTGAAGTCTGGAGGGTGAATCAGAAGAAGTAGAAGAAGGAGAAGGAGAAGGTGAAGTCTGGAGGGTGAATCAGAAGAAGTAGAAGAAGGAGAAGGTGAAGTCTGGAGGGTGAAGCAGAAGAAGTAGAAGAAGGAGAAGGAGAAGGTGAAGTCAGGAGGGTGAATCAGAAGATGTAGAAGAAGGACAAGGAGAAGGTGAAGTCAGGAGGGTGAATCAGAAGAAGCAGAAGAAGGAGAAGGAGAAGGTGAAGTCTGGAGGGTGAATCAGAAGAAGTAGAAGAAGGAGAAGGAGAAGGTGAAGTCTGGAGGGTGAATCAGAAGAAGCAGAAGAAGGAGAAGGAGAAGGTGAAGTCTGGAGGGTGAATCAGAAGAAGCAGAAGAAGGAGAAGGAGAAGGTGAAGTCTGGAGGGTGAATCAGAAGAAGCAGAATAAGGAGAAGGAGAAGGTTAAGTCTGGAGGGTGAATCAGAAGAAGCAGAAGAAGGAGAAGGAGAAGGTGAAGTCTGGAGGGTGAATCAGAAGAAGTAGAAGAAGGAGAAGGAGAAGGTGAAGTCTGGAGGGTGAAGCAGAAGAAGTAGAAGAAGGAGAAGGAGAAGGTGAAGTCAGGAGGGTGAATCAGAAGAAGTAGAAGAAGGAGAAGGAGAAGGTGAAGTCAGGAGGGTGAATCAGAAGAAGCAGAAGAAGGAGATAGAGAAGGTGAAGTCTGGAGGTTGAATCAGAAGAATCAGAAGAAGGAGAAGGAGAAGGTGAAGTCTGGAGGGTGAAGCAGAAGAGCAGAAGAAAGAGAAGGAGAAGGTGAAGTCTGGAGGGTGAAGCAGAAGAAACAGAAGAAGGAGAAGGAGAAGGTGAAGACTGGAGGGTGAATCAGAAGAAGTAGAAGAAGGAGAAGGAGAAGGTGAAGTCTGGAGGGTGAATCAGAAGAAGTAGAAGAAGGAGAAGGAGAAGGTGAAGTCTGGAGGGTGAATCAGAAGAAGCAGAAGAAGGAGAAGGAGAAGGTGAAGTCTGGAGGGTGAATCAGAAGAAGCAGAAGAAGGAGAAGGAGAAGATGAAGTCTGGAGGGTGAATCAGAAGAAGTAGAAGAAGGAGAAGGAGAAGGTGAGGTCTGGAGGGTGAATCAGAAGAAGCAGAAGAAGGAGAAGGAGAAGGTGAAGTCTGGAGGGTGAATCAGAAGAAGCAGAAGAAGGAGAAGGAGAAGGTGAAGTCTGGAGGGTGAATCAGAAGAAGCAGAAGAAGGAGAAGGAGAAGGTGAAGTCAGGAGGGTGAATCAGAAGAAGCAGAAGAAGGAGAAGGAGAAGGTGAAGTTAGGAGGGTGAATCAGAAGAAGCAGAAGAAGGAGAAGGAGCAGGTGAAGTCAGGGGGGTGTAGCAGAAGAAGTAGAAGAAGGAGAAGGAGAAGGTGAAGTCAGGACGGTGAAGCAGAAGAAGCAGAAGAAGGAGAAGGAGAAGGTGAAGCCTGGAGGGCGCAGCAGAGGAAGCAGAAGAAGGAGAAGGAGAAGGTGAAGTCTGGAGTGTGAAGCAGAAGAAGCAGAAGAAGGAGAAGGAGAAGGTGAAGTCTGGAGGGCGCAGCAGAAGAAGCAGAAGAAGGAGAATGAGAAGGTGAAGTCTGGAGGGTGAATCAGAAGAAGCAGAAGAAGGAGAAGGAGAAGGTGAAGTCTGGAGGGTGAATCAGAAGAACCAGAAGAAGGAGAAGGAGAAGGTGAAGTCTGGAGGGTGAATCAGAAGAAGCAGAAGAAGGAGAAGGAGAAGGTGAAGTCTGGAGGGTGAATCAGAAGAAGCAGAATAAGGAGAAGGAGAAGGTTAAGTCTGGAGGATGAATCAGAAGAAGCAGAAGAAGGAGAAGGAGAAGGTGAAGTCTGGAGGGTGAATCAGAAGAAGTAGAAGAAGGAGAAGGAGAAGGTGAAGTCTGGAGGGTGAAGCAGAAGAAGTAGAAGAAGGAGAAGGAGAAGGTGAAGTCAGGAGGGTGAATCAGAAGAAGTAGAAGAAGGAGAAGGAGAAGGTGAAGTCAGGAGGGTGAATCAGAAGAAGCAGAAGAAGGAGATAGAGAAGGTGAAGTCTGGAGGGTGAATCAGAAGAATCAGAAGAAGGAGAAGGAGAAAGTGAAGTCTGGAGGGTGAAGCAGAAGAAGCAGAAGAAAGAGAAGGAGAAGGTGAAGTCTGGAGGGTGAAGCAGAAGAAACAGAAGAAGGAGAAGGAGAAGGTGAAGACTGGAGGGTGAATCAGAAGAAGTAGAAGAAGGAGAAGGAGAAGGTGAAGTCTGGAGGGTGAATCAGAAGAAGTAGAAGAAGGAGAAGGAGAAGGTGAAGTCTGGAGGGAGAATCAGAAGAAGCAGAAGAAGGAGAAGGAGAAGGTGAAGTCTGGAGGATGAATCAGAAGAAGCAGAAGAAGGAGAAGGAGAAGATGAAGTCTGGAGGGTGAATCAGAAGAAGAAGAAGAAGGAGAAGGAGAAGGTGAGGTCTGGGGGGTGAATCAGAAGAAGCAGAAGAAGGAGAAGGAGAAGGTGAAGTCTGGAGGGTGAATCAGAAGAAGCAGAAGAAGGAGAAGGAGAAGGTGAAGTCTGGAGGGTGAATCAGAAGAAGCAGAAGAAGGAGAAGGAGAAGGTGAAGTCAGGAGGGTGAATCAGAAGAAGCAGAAGAAGGAGAAGGAGAAGGTGAAGTTAGGAGGGTGAATCAGAAGAAGCAGAAGAAGGAGAAGGAGCAGGTGAAGTCAGGGGGGTGTAGCAGAAGAAGTAGAAGAAGGAGAAGGAGAAGGTGAAGTCAGGACGGTGAAGCAGAAGAAGCAGAAGAAGGAGAAGGAGAAGGTGAAGCCTGGAGGGCGCAGCAGAAGAAGCAGAAGAAGGAGAAGGAGAAGGTGAAGTCTGGAGTGTGTAGCAGAAGAAGCAGAAGAAGGAGAAGGAGAAGGTGAAGTCTGGAGGGCGCAGCAGAAGAAGCAGAAGAAGGAGAATGAGAAGGTGAAGTCTGGAGGGTGAATCAGAAGAAGCAGAAGAAGGAGAAGGAGAAGGTGAAGTCTGGAGGTTGAATCAGAAGAAGTAGAAGAAGGAGAAGGAGAAGGTGAAGTCTGGAGGGTGATGCAGAAGAAGTAGAAGAAGGAGAAGGAGAAGGTGAAGTCAGGAGGGTGAATCAGAAGAAGTAGAAGAAGGAGAAGGAGAAGGTGAAGTCAGGAGGGTGAATCAGAAGAAGCAGAAGAAGGAGAAGGAGAAGGTGAAGTCTGGAGGGTGAATCAGAAGAATCAGAAGAAGGAGAAGGAGAAGGTGAAGTCTGGAGGGTGAATCAGAAGAAGCAGAAGAAAGAGAAGGAGAAGGTGAAGTCTGGAGGGTGAAGCAGAAGAAACAGAAGAAGGAGAAGGAGAAGGTGAAGACTGGAGGGTGAATCAGAAGAAGTAGAAGAAGGAGAAGGAGAAGCTGATGTCTGGAGGGTGAATCAGAAGAAGTAGAAGAAGGAGAAGGAGAAGTTGAAGTCTGGAGGGTGAATCAGAAGAAGCAGAAGAAGGAGAAGGAGAAGGTGAAGTCTGGAGGGTGAATCAGAAGAAGCAGAAGAAGGAGAAGGAGAAGATGAAGTCTGGAGGGTGAATCAGAAGAAGTAGAAGAAGGAGAAGGAGAAGGTGAAGTCTGGAGGGTGAATCAGAAGAAGTAGAAGAAGGAGAAGGAGAACATGAAGTCTGGAGGGTGAATCAGAAGAAACAGAAGAAGGAGAAGGAGAAGGTGAAGTCTGGAGGGTGAATCAGAAGAAGTAGACGAAGGAGAAGGAGAAGGTGAAGTCTGGAGGGTGAATCAGAAGAAGCAGAAGAAGGAGAAGGAGAAGGTGAAGTCTGGAGGGTGAATCAGATGAAGTAGAAGAAGGAGAAGGAGAAGGTGAAGTCTGGAGGGTGAATCAGAAGAAGCAGAAGAAGGAGAAGGAGAAGGTGAAGTCTGGAGGGTGAATCAGAAGAAGTAGAAGAAGGAGAAGGAGAAGTTGAAGTCTGGAGGGTGAAGCAGAGGAAGTAGAAGATGGAGAAGGAGAAGGTGAAGTCAGGAGGGTGAATCAGATGATGTAGAAGAAGGAGAAGGAGAAGGTGAAGTCAGGAGGGTGAATCAGAAGAAGCAGAAGAAGGAGAAGGAGAAGGTGAAGTCTGGAGGGTGAATCAGAAGAAGTAGAAGAAGGAGAAGGAGAAGGTGAAGTCTGGAGGGTGAATCAGAAGAAGCAGAAGAAGGAGAAGGAGAAGGTGAAGTCTGGAGGGTGAATCAGAAGAAGCAGAAGAAGGAGAAGGAGAAGGTGAAGTCTGGAGGGTGAATCAGAAGAAGCAGAAGAAGGAGAAGGAGAAGATGAAGTCTGGAGGGTGAATCAGAAGAAGTAGAAGAAGGAGAAGGAGAAGGTGAAGTCTGGAGGGTGAATCAGAAGAAGTAGAAGAAGGAGAAGGAGAACATGAAGTCTGGAGGGTGAATCAGAAGAAACAGAAGAAGGAGAAGGAGAAGGTGAAGTCTGGAGGGTGAATCAGAAGAAGTAGACGAAGGAGAAGGAGAAGGTGAAGTCTGGAGGGTGAATCAGAAGAAGCAGAAGAAGGAGAAGGAGAAGGTGAAGTCTGGAGGGTGAATCAGATGAAGTAGAAGAAGGAGAAGGAGAAGGTGAAGTCTGGAGGGTGAATCGGAAGAAGCAGAAGAAGGAGAAGGAGAAGGTGAAGTCTGCAGGGTGAATCAGAAGAAGCAGAAGAAGGAGAAGGAGAAGGTGAAGTCTGGAGGGTGAATCAGAAGAAGTAGAAGAAGGAGAAGGAGAAGTTGAAGTCTGGAGGGTGAAGCAGAGGAAGTAGAAGATGGAGAAGGAGAAGGTGAAGTCAGGAGGGTGAATCAGATGATGTAGAAGAAGGAGAAGGAGAAGGTGAAGTCAGGAGGGTGAATCAGAAGAAGCAGAAGAAGGAGAAGGAGAAGGTGAAGTCTGGAGGGTGAATCAGAAGAAGTAGAAGAAGGAGAAGGAGAAGGTGAAGTCTGGAGGGTGAATCAGAAGAAGCAGAAGAAGGAGAAGGAGAAGGTGAAGTCTGGAGAGTGAATCAGAAGAAGCAGAAGAAGGAGAAGGAGAAGGTGAAGTCTGGAGGGTGAATCAGAAGAAGCAGAATAAGGAGAAGGAGATGGTTAAGTCTGGAGGGTGAATCAGAAGAAGCAGAAGAAGGAGAAGGAGAAGGTGAAGTCTGGAGGGTGAATCAGAAGAAGTAGAAGAAGGAGAAGGAGAAGGTGAAGTCTGGAGGGTGAAGCAGAAGAAGTAGAAGAAGGAGAAGGAGAAGGTGAAGTCAGGAGGGTGAATCAGAAGAAGTAGAAGAAGGAGAAGGAGAAGGTGAAGTCAGGAGGGTGAATCAGAAGAAGCAGAAGAAGGAGATAGAGAAGGTGAAGTCTGGAGGGTGAATCAGAAGAATCAGAAGAAGGAGAAGGAGAAGGTGAAGTCTGGAGGGTGAAGCAGAAGAAGCAGAAGAAAGAGAAGGAGAAGGTGAAGTCTGGAGGGTGAAGCAGAAGAAACAGAAGAAGGAGATGGAGAAGGTGAAGACTGGAGGGTGAATCAGAAGAAGTAGAAGAAGGAGAAGGAGAAGGTGAAGTCTGGAGGGTGAATCAGAAGAAGTAGAAGAAGGAGAAGGAGAAGGTGAAGTCTGGAGGGTGAATCAGAAGAAGCAGAAGAAAGAGAAGGAGAAGGTGAAGTCTGGAGGGTGAATCAGAAGAAGCAGAAGAAGGAGAAGGAGAAGATGAAGTCTGGAGGGTGAATCAGAAGAAGTAGAAGAAGGAGAAGGAGAAGGTGAGGTCTGGAGGGTGAATCAGAAGAAGCAGAAGAAGGAGAAGGAGAAGGTGAAGTCTGGAGGGTGAATCGGAAGAAGCAGAAGAAGGAGAAGGAGAAGGTGAAGTCTGGAAGGTGAATCAGAAGAAGCAGAAGAAGGAGAAGGAGAAGGTGAAGTCAGGAGAGTGAATCAGAAGAAGCAGAATAAGGAGAAGGAGAAGGTGAAGTTAGGAGGGTGAATCAGAAGAAGCAGAAGAAGGAGAAGGAGCAGGTGAAGTCAGGGGGGTGTAGCAGAAGAAGTAGAAGAAGGAGAAGGAGAAGGTGAAGTCAGGACGGTGAAGCAGAAGAAGCAGAAGAAGGAGAAGGAGAAGGTGAAGCCTGGAGGGCGCAGCAGAAGAAGCAGAAGAAGGAGTAGGAGAAGGTGAAGTCTGGAGTGTGAAGCAGAAGAAGCAGAAGAAGGAGAAGGAGAAGGTGAAGTCTGGAGGGCGCAGCAGAAGAAGCAGAAGAAGGAGAATGAGAAGGTGAAGTCTGGAGGGTGAATCAGAAGAAGCAGAAGAAGGAGAAGGAGAAGGTGAAGTCTGGAGGTTGAATCAGAAGAAGTAGAAGAAGGAGAAGGAGAAGGTGAAGTCTGGAGGGTGAAGCAGAAGAAGTAGAAGAAGGAGAAGGAGAAGGTGAAGTCAGGAGGGTGAATCAGAAGAAGTAGAAGAAGGAGAAGGAGAAGGTGAAGTCAGGAGGGTGAATCAGAAGAAGCAGAAGAAGGAGAAGGAGAAGGTGAAGTCTGGAGGGTGAATCAGAAGAATCAGAAGAAGGAGAAGGAGAAGGTGAAGTCTGGAGGGTGAATCAGAAGAAGCAGAAGAAAGAGAAGGAGAAGGTGAAGTCTGGAGGGTGAAGCAGAAGAAACAGAAGAAGGAGAAGGAGAAGGTGAAGACTGGAGGGTGTATCAGAAGAAGTAGAAGAAGGAGAAGGAGAAGGTGAAGTCTGGAGGGTGAATCAGAAGAAGTAGAAGAAGGAGAAGGAGAAGTTGAAGTCTGGAGGGTGAATCAGAAGAAGCAGAAGAAGGAGAAGGAGAAGGTGAAGTCTGGAGGGTGAATCAGAAGAAGCAGAAGAAGGAGAAGGAGAAGATGAAGTCTGGAGGGTGAATCAGAAGAAGTAGAAGAAGGAGAAGGAGAAGGTGAAGTCTGGAGGGTGAATCAGAAGAAGTAGAAGAAGGAGAAGGAGAAGATGAAGTCTGGAGGGTGAATCAGAAGAAACAGAAGAAGGAGAAGGAGAAGGTGAAGTCTGGAGGGTGAATCAGAAGAAGTAGAAGAAGGAGAAGGAGAAGGTGTAGTCTGGAGGGTGAATCAGAAGAAGTAGACGAAGGAGAAGGAGAAGGTGAAGTCTGGAGGGTGAATCAGAAGAAGCAGAAGAAGGAGAAGGAGAAGGTGAAGTCTGGAGGGTGAATCAGATGAAGTAGAAGAAGGAGAAGGAGAAGGTGAAGTCTGGAGGGTGAATCAGAAGAAGCAGAAGAAGGAGAAGGAGAAGGTGAAGTCTGGAGGGTGAATCAGAAGAAGCAGAAGAAGGAGAAGGAGAAGGTGAAGTCTGGAGGGTGAATCAGAAGAAGTAGAAGAAGGAGAAGGAGAAGTTGAAGTCTGGAGGGTGAAGCAGAGGAAGTAGAAGATGGAGAAGGAGAAGGTGAAGTCAGGAGGGTGAATCAGAAGAAGTAGAAGAAGGAGAAGGAGAAGGTGAAGTCAGGAGGGTGAATCAGAAGAAGCAGAAGATGGAGAAGGAGAAGGTGAAGTCTGGAGGGTGAATCAGAAGAATCAGAAGAAGGAGAAGGAGAAGGTGAAGTCTGGAGGGTGAATCAGAAGAAGCAGAGGAAGGAGAAGGAGAAGGTGAAGTCTGGAGGGTGAATCAGAAGAAGCAGAATAAGGAGAAGGAGAAGGTGAAGTCTGGAGGGTGAATCAGAAGAAGCAGAATAAGGAGAAGGAGAAGGTGAAGTCTGGAGGGTGAATCAGAAGAAGCAGAAGAAGGAGAAGGAGAAGGTGAAGTCTGGAGGGTGAATCAGAAGAAGCAGAAGAAGGAGAAGGAGAAGGTGAAGTCTGGAGGGTGAATCAGAAGAAGCAGAAGAAGGAGAAGGAGAAGGTGAAGTCTGGAGGGTGAAGCAGAAGAAGGAGAAGAAGGAGAAGGAGAAGGTGAAGTCTGGAGGGTGAATCAGAAGAAGTAGAAGAAGGAGAAGGAGAAGGTGAAGTCAGGAGGGTGAATCAGAAGAAGCAGAAGAAGGAGAAGGAGAAGGTGAAGTCTGGAGGGTGAATCAGAAGAATCAGAAGAAGGAGAAGGAGAAGGTGAAGTCTGGAGGGTGAATCAGAAGAAGCAGAAGAAAGAGAAGGAGAAGGTGAAGTCAGGAGGGTGAAGCAGAAGAAACAGAAGAAGGAGAAGGAGAAGGTGAAGACTGGAGGGTGAATCAGAAGAAGTAGAAGAAGGAGAAGGAGAAGGTGAAGTCTGGAGGGTGAATCAGAAGAAGTAGAAGAAGGAGAAGGAGAAGGTGAAGTCTGGAGGGTGAATCAGAAGAAGCAGAAGAAGGAGAAGGAGAAGGTGAAGTCTGGAGGGTGAATCAGAAGAAGCAGAAGAAGGAGAAGGAGAAGATGAAGTCTGGAGGGTGAATCGGAAGAAGTAGAAGAAGGAGAAGGAGAAGGTGAAGTCTGGAGGGTGAATCAGAAGAAGTAGAAGAAGGAGAAGGAGAAGTTGAAGTCTGGAGGGTGAATCAGAAGAAGCAGAAGAAGGAGAAGGAGAAGGTGAAGTCTGGAGGGTGAATCAGAAGAAGCAGAAGAAGGAGAAGGAGAAGATGAAGTCTGGAGGGTGAATCAGAAGAAGTAGAAGAAGGAGAAGGAGAAGGTGAAGTCTGGAGGGTGAATCAGAAGAAGAGAAGAAGGAGAAGGAGAAGATGAAGTCTGGAGGGTGAATCAGAAGAAACAGAAGAAGGAGAAGGAGAAGGTGAAGTCTGGAGGGTGAATCAGAAGAAGAAGAAGAAGGAGAAGGAGCAGGTGAAGTCAGGGGGGTGTAGCAGAAGAAGTAGAAGAAGGAGAAGGAGAAGGTGAAGTCAGGACGGTGAAGCAGAAGAAGCAGAAGAAGGAGAAGGAGAAGGTGAAGCCTGGAGGGCGCAGCAGAAGAAGCAGAAGAAGGAGTAGGAGAAGGTGAAGTCTGGAGTGTGAAGCAGAAGAAGCAGAAGAAGGAGAAGGAGAAGGTGAAGTCTGGAGGGCGCAGCAGAAGAAGCAGAAGAAGGAGAATGAGAAGGTGAAGTCTGGAGGGTGAATCAGAAGAAGCAGAAGAAGGAGAAGGAGAAGGTGAAGTCTGGAGGTTGAATCAGAAGAAGTAGAAGAAGGAGAAGGAGAAGGTGAAGTCTGGAGGGTGAAGCAGAAGAAGTAGAAGAAGGAGAAGGAGAAGGTGAAGTCAGGAGGGTGAATCAGAAGAAGTAGAAGAAGGAGAAGGAGAAGGTGAAGTCAGGAGGGTGAATCAGAAGAAGCAGAAGAAGGAGAAGGAGAAGGTGAAGTCTGGAGGGTGAATCAGAAGAATCAGAAGAAGGAGAAGGAGAAGGTGAAGTCTGGAGGGTGAATCAGAAGAAGCAGAAGAAAGAGAAGGAGAAGGTGAAGTCTGGAGGGTGAAGCAGAAGAAACAGAAGAAGGAGAAGGAGAAGGTGAAGACTGGAGGGTGTATCAGAAGAAGTAGAAGAAGGAGAAGGAGAAGGTGAAGTCTGGAGGGTGAATCAGAAGAAGTAGAAGAAGGAGAAGGAGAAGTTGAAGTCTGGAGGGTGAATCAGAAGAAGCAGAAGAAGGAGAAGGAGAAGGTGAAGTCTGGAGGGTGAATCAGAAGAAGCAGAAGAAGGAGAAGGAGAAGATGAAGTCTGGAGGGTGAATCAGAAGAAGTAGAAGAAGGAGAAGGAGAAGGTGAAGTCTGGAGGGTGAATCAGAAGAAGTAGAAGAAGGAGAAGGAGAAGATGAAGTCTGGAGGGTGAATCAGAAGAAACAGAAGAAGGAGAAGGAGAAGGTGAAGTCTGGAGGGTGAATCAGAAGAAGTAGAAGAAGGAGAAGGAGAAGGTGTAGTCTGGAGAGTGAATCAGAAGAAGTAGACGAAGGAGAAGGAGAAGGTGAAGTCTGGAGGGTGAATCAGAAGAAGCAGAAGAAGGAGAAGGAGAAGGTGAAGTCTGGAGGGTGAATCAGATGAAGTAGAAGAAGGAGAAGGAGAAGGTGAAGTCTGGAGGGTGAATCAGAAGAAGCAGAAGAAGGAGAAGGAGAAGGTGAAGTCTGGAGGGTGAATCAGAAGAAGCAGAAGAAGGAGAAGGAGAAGGTGAAGTCTGGAGGGTGAATCAGAAGAAGTAGAAGAAGGAGAAGGAGAAGTTGAAGTCTGGAGGGTGAAGCAGAGGAAGTAGAAGATGGAGAAGGAGAAGGTGAAGTCAGGAGGGTGAATCAGAAGAAGTAGAAGAAGGAGAAGGAGAAGGTGAAGTCAGGAGGGTGAATCAGAAGAAGCAGAAGATGGAGAAGGAGAAGGTGAAGTCTGGAGGGTGAATCAGAAGAATCAGAAGAAGGAGAAGGAGAAGGTGAAGTCTGGAGGGTGAATCAGAAGAAGCAGAGGAAGGAGAAGGAGAAGGTGAAGTCTGGAGGGTGAATCAGAAGAAGCAGAATAAGGAGAAGGAGAAGGTGAAGTCTGGAGGGTGAATCAGAAGAAGCAGAATAAGGAGAAGGAGAAGGTGAAGTCTGGAGGGTGAATCAGAAGAAGCAGAAGAAGGAGAAGGAGAAGGTGAAGTCTGGAGGGTGAATCAGAAGAAGCAGAAGAAGGAGAAGGAGAAGGTGAAGTCTGGAGGGTGAAGCAGAAGAAGGAGAAGAAGGAGAAGGAGAAGGTGAAGTCTGGAGGGTGAATCAGAAGAAGTAGAAGAAGGAGAAGGAGAAGGTGAAGTCAGGAGGGTGAATCAGAAGAAGCAGAAGAAGGAGAAGGAGAAGGTGAAGTCTGGAGGGTGAATCAGAAGAATCAGAAGAAGGAGAAGGAGAAGGTGAAGTCTGGAGGGTGAATCAGAAGAAGCAGAAGAAAGAGAAGGAGAAGGTGAAGTCAGGAGGGTGAAGCAGAAGAAACAGAAGAAGGAGAAGGAGAAGGTGAAGACTGGAGGGTGAATCAGAAGAAGTAGAAGAAGGAGAAGGAGAAGGTGAAGTCTGGAGGGTGAATCAGAAGAAGTAGAAGAAGGAGAAGGAGAAGGTGAAGTCTGGAGGGTGAATCAGAAGAAGCAGA
Source organism: Somniosus microcephalus (assembly GCF_052327205.1). NCBI lineage: Eukaryota > Metazoa > Chordata > Chondrichthyes > Squaliformes > Somniosidae > Somniosus > Somniosus microcephalus. The sequence goes on along the minus strand of NW_028225242.1, from coordinate 551,424 downwards.
AGAAGGAGAAGGAGAAGGTGAAGTCTGGAGGGTGAATCAGAAGAAGCAGAAGAAGGAGAAGGAGAAGATGAAGTCTGGAGGGTGAATCGGAAGAAGTAGAAGAAGGAGAAGGAGAAGGTGAAGTCTGGAGGGTGAATCAGAAGAAGTAGAAGAAGGAGAAGGAGAAGTTGAAGTCTGGAGGGTGAATCAGAAGAAGCAGAAGAAGGAGAAGGAGAAGGTGAAGTCTGGAGGGTGAATCAGAAGAAGCAGAAGAAGGAGAAGGAGAAGATGAAGTCTGGAGGGTGAATCAGAAGAAGTAGAAGAAGGAGAAGGAGAAGGTGAAGTCTGGAGGGTGAATCAGAAGAAGCAGAAGAAGGAGAAGGAGAAGGTGAAGTCTGGAGGGTGAATCAGATGAAGTAGAAGAAGGAGAAGGAGAAGGTGAAGTCTGGAGGGTGAATCAGAAGAAGCAGAAGAAGGAGAAGGAGAAGGTGAAGTCTGGAGGGTGAATCAGAAGAAGTAGAAGAAGGAGAAGGAGAAGTTGAAGTCTGGAGGGTGAAGCAGAGGAAGTAGAAGATGGAGAAGGAGAAGGTGAAGTCAGGAGGGTGAATCAGATGATGTAGAAGAAGGAGAAGGAGAAGGTGAAGTCAGGAGGGTGAATCAGAAGAAGCAGAAGAAGGAGAAGGAGAAGGTGAAGTCTGGAGGGTGAATCAGAAGAAGTAGAAGAAGGAGAAGGAGAAGGTGAAGTCTGGAGGGTGAATCAGAAGAAGCAGAAGAAGGAGAAGGAGAAGGTGAAGTCTGGAGGGTGAATCAGAAGAAGCAGAAGAAGGAGAAGGAGAAGGTGAAGTCTGGAGGGTGAATCAGAAGAAGCAGAAGAAGGAGAAGGAGAAGATGAAGTCTGGAGGGTGAATCAGAAGAAGTAGAAGAAGGAGAAGGAGAAGGTGAAGTCTGGAGGGTGAATCAGAAGAAGTAGAAGAAGGAGAAGGAGAACATGAAGTCTGGAGGGTGAATCAGAAGAAACAGAAGAAGGAGAAGGAGAAGGTGAAGTCTGGAGGGTGAATCAGAAGAAGTAGACGAAGGAGAAGGAGAAGGTGAAGTCTGGAGGGTGAATCAGAAGAAGCAGAAGAAGGAGAAGGAGAAGGTGAAGTCTGGAGGGTGAATCAGATGAAGTAGAAGAAGGAGAAGGAGAAGGTGAAGTCTGGAGGGTGAATCGGAAGAAGCAGAAGAAGGAGAAGGAGAAGGTGAAGTCTGCAGGGTGAATCAGAAGAAGCAGAAGAAGGAGAAGGAGAAGGTGAAGTCTGGAGGGTGAATCAGAAGAAGTAGAAGAAGGAGAAGGAGAAGTTGAAGTCTGGAGGGTGAAGCAGAGGAAGTAGAAGATGGAGAAGGAGAAGGTGAAGTCAGGAGGGTGAATCAGATGATGTAGAAGAAGGAGAAGGAGAAGGTGAAGTCAGGAGGGTGAATCAGAAGAAGCAGAAGAAGGAGAAGGAGAAGGTGAAGTCTGGAGGGTGAATCAGAAGAAGTAGAAGAAGGAGAAGGAGAAGGTGAAGTCTGGAGGGTGAATCAGAAGAAGCAGAAGAAGGAGAAGGAGAAGGTGAAGTCTGGAGAGTGAATCAGAAGAAGCAGAAGAAGGAGAAGGAGAAGGTGAAGTCTGGAGGGTGAATCAGAAGAAGCAGAATAAGGAGAAGGAGATGGTTAAGTCTGGAGGGTGAATCAGAAGAAGCAGAAGAAGGAGAAGGAGAAGGTGAAGTCTGGAGGGTGAATCAGAAGAAGTAGAAGAAGGAGAAGGAGAAGGTGAAGTCTGGAGGGTGAAGCAGAAGAAGTAGAAGAAGGAGAAGGAGAAGGTGAAGTCAGGAGGGTGAATCAGAAGAAGTAGAAGAAGGAGAAGGAGAAGGTGAAGTCAGGAGGGTGAATCAGAAGAAGCAGAAGAAGGAGATAGAGAAGGTGAAGTCTGGAGGGTGAATCAGAAGAATCAGAAGAAGGAGAAGGAGAAGGTGAAGTCTGGAGGGTGAAGCAGAAGAAGCAGAAGAAAGAGAAGGAGAAGGTGAAGTCTGGAGGGTGAAGCAGAAGAAACAGAAGAAGGAGATGGAGAAGGTGAAGACTGGAGGGTGAATCAGAAGAAGTAGAAGAAGGAGAAGGAGAAGGTGAAGTCTGGAGGGTGAATCAGAAGAAGTAGAAGAAGGAGAAGGAGAAGGTGAAGTCTGGAGGGTGAATCAGAAGAAGCAGAAGAAAGAGAAGGAGAAGGTGAAGTCTGGAGGGTGAATCAGAAGAAGCAGAAGAAGGAGAAGGAGAAGATGAAGTCTGGAGGGTGAATCAGAAGAAGTAGAAGAAGGAGAAGGAGAAGGTGAGGTCTGGAGGGTGAATCAGAAGAAGCAGAAGAAGGAGAAGGAGAAGGTGAAGTCTGGAGGGTGAATCGGAAGAAGCAGAAGAAGGAGAAGGAGAAGGTGAAGTCTGGAAGGTGAATCAGAAGAAGCAGAAGAAGGAGAAGGAGAAGGTGAAGTCAGGAGAGTGAATCAGAAGAAGCAGAATAAGGAGAAGGAGAAGGTGAAGTTAGGAGGGTGAATCAGAAGAAGCAGAAGAAGGAGAAGGAGCAGGTGAAGTCAGGGGGGTGTAGCAGAAGAAGTAGAAGAAGGAGAAGGAGAAGGTGAAGTCAGGACGGTGAAGCAGAAGAAGCAGAAGAAGGAGAAGGAGAAGGTGAAGCCTGGAGGGCGCAGCAGAAGAAGCAGAAGAAGGAGTAGGAGAAGGTGAAGTCTGGAGTGTGAAGCAGAAGAAGCAGAAGAAGGAGAAGGAGAAGGTGAAGTCTGGAGGGCGCAGCAGAAGAAGCAGAAGAAGGAGAATGAGAAGGTGAAGTCTGGAGGGTGAATCAGAAGAAGCAGAAGAAGGAGAAGGAGAAGGTGAAGTCTGGAGGTTGAATCAGAAGAAGTAGAAGAAGGAGAAGGAGAAGGTGAAGTCTGGAGGGTGAAGCAGAAGAAGTAGAAGAAGGAGAAGGAGAAGGTGAAGTCAGGAGGGTGAATCAGAAGAAGTAGAAGAAGGAGAAGGAGAAGGTGAAGTCAGGAGGGTGAATCAGAAGAAGCAGAAGAAGGAGAAGGAGAAGGTGAAGTCTGGAGGGTGAATCAGAAGAATCAGAAGAAGGAGAAGGAGAAGGTGAAGTCTGGAGGGTGAATCAGAAGAAGCAGAAGAAAGAGAAGGAGAAGGTGAAGTCTGGAGGGTGAAGCAGAAGAAACAGAAGAAGGAGAAGGAGAAGGTGAAGACTGGAGGGTGTATCAGAAGAAGTAGAAGAAGGAGAAGGAGAAGGTGAAGTCTGGAGGGTGAATCAGAAGAAGTAGAAGAAGGAGAAGGAGAAGTTGAAGTCTGGAGGGTGAATCAGAAGAAGCAGAAGAAGGAGAAGGAGAAGGTGAAGTCTGGAGGGTGAATCAGAAGAAGCAGAAGAAGGAGAAGGAGAAGATGAAGTCTGGAGGGTGAATCAGAAGAAGTAGAAGAAGGAGAAGGAGAAGGTGAAGTCTGGAGGGTGAATCAGAAGAAGTAGAAGAAGGAGAAGGAGAAGATGAAGTCTGGAGGGTGAATCAGAAGAAACAGAAGAAGGAGAAGGAGAAGGTGAAGTCTGGAGGGTGAATCAGAAGAAGTAGAAGAAGGAGAAGGAGAAGGTGTAGTCTGGAGGGTGAATCAGAAGAAGTAGACGAAGGAGAAGGAGAAGGTGAAGTCTGGAGGGTGAATCAGAAGAAGCAGAAGAAGGAGAAGGAGAAGGTGAAGTCTGGAGGGTGAATCAGATGAAGTAGAAGAAGGAGAAGGAGAAGGTGAAGTCTGGAGGGTGAATCAGAAGAAGCAGAAGAAGGAGAAGGAGAAGGTGAAGTCTGGAGGGTGAATCAGAAGAAGCAGAAGAAGGAGAAGGAGAAGGTGAAGTCTGGAGGGTGAATCAGAAGAAGTAGAAGAAGGAGAAGGAGAAGTTGAAGTCTGGAGGGTGAAGCAGAGGAAGTAGAAGATGGAGAAGGAGAAGGTGAAGTCAGGAGGGTGAATCAGAAGAAGTAGAAGAAGGAGAAGGAGAAGGTGAAGTCAGGAGGGTGAATCAGAAGAAGCAGAAGATGGAGAAGGAGAAGGTGAAGTCTGGAGGGTGAATCAGAAGAATCAGAAGAAGGAGAAGGAGAAGGTGAAGTCTGGAGGGTGAATCAGAAGAAGCAGAGGAAGGAGAAGGAGAAGGTGAAGTCTGGAGGGTGAATCAGAAGAAGCAGAATAAGGAGAAGGAGAAGGTGAAGTCTGGAGGGTGAATCAGAAGAAGCAGAATAAGGAGAAGGAGAAGGTGAAGTCTGGAGGGTGAATCAGAAGAAGCAGAAGAAGGAGAAGGAGAAGGTGAAGTCTGGAGGGTGAATCAGAAGAAGCAGAAGAAGGAGAAGGAGAAGGTGAAGTCTGGAGGGTGAATCAGAAGAAGCAGAAGAAGGAGAAGGAGAAGGTGAAGTCTGGAGGGTGAAGCAGAAGAAGGAGAAGAAGGAGAAGGAGAAGGTGAAGTCTGGAGGGTGAATCAGAAGAAGTAGATGAAGGAGAAGGAGAAGGTGAAGTCAGGAGGGTGAATCAGAAGAAGCAGAAGAAGGAGAAGGAGAAGGTGAAGTCTGGAGGGTGAATCAGAAGAATCAGAAGAAGGAGAAGGAGAAGGTGAAGTCTGGAGGGTGAATCAGAAGAAGCAGAAGAAAGAGAAGGAGAAGGTGAAGTCAGGAGGGTGAAGCAGAAGAAACAGAAGAAGGAGAAGGAGAAGGTGAAGACTGGAGGGTGAATCAGAAGAAGTAGAAGAAGGAGAAGGAGAAGGTGAAGTCTGGAGGGTGAATCAGAAGAAGTAGAAGAAGGAGAAGGAGAAGGTGAAGTCTGGAGGGTGAATCAGAAGAAGCAGAAGAAGGAGAAGGAGAAGGTGAAGTCTGGAGGGTGAATCAGAAGAAGCAGAAGAAGGAGAAGGAGAAGATGAAGTCTGGAGGGTGAATCGGAAGAAGTAGAAGAAGGAGAAGGAGAAGGTGAAGTCTGGAGGGTGAATCAGAAGAAGTAGAAGAAGGAGAAGGAGAAGTTGAAGTCTGGAGGGTGAATCAGAAGAAGCAGAAGAAGGAGAAGGAGAAGGTGAAGTCTGGAGGGTGAATCAGAAGAAGCAGAAGAAGGAGAAGGAGAAGATGAAGTCTGGAGGGTGAATCAGAAGAAGTAGAAGAAGGAGAAGGAGAAGGTGAAGTCTGGAGGGTGAATCAGAAGAAGAGAAGAAGGAGAAGGAGAAGATGAAGTCTGGAGGGTGAATCAGAAGAAACAGAAGAAGGAGAAGGAGAAGGTGAAGTCTGGAGGGGGAATCAGAAGAAGAAGAAGAAGGAGAAGGAGCAGGTGAAGTCAGGGGGGTGTAGCAGAAGAAGTAGAAGAAGGAGAAGGAGAAGGTGAAGTCAGGACGGTGAAGCAGAAGAAGCAGAAGAAGGAGAAGGAGAAGGTGAAGCCTGGAGGGCGCAGCAGAAGAAGCAGAAGAAGGAGTAGGAGAAGGTGAAGTCTGGAGTGTGAAGCAGAAGAAGCAGAAGAAGGAGAAGGAGAAGGTGAAGTCTGGAGGGCGCAGCAGAAGAAGCAGAAGAAGGAGAATGAGAAGGTGAAGTCTGGAGGGTGAATCAGAAGAAGCAGAAGAAGGAGAAGGAGAAGGTGAAGTCTGGAGGTTGAATCAGAAGAAGTAGAAGAAGGAGAAGGAGAAGGTGAAGTCTGGAGGGTGAAGCAGAAGAAGTAGAAGAAGGAGAAGGAGAAGGTGAAGTCAGGAGGGTGAATCAGAAGAAGTAGAAGAAGGAGAAGGAGAAGGTGAAGTCAGGAGGGTGAATCAGAAGAAGCAGAAGAAGGAGAAGGAGAAGGTGAAGTCTGGAGGGTGAATCAGAAGAATCAGAAGAAGGAGAAGGAGAAGGTGAAGTCTGGAGGGTGAATCAGAAGAAGCAGAAGAAAGAGAAGGAGAAGGTGAAGTCTGGAGGGTGAAGCAGAAGAAACAGAAGAAGGAGAAGGAGAAGGTGAAGACTGGAGGGTGTATCAGAAGAAGTAGAAGAAGGAGAAGGAGAAGGTGAAGTCTGGAGGGTGAATCAGAAGAAGTAGAAGAAGGAGAAGGAGAAGTTGAAGTCTGGAGGGTGAATCAGAAGAAGCAGAAGAAGGAGAAGGAGAAGGTGAAGTCTGGAGGGTGAATCAGAAGAAGCAGAAGAAGGAGAAGGAGAAGATGAAGTCTGGAGGGTGAATCAGAAGAAGTAGAAGAAGGAGAAGGAGAAGGTGAAGTCTGGAGGGTGAATCAGAAGAAGTAGAAGAAGGAGAAGGAGAAGATGAAGTCTGGAGGGTGAATCAGAAGAAACAGAAGAAGGAGAAGGAGAAGGTGAAGTCTGGAGGGTGAATCAGAAGAAGTAGAAGAAGGAGAAGGAGAAGGTGTAGTCTGGAGGGTGAATCAGAAGAAGTAGACGAAGGAGAAGGAGAAGGTGAAGTCTGGAGGGTGAATCAGAAGAAGCAGAAGAAGGAGAAGGAGAAGGTGAAGTCTGGAGGGTGAATCAGATGAAGTAGAAGAAGGAGAAGGAGAAGGTGAAGTCTGGAGGGTGAATCAGAAGAAGCAGAAGAAGGAGAAGGAGAAGGTGAAGTCTGGAGGGTGAATCAGAAGAAGCAGAAGAAGGAGAAGGAGAAGGTGAAGTCTGGAGGGTGAATCAGAAGAAGTAGAAGAAGGAGAAGGAGAAGTTGAAGTCTGGAGGGTGAAGCAGAGGAAGTAGAAGATGGAGAAGGAGAAGGTGAAGTCAGGAGGGTGAATCAGAAGAAGTAGAAGAAGGAGAAGGAGAAGGTGAAGTCAGGAGGGTGAATCAGAAGAAGCAGAAGATGGAGAAGGAGAAGGTGAAGTCTGGAGGGTGAATCAGAAGAATCAGAAGAAGGAGAAGGAGAAGGTGAAGTCTGGAGGGTGAATCAGAAGAAGCAGAGGAAGGAGAAGGAGAAGGTGAAGTCTGGAGGGTGAATCAGAAGAAGCAGAATAAGGAGAAGGAGAAGGTGAAGTCTGGAGGGTGAATCAGAAGAAGCAGAATAAGGAGAAGGAGAAGGTGAAGTCTGGAGGGTGAATCAGAAGAAGCAGAAGAAGGAGAAGGAGAAGGTGAAGTCTGGAGGGTGAATCAGAAGAAGCAGAAGAAGGAGAAGGAGAAGGTGAAGTCTGGAGGGTGAAGCAGAAGAAGGAGAAGAAGGAGAAGGAGAAGGTGAAGTCTGGAGGGTGAATCAGAAGAAGTAGAAGAAGGAGAAGGAGAAGGTGAAGTCAGGAGGGTGAATCAGAAGAAGCAGAAGAAGGAGAAGGAGAAGGTGAAGTCTGGAGGGTGAATCAGAAGAATCAGAAGAAGGAGAAGGAGAAGGTGAAGTCTGGAGGGTGAATCAGAAGAAGCAGAAGAAAGAGAAGGAGAAGGTGAAGTCAGGAGGATGAAGCAGAAGAAACAGAAGAAGGAGAAGGAGAAGGTGAAGACTGGAGGGTGAATCAGAAGAAGTAGAAGAAGGAGAAGGAGAAGGTGAAGTCTGGAGGGTGAATCAGAAGAAGTAGAAGAAGGAGAAGGAGAAGGTGAAGTCTGGAGGGTGAATCAGAAGAAGCAGAAGAAGGAGAAGGAGAAGGTGAAGTCTGGAGGGTGAATCAGAAGAAGCAGAAGAAGGAGAAGGAGAAGATGAAGTCTGGAGGGTGAATCGGAAGAAGTAGAAGAAGGAGAAGGAGAAGGTGAAGTCTGGAGGGTGAATCAGAAGAAGTAGAAGAAGGAGAAGGAGAAGTTGAAGTCTGGAGGGTGAATCAGAAGAAGCAGAAGAAGGAGAAGGAGAAGGTGAAGTCTGGAGGGTGAATCAGAAGAAGCAGAAGAAGGAGAAGGAGAAGATGAAGTCTGGAGGGTGAATCAGAAGAAGTAGAAGAAGGAGAAGGAGAAGGTGAAGTCTGGAGGGTGAATCAGAAGAAGAGAAGAAGGAGAAGGAGAAGATGAAGTCTGGAGGGTGAATCAGAAGAAACAGAAGAAGGAGAAGGAGAAGGTGAAGTCTGGAGGGTGAATCAGAAGAAGAAGGAGAAGGAGAAGGTGAAGTCTGGAGGGTGAATCAGAAGAAGCAGAAGAAGGAGAAGGAGAAGATGAAGTCTGGAGGGTGAATCAGAAGAAGTAGAAGAAGGAGAAGGAGAAGGTGAAGTCTGGAGGGTGAATCAGAAGAAGTAGAAGAAGGAGAAGGAGAAGATGAAGTCTGGAGGGTGAATCAGAAGAAACAGAAGAAGGAGAAGGAGAAGGTGAAGTCTGGAGGGTGAATCAGAAGAAGTTGAAGAAGGAGAAGGAGAAGGTGAAGTCTGGAGGGTGAATCAGAAGAAGCAGAAGAAGGAGAAGGAGAAGGTGAAGTCTGGAGGGTGAATCAGAAGAAGCAGAAGAAGGAGAAGGAGAAGATGAAGTCTGGAGGGTGAATCGGAAGAAGTAGAAGAAGGAGAAGGAGAAGGTGAAGTCTGGAGGGTGAATCAGAAGAAGTAGAAGAAGGAGAAGGAGAAGTTGAAGTCTGGAGGGTGAATCAGAAGAAGCAGAAGAAGGAGAAGGAGAAGTTGAAGTCTGGAGGGTGAATCAGAAGAAGCAGAAGAAGGAGAAGGAGAAGATGAAGTCTGGAGGGTGAATCAGAAGAAGTAGAAGAAGGAGAAGGAGAAGGTGAAGTCTGGAGGGTGAATCAGAAGAAGTAGAAGAAGGAGAAGGAGAAGATGAAGTCTGGAGGGTGAATCAGAAGAAACAGAAGAAGGAGAAGGAGAAGGTGAAGTCTGGAGGGTGAATCAGAAGAAGCAGAAGAAGGAGAAGGAGAAGGTGAAGTCTGGAGGGTGAATCAGAAGAAGTAGAAGAAGGAGAAGGAGAAGGTGAAGTCTGGAGGGTGAATCAGAAGAAGCAGAAGAAGGAGAAGGAGAAGGTGAAGTCTGGAGGGTGAATCAGAAGAAGCAGAAGAAGGAGAAGGTGAAGTCTGGAGGGTGAATCAGAAGAAGTAGAAGAAGGAGAAGGAGAAGTTGAAGTCTGGAGGGTGAAGCAGAAGAAGTAGAAGAAGGAGAAGGAGAAGGTGAAGTCAGGAGGGTGAATCAGAAGAAGTAGAAGAAGGAGAAGGAGAAGGTGAAGTCAGGAGGGTGAATCAGAAGAAGCAGAAGAAGGAGATAGAGAAGGTGAAGTCTGGAGGGTGAATCAGAAGAATCAGAAGAAGGAGAAGGAGAAGGTGAAGTCTGGAGGGTGAATCAGAAGAAGTAGAAGAAGGAGAAGGAGAAGGTGAAGTCTGGAGGGTGAATCAGAAGAAGCAGAAGAAGGAGAAGGAGAAGGTGAAGACTGGAGGGTGAATCAGAAGAAGCAGAAGAAGGAGAAGGAGAAGATGAAGTCTGGAGGGTGAATCAGAAGAAGTAGAAGAAGGAGAAGGAGAAGGTGAGGTCTGGAGGGTGAATCAGAAGAAGCAGAAGAAGGAGAAGGAGAAGGTGAAGTCTGGAGGGTGAATCAGAAGAAGCAGAAGAAGGAGAAGGAGAAGGTGAAGTCTGGAGGGTGAATCAGAAGAAGCAGAAGAAGGAGAAGGAGAAGATGAAGTCAGGAGGGTGAATCAGAAGAAGCAGAAGAAGGAGAAGGAGAAGGTGAAGTTAGGAGGGTGAATCAGAAGAAGCAGAAGAAGGAGAAGGAGCAGGTGAAGTCAGGGGGGTGTAGCAGAAGAAGTAGAAGAAGGAGAAGGAGAAGGTGAAGTCAGGACGGTGAAGCAGAAGAAGCAGAAGAAGGAGAAGGAGAAGGTGAAGCCTGGAGGGCGCAGCAGAAGAAGCAGAAGAAGGAGAAGGAGAAGGTGAAGTCTGGAGTGTGAAGCAGATGAAGCAGAAGAAGGAGAAGGAGAAGGTGAAGTCTGGAGGGCGCAGCAGAAGAAGCAGAAGAAGGAGAATGAGAAGGCGAAGTCTGGAGGGTGAATCAGAAGAAGCAGAAGAAGGAGAAGGAGAAGGTGAAGTCTGGAGGTTGAATCAGAAGAAGTAGAAGAAGGAGAAGGAGAAGGTGAAGTCTGGAGGGTGAAGCAGAAGAAGTAGAAGAAGGAGAAGGAGAAGGTGAAGTCAGGAGGGTGAATCAGAAGAAGTAGAAGAAGGAGAAGGAGAAGGTGAAGTCAGGAGGGTGAATCAGAAGAAGCAGAAGAAGGAGAAGGAGAAGGTGAAGTCTGGAGGGTGAATCAGAAGAATCAGAAGAAGGAGAAGGAGAAGGTGAAGTCTGGAGGGTGAATCAGAAGAAGCAGAAGAAAGAGAAGGAGAAGGTGAAGTCTGGAGGGTGAAGCAGAAGAAACAGAAGAAGGAGAAGGAGAAGGTGAAGACTGGAGGGTGAATCAGAAGAAGTAGAAGAAGGAGAAGGAGAAGGTGAAGTCTGGAGGGTGAATCAGAAGAAGTAGAAGAAGGAGAAGGAGAAGTTGAAGTCTGGAGGGTGAATCAGAAGAAGCAGAAGAAGGAGAAGGAGAAGGTGAAGTCTGGAGGGTGAATCAGAAGAAGCAGAAGAAGGAGAAGGAGAAGATGAAGTCTGGAGGGTAAATCAGAAGAAGTAGAAGAAGGAGAAGGAGAAGGTGAAGTCTGGAGGGTGAATCAGAAGAAGTAGAAGAAGGAGAAGGAGAAGATGAAGTCTGGAGGGTGAATCAGAAGAAACAGAAGAAGGAGAAGGAGAAGGTGAAGTCTGGAGGGTGAATCAGAAGAAGTAGAAGAAGGAGAAGGAGAAGGTGTAGTCTGGAGGGTGAATCAGAAGAAGTAGACGAAGGAGAAGGAGAAGGTGTAGTCTGGAGGGTGAATCAGAAGAAGCAGAAGAAGGAGAAGGAGAAGGTGAAGTCTGGAGGGTGAATCAGATGAAGTAGAAGAAGGAGAAGGAGAAGGTGAAGTCTGGAGGGTGAATCAGAAGAAGCAGAAGAAGGAGAAGGAGAAGGTGAAGTCTGGAGGGTGAATCAGAAGAAGCAGAAGAAGGAGAAGGAGAAGGTGAAGTCTGGAGGGTGAATCAGAAGAAGTAGAAGAAGGAGAAGGAGAAGTTGAAGTCTGGAGGGTGAAGCAGAAGAAGTAGAAGATGGAGAAGGAGAAGGTGAAGTCAGGAGGGTGAATAAGAAGAAGTAGAAGAAGGAGAAGGAGAAGGTGAAGTCAGGAGGGTGAATCAGATGAAGCAGAAGATGGAGAAGGAGAAGGTGAAGTCTGGAGGGTGAATCAGAAGAATCAGAAGAAGGAGAAGGAGAAGGTGAAGTCTGGAGGGTGAATCAGAAGAAGCAGAGGAAGGAGAAGGAGAAGGTGAAGTCTGGAGGGTGAATCAGAAGAAGCAGAATAAGGAGAAGGAGAAGGTGAAGTCTGGAGTGTGAATCAGAAGAAGCAGAATAAGGAGAAGGAGAAGGTGAAGTCTGGAGGGTGAATCAGAAGAAGCAGAAGAAGGAGAAGGAGAAGGTGAAGTCTGGAGGGTGAATCAGAAGAAGCAGAAGAAGGAGAAGGAGAAGGTGAAGTCTGGAGGGTGAAGCAGAAGAAGTAGAAGAAGGAGAAGGAGAAGGTGAAGTCAGGAGGGTGAATCAGAAGAAGTAGAAGAAGGAGAAGTAGAAGGTGAAGTCAGGAGGGTGAATCAGAAGAAGCAGAAGAAGGAGAAGGAGAAGGTGAAGTCTGGAGGGTGAATCAGAAGAATCAGAAGAAGGAGAAGGAGAAGGTGAAGTCTGGAGGGTGAATCAGAAGAAGTAGAAGAAGAAGAAGGAGAAGGTGAAGTCTGGAGGGTGAATCAGAAGAAGTAGAAGAAGGAGAAGGAGAAGTTGAAGTCTGGAGGGTGAATCAGAAGAAGCAGAAGAAGGAGAAGGAGAAGGTGAAGTCTGGAGGGTGAATCAGAAGAAGCAGAAGAAGGAGAAGGAGAAGATGAAGTCTGGAGGGTGAATCAGAAGAAGTAGAAGAAGGAGAAGGAGAAGGTGAAGTCTGGAGGGTGAATCAGAAGAAGTAGAAGAAGGAGAAGGAGAAGATGAAGTCTGGAGGGTGAATCAGAAGAAACAGAAGAAGGAGGAGGAGAAGGTGAAGTCTGGAGGGTGAAGCAGAAGAAGTAGAAGATGGAGAAGGAGATGGTGAAGTCAGGAGGGTGAATCAGAAGAAGTAGAAGAAGGAGAAGGAGAAGGTGAAGTCAGGAGGGTGAATCAGAAGAAGCAGAAGATGGAGAAGGAGAAGGTGAAGTCTGGAGGGTGAATCAGAAGAATCAGAAGAAGGAGAAGGAGAAGGTGAAGTCTGGAGGGTGAATCAGAAGAAGCAAAGGAAGGAGAAGGAGAAGGTGAAGTCTGGAGGGTGAATCAGAAGAAGCAGAATAAGGAGAAGGAGAAGGTGAAGTCTGGAGGGTGAATCAGAAGAAGCAGAATAAGGAGAAGGAGAAGGTGAAGTCTGGAGGGTGAATCAGAAGAAGTAGAAGAAGGAGATGCAGAATGTGAAGTCTGGAGGGTGAAGCAGAAGAAGTAGAAGAAGGAGAAGGAGAAGCTGAAGTCAGGAGGGTGAATCAGAAGAAGTAGAAGAAGGAGAAGGAGAAGGTGAAGTCAGGAGGGTGAATCAGAAGAAGCAGAAGAAGGAGAAGGAGAAGGTGAAGTCTGGAGGGTGAAGCAGAAGAAGGAGAAGAAGGAGAAGGTGAAGTCTGGAGGGTGAATCAGAAGAAGTAGAAGAAGGAGAAGGAGAAGGTGAAGTCAGGAGGGTGAATCAGAAGAAGCAGAAGAAGGAGAAGGAGAAGGTGAAGTCTGGAGGGTGAATCAGAAGAATCAGAAGAAGGAGAAGGAGAAGGTGAAGTCTGGAGGGTGAATCAGAAGAAGCAGAAGAAAGAGAAGGAGAAGGTGAAGTCAGGAGGGTGAAGCAGAAGAAACAGAAGAAGGAGAAGGAGAAGGTGAAGACTGGAGGGTGAATCAGAAGAAGTAGAAGAAGGAGAAGGAGAAGGTGAAGTCTGGAGGGTGAATCAGAAGAAGTAGAAGAAGGAGAAGGAGAAGGTGAAGTCTGGAGGGTGAATCAGAAGAAGCAGAAGAAGGAGAAGGAGAAGGTGAAGTCTGGAGGGTGAATCAGAAGAAGCAGAAGAAGGAGAAGGAGAAGATGAAGTCTGGAGGGTGAATCGGAAGAAGTAGAAGAAGGAGAAGGAGAAGGTGAAGTCTGGAGGGTGAATCAGAAGAAGTAGAAGAAGGAGAAGGAGAAGTTGAAGTCTGGAGGGTGAATCAGAAGAAGCAGAAGAAGGAGAAGGAGAAGGTGAAGTCTGGAGGGTGAATCAGAAGAAGCAGAAGAAGGAGAAGGAGAAGATGAAGTCTGGAGGGTGAATCAGAAGAAGTAGAAGAAGGAGAAGGAGAAGGTGAAGTCTGGAGGGTGAATCAGAAGAAGTAGAAGAAGGAGAAGGAGAAGATGAAGTCTGGAGGGTGAATCAGAAGAAACAGAAGAAGGAGAAGGAGAAGGTGAAGTCTGGAGGGTGAATCAGAAGAAGAAGAAGAAGGAGAAGGAGAAGGTGTAGTCTGGAGGGTGAATCAGAAGAAGTAGACGAAGGAGAAGGAGAAGGTGAAGTCTGGAGGGTGAATCAGAAGAAGCAGAAGAAGGAGAAGGAGAAGGTGAAGTCTGGAGGGTGAATCAGAAGAAGTAGAAGAAGGAGAAGGAGAAGGTGAAGTCTGGAGGGTGAATCAGAAGAAGCAGAAGAAGGAGAAGGAGAAGGTGAAGTCTGGAGGGTGAATCAGAAGAAGCAGAAGAAGGAGAAGGTGAAGTCTGGAGGGTGAATCAGAAGAAGTAGAAGAAGGAGAAGGAGAAGTTGAAGTCTGGAGGGTGAAGCAGAAGAAGTAGAAGAAGGAGAAGGAGAAGGTGAAGTCAGGAGGGTGAATCAGAAGAAGTAGAAGAAGGAGAAGGAGAAGGTGAAGTCAGGAGGGTGAATCAGAAGAAGCAGAAGAAGGAGATAGAGAAGGTGAAGTCTGGAGGGTGAATCAGAAGAATCAGAAGAAGGAGAAGGAGAAGGTGAAGTCTGGAGGGTGAAGCAGAAGAAGCAGAAGAAAGAGAAGGAGAAGGTGAAGTCTGGAGGGTGAAGCAGAAGAAACAGAAGAAGGAGAAGGAGAAGGTGAAGACTGGAGGGTGAATCAGAAGAAGTAGAAGAAGGAGAAGGAGAAGGTGAAGTCTGGAGGGTGAATCAGAAGAAGTAGAAGAAGGAGAAGGAGAAGGTGAAGTCTGGAGGGTGAATCAGAAGAAGCAGAAGAAGGAGAAGGAGAAGGTGAAGACTGGAGGGTGAATCAGAAGAAGCAGAAGAAGGAGAAGGAGAAGATGAAGTCTGGAGGGTGAATCAGAAGAAGTAGAAGAAGGAGAAGGAGAAGGTGAGGTCTGGAGGGTGAATCAGAAGAAGCAGAAGAAGGAGAAGGAGAAGGTGAAGTCTGGAGGGTGAATCAGAAGAAGCAGAAGAAGGAGAAGGAGAAGGTGAAGGCTGGAGGGTGAATCAGAAGAAGCAGAAGAAGGAGAAGGAGAAGATGAAGTCAGGAGGGTGAATCAGAAGAAGCAGAAGAAGGAGAAGGAGAAGGTGAAGTTAGGAGGGTGAATCAGAAGAAGCAGAAGAAGGAGAAGGAGCAGGTGAAGTCAGGGGGGTGTAGCAGAAGAAGTAGAAGAAGGAGAAGGAGAAGGTGAAGTCAGGACGGTGAAGCAGAAGAAGCAGAAGAAGGAGAAGGAGAAGGTGAAGCCTGGAGGGCGCAGCAGAAGAAGCAGAAGAAGGAGAAGGAGAAGGTGAAGTCTGGAGTGTGAAGCAGATGAAGCAGAAGAAGGAGAAGGAGAAGGTGAAGTCTGGAGGGCGCAGCAGAAGAAGCAGAAGAAGGAGAATGAGAAGGTGAAGTCTGGAGGGTGAATCAGAAGAAGCAGAAGAAGGAGAAGGAGAAGGTGAAGTCTGGAGGTTGAATCAGAAGAAGTAGAAGAAGGAGAAGGAGAAGGTGAAGTCTGGAGGGTGAAGCAGAAGAAGTAGAAGAAGGAGAAGGAGAAGGTGAAGTCAGGAGGGTGAATCAGAAGAAGTAGAAGAAGGAGAAGGAGAAGGTGAAGTCAGGAGGGTGAATCAGAAGAAGCAGAAGAAGGAGAAGGAGAAGGTGAAGTCTGGAGGGTGAATCAGAAGAATCAGAAGAAGGAGAAGGAGAAGGTGAAGTCTGGAGGGTGAATCAGAAGAAGTAGAAGAAGGAGAAGGAGAAGTTGAAGTCTGGAGGGTGAATCAGAAGAAGCAGAAGAAGGAGAAGGAGAAGGTGAAGTCTGGAGGGTGAATCAGAAGAAGCAGAAGAAGGAGAAGGAGAAGATGAAGTCTGGAGGGTGAATCAGAAGAAGTAGAAGAAGGAGAAGGAGAAGGTGAAGTCTGGAGGGTGAATCAGAAGAAGTAGAAGAAGGAGAAGGAGAAGATGAAGTCTGGAGGGTGAATCAGAAGAAACAGAAGAAGGAGAAGGAGAAGGTGAAGTCTGGAGGGTGAATCAGAAGAAGTAGAAGAAGGAGAAGGAGAAGGTGTAGTCTGGCGGGTGAATCAGAAGAAGTAGACGAAGGAGAAGGAGAAGGTGTAGTCTGGAGGGTGAATCAGAAGAAGCAGAAGAAGGAGAAGGAGAAGGTGAAGTCTGGAGGGTGAATCAGATGAAGTAGAAGAAGGAGAAGGAGAAGGTGAAGTCTGGAGGGTGAATCAGAAGAAGCAGAAGAAGGAGAAGGAGAAGGTGAAGTCTGGAGGGTGAATCAGAAGAAGCAGAAGAAGGAGAAGGAGAAGGTGAAGTCTGGAGGGTGAATCAGAAGAAGTAGAAGAAGGAGAAGGAGAAGTTGAAGTCTGGAGGGTGAAGCAGAAGAAGTAGAAGATGGAGAAGGAGAAGGTGAAGTCAGGAGGGTGAATCAGAAGAAGTAGAAGAAGGAGAAGGAGAAGGTGAAGTCAGGAGGGTGAATCAGAAGAAGCAGAAGATGGAGAAGGAGAAGGTGAAGTCTGGAGGGTGAATCAGAAGAATCAGAAGAAGGAGAAGGAGAAGGTGAAGTCTGGAGGGTGAATCAGAAGAAGCAGAGGAAGGAGAAGGAGAAGGTGAAGTCTGGAGGGTGAATCAGAAGAAGCAGAATAAGGAGAAGGAGAAGGTGAAGTCTGGAGTGTGAATCAGAAGAAGCAGAATAAGGAGAAGGAGAAGGTGAAGTCTGGAGGGTGAATCAGAAGAAGCAGAAGAAGGAGAAGGAGAAGGTGAAGTCTGGAGGGTGAATCAGAAGAAGCAGAAGAAGGAGAAGGAGAAGGTGAAGTCTGGAGGGTGAAGCAGAAGAAGTAGAAGAAGGAGAAGGAGAAGGTGAAGTCAGGAGGGTGAATCAGAAGAAGTAGAAGAAGGAGAAGGAGAAGGTGAAGTCAGGAGGGTGAATCAGAAGAAGCAGAAGAAGGAGAAGGAGAAGGTGAAGTCTGGAGGGTGAATCAGAAGAATCAGAAGAAGGAGAAGGAGAAGGTGAAGTCTGGAGGGTGAATCAGAAGAAGTAGAAGAAGAAGAAGGAGAAGGTGAAGTCTGGAGGGTGAATCAGAAGAAGTAGAAGAAGGAGAAGGAGAAGTTGAAGTCTGGAGGGTGAATCAGAAGAAGCAGAAGAAGGAGAAGGAGAAGGTGAAGTCTGGAGGGTGAATCAGAAGAAGCAGAAGAAGGAGAAGGAGAAGATGAAGTCTGGAGGGTGAATCAGAAGAAGTAGAAGAAGGAGAAGGAGAAGGTGAAGTCTGGAGGGTGAATCAGAAGAAGTAGTAGAAGGAGAAGGAGAAGATGAAGTCTGGAGGGTGAATCAGAAGAAACAGAAGAAGGAGGAGGAGAAGGTGAAGTCTGGAGGGTGAAGCAGAAGAAGTAGAAGATGGAGAAGGAGAAGGTGAAGTCAGGAGGGTGAATCAGAAGAAGTAGAAGAAGGAGAAGGAGAAGGTGAAGTCAGGAGGGTGAATCAGAAGAAGCAGAAGATGGAGAAGGAGAAGGTGAAGTCTGGAGGGTGAATCAGAAGATCAGAAGAAGGAGAAGGAGAAGGTGAAGTATGGAGGGTGAATCAGAAGAAGCAAAGGAAGGAGAAGGAGAAGCTGAAGTCAGGAGGGTGAATCAGAAGAAGTAGAAGAAGGAGAAGGAGAAGGTGAAGTCAGGAGGGTGAATCAGAAGAAGCAGAAGAAGGAGAAGGAGAAGGTGAAGTCTGGAGGGTGAATCAGAAGAATCAGAAGAAGGAGAAGGAGAAGGTGAAGTCTGGAGGGTGAATCAGAAGAAGCAGAAGAAAGAGAAGGAGAAGGTGAAGTCTGGAGGGTGAAGCAGAAGAAACAGAAGAAGGAGAAGGAGAAGGTGAAGACTGGAGGGTGAATCAGAAGAAGTAGAAGAAGGAGAAGGAGAAGGTGAAGTCTGGAGGGTGAATCAGAAGAAGTAGAAGAAGGAGAAGGAGAAGGTGAAGTCTGGAGGGTGAATCAGAAGAAGCAGAAGAAGGAGAAGGAGAAGGTGAAGTCTGGAGGGTGAATCAGAAGAAGCAGAAGAAGGAGAAGGAGAAGATGAAGTCTGGAGGGTGAATCAGAAGAAGTAGAAGAAGGAGAAGGAGAAGGTGAAGTCTGGAGGGTGAATCAGAAGTAGTAGAAGAAGGAGAAGGAGAAGATGAAGTCTGGAGGGTGAATCAGAAGAAACAGAAGAAGGAGAAGGAGAAGGTGAAGTCTGGAGGGCGAATCAGAAGAAGTAGAAGAAGGAGAAGGAGAAGGTGTAGTCTGGAGGGTGAATCAGAAGAAGTAGACGAAGGAGAAGGAGAAGGTGAAGTCTGGAGGGTGAATCAGAAGAAGCAGAAGAAGGAGATGGAGAAGGTGAAGTCTGGAGGGTGAATCAGAAGAAGTAGAAGAAGGAGAAGGAGAAGGTGAAGTCTGGAGGGTGAATCAGAAGAAGCAGAAGAAGGAGAAGGAGAAGGTGAAGTCTGGAGGGTGAATCAGAAGAAGCAGAAGAAGGAGAAGGAGAAGGTGAAGTCTGGAGGGTGATTCAGAAGAAGCAGAATAAGGAGAAGGAGAAGGTGATGTCTGGAGGGTGAATCTGAAGAAGCAGAAGAAGGAGAAGGAGAAGGTGAAGTCTGGAGGGTGAATCAGAAGAAGTAGAAGAAGGAGAAGGAGAAGGTGAAGTCTGGAGGGTGAATCAGAAGAAGTAGAAGAAGGAGAAGGAGAAGGTGAAGTCTGGAGGGTGAATCAGAAGAAGTAGAAGAAGGAGAAGGAGAAGGTGAAGTCTGGAGGGGGAAGCAGAAGAAGTAGAAGAAGGAGAAGGAGAAGGTGAAGTCAGGAGGGTGAATCAGAAGATGTAGAAGAAGGAGAAGGAGAAGGTGAAGTCAGGAGGGTGAATCAGAAGAAGCAGAAGAAGGAGAAGGTGAAGTCTGGAGGGTGAATCAGAAGAATCAGAAGAAGGAGAAGGAGAAGGTGAAGTCTGGAGGGTGAATCAGAAGAAGTAGAAGAAGGAGAAGGAGAAGGTGAAGTCTGGAGGGTGAATCAGAAGAAGCAGAAGAAGGAGAAGGAGAAGGTGAAGTCTGGAGGGTGAATCAGAAGAAGTAGAAGAAGGAGAAGGAGAAGGTGAAGTCTGGAGGGTGAATCAGAAGAAGTAGAAGAAGGAGAAGGAGAAGGTGAAGTCTGGAGGGTGAATCAGAAGAAGTAGAAGAAGGAGAAGGAGAAGGTGAAGTCTGGAGGTTGAAGCAGAAGAAGTAGAAGAAGGAGAAGGAGAAGGTGAAGTCAGGAGGGTGAATCAGAAGATGTAGAAGAAGGAGAAGGAGAAGGTGAAGTCAGGAGGGTAAATCAGAAGAAGCAGAAGAAGGAGAAGGAGAAGGTGAAGTCTGGAGGGTGAATCAGAAGAAGTAGAAGAAGGAGAAGGAGAAGGTGAAGTCTGGAGGGTGAATCAGAAGAAGCAGAAGAAGGAGAAGGAGAAGGTGAAGTCTGGAGGGTGAATCAGAAGAAGCAGAAGAAGGAGAAGGAGAAGGTGAAGTCTGGAGGGTGAATCAGAAATAGCAGAAGAAGGAGAAGGAGAAGGTGAAGTCTGGAGGGTGAATCAGAAGAAGCAGAATAAGTAGAAGGAGAAGGTGAAGTCTGGAGGGTGAATCAGAAGAAGCAGAAGAAGGAGAAGGAGAAGGTGAAGTCTGGAGGGTGAATCAGAAGAAGCAGAAGAAGGAGAAGGAGAAGGTGAAGTCTGGAGGGTGAATCAGAAGAAGCAGAAGAAGGAGAAGGAGAAGGTGAAGTCTGGAGGGTGAAGCAGAAGAAGTAGAAGAAGGAGAAGGAGAAGGTGAAGTCAGGAGGGTGAATCAGAAGAAGTAGAAGAAGGAGAAGGAGAAGGTGAAGTCAGGAGGGTGAATCAGAAGAAGCAGAAGAAGGAGAAGGAGAAGGTGAAGTCTGGAGGGTGAATCAGAAGAATCAGAAGAAGGAGAAGGAGAAGGTGAAGTCTGGAGGGTGAATCAGAAGAAGTAGAAGAAGAAGAAGGAGAAGGTGAAGTCTGGAGGGTGAATCAGAAGAAGTAGAAGAAGGAGAAGGAGAAGTTGAAGTCTGGAGGGTGAATCAGAAGAAGCAGAATAAGGAGAAGGAGAAGGTGAAGTCTGGAGGGTGAATCAGAAGAAGTAGAAGAAGGAGAAGGAGAAGGTGAAGTCTGGAGGGTGAAGCAGAAGAAGTAGAAGAAGGAGAAGGAGAAGCTGAAGTCAGGAGGGTGAATCAGAAGAAGTAGAAGAAGGAGAAGGAGAAGGTGAAGTCAGGAGGGTGAATCAGAAGAAGCAGAAGAAGGAGAAGGAGAAGGTGAAGTCTGGAGGGTGAATCAGAAGAATCAGAAGAAGGAGAAGGAGAAGGTGAAGTCTGGAGGGTGAATCAGAAGAAGCAGAAGAAAGAGAAGGAGAAGGTGAAGTCTGGAGGGTGAATTAGAAGAAACAGAAGAAGGAGAAGGAGAAGGTGAAGACTGGAGGGTGAATCAGAAGAAGTAGAAGAAGGAGAAGGAGAAGGTGAAGTCTGGAGGGTGAATCAGAAGAAGTAGAAGAAGGAGAAGGAGAAGGTGAAGTCTGGGGGGTGAATCAGAAGAAGCAGAAGAAGGAGAAGGAGAAGGTGAAGTCTGGAGGGTGAATCAGAAGAAGCAGAAGAAGGAGAAGGAGAAGATGAAGTCTGGAGGGTGAATCAGAAGAAGTAGAAGAAGGAGAAGGAGAAGGTGAAGTCTGGAGGGTGAATCAGAAGTAGTAGAAGAAGGAGAAGGAGAAGGTGAAGTCTGGAGGGTGAATCAGAAGAAACAGAAGAAGGAGAAGGAGAAGGTGAAGTCTGGAGGGTGAATCAGAAGAAGTAGAAGAAGGAGAAGGAGAAGGTGTAGTCTGGAGGGTGAATCAGAAGAAGTAGACGAAGGAGAAGGAGAAGGTGAAGTCTGGAGGGTGAATCAGAAGAAGCAGAAGAAGGAGATGGAGAAGGTGAAGTCTGGAGGGTGAATCAGAAGAAGTAGAAGAAGGAGAAGGAGAAGGTGAAGTCTGGAGGGTGAATCAGAAGAAGCAGAAGAAGGAGAAGGAGAAGGTGAAGTCTGGAGGGTGAATCAGAAGAAGCAGAAGAAGGAGAAGGAGAAGGTGAAGTCTGGAGGGTGATTCAGAAGAAGCAGAATAAGGAGAAGGAGAAGGTGATGTATGGAGGGTGAATCTGAAGAAGCAGAAGAAGGAGAAGGAGAAGATGAAGTCTGGAGGGTGAATCAGAAGAAGTAGAAGAAGGAGAAGGAGAAGGTGAAGTCTGGAGGGTGAATCAGAAGAAGTAGAAGAAGGAGAAGGAGAAGGTGAAGTCTGGAGGGTGAATCAGAAGAAGTAGAAGAAGGAGAAGGAGAAGGTGAAGTCTGGAGGGGGAAGCAGAAGAAGTAGAAGAAGGAGAAGGAGAAGGTGAAGTCAGGAGGGTGAATCAGAAGATGTAGAAGAAGGAGAAGGAGAAGGTGAAGTCAGGAGGGTGAATCAGAAGAAGCAGAAGAAGGAGAAGGTGAAGTCTGGAGGGTGAATCAGAAGAATCAGAAGAAGGAGAAGGAGAAGGTGAAGTCTGGAGGGTGAATCAGAAGAAGTAGAAGAAGGAGAAGGAGAAGGTGAAGTCTGGAGGGTGAATCAGAAGAAGCAGAAGAAGGAGAAGGAGAAGGTGAAGTCTGGAGGGTGAATCAGAAGAAGTAGAAGAAGGAGAAGGAGAAGGTGAAGTCTGGAGGGTGAATCAGAAGAAGTAGAAGAAGGAGAAGGAGAAGGTGAAGTCTGGAGGGTGAATCAGAAGAAGTAGAAGAAGGAGAAGGAGAAGGTGAAGTCTGGAGGTTGAAGCAGAAGAAGTAGAAGAAGGAGAAGGAGAAGGTGAAGTCAGGAGGGTGAATCAGAAGATGTAGAAGAAGGAGAAGGAGAAGGTGAAGTCAGGAGGGTAAATCAGAAGAAGCAGAAGAAGGAGAAGGAGAAGGTGAAGTCTGGAGGGTGAATCAGAAGAAGTAGAAGAAGGAGAAGGAGAAGGTGAAGTCTGGAGGGTGAACCAGAAGAAGCAGAAGAAGGAGAAGGAGAAGGTGAAGTCTGGAGGGTGAATCAGAAGAAGCAGAAGAAGGAGAAGGAGAAGGTGAAGTCTGGAGGGTGAATCAGAAATAGCAGAAGAAGGAGAAGGAGAAGGTGAAGTCTGGAGGGTGAATCAGAAGAAGCAGAATACGTAGAAGGAGAAGGTGAAGTCTGGAGGGTGAATCAGAAGAAGCAGAAGAAGGAGAAGGAGAAGGTGAAGTCTGGAGGGTGAATCAGAAGAAGTAGAAGAAGGAGAAGGAGAAG
This sequence comes from Somniosus microcephalus, assembly GCF_052327205.1. Classification (NCBI taxonomy): domain Eukaryota; kingdom Metazoa; phylum Chordata; class Chondrichthyes; order Squaliformes; family Somniosidae; genus Somniosus; species Somniosus microcephalus. Next base: position 529,796 of record NW_028225242.1, on the reverse strand, counting down.
GTGAAGTCTGGAGGGTGATGCAGAAGAAGTAGAAGAAGGAGAAGGAGAAGGTGAAGTCAGGAGGGTGAATCAGAAGAAGTAGAAGAAGGAGAAGGAGAAGGTGAAGTCAGGAGGGTGAATCAGAAGAAGCAGAAGAAGGAGATAGAGAAGGTGAAGTCTGGAGGGTGAATCAGAAGAATCAGAAGAAGGAGAAGGAGAAGGTGAAGTCTGGAGGGTGAAGCAGAAGAAGCAGAAGAAAGAGAAGGAGAAGGTGAAGTCTGGAGGGTGAAGCAGAAGAAACAGAAGAAGGAGAAGGAGAAGGTGAAGACTGGAGGGTGAATCAGAAGAAGTAGAAGAAGGAGAAGGAGAAGGTGAAGTCTGGAGGGTGAATCAGAAGAAGTAGAAGAAGGAGAAGGAGAAGGTGAAGTCTGGAGGGTGAATCAGAAGAAACAGAAGAAGGAGAAGGAGAAGGTGAAGTCTGGAGGGTGAATCAGAAGAAGCAGAAGAAGGAGAAGGAGAAGATGAAGTCTGGAGGGTGAATCAGAAGAAGTAGAAGAAGGAGAAGGAGAAGGTGAGGTCTGGAGGGTGAATCAGAAGAAGCAGAAGAAGGAGAAGGAGAAGGTGAAGTCTGGAGGGTGAATCAGAAGAAGCAGAAGAAGGAGAAGGAGAAGGTGAAGTCTGGAGGGTGAATCAGAAGAAGCAGAAGAAGGAGAAGGAGAAGGTGAAGTCAGGAGGGTGAATCAGAAGAAGCAGAAGAAGGAGAAGGAGTAGGTGAAGTCTGGAGGGTGAATCAGAAGAAGTAGAAGAAGGAGAAGGAGAAGGTGAAGTCAGGAGAGTGAAGCAGAAGAATCAGAAGAAGGAGAAGGAGAAGGTGAAGTCTGGAGGGTGAATCAGAAGAAGCAAAGGAAGGAGAAGGAGAAGGTGAAGTCTGGAGGGTGAATCAGAAGAAGCAGAATAAGGAGAAGGAGAAGGTGAAGTCTGGAGGGTGAATCAGAAATAGCAGAAGAAGGAGAAGGAGAAGGTGAAGTCTGGAGGGTGAATCAGAAGAAGCAGAATAAGTAGAAGGAGAAGGTGAAGTCTGGAGGGTGAATCAGAAGAAGCAGAAGAAGGAGAAGGAGAAGGTGAAGTCTGGAGGGTGAATCAGAAGAAGCAGAAGAAGGAGAAGGAGAAGGTGAAGTCTGGAGGGTGAATCAGAAGAAGCAGAAGAAGGAGAAGGAGAAGGTGAAGTCTGGAGGGTGAAGCAGAAGAAGTAGAAGAAGGAGAAGGAGAAGGTGAAGTCAGGAGGGTGAATCAGAAGAAGTAGAAGAAGGAGAAGGAGAAGGTGAAGTCAGGAGGGTGAATCAGAAGAAGCAGAAGAAGGAGAAGGAGAAGGTGAAGTCTGGAGGGTGAATCAGAAGAATCAGAAGAAGGAGAAGGAGAAGGTGAAGTCTGGAGGGTGAATCAGAAGAAGTAGAAGAAGAAGAAGGAGAAGGTGAAGTCTGGAGGGTGAATCAGAAGAAGTAGAAGAAGGAGAAGGAGAAGTTGAAGTCTGGAGGGTGAATCAGAAGAAGCAGAATAAGGAGAAGGAGAAGGTGAAGTCTGGAGGGTGAATCAGAAGAAGTAGAAGAAGGAGAAGGAGAAGGTGAAGTCTGGAGGGTGAAGCAGAAGAAGTAGAAGAAGGAGAAGGAGAAGCTGAAGTCAGGAGGGTGAATCAGAAGAAGTAGAAGAAGGAGAAGGAGAAGGTGAAGTCAGGAGGGTGAATCAGAAGAAGCAGAAGAAGGAGAAGGAGAAGGTGAAGTCTGGAGGGTGAATCAGAAGAATCAGAAGAAGGAGAAGGAGAAGGTGAAGTCTGGAGGGTGAATCAGAAGAAGCAGAAGAAAGAGAAGGAGAAGGTGAAGTCTGGAGGGTGAATTAGAAGAAACAGAAGAAGGAGAAGGAGAAGGTGAAGACTGGAGGGTGAATCAGAAGAAGTAGAAGAAGGAGAAGGAGAAGGTGAAGTCTGGAGGGTGAATCAGAAGAAGTAGAAGAAGGAGAAGGAGAAGGTGAAGTCTGGGGGGTGAATCAGAAGAAGCAGAAGAAGGAGAAGGAGAAGGTGAAGTCTGGAGGGTGAATCAGAAGAAGCAGAAGAAGGAGAAGGAGAAGATGAAGTCTGGAGGGTGAATCAGAAGAAGTAGAAGAAGGAGAAGGAGAAGGTGAAGTCTGGAGGGTGAATCAGAAGTAGTAGAAGAAGGAGAAGGAGAAGGTGAAGTCTGGAGGGTGAATCAGAAGAAACAGAAGAAGGAGAAGGAGAAGGTGAAGTCTGGAGGGTGAATCAGAAGAAGTAGAAGAAGGAGAAGGAGAAGGTGTAGTCTGGAGGGTGAATCAGAAGAAGTAGACGAAGGAGAAGGAGAAGGTGAAGTCTGGAGGGTGAATCAGAAGAAGCAGAAGAAGGAGATGGAGAAGGTGAAGTCTGGAGGGTGAATCAGAAGAAGTAGAAGAAGGAGAAGGAGAAGGTGAAGTCTGGAGGGTGAATCAGAAGAAGCAGAAGAAGGAGAAGGAGAAGGTGAAGTCTGGAGGGTGAATCAGAAGAAGCAGAAGAAGGAGAAGGAGAAGGTGAAGTCTGGAGGGTGATTCAGAAGAAGCAGAATAAGGAGAAGGAGAAGGTGATGTATGGAGGGTGAATCTGAAGAAGCAGAAGAAGGAGAAGGAGAAGATGAAGTCTGGAGGGTGAATCAGAAGAAGTAGAAGAAGGAGAAGGAGAAGGTGAAGTCTGGAGGGTGAATCAGAAGAAGTAGAAGAAGGAGAAGGAGAAGGTGAAGTCTGGAGGGTGAATCAGAAGAAGTAGAAGAAGGAGAAGGAGAAGGTGAAGTCTGGAGGGGGAAGCAGAAGAAGTAGAAGAAGGAGAAGGAGAAGGTGAAGTCAGGAGGGTGAATCAGAAGATGTAGAAGAAGGAGAAGGAGAAGGTGAAGTCAGGAGGGTGAATCAGAAGAAGCAGAAGAAGGAGAAGGTGAAGTCTGGAGGGTGAATCAGAAGAATCAGAAGAAGGAGAAGGAGAAGGTGAAGTCTGGAGGGTGAATCAGAAGAAGTAGAAGAAGGAGAAGGAGAAGGTGAAGTCTGGAGGGTGAATCAGAAGAAGCAGAAGAAGGAGAAGGAGAAGGTGAAGTCTGGAGGGTGAATCAGAAGAAGTAGAAGAAGGAGAAGGAGAAGGTGAAGTCTGGAGGGTGAATCAGAAGAAGTAGAAGAAGGAGAAGGAGAAGGTGAAGTCTGGAGGGTGAATCAGAAGAAGTAGAAGAAGGAGAAGGAGAAGGTGAAGTCTGGAGGTTGAAGCAGAAGAAGTAGAAGAAGGAGAAGGAGAAGGTGAAGTCAGGAGGGTGAATCAGAAGATGTAGAAGAAGGAGAAGGAGAAGGTGAAGTCAGGAGGGTAAATCAGAAGAAGCAGAAGAAGGAGAAGGAGAAGGTGAAGTCTGGAGGGTGAATCAGAAGAAGTAGAAGAAGGAGAAGGAGAAGGTGAAGTCTGGAGGGTGAACCAGAAGAAGCAGAAGAAGGAGAAGGAGAAGGTGAAGTCTGGAGGGTGAATCAGAAGAAGCAGAAGAAGGAGAAGGAGAAGGTGAAGTCTGGAGGGTGAATCAGAAATAGCAGAAGAAGGAGAAGGAGAAGGTGAAGTCTGGAGGGTGAATCAGAAGAAGCAGAATACGTAGAAGGAGAAGGTGAAGTCTGGAGGGTGAATCAGAAGAAGCAGAAGAAGGAGAAGGAGAAGGTGAAGTCTGGAGGGTGAATCAGAAGAAGTAGAAGAAGGAGAAGGAGAAGGTGAAGTCTGGAGGGTGATGCAGAAGAAGTAGAAGAAGGAGAAGGAGAAGGTGAAGTCAGGAGGGTGAATCAGAAGAAGTAGAAGAAGGAGAAGGAGAAGGTGAAGTCAGGAGGGTGAATCAGAAGAAGCAGAAGAAGGAGATAGAGAAGGTGAAGTCTGGAGGGTGAATCAGAAGAATCAGAAGAAGGAGAAGGAGAAGGTGAAGTCTGGAGGGTGAAGCAGAAGAAGCAGAAGAAAGAGAAGGAGAAGGTGAAGTCTGGAGGGTGAAGCAGAAGAAACAGAAGAAGGAGAAGGAGAAGGTGAAGACTGGAGGGTGAATCAGAAGAAGTAGAAGAAGGAGAAGGAGAAGGTGAAGTCTGGAGGGTGAATCAGAAGAAGTAGAAGAAGGAGAAGGAGAAGGTGAAGTCTGGAGGGTGAATCAGAAGAAACAGAAGAAGGAGAAGGAGAAGGTGAAGTCTGGAGGGTGAATCAGAAGAAGCAGAAGAAGGAGAAGGAGAAGATGAAGTCTGGAGGGTGAATCAGAAGAAGTAGAAGAAGGAGAAGGAGAAGGTGAGGTCTGGAGGGTGAATCAGAAGAAGCAGAAGAAGGAGAAGGAGAAGGTGAAGTCTGGAGGGTGAATCAGAAGAAGCAGAAGAAGGAGAAGGAGAAGGTGAAGTCTGGAGGGTGAATCAGAAGAAGCAGAAGAAGGAGAAGGAGAAGGTGAAGTCAGGAGGGTGAATCAGAAGAAGCAGAAGAAGGAGAAGGAGTAGGTGAAGTCTGGAGGGTGAATCAGAAGAAGTAGAAGAAGGAGAAGGAGAAGGTGAAGTCAGGAGAGTGAAGCAGAAGAATCAGAAGAAGGAGAAGGAGAAGGTGAAGTCTGGAGGGTGAATCAGAAGAAGCAAAGGAAGGAGAAGGAGAAGGTGAAGTCTGGAGGGTGAATCAGAAGAAGCAGAATAAGGAGAAGGAGAAGGTGAAGTCTGGAGGGTGAATCAGAAGAAGCAGAATAAGGAGAAGGAGAAGTTGAAGTCTTGAGGGTGAATCACAAGAAGCAGAATAAGGAGAAGGAGAAGGTGAAGTCTGGAGGGTGAATCAGAAGAAGCAGAAGAAGGAGAAGGAGAAGGTGAAGTCTGGAGGGTGAATCAGAAGAAGTAGAAGAAGGAGAAGGAGAAGGTGAAGTCTGGAGGGTGAAGCAGAAGAAGTAGAAGAAGGAGAAGGAGAAGGTGAAGTCAGGAGGGTGAATCAGAAGAAGTAGAAGAAGGAGAAGGAGAAGGTGAAGTCAGGAGGGTGAATCAGAAGAAGCAGAAGAAGGAGAAGGAGAAGGTGAAGTCTGGAGGGTGAATCAGAAGAATCAGAAGAAGGAGAAGGAGAAGGTGAAGTCTGGAGGGTGAATCAGAAGAAGCAGAAGAAAGAGAAGGAGAAGGTGAAGTCTGGAGGGTGAAGCAGAAGAAACAGAAGAAGGAGAAGGAGAAGGTGAAGACTGGAGGGTGAATCAGAAGAAGTAGAAGAAGGAGAAGGAGAAGGTGAAGTCTGGAGGGTGAATCAGAAGAAGTAGAAGAAGGAGAAGGAGAAGATGAAGTCTGGAGGGTGAATCAGAAGAAACAGAAGAAGGAGGAGGAGAAGGTGAACTCTGGAGGGTGAATCAGAAGAAGTAGAAGAAGGAGAAGGAGAAGGTGTAGTCTGGAGGGTGAATCAGAAGAAGTAGACGAAGGAGAAGGAGAAGGTGAAGTCTGGAGGGTGAATCAGAAGAAGCAGAAGAAGGAGAAGGAGAAGGTGAAGTCTGGAGGGTGAATCAGAAGAAGTAGAAGAAGGAGAAGGAGAAGGTGAAGTCTGGAGGGTGAATCAGAAGAAGCAGAAGAAGGAGAAGGAGAAGGTGAAGTCTGGAGGGTGAATCAGAAGAAGCAGAAGAAGGAGAAGGAGAAGGTGAAGTCTGGAGGGTGAATCAGATGAAGTAGAAGAAGGAGAAGGAGAAGTTGAAGTCTGGAGGGTGAAGCAGAAGAAGCAGAAGATGGAGAAGGAGAAGGTGAAGTCAGGAGGGTGAATCAGAAGAAGTAGAAGAAGGAGAAGGAGAAGGTGAAGTCAGGAGGGTGAATCAGAAGAAGCAGAAGATGGAGAAGGAGAAGGTGAAGTCTGGAGGGTGAATCAGAAGAATCAGAAGAAGGAGAAGGAGAAGGTGAAGTCTGGAGGGTGAATCAGAAGAAGCAAAGGAAGGAGAAGAAGAAGGTGAAGTCTGGAGGGTGAATCAGAAGAAGCAGAATAAGGAGAAGGAGAAGGTGAAGTCTGGAGGGTGAATCAGAAGAAGCAGAATAAGGAGAAGGAGAAGGGGAAGTCTGGAGGGTGAATCAGAAGAAGTAGAAGAAGGAGAAGGAGAAGGTGAAGTCTGGAGGGTGAAGCAGAAGAAGTAGAAGAAGGAGAAGGAGAAGCTGAAGTCAGGAGGGTGAATCAGAAGAAGTAGAAGAAGGAGAAGGAGAAGGTGAAGTCAGGAGGGTGAATCAGAAGAAGCAGAAGAAGGAGAAGGAGTAGGTGAAGTCTGGAGGGTGAATCAGAAGAATCAGAAGAAGGAGAAGGAGAAGGTGAAGTCTGGAGGGTGAATCAGAAGAAGCAGAAGAAAGAGAAGGAGAAGGTGAAGTCTGGAGGGTGAAGCAGAAGAAACAGAAGAAGGAGAAGGAGAAGGTGAAGACTGGAGGGTGAATCAGAAGAAGTAGAAGAAGGAGAAGGAGAAGGTGAAGTCTGGAGGGTGAATCAGAAGAAGTAGAAGAAGGAGAAGGAGAAGGTGAAGTCTGGAGGGTGAATCAGAAGAAGCAGAAGAAGGAGAAGGAGAAGGTGAAGTCTGGAGGGTGAATCAGAAGAAGCAGAAGAAGGAGAAGGAGAAGATGAAGTCTGGAGGGTGAATCAGAAGAAGCAGAAGAAGGAGAAGGAGAAGGTGAAGTCTGGAGGGTGAATCAGAAGTAGTAGAAGAAGGAGAAGGAGAAGGTGAAGTCTGGAGGGTGAATCAGAAGAAACAGAAGAAGGAGAAGGAGAAGGTGAAGTCTGGAGGGTGAATCAGAAGAAGTAGAAGAAGGAGAAGGAGAAGGTGTAGTCCGGAGGGTGAATCAGAAGAAGTAGACGAAGGAGAAGGAGAAGGTGAAGTCTGGAGGGTGAATCAGAAGAAGCAGAAGAAGGAGATGGAGAAGGTGAAGTCTGGAGGGTGAATCAGAAGAAGTAGAAGAAGGAGAAGGAGAAGGTGAAGTCTGGAGGGTGAATCAGAAGAAGCAGAAGAAGGAGAAGGAGAAGGTGAAGTCTGGAGGGTGATTCAGAAGAAGCAGAATAAGGAGAAGGAGAAGGTGATGTCTGGAGGGTGAATCAGAAGAAGCAGAAGAAGGAGAAGGAGAAGGTGAAGTCTGGAGGGTGAATCAGAAGAAGTAGAAGAAGGAGAAGGAGAAGGTGAAGTCTGGAGGGTGAATCAGAAGAAGTAGAAGAAGGAGAAGGAGAAGGTGAAGTCTGGAGGGTGAATCAGAAGAAGTAGAAGAAGGAGAAGGAGAAGGTGAAGTCTGGAGGGGGAAGCAGAAGAAGTAGAAGAAGGAGAAGGAGAAGGTGAAGTCAGGAGGGTGAATCAGAAGATGTAGAAGAAGGAGAAGGAGAAGGTGAAGTCAGGAGGGTGAATCAGAAGAAGCAGAAGAAGGAGAAGGAGAAGGTGAAGTCTGGAGGGTGAATCAGAAGAATCAGAAGAAGGAGAAGGAGAAGGTGAAGTCTGGAGGGTGAATCAGAAGAAGTAGAAGAAGGAGAAGGAGAAGGTGAAGTCTGGAGGGTGAATCAGAAGAAGCAGAAGAAGGAGAAGGAGAAGGTGAAGTCTGGAGGGTGAATCAGAAGAAGTAGACGAAGGAGAAGGAGAAGGTGAAGTCTGGAGGGTGAATCAGAAGAAGCAGAAGAAGGAGATGGAGAAGGTGAAGTCTGGAGGGTGAATCAGAAGAAGTAGAAGAAGGAGAAGGTGAAGGTGAAGTCTGGAGGGTGAATCAGAAGAAGCAGAAGAAGGAGAAGGAGAAGGTGAAGTCTGGAGGGTGAATCAGAAGAAGCAGAAGAAGGAGAAGGAGAAGGTGAAGTCTGGAGGGTGATTCAGAAGAAGCAGAATAAGGAGAAGGAGAAGGTGAAGTCTGGAGGGTGAATCAGAAGAAGCAGAAGAAGGAGAAGTAGAAGGTGAAGTCTGGAGGGTGAATCAGAAGAAGTAGAAGAAGGAGAAGGAGAAGGTGAAGTCTGGAGGGTGAATCAGAAGAAGTAGAAGAAGGAGAAGGAGAAGGTGAAGTCTGGAGGGTGAATCAGAAGAAGTAGAAGAAGGAGAAGGAGAAGGTGAAGTCTGGAGGGTGAAGCAGAAGAAGTAGAAGAAGGAGAAGGAGAAGGTGAAGTCAGGAGGGTGAATCAGAAGATGTAGAAGAAGGAGAAGGAGAAGGTGAAGTCAGGAGGGTGAATCAGAAGAAGGAGAAGAAGGAGAAGGAGAAGGTGAAGTCTGGAGGGTGAATCAGAAGAAGTAGAAGAAGGAGAAGGAGAAGGTGAAGTCTGGAGGGTGAATCAGAAGAAGCAGAAGAAGGAGAAGGAGAAGGTGAAGTCTGGAGGGTGAATCAGAAGAAGCAGAAGAAGGAGAAGGAGAAGGTGAAGTCTGGAGGGTGAATCAGAAGAAGCAGAATAAGGAGAAGGAGAAGGTGAAGTCTGGAGGGTGAATCAGAAGAAGCAGAAGAAGGAGAAGGAGAAGGTGAAGTCTGGAGGGTGAATCAGAAGAAGTAGAAGGAGAAGGAGAAGGTGAAGTCTGGAGGGTGAAGCTGAAGAAGTAGAAGAAGGAGAAGGAGAAGGTGAAGTCAGGAGGGTGAATCAGAAGAAGTAGAAGAAGGAGAAGGAGAAGGTGAAGTCAGGAGGGTGAATCAGAAGAAGCAGAAGAAGGAGATAGAGAAGGTGAAGTCTGGAGGGTGAATCAGAAGAATCAGAAGAAGGAGAAGGAGAAGGTGAAGTCTGGAGGGTGAAGCAGAAGAAGCAGAAGAAAGAGAAGGAGAAGGTGAAGTCTGGAGGGTGAAGCAGAAGAAACAGAAGAAGGAGAAGGAGAAGGTGAAGACTGGAGGGTGAATCAGAAGAAGTAGAAGAAGGAGAAGGAGAAGGTGAAGTCTGGAGGGTGAATCAGAAGAAGTAGAAGAAGGAGAAGGAGAAGGTGAAGTCTGGAGGGTGAATCAGAAGAAGCAGAAGAAGGAGAAGGAGAAGGTGAAGTCTGGAGGGTGAATCAGAAGAAGCAGAAGAAGGAGAAGGAGAAGGTGAAGCCTGGAGGGTGAATCAGAAGAAGCAGAAGAAGGAGAAGGAGAAGGTGAAGTCTGGAGGGTGAATCAGAAGAAGCAGAAGAAGGAGAAGGAGAAGGTGAAGTCAGGAGGGTGAATCAGAAGAAGCAGAAGAAGGAGAAGGAGCAGGTGAAGTCAGGGGGGTGTAGCAGAAGAAGAAGGAGAAGGAGAAGGAGAAGGTGAAGTCAGGACGGTGAAGCAGAAGAAGCAGAAGAAGGAGAAGGAGAAGGTGAAGCCTGGAGGGCGCAGCAGAAGAAGCAGAAGAAGGAGAAGGAGAAGGTGAAGTCTGGAGTGTGAAGCAGAAGAAGCAGAAGAAGGAGAAGGAGAAGGTGTAGTCTGGAGGGCGCAGCAGAAGAAGGAGAAGAAGGAGAATGAGAAGGTGAAGTCTGGAGGGTGAATCAGAAGAAGCAGAAGAAGGAGAAGAAGAAGGTGAAGTCTGGAGGGTGAATCAGAAGAAGTAGAAGAAGGAGAAGGAGAAGGTGAAGTCTGGAGGGTGAAGCAGAAGAAGTAGAAGAAGGAGAAGGAGAAGGTGAAGTCAGGAGGGTGAATCAGAAGAAGTAGAAGAAGGAGAATGAGAAGGTGAAGTCAGGAGGGTGAATCAGAAGAAGCAGAAGAAGGAGAAGGAGAAGGTGAAGTCTGGAGGGTGAATCAGAAGAATCAGAAGAAGGAGAAGGAGAAGGTGAAGTCTGGAGGGTGAATCAGAAGAAGCAGAAGAAAGAGAAGGAGAAGGTGAAGTCTGGAGGGTGAAGCAGAAGAAACAGAAGAAGGAGAAGGAGAAGGTGAAGACTGGAGGGTGAATCAGAAGAAGTAGAAGAAGGAGAAGGAGAAGGTGAAGTCTGGAGGGTGAATCAGAAGAAGTAGAAGAAGGAGAAGGAGAAGTTGAAGTCTGGAGGGTGAATCAGAAGAAGCAGAAGAAGGAGAAGGAGAAGGTGAAGTCTGGAGGGTGAATCAGAAGAAGCAGAAGAAGGAGAAGGAGAAGATGAAGTCCGGAGGGTGAATCAGAAGAAGTAGAAGAAGGAGAAGGAGAAGGTTAAGTCTGGAGGGTGAATCAGAAGAAGTCGAAGAATGAGAAGGAGAAGATGAAGTCTGGAGGGTGAATCAGAAGAAACAGAAGAAGGAGAAGGAGAAGGTGAAGTCTGGAGGGTGAATCAGAAGAAGTAGAAAAAGGAGAAGGAGAAGGTGTCGTCTGGAGGGTGAATCAGAAGAAGTAGACGAAGGACAAGGAGAAGGTGAAGTCTGGAGGGTGAATCAGAAGAAGCAGAAGAAGGAGAAGGAGAAGGTTAAGTCTGGAGGGTGAATCAGAAGAAGTAGAAGAAGGAGAAGGAGAAGGTGAAGTCTGGAGGGTGAATCAGAAGAAGGAGAAGAAGGAGAAGGAGAAGATGAAGTCTGGAGGGTGAATCAGAAGAAACAGAAGAAGGAGAAGGAGAAGGTGAAGTCTGGAGGGTGAATCAGAAGAAGTAGAAGAAGGAGAAGGAGAAGGTGTAGTCTGGAGGGTGAATCAGAAGAAGTAGACGAAGGAGAAGGAGAAGGTGAAGTCTGGAGGGTGAATCAGAAGAAGCAGAAGAAGGAGAAGGAGAAGGTGAAGTCTGGAGGGTGAATCAGAAGAAGTAGAAGAAGGAGAAGGAGAAGGTGAAGTCTGGAGGGTGAATCAGAAGAAGCAGAATAAGGAGAAGGAGAAGGTGAAGTCTGGAGGGTGAATCAGAAGAAGCAGAAGAAGGAGAAGGAGAAGGTGAAGTCTGGAGGGTGAATCAGAAGAAGTAGAAGAAGGAGAAATAGAAGATGAAGTCTGGAGGGTGAATCAGAAGAAGTAGAAGAAGGAGAAGGAGAAGGTGAAGTCTGGAGGGTGAATCAGAAGAAGTAGAAGAAGGAGAAGGAGAAGATGAAGTCTGGAGGGTGAATCAGAAGAAACAGAAGAATGAGAAGGAGAAGGTGAAGTCTGGAGGGTGAATCAGAAGAAGTAGAAGAAGGAGAAGGAGAAGGTGTAGTCTGGAGGGTGAATCAGAAGAAGGAGACGAAGGAGAAGGAGAAGGTGAAGTCTGGAGGGTGAATCAGAAGAAGCAGAAGAAGGAGAAGGAGAAGGTGAAGTCTGGAGGGTGAATCAGAAGAAGTAGAAGAAGGAGAAGGAGAAGGTGAAGTCTGGAGGGTGAATCAGAAGAAGCAGAAGAAGGAGAAGGAGAAGGTGAAGTCTGGAGGGTGAATCAGAAGAAGCAGAAGAAGGAGAAGGAGAAGGTGAAGTCTGGAGGGTGAATCAGAAGAAGTAGAAGAAGGAGAAGTTGAAGTTAAAGTCTGGAGGGTGAAGCAGAAGAAGTAGAAGATGGAGAAGGAGAAGGTGAAGTCAGGAGGGTGAATCAGAAGAAGTAGAAGAAGGAGAAGGAGAAGGTGAAGTCAGGAGGGTGAATCAGAAGAAGCAGAAGATGGAGAAGGAGAAGGTGAAGTCTGGAGGGTGAATCAGAAGAATCAGAAGAAGGAGAAGGAGAAGGTGAAGTCTGGAGGGTGAATCAGAAGAAGCAAAGGAAGGAGAAGGAGAAGGTGAAGTCTGGAGGGTGAATCAGAAGAAGCAGAATAAGGAGAAGGAGAAGTTGAAGTCTGGAGGGTGAATCAGAAGAAGCAGAATAAGGAGAAGGAGAAGGTGAAGTCTGGAGGGTGAATCAGAAGAAGCAGAAGAAGGAGAAGGAGAAGGTGAAGTCTGGAGGGTGAATCAGAAGAAGTAGAAGAAGGAGAAGGAGAAGGTGAAGTCTGGAGGGTGAAGCAGAAGAAGTAGAAGAAGGAGAAGGAGAAGGTGAAGTCAGGAGGGTGAATCAGAAGAAGTAGAAGAAGGAGAAGGAGAAGTTGAAGTCAGGAGGGTGAATCAGAAGAAGCAGAAGAAGGAGAAGGAGAAGGTGAAGTCTGGAGGGTGAATCAGAAGAATCAGAAGAAGGAGAAGGAGAAGGTGAAGTCTGGAGGGTGAATCAGAAGAAGCAGAAGAAAGAGAAGGAGAAGGTGAAGTCTGGAGGGTGAAGCAGAAGAAACAGAAGAAGGAGAAGGAGAAGGTGAAGACTGGAGGGTGAATCAGAAGAAGTAGAAGAAGGAGAAGGAGAAGGTGAAGTCTGGAGGGTGAATCAGAAGAAGTAGAAGAAGGAGAAGGAGAAGGTGAAGTCTGGAGGGTGAATCAGAAGAAGCAGAAGAAGGAGAAGGAGAAGATGAAGTCTGGAGGGTGAATCAGAAGAAGTAGAAGAAGGAGAAGGAGAAGGTGAAGTCTGGAGGGTGAATCAGAAGTAGTAGAAGAAGGAGAAGGAGAAGGTGAAGTCTGGAGGGTGAATCAGAAGAAACAGAAGAAGGAGAAGGAGAAGGTGAAGTCTGGAGGGTGAATCAGAAGAAGTAGAAGAAGGAGAAGGAGAAGGTGTAGTCTGGAGGGTGAATCAGAAGAAGTAGACGAAGGAGAAGGAGAAGGTGAAGTCTGGAGGGTGAATCAGAAGAAGCAAAAGAAGGAGATGGAGAAGGTGAAGTCTGGAGGGTGAATCAGAAGAAGTAGAAGAAGGAGAAGGAGAAAGTGAAGTCTGGAGGGTGAATTAGAAGAAGTAGAAGAAGGAGAAGGAGAAGGTGAAGTCTGGAGGGTGAATCAGAAGAAGTAGAAGAAGGAGAAGGAGAAGGTGAAGTCTGGAGGGTGAAGCAGAAGAAGTAGAAGAAGGAGAAGGAGAAGGTGAAGTCAGGAGGGTGAATCAGAAGATGTAGAAGAAGGAGAAGGAGAAGGTGAAGTCAGGAGGGTGAATCAGAAGAAGCAGAAGAAGGAGAAGGAGAAGGTGAAGTCTGGAGGGTGAATCAGAAGAATCAGAAGAAGGAGAAGGAGAAGGTGAAGTCTGGAGGGTGAATCAGAAGAAGCAGAAGAAAGAGAAGGAGAAGGTGAAGTCTGGAGGGTGAATCAGAAGAAGTAGAAGAAGGAGAAGGAGAAGGTGAAGTCTGGAGGGTGAATCAGAAGAAGCAGAAGAAGGAGAAGGAGAAGGTGAAGTCTGGAGGGTGTATCAGAAGAAGCAGACGAAGGAGAAGGAGAAGGTGAAGTCTGGAGGGTGAATCAGAAGAAGCAGAAGAAGGAGATGGAGAAGGTGAAGTCTGGAGGGTGAATCAGAAGAAGTAGAAGAAGGAGAAGGTGAAGGTGAAGTCTGGAGTGTGATTCAGAAGAAGCAGAAGAAGGAGAAGGAGAAGGTAAAGTCTGGAGGGTGAATCAGAAGAAGCAGAAGAAGGAGAAGGAGAAGGTGAAGTCTGGAGGGTGATTCAGAAGAAGCAGAATAAGGAGAAGGAGAAGGTGAAGTCTGGAGGGTGAATCAGAAGAAGCAGAAGAAGGAGAAGGAGAAGGTGAAGTCTGGAGGGTGAATCAGAAGAAGTAGAAGAAGGAGAAGGAGAAGGTGAAGTCTGGAGGGTGAATCAGAAGAAGTAGAAGAAGGAGAAGGAGAAGGTGAAGTCTGGAGGGTGAGTCAGAAGAAGTAGAAGAAGGAGAAGGAGAAGGTGAAGTCTGGAGGGTGAAGCAGAAGAAGTAGAAGAAGGAGAAGGAGAAGGTGAAGTCAGGAGGGTGAATCAGAAGATGTAGAAGAAGGAGAAGGAGAAGGTGAAGTCAGGAGGGTGAATCAGAAGAAGCAGAAGAAGGAGAAGGAGAAGGTGAAGTCTGGAGGGTGAATCAGAAGAAGTAGAAGAAGGAGAAGGAGAAGGTGAAGTCTGGAGGGTGAATCAGAAGAAGCAGAAGAAGGAGAAGGAGAAGGTGAAGTCTGGAGGGTGAATCAGAAGAAGCAGAAGAAGGAGAAGGAGAAGGTGAAGTCTGGAGGGTGAATCAGAAGAAGCAGAAGAAGGAGAAGGAGAAGGTGAAGTCTGGAGGGTGAATCAGAAGAAGCAGAATAAGGAGAAGGAGAAGGTGAAGTCTGGAGGGTGAATCAGAAGAAGCAGAAGAAGGAGAAGGAGAAGGTGAAGTCTGGAGGGTGAATCAGAAGAAGTAGAAGAAGGAGAAGGAGAAGGTGAAGTCTGGAGGGTGAAGCAGAAGAAGTAGAAGAAGGAGAAGGAGAAGGTGAAGTCAGGAGGGTGAATCAGAAGAAGTAGAAGAAGGAGAAGGAGAAGGTGAAGTCAGGAGGGTGAATCAGAAGAAGCAGAAGAAGGAGATAGAGAAGGTGAAGTCTGGAGGGTGAATCAGAAGAATCAGAAGAAGGAGAAGGAGAAGGTGAAGTCTGGAGGGTGAAGCAGAAGAAGCAGAAGAAAGAGAAGGAGAAGGTGAAGTCTGGAGGGTGAAGCAGAAGAAACAGAAGAAGGAGAAGGAGAAGGTGAAGACTGGAGGGTGAATCAGAAGAAGTAGAAGAAGGAGAAGGAGAAGGTGAAGTCTGGAGGGTGAATCAGAAGAAGTAGAAGAAGGAGAAGGAGAAGGTGAAGTCTGGAGGGTGAATCAGAAGAAGCAGAAGAAGGAGAAGGTAAAGTCTGGAGGGTGAATCTGGAGAAGCAGAAGAAGGAGAAGGAGAAGATGAAGTCTGGAGGGTGAATCAGAAGAAGTAGAAGAAGGAGAAGGAGGTGATGTCTGGAGGGTGAATCAGAAGAAGCAGAAGAAGGAGAAGGAGAAGGTGAAGTCTGGAGGGTGAATCAGAAGAAGCAGAAGAAGGAGAAGGAGAAGGTGAAGTCTGGAGGGTGAATCAGAAGAAGCAGAAGAAGGAGAAGGAGAAGGTGAAGTCAGGAGGGTGAATCAGAAGAAGCAGAAGAAGGAGAATGAGAAGGTGAAGTTAGGAGGGTGAATCAGAAGAAGCAGAAGAAGGAGAAGGAGCAGGTGAAGTCAGGGGGGTGTAGCAGAAGAAGTAGAAGAAGGAGAAGGAGAAGGTGAAGTCAGGACGGTGAAGCAGAAGAAGCAGAAGAAGGAGAAGGAGAAGGTGAAGCCTGGAGGGCGCAGCAGAAGAAGCAGAAGAAGGAGAAGGAGAAGGTGAAGTAAGGAGTGTGAAGCAGAAGAAGCAGATGAAGGAGAAGGAGAAGGTGAAGTCTGGAGGGCGCAGCAGAAGAAGCAGAAGAAGGAGAATGAGAAGGTGAAGTCTGGAGGGTGAATCAGAAGAAGCAGAAGAAGGAGAAGGAGAAGGTGAAGTCTGGAGGGTGAATCAGAAGAAGTAGAAGAAGGAGAAGGAGAAGGTGAAGTCTGGAGGGTGAAGCAGAAGAATTAGAAGAAGGAGAAGGAGAAGGTGAAGTCAGGAGGGTGAATCAGAAGAAGTAGAAGAAGGAGAAGGAGAAGGTGAAGTCAGGAGGTTGAATCAGAAGAAGCAGAAGAAGGAGAAGGAGAATGTGAAGTCTGGAGGGTGAATCAGAAGAAGTAGAAGAAGGAGAAGGAGAAGGTGAAGTCTGGAGGGTGAATCAGAAGAAGCAGAAGAAGGAGAAGGAGAAGGTGAAGTCTGGAGGGTGAATCAGAAGAAGCAGAAGAAGGAGAAGAAGAAGGTGAAGTCTGGAGGGTGAATCAGAAGAAGCAGAAGAAGGAGAAGGAGAAGGTGAAGTCTGGAGGGTGAATCAGAAGAAGCAGAATAAGGAGAAGGAGAAGGTGAAGTCTGGAGGGTGAATCAGAAGAAGCAGAAGAAGGAGAAGGAGAAGGTGAAGTCTGGAGGGTGAATCAGAAGAAGTAGAAGAAGGAGAAGGAGAAGGTGAAGTCTGGAGGGTGAAGCAGAAGAAGTAGAAGAAGGAGAAGGAGAAGGTGAAGTCAGGAGGGTGAATCAGAAGAAGTAGAAGAAGGAGAAGGAGAAGGTGAAGTCAGGATGGTGAATCAGAAGAAGCAGAAGAAGGAGATAGAGAAGGTGAAGTCTGGAGGGTGAATCAGAAGAATCAGAAGAAGGAGAAGGAGAAGGTGAAGTCTGGAGGGTGAAGCAGAAGAAACAGAAGAAGGAGAAGGAGAAGGTGAAGACTGGAGGGTGAATCAGAAGAAGTCGAAGAAGGAGAAGGAGAAGGTAAAGTCTGGAGGGTGAATCAGAAGAAGTAGAAGAAGGAGAAGGAGAAGGTGAAGTCTGGAGGGTGAATCAGAAGAAGCAGAAGAAGGAGAAGGAGAAGGTGAAGTCTGGAGGGTGAATCAGAAGAAGCAGAAGAAGGAGAAGGAGAAGATGAAGTCTGGAGGGTGAATCAGAAGAAGTAAAGAAGGAGAAGGAGAAGGTGAGGTCTGGAGGGTGAATCAGAAGAAGCAGAAGAAGGAGAAGGAGAAGGTGAAGTCTGGAGGGTGAATCAGAAGAAGCAGAAGAAGGAGAAGGAGAAGGTGAAGTCTGGAGGGTGAATCAGAAGAAGCAGAAGAAGGAGAAGGAGAAGGTGAAGTCAGGAGGGTCAATCAGAAGAAGCAGAAGAAGGAGAAGGAGAAGGTGAATTTAGGAGGGTGAATCAGAAGAAGCAGAAAAAGGAGAAGGAGCAGGTGAAGTCAAGGGGGTGTAGCAGAAGAAGTAGAAGAAGGAGAAGGAGAAGGTGAAGTCAGGACGGTGAAGCAGAAGAAGAAGAAGAAGGAGAAGGAGAAGGTGAAGCCTGGAGGGCGCAGCAGAAGAAGCAGAAGAAGGAGAAGGAGAAGGTGAAGTCTGGAGTGTGAAGCAGAAGAAGCAGAAGAAGGAGAAGGAGAAGGTGAAGTCTGGAGGGCGCAGCATAAGAAGCAGAAGAAGGAGAATGAGAAGGTGAAGTCTGGAGGGTGAATCAGAAGAAGCAGAAGAAGGAGAAGGAGAAGGTGAAGTCTGGAGGGTGAAGCAGAAGAAGTAGAAGAAGGAGAAGGAGAAGGTGAAGTCAGGAGGGTGAATCAGAAGAAGTAGAAGAAGGAGAAGGAGAAGGTGAAGTCAGGAGGGTGAATCAGAAGAAGCAGAAGATGGAGAAGGAGAAGGTGAAGTCTGGAGGGTGAATCTGAAGAATCAGAAGAAGGAGAAGGAGAAGGTGAAGTCTGGAGGGTGAATCAGAAGAAGCAGTAGAAAGAGAAGGAGAAGGTGAAGTCTGGAGGGTGAAGCAGAAGAAACAGAAAAAGGAGAAGGAGAAGGTGAAGACTGGAGGGTGAATCAGAAGAAGTGGAAGAAGGAGAAGGAGAAGGTGAAGTCTGGAGGGTGAATCAGAAGAAGCAGAAGAAGGAGAAGGAGAAGGTGAAGTCAGGAGGGTGAATCAGAAGAAGCAGAAGAAGGAGAAGGAGAAGGTGAAGTCTGGAGGGTGAATCAGAAGAAGCAGAAGAAGGAGAAGGAGAAGGTGAAGACTGGAGGGTGAATCAGAAGAAGTAGAAGAAGGAGAAGGAGAAGGTGAAGTCTGGAGGGTGAATCAGAAGAAGTAGAAGAAGGAGAAGGAGAAGGTGAAGTCTGGAGGGTGAATCAGAAGAAGCAGAAGAAGTAGAAGGAGAAGGTGAAGTCTGGAGGGTGAATCAGAAGAAGTAGAAGAAGGAGAAGGAGAAGGTGAAGTCAGGAGGGTGAATCAGAAGAAGCAGAAGATGGAGAAGGAGAAGGTGAAGTCTGGAGGGTGAATCAGAAGAATCAGAAGAAGGAGAAGGAGAAGGTGAAGTCTGGAGGGCGCAGCAGAAGAAGCAGAAGAAGGAGAAGGAGAAGGTGAAGTCTGGAGGGTGAAGCCGTAGAAGCAGAAGAAGGAGAAGGAGAAGGTGAAGTCTGGAGGGTGAATCAGAAGAAGTAGAAGAAGGAGAAGGAGAAGGTGAAGTCAGGAGGGTGAAGCAGAAGAAGCAGAAGAAGGAGAAGGAGAAGGTGAAGAATGGAGGGTGAAGCAGAAGAAGCAGAAGAAGGAGAAGGAGAAGGTGAAGTCTGGAGGGTGAAGCAGAAGAAGCAGAAGAAGGAGAAGGATAAGGTGAAGTCTGGAGGGTGAATCAGAAGAAGCAGAAGAAGGAGAAGGAGAAGGTGAAGTATGGAGGGTGAATCAGAAGAAGCAGAAGAAGGAGAAGGAGAAGGTGAAGTCTGGAGGGTGAATCAGAAGAAGCAGAAGAAGTAGAAGGAGAAGGTGAAGTCTGGAGGGTGAATCAGAAGAAGTAGAAGAAGGAGAAGGAGAAGGTGAAGTCTGGAGGGTGAATCAGAAGAAGCAGAAGAAGGAGAAGGAGAAGGTGAAGTCAGGAGGGTGAATCAGAAGAAGCAGAAGAAGGAGAAGGAGAAGGTGAAGTCTGGAGGGTGAATCAGAAGAAGCAGAAGAAGGAGAAGGAGAAGGTGAAGTCTGGAGGGTGAATCAGAAGAAGCAGAAGAAGGAGAAGGAGAAGGTGAAGTCCGGAGGGTGAATCAGAAGAAGTAGAAGAAGGAGAAGGAGAAGGTGAAGTCTGGAGGGTGAATCAGAAGAAGTAGAAGAAGGAGAAGGAGAAGGTGAAGTCTGGAGGGTGAATCAGAAGAAGCAGAAGAAGGAGAAGGAGAAGGTGAAGTCAGGAGGGTGAATCAGAAGAAGCAGAAGAAGGAGAAGGAGAAGGTGAAGTCTGGAGGGTGAATCAGAAGAAGCAGAAGAAGGAGAAGGAGAAGGTGAAGACTGGAGGGTGAATCAGAAGAAGTAGAAGAAGGAGAAGGAGAAGGTGAAGTCTGGAGGGTGAATCAGAAGAAGTAGTCGAAGGAGAAGGAGAAGGCGAAGTCTGGAGGGTGAATCAGAAGAAGCAGAAGAAGGAGAAGGAGAAGGTGAAATCTGGAGGGTGAATCAGAAGAAGCAGAAGAAGGAGAAGGAGAAGATGAAGTCTGGAGGGTGAATCAGAAGAAGTAGAAGAAGGAGAAGGAGAAGGTGAGATCTGGAGGGTGAATCAGAAGAAGCAGAAGAAGGAGAAGGAGAAGGTGAAGTCTGAAGGGTGAATCAGAAGAAGCAGAAAAAGGAGAAGGAGAAGGTGAAGTCTGGAGGGTGAATCAGAAGAAGCAGAAGAAGGAGAAGGAGAAGGTGAAGTCTGGAGGGTGAATCAGAAGAAGCAGAAGAAGGAGAAGGAGAAGGTGAAGTCCGGAGGGTGAATCAGAAGAAGTAGAAGAAGGAGAAGGAGAAGGTGAAGTTTGGAGGGTGAATCAGAAGAAGTAGAAGAAGGAGAAGGAGAAGGTGAAGTCTGGAGGGTGAATCAGAAGAAGCAGAAGAAGGAGAAGGAGAAGGTGAAGTCTGGAGGGTGAATCAGAAGAAGCAGAAGAAGGAGAAGGAGAAGATGAAGTCTGGAGGGTGAATCAGAAGAAGTAGAAGAAGGAGAAGGAGAAGGTGAAGTCTGGAGGGTGAATCAGAAGAAGCAGAAGAAGGAGAAGGAGAAGGTGAAGTCTGGAGGGTGAATCAGAAGAAGCAGAAGAAGGAGAAGGAGAAGGTGAAGTCTGGAGGGTGAATCAGAAGAAGCAGAATAAGGAGAAGGAGAAGGTGAAGTCTGGAGGGTGAATCAGAAGAAGCAGAAGAAGGAGAAGGAGAAGGTGAAGTCTGGAGGGTGAATCAGAAGAAGTAGAAGAAGGAGAAGGAGAAGGTGAAGTCTGGAGGGTGAAGCAGAAGAAGTAGAAGAAGGAGAAGGAGAAGGTGAAGTCAGGAGGGTGAATCAGAAGAAGTAGAAGAAGGAGAAGGAGAAGGTGAAGTCAGGAGGGTGAATCAGAAGAAGCAGAAGAAGGAGAAGGAGAAGGTGAAGTCTGGAGGGTAAACCAGAAGAATCAGAAGAAGGAGAAGGAGAAGGTGAAGTCTGGAGGGTGAATCAGAAGAAGCAGAAGAAAGAGAAGGAGAAGGTGAAGTCTGGAGGGTGAAGCAGAAGAAGCAGAAGAAGGAGAAGGAGAAGGTGAAGACTGGAGGGTGAATCAGAAGAAGTAGAAGTAGGAGAAGAAGAAGGTGAAGTCTGGAGGGTGAATCAGAAGAATAGAAGAAGGAGAAGGAGAAGGTGAAGTCTGGAGGGTGAATCAGAAGAAGCAGAAGAAGGAGAAGGAGAAGGTGAAGTCTGGAGGGTGAATCAGAAGAAGCAGAAGAAGGAGAAGGAGAAGATGAAGTCTGGAGGGTGAATCAGAAGAAGTAGAAGAAGGAGAAGGAGAAGGTGAGGTCTGGAGGGTGAATCAGAAGAAGCAGAAGAAGGAGAAGTAGAAGGTGAAGTCTGGAGGGTGGATCAGAAGAAGCAGAAGAAGGAGAAGGAGAAGGTGAAGTCAGGAGGGTGAATCAGAAGAAGCAGAAGAAGGAGAAGGAGAAGGTGAAGATAGGAGGGTGAATCAGAAGAAGCAGAAGAAGGAGAAGGAGAAGGTGAAGTCAGGGGGGTGAAGCAGAAGAAGTACAATAAGGAGAAGGAGAAGGTGAAGTCAGGAGGGTGAAGCAGAAGAAGCAGAAGAAGGAGAAGGAGAAGGTCAAGTCTGGAGGGCGCAGCAGAAGAAGCAGAAGAAGGAGAAGGAGAAGGTGAAGTCTGGAGGGTGAAGCCGTAGAAGCAGAAGAAGGAGAAGGAGAAGGTGAAGTCTGGAGGGTGAATCAGAAGAAGTAGAAGAAGTAGAAGGAGAAGGTGAAGTCAGGAGGGTGAAGCAGAAGAAACAGAAGAAGGAGAAGGAGAAGGTGAAGTCTGGAGGGTGAAGCAGAAGAAGTAGAAGAAGGAGAAGGAGAAGGTGAAGTCTGGAGGGTGAATCAGAAGAAGTAGAAGAAGGAGAAGGAGAAGGTGAAGTCTGGAGGGTGAATCAGAAGAAGTAGAAGAAGGAGAAGGAGAAGGTGAAGTCTGGAGGGTGAATCAGAAGAAGCAGAAGAAGGAGAAGGAGAAGGTGAAGTCTGGAGGGAGAAGCAGAAGAAGTGGAAGAAGGAGAAGGAGAAGGTGAAGTCTGGAGGGTGAATCAGAAGAAGTAGAAGAAGGAGAAGGAGAAGGTGAAGTTTGGAGTGTGAATCAGAAGAAGTAGAAGAAGGAGAATGAGAAGGTGAAGTCTGGAGGGTGAATCAGAAGAAGCAGAAGAAGGAGAAGGAGAAGGTGAAGTCTCGAGGGTGAATCAGAAGATGTAGAAGAAGGAGAAGGAGAAGGTGTAGTCTGGAGGGTGAATCAGAAGAAGTAGACGAAGGAGAAGGAGAAGTTGAAGTCTGGAGGGTGAATCAGAAGAAGCAGAAGCAGGAGAAGGAGAAGGTGAAGTCTGGAGGGTGAAACAGAAGAAGTAGAAGAAGGAGAAGGAGAAGGTGAAGTCTGGAGGGTGAATCAGAAGAAGCAGAAGAAGGAGAAGGAGAATGTGAATTCTGGAGGTGGAATCAGAAGTAGCAGAAGAAGGAGAAGGAGAAGGTGAAGTCTGGAGGGTGAATCAGAAGAAGCAGAAGAAGGAGAAGGAGAAGGTGAAGTCTGGAGGGTGAATCAGAAGAAGCAGAAGAGGTAGAAGGAGAAGGTGAAGTCTGGAGGGTGAATCAGAAGAAATAGAAGAAGGAGAAGGAGAAGGTGAAGTCTGGAGGGTGAATCAGAAGAAGCAGAAGAAGGAGAAGGAGAAGGTGAAGTTAGGAGGGTGAATCAGAAGAAGCAGAAGAAGGAGAAGGAGAAGGTGAAGTCTGGAGGGTGAATCAGAAGAAGCAGAAGAAGGAGAAGGAGATGGTGAAGACTGGAGGGTGAATCAGAAGAAGTAGAAGAAGGAGAAGGAGAAGGTGAAGTCTGGAGGGTGAATCAGAAGAAGTAGAAGAAGGAGAAGGCGAAGTCTGGAGGGTGAATCAGAAGAAGCAGAAGAAGGAGAAGGAGAAGGTGAAGTCTGGAGGGTGAATCAGAAGAAGCACAAGAAGGAGAAGGAGAAGATGAAGTCTGGAGGGTGAATCAGAAGATGTATAAGAAGGAGAAGGGGAAAGTGAGGTCTGGAGGGTGAATCAGAAGAAGCAGAAGAAGGAGAAGGAGAAGGTGAAGTCTGAAGGGTGAATCGGAAGAAGCAGAAGAAGGAGAAGGAGAAGGTGAAGTCTGGAGGGTGAATCAGAAGAAGCAGAAGAAGGAGAAGGTGAAGTCTGGAGGGTGAATTAGAAGAAGTAGAAGACGGAGAAGGAGAAGGTGAAGTCTGGAGGCTGGAGGGTGAAGCAGAAGAAGTAGAAGAAGGAGAAGGAGAAGGTGAAGTCAGGAGGGTGAATCAGAAGAAGCAGAAGAAGGAGAAGGAGAAGGTGAAGTCTGGAGGGTGAATCAGAAGAAGCAGAAGAAGGAGAAGGAGAAGGTGAAGTCAGGAGGGTGAATCAGAAGAAGCAGAAGAAGGAGAAGGAGAAGGTGAAGTTAGGAGGGTGAATCAGAAGAAGCAGAAGAAGGAGAAGGAGAAGGAGAAGGTGAAGTCAGGGGGGAGAAGCAGAAGAAGTAGAAGAAGGAGAAGGAGAAGGTGAAGTCTGGAGGGTGTATCAGAAGAAGCAGAAGAAGGAGAAGGAGAAGGTGAAGTCTGGAGGGTGAATCAGAAGAAGCAGAAGAAGGAGAAGGAGAAGATGAAGTCTGGAGGGTGAATCAGAAGAAGTAGATGAAGGAGAAGGAGAAGGTGAGGTCTGGAGGGTGAATCAGAAGAAGCAGAAAAGGAGAAGGAGAAGGTGAAGTCTGAAGGGTGAATCAGAAGAAGCAGAAGAAGGAGAAGGAGAAGGTGAAGTCTGGAGGGTGAATCAGAAGAAGCAGAAGAAGGAGATGGAGAAGGTGAAGTCTGGAGGGTGAATCAGAAGAAGCAGAAGAAGGAGAAGGAGAAGGTGAAGTCTGGAGGGTGAATCAGAAGAAGCAGAAGAAGGAGAAGGAGAAGGTGAAGTCTGGAGGGTGAATCAGAGGAAGCAGAAGAAGGAGGAGGAGAAGGTGAAGTCTGGAGGGTGAATCAGAAGAAGCATTATAAGGAGAAGGAGAAGGTGAAGTCTGGAGGGTGAATCAGAAGAAGCAGAAGAAAGAGAAGGAGAAAGTGAAGTCTGGAGGGTGAAGCAGAAGAAACAGAAGAAGGAGAAGGAGAAGGTGAAGACTGGAGGGTGAATCAGAAGAAGTAGAAGAAGGAGAAGGAGAAGGTGAAGTCTGGAGGATGAATCAGAAGAAGTAGAAGAAGGAGAAGGAAAAGATGAAGTCTGGAGGGTGAATCAGAAGAAGTAGAAGAAGGAGAAGGTGAGGTCTGGAGGGTGAATCAGAAGAATCAGAAGAAGGAGAAGGAGAAGGTGAAGTCTGGAGGGTGAATCAGAAGAAGCAGAAGAAGGAGAAGGAGAAGGTGAAGTCTGGAGGGTGTATCAGAAGAAGCAGAAGAAGGAGAAGGAGAAGGTGAAGTCTGGAGGGTGAATCAGAAGAAGCAGAAGAAGGAGAAGGTGAGGTCTGGAGGGTGAATCAGAAGAATCAGAAGAAGGAGAAGGAGAAGGTGAAGTCAGGGGGGAGAAGCAGAAGAAGTAGAAGAAGGAGAAGGAGAAGGTGAAGTCTGGAGGGTGTATCAGAAGAAGCAGAAGAAGGAGAAGGAGAAGGTGAAGTCTGGAGGGTGAATCAGAAGAAGCAGAAGAAGGAGAAGGAGAAGATGAAGTCTGGAGGGTGAATCAGAAGAAGTAGATGAAGGAGAAGGAGAAGGTGAGGTCTGGAGGGTGAATCAGAAGAAGCAGAAAAGGAGAAGGAGAAGGTGAAGTCTGAAGGGTGAATCAGAAGAAGCAGAAGAAGGAGAAGTAGAAGGTGAAGTCTGGAGGGTGAATCAGAAGAAGCAGAAGAAGGAGATGGAGAAGGTGAAGTCTGGAGGGTGAATCAGAAGAAGCAGAAGAAGGAGAAGGAGAAGGTGAAGTCTGGAGGGTGAATCAGAAGAAGCAGAAGAAGGAGAAGGAGAAGGTGAAGTCTGGAGGGTGAATCAGAAGAAGCAGAAGAAGGAGGAGGAGAAGGTGAAGTCTGGAGGGTGAATCAGAAGAAGCATTATAAGGAGAAGGAGAAGGTGAAGTCTGGAGGGTGAATCAGAAGAAGCAGAAGAAAGAGAAGGAGAAAGTGAAGTCTGGAGGGTGAAGCAGAAGAAACAGAAGAAGGAAAAGGAGAAGGTGAAGACTGCTGGGTGAATCAGAAGAAGTAGAAGAAGGAGAAGGAGAAGGTGAAGTCTGGAGGATGAATCAGAAGAAGTAGAAGAAGGAGAAGGAAAAGATGAAGTCTGGAGGGTGAATCAGAAGAAGTAGAAGAAGGAGAAGGTGAGGTCTGGAGGGTGAATCAGAAGAATCAGAAGAAGGAGAAGGAGAAGGTGAAGTCTGGAGGGTGAATCAGAAGAAGCAGAAGAAGGAGAAGGAGAAGGTGAAGTCTGGAGGGTGAATCAGAAGAAGCAGAAGAAGGAGAAGGAGAAGGTGAAGTCAGGAGGGTGAATCAGAAGAAGCAGAAGAAGGAGAAGGAGAAGGAAAAGTTAGGAGGGTGAATCAGAAGAAGCAGAAGAAGGAGAAGGAGAAGGTGAAGTCTGGAGGGTGAATCAGAAGAAGCAGAAGAAGGAGAAGGAGAAGGTGAAGTCTGGAGGGTGAATTAGAAGAAGCAGAAGAAGGAGAAGGAGCAGGTGAAGTCAGGGGGGTGAAGCAGAAGAAGTAGAAGAAGGAGAATGAGAAGGTGAAGTCAGGAGGGTGAAGCAGAAGAAGCAGAAGAAGGAGAAGGAGAAGGTGAAGTCTGGAGGGCGCAGCAGAAGAAGCAGAAGAAGGAGAAGGAGAAGGTGAAGTCTGGAGGGTGAAGCAGAAGAAGCAGAAGAAGGAGAAGGAGAAGGTGAAGTCTGGAGGGTGAATCAGAAGAAGTAGAAGGAGGAGAAGGAGAAGGTGAAGTTAGGAGAGTGAAGCAGAAGAAGCAGAAGAAGGAGAAGGAGAAGGTGAAGTCTGGAGGGTGAAGCAGAAGAAGCAGAAGAAGGAGAAGGAGAAGGTGAAGTCTGGA
The DNA here is from genome assembly GCF_052327205.1 of Somniosus microcephalus. NCBI lineage: Eukaryota > Metazoa > Chordata > Chondrichthyes > Squaliformes > Somniosidae > Somniosus > Somniosus microcephalus. Next base: position 505,123 of record NW_028225242.1, on the reverse strand, counting down.
GGGCGAAGCAGAAGAAGCAGAAGAAGGGGAAGGAGAAGGTGAAGTCTGGAGGGTGAAGCAGAAGAAGCAGAAGAAGGAGAAGGAGAAGGTGAAGTCTGGAGGGTGAATCAGAAGAAGTAGAAGAAGGAGAAGGAGAAGGTGAAGTCAGGAGGGTGAAGCAGAAGAAGCAGAGGAAGGAGAAGGAGAAGGTAAAGTCTGGAGGGTGAAGCAGAAGAAGTAGAAGGAGGAGAAGGAGAAGGTGAAGTCTGGAGGGTGAAGCAGAAGAAGCAGAAGAAGGAGAAGGAGAACGTGAAGTCAGGAGGGTGAATCAGAAGAAGGAGAAGAAGGAGAACGTGAAGTCTGGAGGGTGAATCAGAAGAAGTAGAAGAAGGAGAAGGAGAAGCTGAAGTCTGGAGGGTGAATCAGAAGAAGTAGAAGAAGGAGAAGGAGAAGGTGAAGTCTGGAGGGTGAATCAGAAGAAGCAGAAGAAGGAGAAGGAGAAGGTGAAGTCTGGAGGGAGAAGCAGAAGAAGTAGAAGAAGGAGAAGGAGAAGGTGAAGTCTGGAGGGTGAATCAGAAGAAGTAGAAGAAGGAGAAGGTGCAGTCTGGAGGGTGAATCAGAAGAAGTAGAAGAAGGAGAAGGAGAAGGTGAAGTCTGGAGGGTGAATCAGAAGAAGCAGAAGAAAGAGAAGGAGAAAGTGAAGTCTGGAGGGTGAAGCAGAAGAAACAGAAGAAGGAAAAGGAGAAGGTGAAGACTGCTGGGTGAATCAGAAGAAGTAGAAGAAGGAGAAGGAGAAGGTGAAGTCTGGAGGATGAATCAGAAGAAGTAGAAGAAGGAGAAGGAAAAGATGAAGTCTGGAGGGTGAATCAGAAGAAGTAGAAGAAGGAGAAGGTGAGGTCTGGAGGGTGAATCAGAAGAATCAGAAGAAGGAGAAGGAGAAGGTGAAGTCTGGAGGGTGAATCAGAAGAAGCAGAAGAAGGAGAAGGAGAAGGTGAAGTCTGGAGGGTGAATCAGAAGAAGCAGAAGAAGGAGAAGGAGAAGGTGAAGTCAGGAGGGTGAATCAGAAGAAGCAGAAGAAGGAGAAGGAGAAGGAAAAGTTAGGAGGGTGAATCAGAAGAAGCAGAAGAAGGAGAAGGAGAAGGTGAAGTCTGGAGGGTGAATCAGAAGAAGCAGAAGAAGGAGAAGGAGAAGGTGAAGTCTGGAGGGTGAATTAGAAGAAGCAGAAGAAGGAGAAGGAGCAGGTGAAGTCAGGGGGGTGAAGCAGAAGAAGTAGAAGAAGGAGAATGAGAAGGTGAAGTCAGGAGGGTGAAGCAGAAGAAGCAGAAGAAGGAGAAGGAGAAGGTGAAGTCTGGAGGGCGCAGCAGAAGAAGCAGAAGAAGGAGAAGGAGAAGGTGAAGTCTGGAGGGTGAAGCAGAAGAAGCAGAAGAAGGAGAAGGAGAAGGTGAAGTCTGGAGGGTGAATCAGAAGAAGTAGAAGGAGGAGAAGGAGAAGGTGAAGTTAGGAGAGTGAAGCAGAAGAAGCAGAAGAAGGAGAAGGAGAAGGTGAAGTCTGGAGGGTGAAGCAGAAGAAGCAGAAGAAGGAGAAGGAGAAGGTGAAGTCTGGAGGGCGAAGCAGAAGAAGCAGAAGAAGGGGAAGGAGAAGGTGAAGTCTGGAGGGTGAAGCAGAAGAAGCAGAAGAAGGAGAAGGAGAAGGTGAAGTCTGGAGGGTGAATCAGAAGAAGTAGAAGAAGGAGAAGGAGAAGGTGAAGTCAGGAGGGTGAAGCAGAAGAAGCAGAGGAAGGAGAAGGAGAAGGTAAAGTCTGGAGGGTGAAGCAGAAGAAGTAGAAGGAGGAGAAGGAGAAGGTGAAGTCTGGAGGGTGAAGCAGAAGAAGCAGAAGAAGGAGAAGGAGAACGTGAAGTCAGGAGGGTGAATCAGAAGAAGGAGAAGAAGGAGAACGTGAAGTCTGGAGGGTGAATCAGAAGAAGTAGAAGAAGGAGAAGGAGAAGCTGAAGTCTGGAGGGTGAATCAGAAGAAGTAGAAGAAGGAGAAGGAGAAGGTGAAGTCTGGAGGGTGAATCAGAAGAAGCAGAAGAAGGAGAAGGAGAAGGTGAAGTCTGGAGGGAGAAGCAGAAGAAGTAGAAGAAGGAGAAGGAGAAGGTGAAGTCTGGAGGGTGAATCAGAAGAAGTAGAAGAAGGAGAAGGTGCAGTCTGGAGGGTGAATCAGAAGAAGTAGAAGAAGGAGAAGGAGAAGGTGAAGTCTGGAGGGTGAATCAGAAGAAGCAGAAGAAGGAGAAGGAGAAGGTGAAGTCTGGAGGGTGAATCAGAAGAAGTAGAAGAAGCAGAAGGAGAAGGTGTAGTCTGGAGGGTGAATCAGAAGAAGTAGACGAAGGAGAAGGAGAAGGTGAAGTCTGGAGGGTGAATCAGAAGAAGCAGAAGAAGGAGAAGGAGAAGGTGAAGTCTGGAGGGTGAATCAGAAGAAGTAGAAGAAGGAGAATGAGAAGGTGAAGTCTGGAGGGTGAATCAGAAGAAGCAGAAGAAGGAGAAGGAGAAGGTGAAGTCTGCAGGGTGAATCAGAAGAAGCAGAAGAAGGAGAAGGAGAAGGTGAAGTCTGGAGGGTGAATCAGAAGAAGCAGAATAAGGAGAAGGAGAAGGTGAAGTCTGGAGGGTGAATCAGAAGAAGCAGAAGAAGGAGAAGGAGAAGGTGAAGTCTGGAGGGTGAATCAGAAGGAGTAGAAGAAGGAGAAGGAGAAGGTGAAGTCTGGAGGGTGAATCAGAAGAAGCAGAAGAAGGAGAAGGAGAAGGTGAAGTCTGGAGGGTGAATCAGAAGAAGCAGAAGAAGGAGAATGAGAAGGTGAAGTCTGGAGGGTGAATCAGAAGAAGTAGAAGAAGGAGAAGGAGAAGGTAAAGTCTGGAGGTTGAAGCAGAAGAAGTAGAAGAAGGAGAAGGAGAAGGTGAAGTCTGGAGGGTGAATCAGAAGAAGCAGAAGAAAGAGAAGGAGAAGGTGAAGTCTGGAGGGTGAATCAGAAGAAGTAGAAGAAGGAGAAGGAGAAGGTGAAGTCTGGAGGGTGAATCAGAATAATCAGAAGAAGGAGAAGGAGAAGGTGAAGTCTGGAGGGTGAATCAGAAGAAGCAGAAGAAAGAGAAGGAGAAGGTGAAGTCTGGAGGGTGAATCAGAAGAAGTAGAAGAAGGAGAAGGAGAAAGTGAAGTCTGGAGGGTGAATCAGAAAAAGCAGAAGAAGGAGAAGGAGAAGGTGAAGTCTGGAGGGTGAATCAGAAGAAGCAGAAGAAGGAGAAGGAGAAGGTGCAGTCTGGAGGGTGAATCAGAAGAAGCAGAAGAAGGAGAAGGAGAAGGTGAAGTCTGGAGGGTGAATCAGAAGAAGCAGAAGAAGGAGAAGGAGAAGGTGAAGTCTGGAGGATGAATCAGAAGAAGCAGAAAAAGGAGAAGGAGAAGGTGAAGTCTGAAGGGTGAATCAGAAGAAGTCGAAGAAGGAGAAGGAGAAGGTGAAGTCTGGAGGGTGAAGCAGAAGAAGTAGAAGAAGGAGAAGGAGAAGGTGAAGTCAGGAGGGTGAATCAGAAGAAGTAGAAGAAGGAGAAGGAGAAGGTGAAGTCAGGAGGGTGAATCAGAAGAAGCAGAAGAAGGAGAAGGAGAAGGTGAAGTCTGGAGTGTGAATCAGAAGAATCAGAAGAAGGAGAAGGAGAAGGTGAAGTCTGGAGGGTGAATCAGAAGAAGCAGAAGAAAGAGAAGGAGAAGGTGAAGTCTGGAGGGTGAAGCAGAAGAAACAGAAGAAGGAGAAGGAGAAGGTGAAGACTGGAGGGTGAATCAGAAGAAGTAGAAGAAGGAGAAGGAGAAGGTGAAGTCTGTAGGGTGAATCAGAAGATGTAGAAGAAGGAGAAGGTGAAGTCTGGAGGGTGAATCAGAAGAAGCAGAAGAAGGAGAAGGAGAAGGTGAAGTCTGGAGGGTGAATCAGAAGAAGCAGAAGAAGGAGAAGGAGAAGATGAAGTCTGGAGGGTGAATCAGAAGAAGTAGAAGAAGGAGAAGGAGAAGGTGAGGTCTGGAGGGTGAATCAGAAGAAGCAGAAGAAGGAGAAGGAGAAGGTGAAGTCTGGAGGGTGAATCAGAAGAAGCAGAAGAAGGAGAAGGAGAAGGTGAAGTCTGGAGGGTGAATCAGAAGAAGCAGAAGAAGGAGAAGGAGAAGGTGAAGTCAGGAGGGTGAATCAGAAGAAGCAGAAGAAGGAGAAGGAGAAGGTGAAGTTAGGAGGGTGAATCAGAAGAAGCAGAAGAAGGAGAAGGAGCAGATGATGTCAGGGGGATGAAGCAGAAGAAGTAGAAGAAGGAGAAGGAGAAGGTGAAGTCAGGACGGTGAAGCAGAAGAAGCAGAAGAAGGAGAAGGAGAAGGTGAAGTCTGGAGGGTGAATCAGAAGTAGAAGAAGGAGAAGGAGAAGGTCAAGTCTGGAGGGTGAATCAGAAGAAGTAGAATAAGGAGAAGGAGAAGGTGAAGTCTGGAGGGTGAAGCAGAAGAAGTAGAAGAAGGAGAAGGAGAAGGTGAAGTCAGGAGGGTGAATCAGAAGAAGTAGAAGAAGGAGAAGGAGAAGGTGAAGTCAGGAGGGTGAATCAGAAGAAGCAGAAGAAGGAGAAGGAGAAGGTGAAGTCTGGAGGGTGAATCAGAAGAAGCAGAAGAAAGAGAAGGAGAAGGTGAAGTCTGGAGGGTGAATCAGAAGAAGTAGAAGAAGGAGAAGGAGAAGGTGAAGTCTGGAGTGTGAATCAGAAGAAGCAGAAGAAGGAGAAGGAGAAGGTGAAGTCTGGAGGCTGAATCAGAAGAAGCAGAATAAGGAGAAGGAGAAGGTGAAGTCTGGAGGGTGAATCAGAAGAAGCAGAAGAAGGAGAAGGAGAAGGTGATGTCTGGAGGGTGAATCAGAAGAAGTAGAAGAAGGAGAAGGAGAAGGTGAAGTCTGGAGGGTGAAGCAGAAGAAGTAGAAGAAGGAGAAGGAGAAGGTGAAGTCAGGAGGGTGAATCAGAAGAAGTAGAAGAAGGAGAAGGAGAAGGTGAAGTCAGGAGGGTGAATCAGAAGAAGCAGAAGAAGGAGAAAGAGAAGGTGAAGTCTGGAGGGTGAATCAGAAGAATCAGAGGAAGGAGAAGGAGAAGGTGAAGTCTGGAGGGTGAATCAGAAGAAGCAGAGGAAGGAGAAGGAGAAGGTGAAGTCTGGAGGGTGAATCAGAAGAAGCAGAATAAGGAGAAGGAGAAGGTGAAGTCTGGAGGGTGAATCAGAAGAAGCAGAATAAGGAGAAGGAGAAGGTGAAGTCTGGAGGGTGAATCAGAAGAAGCAGAAGAAGGAGAAGGAGAAGATGAAATCTGGAGGGTGAATCAGAAGAAATAGAAGAAGGAGAAGGAGAAGGTGAAGTCTGGAGGGTGAAGCAGAAGAAGTAGAAGAAGGAGAAGGAGAAGGTGAAGTCAGGAGGGTGAATCAGAAGAAGTAGAAGAAGAAGAAGGAGAAGGTGAAGTCAGGAGGGTGAATCAGAAGAAGCAGAAGAAGGAGAAGGAGAAGGTGAAGTCTGGAGGGTGAATCAGAAGAATCAGAAGAAGGAGAAGGAGAAGGTGAAGTCTGGAGGGTGAATCAGAAGAAGCAGAAGAAAGAGAAGGAGAAGGTGAAGTCTGGAGGGTGAAGCAGAAGAAACAGAAGAAGGAGAAGGAGAAGGTGAAGACTGGAGGGTGAATCAGAAGAAGTAGAAGAAGGAGAAGGAGAAGGTGAAGTCTGGAGGGTGAATCAGAAGAAGTAGAAGAAGGAGAAGGAGAAGGTGAAGTCTGGAGGGTGAATCAGAAGAAGCAGAAGAAGGAGAAGGAGAAGGTGAAGTCTGGAGGGTGAATCAGAAGAAACAGAAGAAGGAGAAGGAGAAGGTGAAGACTGGAGGGTGAATCAGAAGAAGTAGAAGAAGGAGAAGGAGAAGGTGAAGTCTGGAGGATGAATCAGAAGAAGTAGAAGAAGGAGAAGGAAAAGATGAAGTCTGGAGGGTGAATCAGAAGAAGTAGAAGAAGGAGAAGGTGAGGTCTGGAGGGTGAATCAGAAGAATCAGAAGAAGGAGAAGGAGAAGGTGAAGTCTGGAGGGTGAATCAGAAGAAGCAGAAGAAGGAGAAGGAGAAGGTGAAGTCTGGAGGGTGTATCAGAAGAAGCAGAAGAAGGAGAAGGAGAAGGTGAAGTCTGGAGGGTGAATCAGAAGAAGCAGAAGAAGGAGAAGGTGAGGTCTGGAGGGTGAATCAGAAGAATCAGAAGAAGGAGAAGGAGAAGGTGAAGTCAGGGGGGAGAAGCAGAAGAAGTAGAAGAAGGAGAAGGAGAAGGTGAAGTCTGGAGGGTGTATCAGAAGAAGCAGAAGAAGGAGAAGGAGAAGGTGAAGTCTGGAGGGTGAATCAGAAGAAGCAGAAGAAGGAGAAGGAGAAGATGAAGTCTGGAGGGTGAATCAGAAGAAGTAGATGAAGGAGAAGGAGAAGGTGAGGTCTGGAGGGTGAATCAGAAGAAGCAGAAAAGGAGAAGGAGAAGGTGAAGTCTGAAGGGTGAATCAGAAGAAGCAGAAGAAGGAGAAGTAGAAGGTGAAGTCTGGAGGGTGAATCAGAAGAAGCAGAAGAAGGAGATGGAGAAGGTGAAGTCTGGAGGGTGAATCAGAAGAAGCAGAAGAAGGAGAAGGAGAAGGTGAAGTCTGGAGGGTGAATCAGAAGAAGCAGAAGAAGGAGAAGGAGAAGGTGAAGTCTGGAGGGTGAATCAGAAGAAGCAGAAGAAGGAGGAGGAGAAGGTGAAGTCTGGAGGGTGAATCAGAAGAAGCATTATAAGGAGAAGGAGAAGGTGAAGTCTGGAGGGTGAATCAGAAGAAGCAGAAGAAAGAGAAGGAGAAAGTGAAGTCTGGAGGGTGAAGCAGAAGAAACAGAAGAAGGAAAAGGAGAAGGTGAAGACTGCTGGGTGAATCAGAAGAAGTAGAAGAAGGAGAAGGAGAAGGTGAAGTCTGGAGGATGAATCAGAAGAAGTAGAAGAAGGAGAAGGAAAAGATGAAGTCTGGAGGGTGAATCAGAAGAAGTAGAAGAAGGAGAAGGTGAGGTCTGGAGGGTGAATCAGAAGAATCAGAAGAAGGAGAAGGAGAAGGTGAAGTCTGGAGGGTGAATCAGAAGAAGCAGAAGAAGGAGAAGGAGAAGGTGAAGTCTGGAGGGTGAATCAGAAGAAGCAGAAGAAGGAGAAGGAGAAGGTGAAGTCAGGAGGGTGAATCAGAAGAAGCAGAAGAAGGAGAAGGAGAAGGAAAAGTTAGGAGGGTGAATCAGAAGAAGCAGAAGAAGGAGAAGGAGAAGGTGAAGTCTGGAGGGTGAATCAGAAGAAGCAGAAGAAGGAGAAGGAGAAGGTGAAGTCTGGAGGGTGAATTAGAAGAAGCAGAAGAAGGAGAAGGAGCAGGTGAAGTCAGGGGGGTGAAGCAGAAGAAGTAGAAGAAGGAGAATGAGAAGGTGAAGTCAGGAGGGTGAAGCAGAAGAAGCAGAAGAAGGAGAAGGAGAAGGTGAAGTCTGGAGGGCGCAGCAGAAGAAGCAGAAGAAGGAGAAGGAGAAGGTGAAGTCTGGAGGGTGAAGCAGAAGAAGCAGAAGAAGGAGAAGGAGAAGGTGAAGTCTGGAGGGTGAATCAGAAGAAGTAGAAGGAGGAGAAGGAGAAGGTGAAGTTAGGAGAGTGAAGCAGAAGAAGCAGAAGAAGGAGAAGGAGAAGGTGAAGTCTGGAGGGTGAAGCAGAAGAAGCAGAAGAAGGAGAAGGAGAAGGTGAAGTCTGGAGGGCGAAGCAGAAGAAGCAGAAGAAGGGGAAGGAGAAGGTGAAGTCTGGAGGGTGAAGCAGAAGAAGCAGAAGAAGGAGAAGGAGAAGGTGAAGTCTGGAGGGTGAATCAGAAGAAGTAGAAGAAGGAGAAGGAGAAGGTGAAGTCAGGAGGGTGAAGCAGAAGAAGCAGAGGAAGGAGAAGGAGAAGGTAAAGTCTGGAGGGTGAAGCAGAAGAAGTAGAAGGAGGAGAAGGAGAAGGTGAAGTCTGGAGGGTGAAGCAGAAGAAGCAGAAGAAGGAGAAGGAGAACGTGAAGTCAGGAGGGTGAATCAGAAGAAGGAGAAGAAGGAGAACGTGAAGTCTGGAGGGTGAATCAGAAGAAGTAGAAGAAGGAGAAGGAGAAGCTGAAGTCTGGAGGGTGAATCAGAAGAAGTAGAAGAAGGAGAAGGAGAAGGTGAAGTCTGGAGGGTGAATCAGAAGAAGCAGAAGAAGGAGAAGGAGAAGGTGAAGTCTGGAGGGAGAAGCAGAAGAAGTAGAAGAAGGAGAAGGAGAAGGTGAAGTCTGGAGGGTGAATCAGAAGAAGTAGAAGAAGGAGAAGGTGCAGTCTGGAGGGTGAATCAGAAGAAGTAGAAGAAGGAGAAGGAGAAGGTGAAGTCTGGAGGGTGAATCAGAAGAAGCAGAAGAAAGAGAAGGAGAAAGTGAAGTCTGGAGGGTGAAGCAGAAGAAACAGAAGAAGGAAAAGGAGAAGGTGAAGACTGCTGGGTGAATCAGAAGAAGTAGAAGAAGGAGAAGGAGAAGGTGAAGTCTGGAGGATGAATCAGAAGAAGTAGAAGAAGGAGAAGGAAAAGATGAAGTCTGGAGGGTGAATCAGAAGAAGTAGAAGAAGGAGAAGGTGAGGTCTGGAGGGTGAATCAGAAGTATCAGAAGAAGGAGAAGGAGAAGGTGAAGTCTGGAGGGTGAATCAGAAGAAGCAGAAGAAGGAGAAGGAGAAGGTGAAGTCTGGAGGGTGAATCAGAAGAAGCAGAAGAAGGAGAAGGAGAAGGTGAAGTCAGGAGGGTGAATCAGAAGAAGCAGAAGAAGGAGAAGGAGAAGGAAAAGTTAGGAGGGTGAATCAGAAGAAGCAGAAGAAGGAGAAGGAGAAGGTGAAGTCTGGAGGGTGAATCAGAAGAAGCAGAAGAAGGAGAAGGAGAAGGTGAAGTCTGGAGGGTGAATTAGAAGAAGCAGAAGAAGGAGAAGGAGCAGGTGAAGTCAGGGGGGTGAAGCAGAAGAAGTAGAAGAAGGAGAATGAGAAGGTGAAGTCAGGAGGGTGAAGCAGAAGAAGCAGAAGAAGGAGAAGGAGAAGGTGAAGTCTGGAGGGCGCAGCAGAAGAAGCAGAAGAAGGAGAAGGAGAAGGTGAAGTCTGGAGGGTGAAGCAGAAGAAGCAGAAGAAGGAGAAGGAGAAGGTGAAGTCTGGAGGGTGAATCAGAAGAAGTAGAAGGAGGAGAAGGAGAAGGTGAAGTTAGGAGAGTGAAGCAGAAGAAGCAGAAGAAGGAGAAGGAGAAGGTGAAGTCTGGAGGGTGAAGCAGAAGAAGCAGAAGAAGGAGAAGGAGAAGGTGAAGTCTGGAGGGCGAAGCAGAAGAAGCAGAAGAAGGGGAAGGAGAAGGAGAAGTCTGGAGGGTGAAGCAGAAGAAGCAGAAGAAGGAGAAGGAGAAGGTGAAGTCTGGAGGGTGAATCAGAAGAAGTAGAAGAAGGAGAAGGAGAAGGTGAAGTCAGGAGGGTGAAGCAGAAGAAGCAGAGGAAGGAGAAGGAGAAGGTAAAGTCTGGAGGGTGAAGCAGAAGAAGTAGAAGGAGGAGAAGGAGAAGGTGAAGTCTGGAGGGTGAAGCAGAAGAAGCAGAAGAAGGAGAAGGAGAACGTGAAGTCAGGAGGGTGAATCAGAAGAAGGAGAAGAAGGAGAACGTGAAGTCTGGAGGGTGAATCAGAAGAAGTAGAAGAAGGAGAAGGAGAAGCTGAAGTCTGGAGGGTGAATCAGAAGAAGTAGAAGAAGGAGAAGGAGAAGGTGAAGTCTGGAGGGTGAATCAGAAGAAGCAGAAGAAGGAGAAGGAGAAGGTGAAGTCTGGAGGGAGAAGCAGAAGAAGTAGAAGAAGGAGAAGGAGAAGGTGAAGTCTGGAGGGTGAATCAGAAGAAGTAGAAGAAGGAGAAGGTGCAGTCTGGAGGGTGAATCAGAAGAAGTAGAAGAAGGAGAAGGAGAAGGTGAAGTCTGGAGGGTGAATCAGAAGAAGCAGAAGAAGGAGAAGGAGAAGGTGAAGTCTGGAGGGTGAATCAGAAGAAGTAGAAGAAGCAGAAGGAGAAGGTGTAGTCTGGAGGGTGAATCAGAAGAAGTAGACGAAGGAGAAGGAGAAGGTGAAGTCTGGAGGGTGAATCAGAAGAAGCAGAAGAAGGAGAAGGAGAAGGTGAAGTCTGGAGGGTGAATCAGAAGAAGTAGAAGAAGGAGAATGAGAAGGTGAAGTCTGGAGGGTGAATCAGAAGAAGCAGAAGAAGGAGAAGGAGAAGGTGAAGTCTGCAGGGTGAATCAGAAGAAGCAGAAGAAGGAGAAGGAGAAGGTGAAGTCTGGAGGGTGAATCAGAAGAAGCAGAATAAGGAGAAGGAGAAGGTGAAGTCTGGAGGGTGAATCAGAAGAAGCAGAAGAAGGAGAAGGAGAAGGTGAAGTCTGGAGGGTGAATCAGAAGGAGTAGAAGAAGGAGAAGGAGAAGGTGAAGTCTGGAGGGTGAATCAGAAGAAGCAGAAGAAGGAGAAGGAGAAGGTGAAGTCTGGAGGGTGAATCAGAAGAAGCAGAAGAAGGAGAATGAGAAGGTGAAGTCTGGAGGGTGAATCAGAAGAAGTAGAAGAAGGAGAAGGAGAAGGTAAAGTCTGGAGGTTGAAGCAGAAGAAGTAGAAGAAGGAGAAGGAGAAGGTGAAGTCTGGAGGGTGAATCAGAAGAAGCAGAAGAAAGAGAAGGAGAAGGTGAAGTCTGGAGGGTGAATCAGAAGAAGTAGAAGAAGGAGAAGGAGAAGGTGAAGTCTGGAGGGTGAATCAGAATAATCAGAAGAAGGAGAAGGAGAAGGTGAAGTCTGGAGGGTGAATCAGAAGAAGCAGAAGAAAGAGAAGGAGAAGGTGAAGTCTGGAGGGTGAATCAGAAGAAGTAGAAGAAGGAGAAGGAGAAAGTGAAGTCTGGAGGGTGAATCAGAAAAAGCAGAAGAAGGAGAAGGAGAAGGTGAAGTCTGGAGGGTGAATCAGAAGAAGCAGAAGAAGGAGAAGGAGAAGGTGCAGTCTGGAGGGTGAATCAGAAGAAGCAGAAGAAGGAGAAGGAGAAGGTGAAGTCTGGAGGGTGAATCAGAAGAAGCAGAAGAAGGAGAAGGAGAAGGTGAAGTCTGGAGGATGAATCAGAAGAAGCAGAAAAAGGAGAAGGAGAAGGTGAAGTCTGAAGGGTGAATCAGAAGAAGTCGAAGAAGGAGAAGGAGAAGGTGAAGTCTGGAGGGTGAAGCAGAAGAAGTAGAAGAAGGAGAAGGAGAAGGTGAAGTCAGGAGGGTGAATCAGAAGAAGTAGAAGAAGGAGAAGGAGAAGGTGAAGTCAGGAGGGTGAATCAGAAGAAGCAGAAGAAGGAGAAGGAGAAGGTGAAGTCTGGAGGGTGAATCAGAAGAATCAGAAGAAGGAGAAGGAGAAGGTGAAGTCTGGAGGGTGAATCAGAAGAAGCAGAAGAAAGAGAAGGAGAAGGTGAAGTCTGGAGGGTGAAGCAGAAGAAACAGAAGAAGGAGAAGGAGAAGGTGAAGACTGGAGGGTGAATCAGAAGAAGTAGAAGAAGGAGAAGGAGAAGGTGAAGTCTGTAGGGTGAATCAGAAGATGTAGAAGAAGGAGAAGGTGAAGTCTGGAGGGTGAATCAGAAGAAGCAGAAGAAGGAGAAGGAGAAGGTGAAGTCTGGAGGGTGAATCAGAAGAAGCAGAAGAAGGAGAAGGAGAAGATGAAGTCTGGAGGGTGAATCAGAAGAAGTAGAAGAAGGAGAAGGAGAAGGTGAGGTCTGGAGGGTGAATCAGAAGAAGCAGAAGAAGGAGAAGGAGAAGGTGAAGTCTGGAGGGTGAATCAGAAGAAGCAGAAGAAGGAGAAGGAGAAGGTGAAGTCTGGAGGGTGAATCAGAAGAAGCAGAAGAAGGAGAAGGAGAAGGTGAAGTCAGGAGGGTGAATCAGAAGAAGCAGAAGAAGGAGAAGGAGAAGGTGAAGTTAGGAGGGTGAATCAGAAGAAGCAGAAGAAGGAGAAGGAGCAGATGATGTCAGGGGGATGAAGCAGAAGAAGTAGAAGAAGGAGAAGGAGAAGGTGAAGTCAGGACGGTGAAGCAGAAGAAGCAGAAGAAGGAGAAGGAGAAGGTGAAGTCTGGAGGGTGAATCAGAAGTAGAAGAAGGAGAAGGAGAAGGTCAAGTCTGGAGGGTGAATCAGAAGAAGTAGAATAAGGAGAAGGAGAAGGTGAAGTCTGGAGGGTGAAGCAGAAGAAGTAGAAGAAGGAGAAGGAGAAGGTGAAGTCAGGAGGGTGAATCAGAAGAAGTAGAAGAAGGAGAAGGAGAAGGTGAAGTCAGGAGGGTGAATCAGAAGAAGCAGAAGAAGGAGAAGGAGAAGGTGAAGTCTGGAGGGTGAATCAGAAGAATCGGAAGAAGGAGAAGGAGAAGGTGAAGTCTGGAGGGTGAATCAGAAGAAGCAGAAGAAAGAGAAGGAGAAGGTGAAGTCTGGAGGGTGAATCAGAAGAAGTAGAAGAAGGAGAAGGAGAAGGTGAAGTCTGGAGTGTGAATCAGAAGAAGCAGAAGAAGGAGAAGGAGAAGGTGAAGTCTGGAGGCTGAATCAGAAGAAGCAGAATAAGGAGAAGGAGAAGGTGAAGTCTGGAGGGTGAATCAGAAGAAGCAGAAGAAGGAGAAGGAGAAGGTGATGTCTGGAGGGTGAATCAGAAGAAGTAGAAGAAGGAGAAGGAGAAGGTGAAGTCTGGAGGGTGAAGCAGAAGAAGTAGAAGAAGGAGAAGGAGAAGGTGAAGTCAGGAGGGTGAATCAGAAGAAGTAGAAGAAGGAGAAGGAGAAGGTGAAGTCAGGAGGGTGAATCAGAAGAAGCAGAAGAAGGAGAAAGAGAAGGTGAAGTCTGGAGGGTGAATCAGAAGAATCAGAGGAAGGAGAAGGAGAAGGTGAAGTCTGGAGGGTGAATCAGAAGAAGCAGAGGAAGGAGAAGGAGAAGGTGAAGTCTGGAGGGTGAATCAGAAGAAGCAGAATAAGGAGAAGGAGAAGGTGAAGTCTGGAGGGTGAATCAGAAGAAGCAGAATAAGGAGAAGGAGAAGGTGAAGTCTGGAGGGTGAATCAGAAGAAGCAGAAGAAGGAGAAGGAGAAGATGAAATCTGGAGGGTGAATCAGAAGAAATAGAAGAAGGAGAAGGAGAAGGTGAAGTCTGGAGGGTGAAGCAGAAGAAGTAGAAGAAGGAGAAGGAGAAGGTGAAGTCAGGAGGGTGAATCAGAAGAAGTAGAAGAAGAAGAAGGAGAAGGTGAAGTCAGGAGGGTGAATCAGAAGAAGCAGAAGAAGGAGAAGGAGAAGGTGAAGTCTGGAGGGTGAATCAGAAGAATCAGAAGAAGGAGAAGGAGAAGGTGAAGTCTGGAGGGTGAATCAGAAGAAGCAGAAGAAAGAGAAGGAGAAGGTGAAGTCTGGAGGGTGAAGCAGAAGAAACAGAAGAAGGAGAAGGAGAAGGTGAAGACTGGAGGGTGAATCAGAAGAAGTAGAAGAAGGAGAAGGAGAAGGTGAAGTCTGGAGGGTGAATCAGAAGAAGTAGAAGAAGGAGAAGGAGAAGGTGAAGTCTGGAGGGTGAATCAGAAGAAGCAGAAGAAGGAGAAGGAGAAGGTGAAGTCTGGAGGGTGAATCAGAAGAAGCAGAAGAAGGAGAAGGAGAAGATGAAGTCTGGAGGGTGAATCAGAAGAAGTAGAAGAAGGAGAAGGAGAAGGTGAATTCTGGAGGGTGAATCAGAAGTAGTAGAAGAAGGAGAAGGAGAAGGTGAAGTCTGGACGGTGAATCAGAAGAAACAGAAGAAGGAGAAGGAGAAGGTGAAGTCTGGAGGGTGAATCAGAAGAAGTAGAAGAAGGAGAAGGAGAAGGTGTAGTCTGGAGGGTGAATCAGAAGAAGTAGAAGAAGGAGAAGGAGAAGGTGAAGTCTGGAGGGTGAATCAGAAGAAGCAGAAGAAGGAGAAGGAGAAGGTGAAGTCTGGAGGGTGAATCAGAAGAAGCAGAAGAAGGAGAAGGAGAAGGTGAAGTCTGGAGGATGAATCAGAAGAAGCAGAATAAGGAGAAGGAGAAGGTGAAGTCTGGAGGGTGAATCAGAAGAAGCAGAAAAAGGAGAAGGAGAAGGTGAAGTCTGAAGGGTGAATCAGAAGAAGTAGAAGAAGGAGAAGGAGAAGGTGAAGTCTGGAGAGTGAAGCAGAAGAAGTAGAAGAAGGAGAAGGAGAAGGTGAAGTCAGGAGGGTGAATCAGAAGAAGTAGAAGAAGGAGAAGGAGAAGGTGAAGTCAGGAGGGTGAATCATAAGAAGCAGAAGAAGGAGAAGGAGAAGGTGAAGTCTGGAGGGTGAATCAGAAGAATCAGAAGAAGGAGAAGGAGAAGGTGAAGTCTGGAGGGTGAATCAGAAGAAACAGAAGAAGGAGAAGGAGAAGGTGAAGACTGGAGGGTGAATCAGAAGAAGTAGAAGAAGGAGAAGGAGAAGGTGAAGTCTGGAGGGTGAATCAGAAGAAGTAGAAGAAGGAGAAGGAGAAGGTGAAGTCTGGAGGGTGAATCAGAAGAAGCAGAAGAAGGAGAAGGAGAAGGTGAAGTCTGGAGGGTGAATCAGAAGAAGCAGAAGAAGGAGAAGGAGAAGATGAAGTCTGGAGGGTGAATCAGAAGAAGTAGAAGAAGGAGAAGGAGAAGGTGAGGTCTGGAGGGTGAATCAGAAGAAGCAGAAGAAGGAGAAGGAGAAGGTGAAGTCTGGAGGGTGAATCAGAAGAAGCAGAAGAAGGAGAAGGAGAAGGTGAAGTCTGGAGGGTGAATCAGAAGAAGCAGAAGAAGGAGAAGGAGAAGGTGAAGTCAGGAGGGTGAATCAGAAGAAGCAGAAGAAGGAGAAGGAGAAGGTGAAGTTAGGAGGGTGAATCAGAAGAAGCAGAAGAAGGAGAAGGAGCAGGTGATGTCATGGGGATGAAGCAGAAGAAGTAGAAGAAGGAGAAGGAGAAGGTGAAGTCAGGACGGTGAAGCAGAAGAAGCAGAAGAAGGAGAAGGAGAAGGTGAAGTCTGGAGGGTGAATCAGAAGAAGTAGAAGAAGGAGAAGGAGAAGGTGAAGTCAGGAGGGTGAATGAGAAGAAGTAGAAGAAGGAGAAGGAGAAGGTGAAGTCAGGAGGGTGAATCAGAAGAAGCAGAAGAAGGAGAAGAAGAAGGTGAAGTCTGGAGGGTGTATCAGAAGAATCAGAAGAAGGAGAAGGAGAAGGTGAAGTCTGGAGGGTGAATCAGAAGAAGCAGAAGAAAGAGAAGGAGAAGGTGAAGTCTGGAGGGTGATTCAGAAGAAGTAGAAGAAGGAGAAGGAGAAGGTGAAGTCTGGAGTGTGAATCAGAAGAAGCAGAAGAAGGAGAAGGAGAAGGTGAAGTCTGGAGGGTGAATTTGAAGAAGCAGAATAAGGAGAAGGAGAAGGTGAAGTCTGGAGGGTGAATCAGAAGACGCAGAAGAAGGAGAAGGAGAAGGTGAAGTCTGGAGGGTGAATCAGAAGAAGTAGAAGAAGGAGAAGGAGAAGGTGAAGTCTGGAGGGTGAAGCAGAAGAAGTAGAAGAAGGAGAAGGTGAAGTCAGGAGGGTGAATCGGAAGAAGTAGAAGAAGGAGAAGGAGAAGGTGAAGTCAGGAGGGTGAATCAGAAGAAGGAGAAGAAGGAGAAGGAGAAGGTGAAGTCTGGAGGGTGAATCAGAAGAATCAGAAGAAGGAGAAGGAGAAGGTGAAGTCTGGAGGGTGAATCAGAAGAAGCAGAGGAAGGAGAAGGAGAAGGTGAAGTCTGGAGGGTGAATCAGAAGAAGCAGAATAAGGAGAAGGAGAAGGTGAAGTCTGGAGGGTGAATCAGAAGAAGCAGAATAAGGAGAAGGAGAAGGTGAAGTCTGGAGGGTGAATCAGAAGAAGCAGAAGAAGGAGAAGGAGAAGATGAAGTCTGGAGGGTGAAGCAGAAGAAGTAGAAGAAGGAGAAGGAGAAGGTGAAGTCTGGAGGGTGAAGCAGAAGAAGTAGAAGAAGGAGAAGGAGAAGGTGAAGTCAGGAGGGTGAATCAGAAGAAGTAGAAGAAGGAGAAGGAGAAGGTGAAGTCAGGAGGGTGAATCAGAAGAAGCAGAAGAAGGAGAAGGAGAAGGTGAAGTCTGGAGGGTGAATCAGAAGAATCAGAAGGAGGAGAAGGAGAAGGTGAAGTCTGGAGGGTGAATCAGAAGAAGCAGAAGAAAGAGAAGGAGAAGGTGAAGTCTGGAGGGTGAAGCAGAAGAAACAGAAGAAGGAGAAGGAGAAGGTGAAGACTTGAGGGTGAATCAGAAGAAGTAGAAGAAGGAGAAGGAGAAGGTGAAGTCTGGAGGGTGAATCAGAAGAAGTAGAAGAAGGAGAAGGAGAAGGTGAAGTCTGGAGGGTGAATCAGAAGAAGCAGAAGAAGGAGAAGGAGAAGGTGAAGTCTGGAGGGTGAATCAGAAGAAGCAGAAGAAGGAGAAGGAGAAGATGAAGTCTGGAGGGTGAATCAGAAGAAGTAGAAGAAGGAGAAGGAGAAGGTGAAGTCTGGAGGGTGAATCAGAAGTAGTAGAAGAAGGAGAAGGAGAAGGTGAAGTCTGGACGGTGAATCAGAAGAAACAGAAGAAGGAGAAGGAGAAGGTGAAGTCTGGAGGGTGAATCAGAAGAAGTAGAAGAAGGAGAAAGAGAAGGTGTAGTCTGGAGGGTGAATCAGAAGAAGTAGACGAAGGAGAAGGAGAAGGTGAAGTCTGGAGGGTGAATCAGAAGAAGCAGAAGAAGGAAATGGAGAAGGTGAAGTCTGGAGGGTGAATCAGAAGAAGGAGAAGAAGGAGAAGGAGAAGGTGAAGTCTGGAGGGTGAATCAGAAGAAGCAGAAGAAGGAGAAGGAGAAGTTGAAGTCTGGAGGGTGAATCAGAAGAAGCAGAAGAAGGAGAAGCAGAAGGAGAAGTCTGGAGGGTGAATCAGAAGAAGCAGAAGAAGGAGAAGGAGAAGGTGAAGTCTGGAGGGTGAAGCAGAAGAAGTAGAAGAAGGAGAAGGAGAAGGTGAAGTCAGGAGGGTGAATCAGAAGAAGTAGAAGAAGGAGAAGGAGAAGGTGAAGTCAGGAGGGTGAATCAGAAGAAGCAGAAGAAGGAGAAGGAGAAGGTGAAGTCTGGAGGGTGAATCAGAAGAATCAGAAGAAGGAGAAGGAGAAGGTGAAGTCTGGAGGGTGAATCAGAAGAAGCAGAAGAAGGAGAAGGAGAAGGTGAAGTCTGGAGGGTGAATCAGAAGAACCGGAAGAAGGAGAAGGAGAAGGTGAAGTCAGGAGGGTGAATCAGAAGAAGCAGAAGACGGAGAAGGAGAAGGTGAAGTTAGGAGGGTGAATCAGAAGAAGCAGAAGAAGGAGAAGGAGCAGGTGATGTCAGCGGGATGAAGCAGAAAAAGTAGAAGAAGGAGAAGGAGAAGGTGAAGTCAGGACGGTGAAGCAGAAGAAGCAGAAGAAGGAGAAGGAGAATGTGAAGTCTGGAGGGTGAATCAGAATAAGTAGAAGAAGGAGAAGGAGAAGGTCAAGTCTGGAGGGTGAATCAGAAGAAGTAGAAAAGGAGAAGGAGAAGGTGAAGTCTGGAGGGTGAAGCAGAAGAAGTAGAAGAAGGAGAAGGAGAAGTTGAAGTTAGGAGGGTGAATCAGAAGAAGTAGAAGAAGGAGAAGGAGAAGGTGAAGTCAGGAGGGTGAATCAGAAGAAGCAGAATAAGGAGAAGGAGAAGGTGAAGTCTGGAGGGTGAATCAGAAGAAGCAGAAGAAGGAGAAGGAGAAGGTGAAGTCTGGAGGGTGAATCAGAAGGAGTAGAAGAAGGAGAAGGAGAAGGTGAAGTCTGGAGGGTGAATCAGAAGAAGCAGAAGAAGGAGAAGGAGAAGGTGAAGTCTGGAGGATGAATCAGAAGAAGCAGAAGAAGGAGAAGGAGAAGGTGAAGTCTGGAGGGTGAATCAGAAGAAGTAGAAGAAGGAGAAGGAAAGGTAAAGTCTGGAGGTTGAAGCAGAAGAAGTAGAAGAAGGAGAAGGAGAAGGTGAAGTCTGGAGGGTGAATCAGAAGAAGCAGAAGAAAGAGAAGGAGAAGGTGAAGTCTGGAGGGTGAATCAGAAGAAGTAGAAGAAGGAGAAGGAGAAGGTGAAGTCTGGAGGGTGAATCAGAATAATCAGAAGAAGGAGAAGGAGAAGGTGAAGTCTGGAGGGTGAATCAGAAGAAGAAGAAGAAAGAGAAGGAGAAGGTGAAGTCTGGAGGGTGAATCAGAAAAAGCAGAAGAAGGAGAAGGAGAAGGTGAAGTCTGGAGGGTGAATCAGAAAAAGCAGAAGAAGGAGAAGGAGAAGGTGAAGTCTGGAGGGTGAATCAGAAGAAGCAGAAGAAGGAGAAGGAGAAGGTGAAGTCTGGAGGGTGAATCAGAAGAAGCAGAAGAAGGAGAAGGAGAAGGTGAAGTCTGGAGGGTGAATCAGAAAAAGCAGAAGAAGGAGAAGGAGAAGGTGAAGTCTGGAGGGTGAATCAGAAGAAGCAGAAGAAGGAGAAGGAGAAGGTGAAGTCTGGAGGGTGAATCAGAAGAAGCAGAAGAAGGAGAAGGAGAAGGTGAAGTCTGGACGGTGAATCAGAAGAAGCAGAAGAAGGAGAAGGAGAAGGTGAAGTCTGGAGGATGAATCAGAAGAAGCAGAAAAAGGAGAAGGAGAAGGTGAAGTCTGAAGGGTGAATCAGAAGAAGTCGAAGAAGGAGAAGGAGAAGGTGAAGTCTGGAGGGTGAAGCAGAAGAAGTAGAAGAAGGAGAAGGAGAAGGTGAAGTCAGGAGGGTGAATCAGAAGAAGTAGAAGAAGGAGAAGGAGAAGGTGAAGTCAGGAGGGTGAATCAGAAGAAGCAGAAGAAGGAGAAGGAGAAGGTGAAGTCTGGAGGGTGAATCAGAAGAATCAGAAGAAGGAGAAGGAGAAGGTGAAGTCTGGAGGGTGAATCAGAAGAAGCAGAAGAAAGAGAAGGAGAAGGTGAAGTCTGGAGGGTGAAGCAGAAGAAACAGAAGAAGGAGAAGGAGAAGGTGAAGACTGGAGGGTGAATCAGAAGAAGTAGAAGAAGGAGAAGGAGAAGGTGAAGTCTGTAGGGTGAATCAGAAGAAGTAGAAGAAGGAGAAGGAGAAGGTGAAGTCTGGAGGGTGAATCAGAAGAAGCAGAAGAAGGAGAAGGAGAAGGTGAAGTCTGGAGGGTGAATCAGAAGAAGCAGAAGAAGGAGAAGGAGAAGGTGAAGTCAGGAGGATGAATCAGAAGAAGCAGAAGAAGGAGAAGGAGAAGGTGAAGTTAGGAGGGTGAATCAGAAGAAGCAGAAGAAGGAGAAGGAGCAGGTGATGTCAGGGGGATGAAGCAGAAGAAGTAGAAGAAGGAGAAGGAGAAGGTGAAGTCAGGACGGTGAAGCAGAAGAAGCAGAAGAAGGAGAAGGAGAAGGTGAAGTCTGGAGGGTGAATCAGAAGAAGTAGAAGAAGGAGAAGGAGAAGGTCAAGTCTGGAGGGTGAATCAGAAGAAGTAGAATAAGGAGAAGGAGAAGGTGAAGTCTGGAGGGTGAAGCAGAAGAAGTAGAAGAAGGAGAAGGAGAAGGTGAAGTCAGGAGGGTGAATCAGAAGAAGTAGAAGAAGGAGAAGGAGAAGGTGAAGTCAGGAGGGTGAATCAGAAGAAGCAGAAGAAGGAGAAGGAGAAGGTGAAGTCTGGAGGGTGAATCAGAAGAATCAGAAGAAGGAGAAGGAGAAGGTGAAGTCTGGAGGGTGAATCAGAAGAAGCAGAAGAAAGAGAAGGAGAAGGTGAAGTCTGGAGGGTGAATCAGAAGAAGTAGAAGAAGGAGAAGGAGAAGGTGAAGTCTGGAGTGTGAATCAGAAGAAGCAGAAGAAGGAGAAGGAGAAGGTGAAGTCTGGAGGGTGAATCAGAAGAAGCAGAATAAGGAGAAGGAGAAGGTGAAGTCTGGAGGGTGAATCAGAAGAAGCAGAAGAAGGAGAAGGAGAAGCTGATGTCTGCAGGGTGAATCAGAAGAAGTAGAAGAAGGAGAAGGAGAAGGTGAAGTCTGGAGGGTGAAGCAGAAGAAGTAGAAGAAGGAGAAGGAGAAGGTGAAGTCAGGAGGGTGAATCAGAAGAAGTAGAAGAAGGAGAAGGAGAAGGTGAAGTCAGGAGGGTGAATCAGAAGAAGCAGAAGAAGGAGAAAGAGAAGGTGAAGTCTGGAGGGTGAATCAGAAGAATCAGAGGAAGGAGAAGGAGAAGGTGAAGTCTGGAGGGTGAATCAGAAGAAGCAGAGGAAGGAGAAGGAGAAGGTGAAGTCTGGAGGGTGAATCAGAAGAAGCAGAAGAAGGAGAAGGAGAAGGTGAAGTCTGGAGGGTGAATCAGAAGAAGCAGAATAAGGAGAAGGAGAAGGTGAAGTCTGGAGGGTGAATCAGAAGAAGCAGAAGAAGGAGAAGGAGAAGATGAAATCTGGAGGGTGAATCAGAAGAAATAGAAGAAGGAGAAGGTGAAGTCTGGAGGGTGAAGCAGAAGAAGTAGAAGAAGGAGAAGGAGAAGGTGAAGTCAGGAGGGTGAATCAGAAGAAGTAGAAGAAGAAGAAGGAGAAGGTGAAGTCAGGAGGGTGAATCAGAAGAAGCAGAAGAAGGAGAAGGAGAAGGTGAAGTCTGGAGGGTGAATCAGAAGAATCAGAAGAAGGAGAAGGAGAAGGTGAAGTCTGGAGGGTGAATCAGAAGTAGCAGAAGAAAGAGAAGGAGAAGGTGAAGTCTGGAGGGTGAAGCAGAAGAAACAGAAGAAGGAGAAGGAGAAGGTGAAGACTGGAGGGTGAATCAGAAGAAGTAGAAGAAGGAGAAGGAGAAGGTGAAGTCTGGAGGGTGAATCAGAAGAAGTAGAAGAAGGAGAAGGAGAAGGTGAAGTCTGGAGGGTGAATCAGAAGAAGCAGAAGAAGGAGAAGGAGAAGGTGAAGTCTGGAGGGTGAATCAGAAGAAGCAGAAGAAGGAGAAGGAGAAGATGAAGTCTGGAGGGTGAATCAGAAGAAGTAGAAGAAGGAGAAGGAGAAGGTGAATTCTGGAGGGTGAATCAGAAGTAGTAGAAGAAGGAGAAGGAGAAGGTGAAGTCTGGACGGTGAATCAGAAGAAACAGAAGAAGGAGAAGGAGAAGGTGAAGTCTGGAGGGTGAATCAGAAGAAGTAGAAGAAGGAGAAGGAGAAGGTGTAGTCTGGAGGGTGAATCAGAAGAAGTAGAAGAAGGAGAAGGAGAAGGTGAAGTCTGGAGGGTGAATCAGAAGAAGCAGAAGAAGGAGAAGGAGAAGGTGAAGTCTGGAGGGTGAATCAGAAGAAGCAGAAGAAGGAGAAGGAGAAGTTGAAGTCTGGAGGATGAATCAGAAGAAGCAGAATAAGGAGAAGGAGAAGGTGAAGTCTGGAGGGTGAATCAGAAGAAGCAGAAAAAGGAGAAGGAGAAGGTGAAGTCTGAAGGGTGAATCAGAAGAAGTAGAAGAAGGAGAAGGAGAAGGTGAAGTCTGGAGGGTGAAGCAGAAGAAGTAGAAGAAGGAGAAGGAGAAGGTGAAGTCAGGAGGGTGAATCAGAAGAAGTAGAAGAAGGAGAAGGAGAAGGTGAAGTCAGGAGGGTGAATCATAAGAAGCAGAAGAAGGAGAAGGAGAAGGTGAAGTCTGGAGGGTGAATCAGAAGAATCAGAAGAAGGAGAAGGAGAAGGTGAAGTCTGGAGGGTGAATCAGAAGAAGCAGAAGAAAGAGAAGGAGAAGGTGAAGTCTGGAGGGTGAAGCAGAAGAAACAGAAGAAGGAGAAGGAGAAGGTGAAGACTGGAGGGTGAATCAGAAGAAGTAGAAGAAGGAGAAGGAGAAGGTGAAGTCTGGAGGGTGAATCAGAAGAAGTAGAAGAAGGAGAAGGAGAAGGTGAAGTCTGGAGGGTGAATCAGAAGAAGCAGAAGAAGGAGAAGGAGAAGGTGAAGTCTGGAGGGTGAATCAGAAGAAGCAGAAGAAGGAGAAGGAGAAGATGAAGTCTGGAGGGAGAATCAGAAGAAGTAGAAGAAGGAGAAGGTGAGGTCTGGAGGGTGAATCAGAAGAAGCAGAAGAAGGAGAAGGAGAAGGTGAAGTCTGGAGGGTGAATCAGAAGAAGCAGAAGAAGGAGAAGGAGAAGGTGAAGTCTGGAGGGTGAATCAGAAGAAGCAGAAGAAGGAGAAGGAGAAGGTGAAGTCAGGAGGGTGAATCAGAAGAAGCAGAAGAAGGAGAAGGAGAAGGTGAAGTTAGGAGGGTGAATCAGAAGAAGCAGAAGAAGGAGAAGGAGCAGGTGATGTCAGGGGGATGAAGCAGAAGAAGTAGAAGAAGGAGAAGGAGAAGGTGAAGTCAGGACGGTGAAGCAGAAGAAGCAGAAGAAGGAGAAGGAGAAGGTGAAGTCTGGAGGGTGAATCAGAAGAAGTAGAAGAAGGAGAAGGAGAAGGTGAAGTCAGGAGGGTGAATCAGAAGAAGTAGAAGAAGGAGAAGGAGAAGGTGAAGTCAGGAGGGTGAATCAGAAGAAGCAGAAGAAGGAGAAGAAGAAGGTGAAGTCTGGAGGGTGAATCAGAAGAATCAGAAGAAGGAGAAGGAGAAGGTGAAGTCTGGAGGGTGAATCAGAAGAAGCAGAAGAAAGAGAAGGAGAAGGTGAAGTCTGGAGGGTGATTCAGAAGAAGTAGAAGAAGGAGAAGGAGAAGGTGAAGTCTGCAGTGTGAATCAGAAGAAGCAGAAGAAGGAGAAGGAGAAGGTGAAGTCTGGAGGGTGAATTTGAAGAAGCAGAATAAGGAGAAGGAGAAGGTGAAGTCTGGAGGGTGAATCAGAAGAAGCAGAAGAAGGAGAAGGAGAAGGTGAAGTCTGGAGGGTGAATCAGAAGAAGTAGAACAAGGAGAAGGAGAAGGTGAAGTCTGGAGGGTGAAGCAGAAGAAGTAGAAGAAGGAGAAGGTGAAGTCAGGAGGGTGAATCAGAAGAAGTAGAAGAAGGAGAAGGAGAAGGTGAAGTCAGGAGGGTGAATCAGAAGAAGGAGAAGAAGGAGAAGGAGAAGGTGAAGTCTGGAGGGTGAATCAGAAGAAGCAGAGGAAGGAGAAGGAGAAGGTGAAGTCTGGAGGGTGAATCAGAAGAAGCAGAATAAGGAGAAGGAGAAGGTGAAGTCTGGAGGGTGAATCAGAAGAAGCAGAATAAGGAGAAGGAGAAGGTGAAGTCTGGAGGGTGAATCAGAAGAATCAGAAGGAGGAGAAGGAGAAGGTGAAGTCTGGAGGGTGAATCAGAAGAAGCAGAAGAAGGAGAAGGAGAAGGTGAAGTCTGGAGGGTGAATCAGAAGAAGCAGAAGAAGGAGAAGGAGAAGATGAAGTCTGGAGGGTGAATCAGAAGAAGTAGAAGAAGGAGAAGGAGAAGGTGAAGTCTGGAGGGTGAATCAGAAGTAGTAGAAGAAGGAGAAGGAGAAGGTGAAGTCAGGAGGGTGAATCAGAAGAAGTAGAAGAAGGAGAAGGAGAAGGTGAAGTCTGCAGGGTGAATCAGAAGAAGCAGAAGAAGGAGAAGGAGAAGGTGAAGTCTGGAGGGTGAATCAGAAGAAGCAGAAGAAGGAGAAGGAGAAGATGAAGTCTGGAGGGTGAATCAGAAGAAGTAGAAGAAGGAGAAGGAGAAGGTGAAGTCTGGAGGGTGAATCAGAAGTAGTAGAAGAAGGAGAAGGAGAAGGTGAAGTCTGGACGGTGAATCAGAAGAAACAGAAGAAGGAGAAGGAGAAGGTGAAGTCTGGAGGGTGAATCAGAAGAAGTAGAAGAAGGAGAAAGAGAAGGTGTAGTCTGGAGGGTGAATCAGAAGAAGTAGACGAAGGAGAAGGAAAAGGTGAAGTCTGGAGGGTGAATCAGAAGAAGCAGAAGAAGGAAATGGAGAAGGTGAAGTCTGGAGGGTGAATCAGAAGAAGGAGAAGAAGGAGAAGGAGAAGGTGAAGTCTGGAGGGTGAATCAGAAGAAGCAGAAGAAGGAGAAGGAGAAGGTGAAGTCTGGAGGGTGAATCAGAAGAAGCAGAAGAAGGAGAAGGAGAAGGAGAAGTCCGGAGGGTGAATCAGAAGAAGCAGAAGAAGGAGAAGGAGAAGGTGAAGTCTGGAGGGTGAAGCAGAAGAAGTAGAAGAAGGAGAAGGAGAAGGTGAAGTCAGGAGGGTGAATCAGAAGAAGTAGAAGAAGGAGAAGGAGAAGGTGAAGTCAGGAGGGTGAATCAGAAGAAGCAGAAGAAGGAGAAGGAGAAGGTGAAGTCTGGAGGGTGAATCAGAAGAATCAGAAGAAGGAGAAGGAGAAGGTGAAGTCTGGAGGGTGAATCAGAAGAAGCAGAAGAAGGAGAAGGAGATGGTGAAGTCTGGAGGGTGAATCAGAAGAAGCAGAAGAAGGAGAAGGAGAAGGTGAAGTCAGGAGGGTGAATCAGAAGAAGCAGAAGACGGAGAAGGAGAAGGTGAAGTTAGGAGGGTGAATCAGAAGAAGCAGAAGAAGGAGAAGGAGCAGGTGATGTCAGCGGGATGAAGCAGAAGAAGTAGAAGAAGGAGAAGGAGAAGGTGAAGTCAGGACGGTGAAGCAGAGGAAGCAGAAGAAGGAGAAGGAGAATGTGAAGTCTGGAGGGTGAATCAGAATAAGTAGAAGAAGGAGAAGGAGAAGGTCAAGTCTGGAGGGTGAATCAGAAGAAGTAGAAGAAGGAGAAGGAGAAGGTGAAGTCTGGAGGGTGAAGCAGAAGAAGTAGAAGAAGGAGAAGGAGAAGTTGAAGTTAGGAGGGTGAATCAGAAGAAGTAGAAGAAGGAGAAGGAGAAGGTGAAGTCAGGAGGGTGAATCAGAAGAAGCAGAAGAAGGAGAAGGAGAAGGTGAAGTCTGGAGGGTGAATCAGAAGAAGTAGAAGAAGGAGAAGGAGAAGGTGTTGTCTGGAGGGTGAATCAGAAGAAGTAGACGAAGGAGAAGGGAAGGTGAAGTCTGGAGGGTGAATCAGAAGAAGCAGAAGAAGGAGAAGGAGAAGGTGAAGTCTGGAGGGTGAATCAGAAGAAGCAGAATAAGGAGAAGGAGAAGGTGAAGTCTGGAGGGTGAATCAGAAGAAGCAGAAAAAGGAGAAGGAGAAGGTGAAGTCTGAAGGGTGAATCAGAAGAAGTAGAAGAAGGAGAAGGAGAAGGTGAAGTCTGGAGGGTGAAGCAGAAGAAGTAGAAGAAGGAGAAGGAGAAGGTGAAGTCAGGAGGGTGAATCAGAAGAAGTAGAAGAAGGAGAAGGAGAAGGTGAAGTCAGGAGGGTGAATCAGAAGAAGCAGAAGAAGGAGAAGGAGAAGGTGAAGTCTGGAGGGTGAATCAGAAGAAGTAGAAGAAGGAGAAGGAGAAGGTGAAGTCTGGAGGGTGAATCTGAAGAAGCAGAAGAAGGAGAAGGAGAAGGTGAAGTCTGGAGGGTGAATCAGAAGAAGCAGAAGAAGGAGAAGGAACAGATGAAGTCTGGAGGGTGAATCAGAAGAAGTAGAAGAAGGAGAAGGAGAAGGTGAGGTCTGGAGGGTGAATCAGAAGAAGCAGAAGAAGGAGAAGGAGAAGGTGAAGTCTGGAGGGTGAATCAGAAGAAGCAGAAGAAGGAGAAGGAGAAGGTGAAGTCTGGAGGGTGAATCAGAAGAAGCAGAAGAAGGAGAAGGAGAAGGTGAAGTCAGGAGGGTGAATCAGAAGAAGCAGAAGAAGGAGAAGGAGAAGGTGAAGTTAGGAGGGTGAATCAGAAGAAGCAGAAGAAGGAGAAGGAGCAGGTGATGTCAGGGGGATGAAGCAGAAGAAGTAGAAGAAGGAGAAGGAGAAGGTGAAGTCAGGACGGTGAAGCAGAAGAAGCAGAAGAAGGAGAAGGAGAAGGTGAAGTCTGGAGGGTGAATCAGAAGAAGTAGAAGAAGGAGAAGGAGAAGGTGAAGTCTGGAGGGTGAAGCAGAAGAAGTAGAAGAAGGAGAAGGAGAAGGTGAAGTCAGGAGGGTGAATCAGAAGAAGTAGAAGAAGGAGAAGGAGAAGGTGAAGTCAGGAGGGTGAATCAGAAGAAGCAGAAGAAGGAGAAGAAGAAGGTGAAGTCTGGAGGGTGAATCAGAAGAATCAGAAGAAGGAGAAGGAGAAGGTGAAGTCTGGAGGGTGAATCAGATGAAGCAGAAGAAAGAGAAGGAGAAGGTGAAGTCTGGAGGGTGAATCAGAAGAAGTAGAAGAAGGAGAAGGAGAAGGTGAAGTCTGGAGTGTGAATCAGAAAAAGCAGAAGAAGGAGAAGGAGAAGGTGAAGTCTGGAGAGTGAATCAGAAGAAGCAGAATAAGGAGAAGGAAAAGGTGAAGTCTGGAGGGTGAATCAGAAGAAGCAGAAGAAGGGGAAGGAGAAGGTGAAGTCTGGAGGGTGAATCAGAAGAAGTAGAAGAAGGAGAAGGAGAAGGTGAAGTCTGGAGGGTGAAGCAGAAGAAGTAGAAGAAGGAGAAGGTGAAGTCAGGAGGGTGAATCAGAAGAAGTAGAAGAAGGAGAAGGAGAAGGTGAAGTCAGGAGGGTGAATCAGAAGAAGCAGAAGAAGGAGAAGGAGAAGGTGAAGTCTGGAGGGTGAATCAGAAGAATCAGAAGAAGGAGAAGGAGAAGGTGAAATCTGGAGGGTGAATCAGAAGAAGCAGAGGAAGGAGAAGGAGAAGGTGAAGTCTGGAGGGTGAATCAGAAGAAGCAGAATAAGGAGAAGGAGAAGGTGAAGTCTGGAGGGTGAATCAGAAGAAGCAGAATAAGGAGAAGGAGAAGGTGAAGTCTGGAGGGTGAATCAGAAGAAGCAGAAGAAGGAGAAGGAGAAGATGAAGTCTGGAGGGTGAATCAGAAGAAGTAGTAGAAGGAGAAGGAGAAGGTGAAGTCTGGAGGGTGAAGCAGAAGAAGTAGAAGAAGGAGAAGGAGAAGGTGAAGTCAGGAGGGTGAATCAGAAGAAGCAGAAGAAGGAGAAGGAGAAGGTGAAGTCTGGAGGGTGAATCAGAAGAATCAGAAGAAGGAGAAGGAGAAGGTGAAGTCTGGAGGGTGAATCAGAAGAAGCAGAAGAAAGAGAAGGAGAAGGTGAAGTCTGGAGGGTGAAGCAGAAGAAACAGAAGAAGGAGAAGGAGAAGGTGAAGACTGGAGGGTGAATCAGAAGAAGTAGAAGAAGGAGAAGGAGAAGGTGAAGTCTGGAGGGTGAATCAGAAAAAGTAGAAGAAGGAGAAGGAGAAGGTGAAGCCTGGAGGGTGAATCAGAAGAAGCAGAAGAAGGAGAAGGAGAAGGTGAAGTCTGGAGGGTGAATCAGAAGAAGCAGAAGAAGGAGAAGGAGAAGATGAAGTCTGGAGGGTGAATCAGAAGAAGTAGAAGAAGGAGAAGGAGAAGGTGAAGTCTGGAGGGTGAATCAGAAGTAGTAGAAGAAGGAGAAGGAGAAGGTGAAGTCTGGACGGTGAATCAGAAGAAACAGAAGAAGGAGAAGGAGAAGGTGAAGTCTGGAGGGTGAATCAGAAGAAGTAGAAGAAGGAGAAGGAGAAGGTGTAGTCTGGAGGGTCAATCAGAAGAAGTAGACGAAGGAGAAGGAGAAGGTGAAGTCTGGAGGGTGAATCAGAAGAAGCAGAAGAAGGAAATGGAGAAGGTGAAGTCTGGAGGGTGAATCAGAAGAAGTAGAAGAAGGAGAAGGAGAAGGTGAAGTCTGGAGGGTGAATCAGAAGAAGCAGAAGAAGGAGAAGGAGAAGGTGAAGTCTGGAGGGTGAATCAGAAGAAGCAGAAGAAGGAGAAGGAGAAGGTGAAGTCTGGAGGGTGAAGCAGAAGAAGTAGAAGAAGGAGAAGGAGAAGGTGAAGTCAGGAGGGTGAATCAGAAGAAGTAGAAGAAGGAGAAGGAGAAGGTGAGGTCAGGAGGGTGAATCAGAAGAAGCAGAAGAAGGAGAAGGAGAAGGTGAAGTCTGGAGGGTGAATCAGAAGAATCAGAAGAATTAGAAGGAGAAGGTGAAGTCTGGAGGGTGAATCAGAAGAAGCAGAAGAAGGAGAAGGAGAAGGTGAAGTCTGGAGGGTGAATCAGAAGAAGCAGAAGAAGGAGAAGGAGAAGGTGAAGTCAGGAGGGTGAATCAGAAGAAGCAGAAGAAGGAGAAGGAGAAGGTGAAGTTAGGAGGGTGAATCAGAAGAAGCAGAAGAAGGAGAAGGAGCAGGTGATGTCAGCGGGATGAAGCAGAAGAAGTAGAAGAAGGAGAAGGAGAAGGTGAAGTCAGGACGGTGAAGCAGAAGAAGCAGAAGAAGGAGAAGGAGAAGGTGAAGTCTGAAGGGTGAATCAGAATAAGTAGAAGAAGGAGAAGGAGAAGGTCAAGTCTGGAGGGTGAATCAGAAGAAGTAGAAGAAGGAGAAGGAGAAGGTGAAGTCTGGAGGGTGAAGCAGAAGAAGTAGAAGAAGGAGAAGGAGAAGGTGAAGTCAGGAGGGTGAATCAGAAGAAGTAGAAGAAGGAGAAGGAGAAGGTGAAGTCAGGAGGGTGAATCAGAAGAAGCAGAAGAAGGAGAAGGAGAAGGTGAAGTCTGGAGGGTGAATCAGAAAAATCAGAAGAAGGAGAAGGAGAAGGTGAAGTCTGGAGGGTGAATCAGAAGAAGCAGAAGAAAGAGAAGGAGAAGGTGAAGTCTGGAGGGTGAATCAGAAGAAGCAGAAGAAGGAGAAGGAGAAGGTGAAGTCAGGAGGGTGAATCAGAAGAAGCAGAAGAAGTAGAAGGAGAAGGTGAAGTTAGGAGGGTGAATCAGAAGAAGCAGAAGAAGGAGAAGGAGCAGGTGATGTCAGGGGGATGAAGCAGAAGAAGTAGAAGAAGGAGAAGGTGAAGTCAGGACGGTGAAGCAGAAGAAGCAGAAGAAGGAGAAGGAGAAGGTGAAGTCTGGAGGGTGAATCAGAAGAAGTAGAAGAAGGAGAAGGAGAAGGTCAAGTCTGGAGGGTGAATCAGAAGAAGTAGAAGAAGGAGAAGGAGAAGGTGAAGTCTGGAGGGTGAAGCAGAAGAAGTAGAAGAAGGAGAAGGAGAAGGTGAAGTCAGGAGGGTGAATCAGAAGAAGTAGAAGAAGGAGAAGGAGAAGGTGAAGTCAGGAGGGTGAATCAGAAGAAGCAGAAGAAGGAGAAGGAGAAGGTGAAGTCTGGAGGGTGAATCAGAAGAAGCAGAAGAAGGAGAAGGAGAAGATGAAATCTGGAGGGTGAATCAGAAGAAGTAGAAGAAGGAGAAGGAGAAGGTGAGGTCTTGAGGGTGAATCAGAAGAAGTAGAAGAAGGAGAAGGAGAAGGTGAAGTCTGGAGGGTGAATCAGAAGAAGCAGAAGAAGGAGAAGGAGAAGGTGAAGTCTGGAGGGTGAATCAGAAGAAGCAGAAGAAGGAGAAGGAGAAGGTGAAGTCTGGAGGGTGAATCAGAAGAAGCAGAAGAAGGAGAAGGAGAAGATGAAATCTGGAGGGTGAATCAGAAGAAGCAGAAGAAAGAGAAGGAGAAGGTGAAGTCTGGAGGGTGAATCAGAAGAAGTAGAAGAAGGAGAAGGAGAAGGTGAAGTCTGGAGGGTGAATCAGAAGAAGCAGAAGAAGGAGAAGGAGAAGGTGAAGTCTGGAGGGTGAATCAGAAGAAGCAGAAGAAGGAGAAGGAGAAGGTGAAGTCTGGAGGATGAATCAGAAGAAGCAGAAGAAGGAGAAGGAGAAGTTGAAGTCTGGAGGGTGAATCAGAAGAAGCAGAATAAGGAGAAGTGAAGGTGAAGTATGGAGGGTGAATCAGAAGAAGCAGAAGAAGGAGAAGGAGAATGTGAAGTCTGGAGGGTGAATCAGAAGAAGTAGAAGAAGGAGAAGGAGAAGGTGAAGTCTGGAGGGTGAAGCAGAAGAAGTAGAAGAAGGAGAAGGAGAAGGTGAAGTCTGGAGGGTGAATCAGAAGAAGCAGAATCAGGAGAAGGAGAAGGTGAAGTCTGGAGGGTGAATCAGAAGAAGCAGAATAAGGAGAAGGAGAAGGTGAAGTCTGGAGGGTGAATCAGAAGAAGCAGAATAAGGAGAAGAAGAAGGTGAAGTCTGGAGGGTGAATCAGAAGAAGCAGAAGAAGAAGAAGGAGAAGATGAAGTCTGGAGGGTGAATCAGAAGAAGTAGAAGAAGGAGAAGGAGAAGGTGAAGTCTGGAGGGTGAAGCAGAAGAAGTAGAAGAAGGAGAAGGAGAAGGTGAAGTCAGGAGGGTGAATCAGAAGAAGTAGAAGAAGGAGAAGGAGAAGGTGTAGTCTGGAGGGTCAATCAGAAGAAGTAGACGAAGCAGAAGGAGAAGGTGAAGTCTGGAGGGTGAATCAGAAGAAGCAGAAGAAGGAAATGGAGAAGGTGAAGTCTGGAGGGTGAATCAGAAGAAGTAGAAGAAGGAGAAGGAGAAGGTGAAGTCTGGAGGGTGAATCAGAAGAAGCAGAAGAAGGAGAAGGAGAAGGTGAAGTCTGGAGGGTGAATCAGAAGAAGCAGAAGAAGGAGAAGGAGAAGGAGAAGTCTGGAGGGTGAATCAGAAGAAGCAGAAGAAGGAGAAGGAGAAGGTGAAGTCTGGAGGGTGAAGCAGAAGAAGTAGAAGAAGGAGAAGGAGAAGGTGAAGTCAGGAGGGTGAATCAGAAGAAGTAGAAGAAGGAGAAGGAGAAGGTGAGGTCAGGAGGGTGAATCAGAAGAAGCAGAAGAAGGAGAAGGAGAAGGTGAAGTCTGGAGGGTGAATCAGAAGAATCAGAAGAAGGAGAAGGAGAAGGTGAAGTCTGGAGGGTGAATCAGAAGAAGCAGAAGAAGGAGAAGGAGAAGGTGAAGTCTGGAGGGTGAATCAGAAGAAGCAGAAGAAGGAGAAGGAGAAGGTGAAGTCAGGAGGGTGAAACAGAAGAAGCAGAAGAAGGAGAAGGAGAAGGTGAAGTTAGGAGGGTGAATCAGAAGAAGCAGAAGAAGGAGAAGGAGCAGGTGATGTCAGCGGGATGAAGCAGAAGAAGTAGAAGAAGGAGAAGGAGAAGGTGAAGTCAGGACGGTGAAGCAGAAGAAGCAGAAGAAGGAGAAGGAGAAGGTGAAGTCTGGAGGGTGAATCAGAATAAGTAGAAGAAGGAGAAGGAGAAGGTCAAGTCTGGAGGGTGAATCAGAAGAAGTAGAAGAAGGAGAAGGAGAAGGTGAAGTCCGGAGGGTGAAGCAGAAGAAGTAGAAGAAGGAGAAGGAGAAGGTGAAGTCAGGAGGGTGAATCAGAAGAAGTAGAAGAAGGAGAAGGAGAAGGTGAAGTCAGGAGGGTGAATCAGAAGAAGCAGAAGAAGGAGAAGGAGAAGGTGAAGTCTGGAGGGTGAATCAGAAGAATCAGAAGAAGGAGAAGGAGAAGGTGAAGTCTGGAGGGTGAATCAGAAGAAGCAGAAGAAAGAGAAGGAGAAGGTGAAGTCTGGAGGGTGAATCAGAAGAAGCAGAAGAAGGAGAAGGAGAAGGTGAAGTCAGGAGGGTGAATCAGAAGAAGCAGAAGAAGGAGAAGGAGAAGGTGAAGTTAGGAGGGTGAATCAGAAGAAGCAGAAGAAGGAGAAGGAGCAGGTGATGTCAGGGGGATGAAGCAGAAGAAGTAGAAGAAGGAGAAGGAGAAGGTGAAGTCAGGACGGTGAAGCAGAAGAAGCAGAAGAAGGAAAAGGAGAAGGTGAAGTCTGGAGGGTGAATCAGAAGAAGTAGAAGAAGGAGAAGGAGAAGGTCAAGTCTGGAGGGTGAATCAGAAGAAGTAGAAGAAGGAGAAGGAGAAGGTGAAGTCTGGAGGGTGAAGCAGAAGAAGTAGAAGAAGGAGAAGGAGAAGGTGAAGTCAGGAGGGTGAATCAGAAGAAGTAGAAGAAGGAGAAGGAGATGGTGAAGTCAGGAGGGTGAATCAGAAGAAGCAGAAGAAGGAGAAGGAGAAGGTGAAGTCTGGAGGGTGAATCAGAAGAAGCAGAAGAAGGAGAAGGAGAAGATGAAATCTGGAGGGTGAATCAGAAGAAGTAGAAGAAGGAGAAGGAGAAGATGAGGTCTGGAGGGTGAATCAGAAGAAGTAGAAGAAGGAGAAGGAGAAGGTGAAGTCTGGAGGGTGAATCAGAAGAAGCAGAAGAAGGAGAAGGAGAAGGTGAAGTCTGGAGGGTGAATCAGAAGAAGCAGAAGAAGGAGAAGGAGAAGGTGAAGTCTGGAGGGTGAATCAGAAGAAGCAGAAGAAGGAGAAGGAGAAGATGAAATCTGGAGGGTGAATCAGAAGAAGCAGAAGAAAGAGAAGGAGAAGGTGAAGTCTGGAGCGTGAATCAGAAGAAGTAGAAGAAGGAGAAGGAGAAGGTGAAGTCAGGAGGGTGAAACAGAAGAAGCAGAAGAAGGAGAAGGAGAAGGTGAAGTTAGGAGGGTGAATCAGAAGAAGCAGAAGAAGGAGAAGGAGCAGGTGATGTCAGCGGGATGAAGCAGAAGAAGTAGAAGAAGGAGAAGGAGAAGGTGAAGTCAGGACGGTGAAGCAGAAGAAGCAGAAGAAGGAGAAGGAGAAGGTGAAGTCTGGAGGGTGAATCAGAATAAGTAGAAGAAGGAGAAGGAGAAGGTCAAGTCTGGAGGGTGAATCAGAAGAAGTAGAAGAAGGAGAAGGAGAAGGTGAAGTCCGGAGGGTGAAGCAGAAGAAGTAGAAGAAGGAGAAGGAGAAGGTGAAGTCAGGAGGGTGAATCAGAAGAAGTAGAAGAAGGAGAAGGAGAAGGTGAAGTCAGGAGGGTGAATCAGAAGATGCAGAAGAAGGAGAAGGAGAAGGTGAAGTCTGGAGGGTGAATCAGAAGAAGTAGAAGAAGGAGAAGGAGAAGGTGAAGTCTGGAGGGTGAATCAGAAGAAGCAGAAGAAGGAGAAGGAGAAGGTGAAGTCTGGAGGGTGAATCAGAAGAAGCAGAAGAAGGAGAAGGAGAAGGTAAAGTCTGGAGGGTGAATCAGAAGAAGCAGAAGAAGGAGAAGGAG
This sequence comes from Somniosus microcephalus, assembly GCF_052327205.1. Lineage (NCBI taxonomy): Eukaryota > Metazoa > Chordata > Chondrichthyes > Squaliformes > Somniosidae > Somniosus > Somniosus microcephalus. The sequence continues at coordinate 472,325 of NW_028225242.1, read as the reverse complement.
AAGTTGAAGTCTGGAGGGTGAATCAGAAGAAGCAGAATAAGGAGAAGTGAAGGTGAAGTATGGAGGGTGAATCAGAAGAAGCAGAAGAAGGAGAAGGAGAATGTGAAGTCTGGAGGGTGAATCAGAAGAAGTAGAAGAAGGAGAAGGAGAAGGTGAAGTCTGGAGGGTGAAGCAGAAGAAGTAGAAGAAGGAGAAGGAGAAGGTGAAGTCTGGAGGGTGAATCAGAAGAAGCAGAATCAGGAGAAGGAGAAGGTGAAGTCTGGAGGGTGAATCAGAAGAAGCAGAATAAGGAGAAGGAGAAGGTGAAGTCTGGAGGGTGAATCAGAAGAAGCAGAATAAGGAGAAGAAGAAGGTGAAGTCTGGAGGGTGAATCAGAAGAAGCAGAAGAAGAAGAAGGAGAAGATGAAGTCTGGAGGGTGAATCAGAAGAAGTAGAAGAAGGAGAAGGAGAAGGTGAAGTCTGGAGGGTGAAGCAGAAGAAGTAGAAGAAGGAGAAGGAGAAGGTGAAGTCAGGAGGGTGAATCAGAAGAAGTAGAAGAAGGAGAAGGAGAAGGTGTAGTCTGGAGGGTCAATCAGAAGAAGTAGACGAAGCAGAAGGAGAAGGTGAAGTCTGGAGGGTGAATCAGAAGAAGCAGAAGAAGGAAATGGAGAAGGTGAAGTCTGGAGGGTGAATCAGAAGAAGTAGAAGAAGGAGAAGGAGAAGGTGAAGTCTGGAGGGTGAATCAGAAGAAGCAGAAGAAGGAGAAGGAGAAGGTGAAGTCTGGAGGGTGAATCAGAAGAAGCAGAAGAAGGAGAAGGAGAAGGAGAAGTCTGGAGGGTGAATCAGAAGAAGCAGAAGAAGGAGAAGGAGAAGGTGAAGTCTGGAGGGTGAAGCAGAAGAAGTAGAAGAAGGAGAAGGAGAAGGTGAAGTCAGGAGGGTGAATCAGAAGAAGTAGAAGAAGGAGAAGGAGAAGGTGAGGTCAGGAGGGTGAATCAGAAGAAGCAGAAGAAGGAGAAGGAGAAGGTGAAGTCTGGAGGGTGAATCAGAAGAATCAGAAGAAGGAGAAGGAGAAGGTGAAGTCTGGAGGGTGAATCAGAAGAAGCAGAAGAAGGAGAAGGAGAAGGTGAAGTCTGGAGGGTGAATCAGAAGAAGCAGAAGAAGGAGAAGGAGAAGGTGAAGTCAGGAGGGTGAAACAGAAGAAGCAGAAGAAGGAGAAGGAGAAGGTGAAGTTAGGAGGGTGAATCAGAAGAAGCAGAAGAAGGAGAAGGAGCAGGTGATGTCAGCGGGATGAAGCAGAAGAAGTAGAAGAAGGAGAAGGAGAAGGTGAAGTCAGGACGGTGAAGCAGAAGAAGCAGAAGAAGGAGAAGGAGAAGGTGAAGTCTGGAGGGTGAATCAGAATAAGTAGAAGAAGGAGAAGGAGAAGGTCAAGTCTGGAGGGTGAATCAGAAGAAGTAGAAGAAGGAGAAGGAGAAGGTGAAGTCCGGAGGGTGAAGCAGAAGAAGTAGAAGAAGGAGAAGGAGAAGGTGAAGTCAGGAGGGTGAATCAGAAGAAGTAGAAGAAGGAGAAGGAGAAGGTGAAGTCAGGAGGGTGAATCAGAAGAAGCAGAAGAAGGAGAAGGAGAAGGTGAAGTCTGGAGGGTGAATCAGAAGAATCAGAAGAAGGAGAAGGAGAAGGTGAAGTCTGGAGGGTGAATCAGAAGAAGCAGAAGAAAGAGAAGGAGAAGGTGAAGTCTGGAGGGTGAATCAGAAGAAGCAGAAGAAGGAGAAGGAGAAGGTGAAGTCAGGAGGGTGAATCAGAAGAAGCAGAAGAAGGAGAAGGAGAAGGTGAAGTTAGGAGGGTGAATCAGAAGAAGCAGAAGAAGGAGAAGGAGCAGGTGATGTCAGGGGGATGAAGCAGAAGAAGTAGAAGAAGGAGAAGGAGAAGGTGAAGTCAGGACGGTGAAGCAGAAGAAGCAGAAGAAGGAGAAGGAGAAGGTGAAGTCTGGAGGGTGAATCAGAAGAAGTAGAAGAAGGAGAAGGAGAAGGTCAAGTCTGGAGGGTGAATCAGAAGAAGTAGAAGAAGGAGAAGGAGAAGGTGAAGTCTGGAGGGTGAAGCAGAAGAAGTAGAAGAAGGAGAAGGAGAAGGTGAAGTCAGGAGGGTGAATCAGAAGAAGTAGAAGAAGGAGAAGGAGATGGTGAAGTCAGGAGGGTGAATCAGAAGAAGCAGAAGAAGGAGAAGGAGAAGGTGAAGTCTGGAGGGTGAATCAGAAGAAGCAGAAGAAGGAGAAGGAGAAGATGAAATCTGGAGGGTGAATCAGAAGAAGTAGAAGAAGGAGAAGGAGAAGGTGAGGTCTGGAGGGTGAATCAGAAGAAGTAGAAGAAGGAGAAGGAGAAGGTGAAGTCTGGAGGGTGAATCAGAAGAAGCAGAAGAAGGAGAAGGAGAAGGTGAAGTCTGGAGGGTGAATCAGAAGAAGCAGAAGAAGGAGAAGGAGAAGGTGAAGTCTGGAGGGTGAATCAGAAGAAGCAGAAGAAGGAGAAGGAGAAGATGAAATCTGGAGGGTGAATCAGAAGAAGCAGAAGAAAGAGAAGGAGAAGGTGAAGTCTGGAGCGTGAATCAGAAGAAGTAGAAGAAGGAGAAGGAGAAGGTGAAGTCAGGAGGGTGAAACAGAAGAAGCAGAAGAAGGAGAAGGAGAAGGTGAAGTTAGGAGGGTGAATCAGAAGAAGCAGAAGAAGGAGAAGGAGCAGGTGATGTCAGCGGGATGAAGCAGAAGAAGTAGAAGAAGGAGAAGGAGAAGGTGAAGTCAGGACGGTGAAGCAGAAGAAGCAGAAGAAGGAGAAGGAGAAGGTGAAGTCTGGAGGGTGAATCAGAATAAGTAGAAGAAGGAGAAGGAGAAGGTCAAGTCTGGAGGGTGAATCAGAAGAAGTAGAAGAAGGAGAAGGAGAAGGTGAAGTCCGGAGGGTGAAGCAGAAGAAGTAGAAGAAGGAGAAGGAGAAGGTGAAGTCAGGAGGGTGAATCAGAAGAAGTAGAAGAAGGAGAAGGAGAAGGTGAAGTCAGGAGGGTGAATCAGAAGATGCAGAAGAAGGAGAAGGAGAAGGTGAAGTCTGGAGGGTGAATCAGAAGAATCAGAAGAAGGAGAAGGAGAAGGTGAAGTCTGGAGGGTGAATCAGAAGAAGCAGAAGAAAGAGAAGGAGAAGGTGAAGTCTGGAGGGTGAATCAGAAGAAGCAGAAGAAGGAGAAGGAGATGGTGAAGTCAGGAGGGTGAATCAGAAGAAGCAGAAGAAGGAGAAGGAGAAGGTGAAGTTAGGAGGGTGAATCAGAAGAAGCAGAAGAAGGAGAAGGAGCAGGTGATGTCAGGGGGATGAAGCAGAAGAAGTAGAAGAAGGAGAAGGAGAAGGTGAAGTCAGGACGGTGAAGCAGAAGAAGCAGAAGAAGGAGAAGGAGAAGGTGAAGTCTGGAGGGTGAATCAGAAGAAGTAGAAGAAGGAGAAGGAGAAGGTCAAGTCTGGAGGGTGAATCAGAAGAAGTAGAAGAAGGAGAAGGAGAAGGTGAAGTCTGGAGGGTGAAGCAGAAGAAGTAGAAGAAGGAGAAGGAGAAGGTGAAGTCAGGAGGGTGAATCAGAAGAAGTAGAAGAAGGAGAAGGAGAAGGTGAAGTCAGGAGGGTGAATCAGAAGAAGCAGAAGAAGGAGAAGGAGAAGGTGAAGTCTGGAGGGAGAATCAGAAGAAGCAGAAGAAGGAGAAGGAGAAGATGAAATCTGGAGGGTGAATCAGAAGAAGTAGAAGAAGGAGAAGGAGAAGGTGAGGTCTGGAGGGTGAATCAGAAGAAGTAGAAGAAGGAGAAGGAGAAGGTGAAGTCTGGAGGGTGAATCAGAAGAAGCAGAAGAAGGAGAAGGAGAAGGTGAAGTCTGGAGGGTGAATCAGAAGAAGCAGAAGAAGGAGAAGGAGAAGGTGAAGTCTGGAGGGTGAATCAGAAGAAGCAGAAGAAGGAGAAGGAGAAGATGAAATCTGGAGGGTGAATCAGAAGAAGCAGAAGAAAGAGAAGGAGAAGGTGAAGTCTGGAGGGTGAATCAGAAGAAGTAGAAGAAGGAGAAGGAGAAGGTGAAGTCTGGAGGGTGAATCAGAAGAAGCAGAAGAAGGAGAAGGAGAAGTTGAAGTCTGGAGGGTGAATCAGAAGAAGCAGAATAAGGAGAAGTGAAGGTGAAGTATGGAGGGTGAATCAGAAGAAGCAGAAGAAGGAGAAGGAGAAGGTGAAGTCTGGAGGGTGAATCAGAAGAAGTAGAAGAAGGAGAAGGAGAAGGTGAAGTCTGGAGGGTGAAGCAGAAGAAGTAGAAGAAGGAGAAGGAGAAGGTGAAGTCAGGAGGGTGAATCAGAAGAAGTAGAAGAAGGAGAAGGAGAAGGTGAAGTCAGGAGGGTGAATCAGAAGAAGTAGAAGAAGGAGAAGGAGAAGATCAAGTCTGGAGGGTGAATCAGAAGAAGTAGAAGAAGGAGAAGGAGAAGGTGAAGTCTGGAGGGTGAAGCAGAAGAAGTAGAAGAAGGAGAAGGAGAAGGTGAAGTCAGGAGGGTGAATCAGAAGAAGTAGAAGAAGGAGAAGGAGAAGGTGAAGTCAGGAGGGTGAATCAGAAGAAGCAGAAGAAGGAGAAGGAGAAGGTGAAGTCTGGAGGGTGAATCAGAAGAAGCAGAAGAAGGAGAAGGAGAAGATGAAATCTGGAGGGTGAATCAGAAGAAGTAGAAGAAGGAGAAGGAGAAGGTGAGGTCTTGAGGGTGAATCAGAAGAAGTAGAAGAAGGAGAAGGAGAAGGTGAAGTCTGGAGGGTGAATCAGAAGAAGCAGAAGAAGGAGAAGGAGAAGGTGAAGTCTGGAGGGTGAATCAGAAGAAGCAGAAGAAGGAGAAGGAGAAGGTGAAGTCTGGAGGGTGAATCAGAAGAAGTAGAAGAAGGAGAAGGAGAAGGTGAAGTCTGGAGGGTGAATCAGAAGAAGCAGAAGAAGGAGAAGGAGAAGGTGAAGTCTGGAGGGTGAATCAGAAGAAGCAGAAGAAGGAGAAGGAGAAGGTGAAGTCTGGAGGGTGAATCAGAAGAAGCAGAAGAAGGAGAAGGAGAAGTTGAAGTCTGGAGGGTGAATCAGAAGAAGCAGAATAAGGAGAAGTGAAGGTGAAGTATGGAGGGTGAATCAGAAGAAGCAGAAGAAGGAGAAGGAGAATGTGAAGTCTGGAGGGTGAATCAGAAGAAGTAGAAGAAGGAGAAGGAGAAGGTGAAGTCTGGAGGGTGAAGCAGAAGAAGTAGAAGAAGGAGAAGGAGAAGGTGAAGTCTGGAGGGTGAATCAGAAGAAGCAGAATCAGGAGAAGGAGAAGGTGAAGTCTGGAGGGTGAATCAGAAGAAGCAGAATAAGGAGAAGGAGAAGGTGAAGTCTGGAGGGTGAATCAGAAGAAGCAGAATAAGGAGAAGAAGAAGGTGAAGTCTGGAGGGTGAATCAGAAGAAGCAGAAGAAGAAGAAGGAGAAGATGAAGTCTGGAGGGTGAATCAGAAGAAGTAGAAGAAGGAGAAGGAGAAGGTGAAGTCTGGAGGGTGAAGCAGAAGAAGTAGAAGAAGGAGAAGGAGAAGGTGAAGTCAGGAGGGTGAATCAGAAGAAGTAGAAGAAGGAGAAGGAGAAGGTGTAGTCTGGAGGGTCAATCAGAAGAAGTAGACGAAGCAGAAGGAGAAGGTGAAGTCTGGAGGGTGAATCAGAAGAAGCAGAAGAAGGAAATGGAGAAGGTGAAGTCTGGAGGGTGAATCAGAAGAAGTAGAAGAAGGAGAAGGAGAAGGTGAAGTCTGGAGGGTGAATCAGAAGAAGCAGAAGAAGGAGAAGGAGAAGGTGAAGTCTGGAGGGTGAATCAGAAGAAGCAGAAGAAGGAGAAGTAGAAGGAGAAGTCTGGAGGGTGAATCAGAAGAAGCAGAAGAAGGAGAAGGAGAAGGTGAAGTCTGGAGTGTGAAGCAGAAGAAGAAAAGAAGGAGAAGGAGAAGGTGAAGTCAGGAGGGTGAATCAGAAGAAGTAGAAGAAGGAGAAGGAGAAGGTGAGGTCAGGAGGGTGAATCAGAAGAAGCAGAAGAAGGAGAAGGAGAAGGTGAAGTCTGGAGGGTGAATCAGAAGAATCAGAAGAAGGAGAAGGAGAAGGTGAAGTCTGGAGGGTGAATCAGAAGAAGCAGAAGAAGGAGAAGGAGAAGGTGAAGTCTGGAGGGTGAATCAGAAGAAGCAGAAGAAGGAGAAGGAGAAGGTGAAGTCAGGAGGGTGAAACAGAAGAAGCAGAAGAAGGAGAAGGAGAAGGTGAAGTTAGGAGGGTGAATCAGAAGAAGCAGAAGAAGGAGAAGGAGCAGGTGATGTCAGCGGGATGAAGCAGAAGAAGTAGAAGAAGGAGAAGGAGAAGGTGAAGTCAGGACGGTGAAGCAGAAGAAGCAGAAGAAGGAGAAGGAGAAGGTGAAGTCTGGAGGGTGAATCAGAATAAGTAGAAGAAGGAGAAGGAGAAGGTCAAGTCTGGAGGGTGAATCAGAAGAAGTAGAAGAAGGAGAAGGAGAAGGTGAAGTCCGGAGGGTGAAGCAGAAGAAGTAGAAGAAGGAGAAGGAGAAGGTGAAGTCAGGAGGGTGAATAAGAAGAAGTAGAAGAAGGAGAAGGAGAAGGTGAATTCAGGAGGGTGAATCAGAAGAAGCAGAAGAAGGAGAAGGAGAAGGTGAAGTCTGGAGGGTGAATCAGAAGAATCAGAAGAAGGAGAAGGAGAAGGTGAAGTCTGGAGGGTGAATCAGAAGAAGCAGAAGAAGGAGAAGGAGAAGGTGAAGTCTGGAGGGTGAATCAGAAGAAGCAGAAGAAGGAGAAGGAGAAGATGAAATCTGGAGGGTGAATCAGAAGAAGTAGAAGAAGGAGAAGGAGAAGGTGAGGTCTTGAGGGTGAATCAGAAGAAGTAGAAGAAGGAGAAGGAGAAGGTGAAGTCTGGAGGGTGAATCAGAAGAAGCAGAAGAAGGAGAAGGAGAAGGTGAAGTCTGGAGGGTGAATCAGAAGAAGCAGAAGAAGGAGAAGGAGAAGGTGAAGTCTGGAGGGTGAATCAGAAGAAGTAGAAGAAGGAGAAGGAGAAGGTGAAGTCTGGAGGGTGAATCAGAAGAAGCAGAAGAAGGAGAAGGAGAAGGTGAAGTCTGGAGGGTGAATCAGAAGAAGCAGAAGAAGGAGAAGGAGAAGGTGAAGTCTGGAGGGTGAATCAGAAGAAGCAGAAGAAGGAGAAGGAGAAGTTGAAGTCTGGAGGGTGAATCAGAAGAAGCAGAATAAGGAGAAGTGAAGGTGAAGTATGGAGGGTGAATCAGAAGAAGCAGAAGAAGGAGAAGGAGAATGTGAAGTCTGGAGGGTGAATCAGAAGAAGTAGAAGAAGGAGAAGGAGAAGGTGAAGTCTGGAGGGTGAAGCAGAAGAAGTAGAAGAAGGAGAAGGAGAAGGTGAAGTCTGGAGGGTGAATCAGAAGAAGCAGAATCAGGAGAAGGAGAAGGTGAAGTCTGGAGGGTGAATCAGAAGAAGCAGAATAAGGAGAAGGAGAAGGTGAAGTCTGGAGGGTGAATCAGAAGAAGCAGAATAAGGAGAAGAAGAAGGTGAAGTCTGGAGGGTGAATCAGAAGAAGCAGAAGAAGAAGAAGGAGAAGATGAAGTCTGGAGGGTGAATCAGAAGAAGTAGAAGAAGGAGAAGGAGAAGGTGAAGTCTGGAGGGTGAAGCAGAAGAAGTAGAAGAAGGAGAAGGAGAAGGTGAAGTCAGGAGGGTGAATCAGAAGAAGTAGAAGAAGGAGAAGGAGAAGGTGTAGTCTGGAGGGTCAATCAGAAGAAGTAGACGAAGCAGAAGGAGAAGGTGAAGTCTGGAGGGTGAATCAGAAGAAGCAGAAGAAGGAAATGGAGAAGGTGAAGTCTGGAGGGTGAATCAGAAGAAGTAGAAGAAGGAGAAGGAGAAGGTGAAGTCTGGAGGGTGAATCAGAAGAAGCAGAAGAAGGAGAAGGAGAAGGTGAAGTCTGGAGGGTGAATCAGAAGAAGCAGAAGAAGGAGAAGTAGAAGGAGAAGTCTGGAGGGTGAATCAGAAGAAGCAGAAGAAGGAGAAGGAGAAGGTGAAGTCTGGAGTGTGAAGCAGAAGAAGAAAAGAAGGAGAAGGAGAAGGTGAAGTCAGGAGGGTGAATCAGAAGAAGTAGAAGAAGGAGAAGGAGAAGGTGAGGTCAGGAGGGTGAATCAGAAGAAGCAGAAGAAGGAGAAGGAGAAGGTGAAGTCTGGAGGGTGAATCAGAAGAATCAGAAGAAGGAGAAGGAGAAGGTGAAGTCTGGAGGGTGAATCAGAAGAAGCAGAAGAAGGAGAAGGAGAAGGTGAAGTCTGGAGGGTGAATCAGAAGAAGCAGAAGAAGGAGAAGGAGAAGGTGAAGTCAGGAGGGTGAAACAGAAGAAGCAGAAGAAGGAGAAGGAGAAGGTGAAGTTAGGAGGGTGAATCAGAAGAAGCAGAAGAAGGAGAAGGAGCAGGTGATGTCAGCGGGATGAAGCAGAAGAAGTAGAAGAAGGAGAAGGAGAAGGTGAAGTCAGGACGGTGAAGCAGAAGAAGCAGAAGAAGGAGAAGGAGAAGGTGAAGTCTGGAGGGTGAATCAGAATAAGTAGAAGAAGGAGAAGGAGAAGGTCAAGTCTGGAGGGTGAATCAGAAGAAGTAGAAGAAGGAGAAGGAGAAGGTGAAGTCCGGAGGGTGAAGCAGAAGAAGTAGAAGAAGGAGAAGGAGAAGGTGAAGTCAGGAGGGTGAATAAGAAGAAGTAGAAGAAGGAGAAGGAGAAGGTGAATTCAGGAGGGTGAATCAGAAGAAGCAGAAGAAGGAGAAGGAGAAGGTGAAGTCTGGAGGGTGAATCAGAAGAATCAGAAGAAGGAGAAGGAGAAGGTGAAGTCTGGAGGGTGAATCAGAAGAAGCAGAAGAAAGAGAAGGAGAAGGTGAAGTCTGGAGGGTGAATCAGAAGAAGCAGAAGAAGGAGAAGGAGCAGGTGATGTCAGGGGGATGAAGCAGAAGAAGTAGAAGAAGGAGAAGGAGAAGGTGAAGTCAGGACGGTGAAGCAGAAGAAGCAGAAGAAGGAGAAGGAGAAGGTGAAGCCTGGAGGGTGATTCAGAAGAAGTAGAAGAAGGAGAAGGAGAAGGTCAAGTCTGGAGGGTGAATCAGAAGAAGTAGAAGAAGGAGAAGGAGAAGGTGAAGTCTGGAGGGTGAAGCAGAAGAAGTAGAAGAAGGAGAAGGAGAAGGTGAAGTCAGGAGGGTGAATCAGAAGAAGCAGAAGAAGGAGAAGGAGAAGGTGAAGTCTGGAGGGTGAATCAGAAGAAGTAGAAGAAGGAGAAGGAGAAGGTGAAGTCAGGAGGGTGAATCAGAAGAAGCAGAAGAAGGAGAAGGAGAAGGTGAAGTCTGGAGGGTGAATCAGAAGAAGCAGAAGAAGGAGAAGGAGAAGATGAAATCTGGAGGGTGAATCAGAAGAAGTAGAAGAAGGAGAAGGAGAAGGTGAGGTCTGGAGGGTGAATCAGAAGAAGTAGAAGAAGGAGAAGGAGAAGGTGAAGTCTGGAGGGTGAATCAGAAGAAGCAGAAGAAGGAGAAGGAGAAGGTGAAGTCTGGAGGGTGAATCAGAAGAAGCAGAAGAAGGAGAAGGAGAAGGTGAAGTCTGGAGGGTGAATCAGAAGAAGCAGAAGAAGGAGAAGGAGAAGATGAAATCTGGAGGGTGAATCAGAAGAAGCAGAAGAAAGAGAAGGAGAAGGTGAAGTCTGGAGGGTGAATCAGAAGAAGTAGAAGAAGGAGAAGGAGAAGGTGAAGTCTGGAGGGTGAATCAGAAGAAGGAGAAGAAGGAGAAGGAGAAGGTGAAGTCTGGAGGGTGAATCAGAAGAAGCAGAAGAAGGAGAAGGAGAAGGTGAAGTCTGGAGGGTGAATCAGAAGAAGCAGAAGAAGGAGAAGGAGAAGTTGAAGTCTGGAGGGTGAATCAGAAGAAGCAGAATAAGGAGAAGTGAAGGTGAAGTATGGAGGGTGAATCAGAAGAAGCAGAATAAGGAGAAGGAGAAGGTGAAGTCTGGAGGGTGAATCAGAAGAAGTAGAAGAAGGAGAAGGAGAAGGTGAAGTCTGGAGGGTGAAGCAGAAGAAGTAGAAGAAGGAGAAGGAGAAGGTGAAGTCAGGAGGGTGAATCAGAAGAAGTAGAAGAAGGAGAAGGAGAAGGTGAAGTCAGGAGGGTGAATCAGAAGAAGCAGAAGAAGGAGAAGGAGAAGGTGAAGTCTGGAGGGTGAATCAGAAGAAGCAGAATCAGGAGAAGGAGAAGGTGAAGTCTGGAGGGTGAATCAGAAGAAGCAGAATAAGGAGAAGGAGAAGGTGAAGTCTGGAGGGTGAATCAGAAGAAGCAGAAGAAGGAGAAGGAGAAGATGAAGTCTGGAGGGTGAATCAGAAGAAGTAGAAGAAGGAGAAGGAGAAGGTGAAGTCTGGAGGGTGAAGCAGAAGAAGTAGAAGAAGGAGAAGGAGAAGGTGAAGTCAGGAGGGTGAATCAGAAGAAGCAGAAGAAGGAGAAGGAGAAGGTGAAGTCTGGAGGGTGAATCAGAAGAATCAGAAGAAGGAGAAGTAGAAGGTGAAGTCTGGAGGGTGAATCAGAAGAAGCAGAATAAGGAGAAGGAGAAGGTGAAGTCTGGAGGGTGAATCAGAAGAAGCAGAATAAGGAGAAGAAGAAGGTGAAGTCTGGAGGGTGAATCAGAAGAAGCAGAAGAAGAAGAAGGAGAAGATGAAGTCTGGAGCGTGAATCAGAAGAAGTAGAAGAAGGAGAAGGAGAAGGTGAAGTCTGGAGGGTGAAGCAGAAGAAGTAGAAGAAGGAGAAGGAGAAGGTGAAGTCAGGAGGGTGAATCAGAAGAAGTAGAAGAAGGAGAAGGAGAAGGTGTAGTCAGGAGGGTCAATCAGAAGAAGTAGACGAAGCAGAAGGAGAAGGTGAAGTCTGGAGGGTGAATCAGAAGAAGCAGAAGAAGGAAATGGAGAAGGTGAAGTCTGGAGGGTGAATCAGAAGAAGTAGAAGAAGGAGAAGGAGAAGGTGAAGTCTGGAGGGTGAATCAGAAGAAGCAGAAGAAGGAGAAGGAGAAGGTGAAGTCTGGAGGGTGAATCAGAAGAAGCAGAAGAAGGAGAAGGAGAAGGTGAAGTCTGGAGGGTGAATCAGAAGAAGCAGAAGAAGGAGAAGGAGAAGGTGAAGTCTGGAGGGTGAATCAAAAGAAGCAGAAGAAGGAGAAGGAGAAGGTGAAGTCTGGAGGGTGAATCAGAAGAAGCAGAATAAGGAGAAGGAGAAGGTGAAGTCTGGAGGGTGAATCAGAAGAAGCAGAAGAAGGAGAAGGAGAAGGTGAAGTCTGGAGGGTGAATCAGAAGAAGCAGAAGAAGGAGAAGGAGAAGTTGAAGTCTGGAGGGTGAATCAGAAGAAGCAGAATAAGGAGAAGTGAAGGTGAAGTATGGAGGGTGAATCAGAAGAAGCAGAAGAAGGAGAAGGAGAATGTGAAGTCTGGAGGGTGAATCAGAAGAAGTAGAAGAAGGAGAAGGAGAAGGTGAAGTCTGGAGGGTGAAGCAGAAGAAGTAGAAGAAGGAGAAGGAGAAGGTGAAGTCTGGAGGGTGAATCAGAAGAAGCAGAATCAGGAGAAGGAGAAGGTGAAGTCTGGAGGTTGAATCAGAAGAAGCAGAATAAGGAGAAGGAGAAGGTGAAGTCTGGAGGGTGAATCAGAAGAAGCAGAATAAGGAGAAGAAGAAGGTGAAGTCTGGAGGGTGAATAAGAAGAAGCAGAAGAAGATAAGGAGAAGATGAAGTCTGGAGGGTGAATCAGAAGAAGTAGAAGAAGGAGAAGGAGAAGGTGAAGTCTGGAGGATGAAGCAGAAGAAGTAGAAGAAGGAGAAGGAGAAGGTGAAGTCAGGAGGGTGAATCAGAAGAAGTAGAAGAAGGAGAAGGAGAAGGTGTAGTCTGGAGGGTCAATCAGAAGAAGTAGACGAAGCAGAAGGAGAAGGTGAAGTCTGGAGGGTGAATCAGAAGAAGCAGAAGAAGGAAATGGAGAAGGTGAAGTCTGGAGGGTGAATCAGAAGAAGTAGAAGAAGGAGAAGGAGAAGGTGAAGTCTGGAGGGTGAATCAGAAGAAGCAGAAGAAGGAGAAGGAGAAGGTGAAGTCTGGAGGGTGAATCAGAAGAAGCAGAAGAAGGAGAAGGAGAAGGAGAAGTCTGGAGGGTGAATCAGAAGAAGCAGAAGAAGGAGAAGGAGAAGGTGATGTCTGGAGTGTGAAGCTGAAGAAGTAGAAGAAGGAGAAGGAGAAGGTGAAGTCAGGAGGGTGAATCAGAAGAAGTAGAAGAAGGAGAAGGAGAAGGTGAGGTCAGGAGGGTGAATCAGAAGAAGCAGAAGAAGGAGAAGGAGAAGGTGAAGTCTGGAGGGTGAATCAGAAGAATCAGAAGAAGGAGAAGGAGAAGGTGAAGTCTGGAGGGTGAATCAGAAGAAGCAGAAGAAGGAGAAGGAGAAGGTGAAGTCTGGAGGGTGAATCAGAAGAAGCAGAAGAAGGAGAAGGAGAAGGTGAAGTCAGGAGGGTGAAACAGAAGAAGCAGAAGAAGGAGAAGGAGAAGGTGAAGTTAGGAGGGTGAATCAGAAGAAGCAGAAGAAGGAGAAGGAGCAGGTGATGTCAGCGGGATGAAGCAGAAGAAGTAGAAGAAGGAGAAGGAGAAGGTGAAGTCAGGACGGTGAAGCAGAAGAAGCAGAAGAAGGAGAAGGAGAAGGTGAAGTCTGGAGGGTGAATCAGAATAAGTAGAAGAAGGAGAAGGAGAAGGTCAAGTCTGGAGGGTGAATCAGAAGAAGTAGAAGAAGGAGAAGGAGAAGGTGAAGTCCGGAGGGTGAAGCAGAAGAAGTAGAAGAAGGAGAAGGAGAAGGTGAAGTCAGGAGGGTGAATAAGAAGAAGTAGAAGAAGGAGAAGGAGAAGGTGAAGTCAGGAGGGTGAATCAGAAGAAGCAGAAGAAGGAGAAGGAGAAGGTGAAGTCTGGAGGGTGAATCAGAAGAATCAGAAGAAGGAGAAGGAGAAGGTGAAGTCTGGAGGGTGAATCAGAAGAAGCAGAAGAAAGAGAAGGAGAAGGTGAAGTCTGGAGGGTGAATCAGAAGAAGCAGAAGAAGCAGAAGGAGAAGGTGAAGTCAGGAGGGTGAATCAGAAGAAGCAGAAGAAGGAGAAGGAGAAGTTGAAGTTAGGAGGGTGTATCAGAAGAAGCAGAAGAAGGAGAAGGAGCAGGTGATGTCAGAGGGATGAAGCAGAAGAAGTAGAAGAAGGAGAAGGAGAAGCTGAAGTCAGGACGGTGAAGCAGAAGAAGCAGAAGAAGGAGAAGGAGAAGGTGAAGTCTGGAGGGTGAATCAGAAGAAGTAGAAGAAGGAGAAGGAGAAGGTCAAGTCTGGAGGGTGAATCAGAAGAAGTAGAAGAAGGAGAAGGAGAAGGTGAAGTCTGGAGGGTGAAGCAGAAGAAGTAGAAGAAGGAGAAGGAGAAGGTGAAGTCAGGAGGGTGAATCAGAAGAAGTAGAAGAAGGAGAAGGTGAAGTCAGGAGGGTGAATCAGAAGAAGCAGAAGAAGGAGAAGGAGAAGGTGAAGTCTGGAGGGTGAATCAGAAGAAGCAGAAGAAGGAGAAGGAGAAGATGAAATCTGGAGGGTGAATCAGAAGAAGTAGAAGAAGGAGAAGGAGAAGGTGAGGTCTGGAGGGTGAATCAGAAGAAGTAGAAGAAGGAGAAGGAGAAGGTGAAGTCTGGAGGGTGAATCAGAAGAAGCAGAAGAAGGAGAAGGAGAAGGTGAAGTCTGGAGGGTGAATCAGAAGAAGCAGAAGAAGGAGAAGGAGAAGGTGAAGTCTGGAGGGTGAATCAGAAGAAGCAGAAGAAGGAGAAGGAGAAGATGAAATCTGGAGGGTGAATCAGAAGAAGCAGAAGAAAGAGAAGGAGAAGGTGAAGTCTGGAGGGTGAATCAGAAGAAGTAGAAGAAGGAGAAGGAGAAGGTGAAGTCTGGAGGGTGAATCAGAAGAAGGAGAAGAAGGAGAAGGAGAAGGTGAAGTCTGGAGGGTGAATCAGAAGAAGCAGAAGAAGGAGAAGGAGAAGGTGAAGTCTGGAGGGTGAATCAGAAGAAGCAGAAGAAGGAGAAGGAGAAGTTGAAGTCTGGAGGGTGAATCAGAAGAAGCAGAATAAGGAGAAGTGAAGGTGAAGTATGGAGGGTGAATCAGAAGAAGCAGAAGAAGGAGAAGGAGAAGGTGAAGTCTGGAGGGTGAATCAGAAGAAGTAGAAGAAGGAGAAGGAGAAGGTGAAGTCTGGATGGTGAAGCAGAAGAAGTAGAAGAAGGAGAAGGAGAAGGTGAAGTCAGGAGGGTGAATCAGAAGAAGTAGAATAAGGAGAAGGAGAAGGTGAAGTCAGGAGGGTGAATCAGAAGAAGCAGAAGAAGGAGAAGGAGAAGGTGAAGTCTGGAGGGTGAATCAGAAGAAGCAGAATCAGGAGAAGGAGAAGGTGAAGTCTGGAGAGTGAATCAGAAGAAGCAGAATAAGGAGAAGGAGAAGGTGAAGTCTGGAGGGTGAATCAGAAGAAGCAGAAGAAGGAGAAGGAGAAGATGAAGTCTGGAGGGTGAATCAGAAGAAGTAGAAGAAGGAGAAGGAGAAGGTGAAGTCTGGAGGGTGAAGCAGAAGAAGTAGAAGAAGGAGAAGGAGAAGGTGAAGTCAGGAGGGTGAATCAGAAGAAGTAGGAGAAGGAGAAGGTGAAGTCAGGAGGGTGAATCAGAAGAAGCAGAAGAAGGAGAAGGAGAAGGTGAAGTCTGGAGGGTGAATCAGAAGAATCAGAAGAAGGAGAAGGAGAAGGTGAAGTCTGGAGGGTGAATCAGAAGAAGCAGAATAAGGAGAAGGAGAAGGTGAAGTCTGGAGGGTGAATCAGAAGAAGCAGAATAAGGAGAAGAAGAAGGTGAAGTCTGGAGGGTGAATCAGAAGAAGCAGAAGAAGAAGAAGGAGAAGATGAAGTCTGGAGGGTGAATCAGAAGAAGTAGAAGAAGGAGAAGGAGAAGGTGAAGTCTGGAGGGTGAAGCAGAAGAAGTAGAAGAAGGAGAAGGAGAAGGTGAAGTCAGGAGGGTGAATCAGAAGAAGAAGAAGAAGGAGAAGGAGAAGGTGTAGTCTGGAGGGTCAATCAGAAGAAGTAGACGAAGCAGAAGGAGAAGGTGAAGTCTGGAGGGTGAATCAGAAGAAGCAGAAGAAGGAAATGGAGAAGGTGAAGTCTGGAGGGTGAATCAGAAGAAGTAGAAGAAGGAAAAGGAGAAGGTGAAGTCTGGAGGGTGAATCAGAAGAAGCAGAAGAAGGAGAAGGAGAAGGTGAAGTCTGGAGGGTGAATCAGAAGAAGCAGAAGAAGGAGAAGGAGAAGGAGAAGTCTGGAGGGTGAATCAGAAGAAGCAGAAGAAGGAGAAGGAGAAGGTGAAGTCTGGAGGGTGAAGCAGAAGAAGTAGAAGAAGGAGAAGGAGAAGGTGAAATCAGGAGGGTGAATCAGAAGAAGTAGAAGAAGGAGAAGGAGAAGGTGAGGTCAGGAGGGTGAATCAGAAGAAGCAGAAGAAGGAGAAGGAGAAGGTGAAGTCTGGAGGGTGAATCAGAAGAATCAGAAGAAGGAGAAGGAGAAGGTGAAGTCTGGAGGGTGAATCAGAAGAAGCAGAAGAAGGAGAAGGAGAAGGTGAAGTCTGGAGGGTGAATCAGAAGAAGCAGAAGAAGGAGAAGGAGAAGGTGAAGTCAGGAGGGTGAAACAGAAGAAGCAGAAGAAGGAGAAGGAGAAGGTGAAGTTAGGAGGGTGAATCAGAAGAAGCAGAAGAAGGAGAAGGAGCAGGTGATGTCAGCGGGATGAAGCAGAAGAAGTAGAAGAAGGAAAAGGAGAAGGTGAAGTCAGGACGGTGAAGCAGAAGAAGCAGAAGAAGGAGAAGGAGAAGGTGAAGTCTGGAGGGTGAATCAGAATAAGTAGAAGAAGGAGAAGGAGAAGGTCAAGTCTGGAGGGTGAATCAGAAGAAGTAGAAGAAGGAGAAGGAGAAGGTGAAGTCCGGAGGGTGAAGCAGAAGAAGTAGAAGAAGGAGAAGGAGAAGGTGAAGTCAGGAGGGTGAATCAGAAGAAGTAGAAGAAGGAGAAGGAGAAGGTGAAGTCAGGAGGGTGAATCAGAAGAAGCAGAAGAAGGAGAAGGAGAAGGTGAAGTCTGGAGGGTGAATCAGAAGAATCAGAAGAAGGAGAAGGAGAAGGTGAAGTCTGGAGGGTGAATCAGAAGAAGCAGAAGAAAGAGAAGGAGAAGGTGAAGTCTGGAGGGTGAATCAGAAGAAGCAGAAGAAGGAGAAGGAGAAGGTGAAGTCAGGAGGGTGAATCAGAAGAAGCAGAAGAAGGAGAAGGAGAAGGTGAAGTTAGGAGGGTGAATCAGAAGAAGCAGAAGAAGGAGAAGGAGCAGGTGATGTCAGGGGGATGAAGCAGAAGAAGTAGAAGAAGGAGAAGGAGAAGGTGAAGTCAGGACGGTGAAGCAGAAGAAGCAGAAGAAGGAGAAGGAGAAGGTGAAGTCTGGAGGGTGAATCAGAAGAAGTAGAAGAAGGAGAAGGAGAAGGTCAAGTCTGGAGGGTGAATCAGAAGAAGTAGAAGAAGGAGAAGGAGAAGGTGAAGTCTGGAGGGTGAAGCAGAAGAAGTAGAAGAAGGAGAAGGAGCAGGTGAAGTCAGGAGGGTGAATCAGAAGAAGTAGAAGAAGGAGAAGGAGAAGGTGAAGTCAGGAGGGTGAATCAGAAGAAGCAGAAGAAGGAGAAGTAGAAGGTGAAGTCTGGAGGGTGAATCAGAAGAAGCAGAAGAAGGAGAAGGAGAAGATGAAATCTGGAGGGTGAATCAGAAGAAGTAGAAGAAGGAGAAGTAGAAGGTGAGGTCTGGAGGGTGAATCAGAAGAAGTAGAAGAAGGAGAAGGAGAAGGTGAAGTCTGGAGGGTGAATCAGAAGAAGCAGAAGAAGGAGAAGGAGAAGGTGAAGTCTGGAGGGTGAATCAGAAGAAGCAGAAGAAGGAGAAGGAGAAGGTGAAGTCTGGAGGGTGAATCAGAAGAAGCAGAAGAAGGAGAAGGAGAAGATGAAATCTGGAGGGTGAATCAGAAGAAGCAGAAGAAAGAGAAGGAGAAGGTGAAGTCTGGAGGGTGAATCAGAAGAAGTAGAAGAAGGAGAAGGAGAAGGTGAAGTCTGGAGGGTGAATCAGAAGAAGTAGAAGAAGGAGAAGGAGAAGGTGAAGTCTGGAGGGTGAATCAGAAGAAGGAGAAGAAGGAGAAGGAGAAGGTGAAGTCTGGAGGGTGAATCAGAAGAAGCAGAAGAAGGAGAAGGAGAAGGTGAAGTCTGGAGGGTGAATCAGAAGAAGCAGAAGAAGGAGAAGGACAGGAGGGTGAATCAGAAGAAGCAGAAGAAGGAGAAGGAGAAGGTGAAGTCTGGAGGGTGAATCAGAAGAAGCAGAAGAAGGAGAAGGAGAAGGTGAAGTCTGGAGGGTGAATCAGAAGAAGCAGAAGAAGGAGAAGGAGAAGATGAAATCTGGAGGGTGAATCAGAAGAAGCAGAAGAAAGAGAAGGAGAAGGTGAAGTCTGGAGGGTGAAGCAGAAGAAAAAGAAGAAGGAGAAGGAGAAGGTGAAGACTGGAGGGTGAATCAGAAGAAGTGGAAGAAGGAGAAGGAGAAGGTGAAGTCTGGAGGGTGAATCAGAAGAAGTAGAAGAAGGAGAAGGAGAAGGTGAAGTCAGGAGGGTGAATCAGAAGAAGTAGAAGAAGGAGAAGGAGAAGGTGAAGTCAGGAGGGTGAATCAGAAGAAGCAGAAGAAGGAGAAGGAGAAGGTGAAGTCTGGAGGGTGAATCAGAAGAAGCAGAAGAAGGAGAAGGAGAAGATGAAATCTGGAGGGTGAATCAGAAGAAGTAGAAGAAGGAGAAGGAGAAGGTGAGGTCTGGAGGGTGAATCAGAAGAAGTAGAAGAAGGAGAAGGAGAAGGTGAAGTCTGGAGGGTGAATCAGAAGAAGCAGAAGAAGGAGAAGGAGAAGGTGAAGTCTGGAGGGTGAATCAGAAGAAGCAGAAGAAGGAGAAGGAGAAGGTGAAGTCTGGAGGGTGAATCAGAAGAAGCAGAAGAAGGAGAAGGAGAAGATGAAATCTGGAGGGTGAATCAGAAGAAGCAGAAGAAAGAGAAGGAGAAGGTGAAGTCTGGAGGGTGAATCAGAAGAAGTAGAAGAAGGAGAAGGAGAAGGTGAAGTCTGGAGGGTGAATCAGAAGAAGGAGAAGAAGGAGAAGGAGAAGGTGAAGTCTGGAGGGTGAATCAGAAGAAGCAGAAGAAGGAGAAGGAGAAGGTGAAGTCTTGAGGGTGAATCCGAAGAAGCAGAAGAAGGAGAAGGACAGGAGGGTGAATCAGAAGAAGTAGAAGAAGGAGAAGGTGAAGTCTGGAGGGTGAATCAGAAGAAGCAGATGAAAGAGAAGGAGAAGGTGAAGTCTGGAGGGTGAAGCAGAAGAAAAAGAAGAATGAGAAGGAGAAGGTGAAGACTGGAGGGTGAATCAGAAGAAGTGGAAGAAGGAGAAGGAGAAGGTGAAGTCTGGAGGGTGAATCAGAAGAAGTAGAAGAAGGAGAAGGAGAAGGTGAAGTCTGGAGGGTGAATCAGAAGAAGCAGAAGAAGGAGAAGGAGAAGGTGAAGTCTGGAGGGTGAATCAGAAGAAGCAGAAGAAGGAGAAGGAGAAGATGAAGTCTGGAGGGTGAATCAGAAGAAGTAGAAGAAGGAGAAGGAGAAGGTGAAGTCTGGAGGGTGAATCAGAAGTAGTAGAAGAAGGAGAAGGAGAAGGTGAAGTCTGGACGGTGAATCAGAAGAAACAGAAGAAGGAGAAGGAGAAGGTGAAGTCTGGAGGGTGAATCAGAAGAAGTAGAAGAAGGAGAAGGAGAAGGTGTAGTCTGGAGGGTGAATCAGAAGAAGTAGACGAAGGAGAAGGAGAAGGTGAAGTCTGGAGGATGAATCAGAAGAAGCAGAAGAAGGAGATGGAGAAGGTGAAGTCTGGAGGGTGAATCAGAAGAAGTAGAAGAAGGAGAAGGAGAAGGTGAAGTCTGGAGGGTGAATCAGAAGAAGCAGAAGAAGGAGAAGGAGAAGGTGAAGTCTGGAGGGTGAATCAGAAGAAGCAGAAGAAGGAGAAGGAGAAGGAGAAGTCTGGAGGGTGAATCAGAAGAAGCAGAATAAGGAGAAGGAGAAGGTGAAGTCTGGAGGGTGAATCAGAAGAAGCAGAAGAAGGAGAAGGAGAAGGTGAAGACTGGAGGGTGAATCAGAAGAAGTAGAAGAAGGAGAAGGAGAAGGTGAAGTCTGGAGGGTGAATCAGAAGAAGTAGAAGAAGGAGAAGGAGAAGGTGAAGTCTGGAGGGTGAATCAGAAGAAGCAGAAGAAGGAGAAGGAGAAGGTGAAGTCTGGAGGGTGAATCAGAAGAAGCAGAAGAAGGAGAAGGAGAAATGAAGTCTGGAGGGTGAATCAGAAGAAGTAGAAGAAGGAGAAGAAGAAGGTGAGGTCTGGAGGGTGAATCAGAAGAAGCAGAAGAAGGAGAAGGAGAAGGTGAAGTCTGGAGGGTGAATCAGAAGAAGCAGAAGAAGGAGAAGGAGAAGGTGAAGTCTGGCGGGTGAATCAGAAGAAACAGAAGAAGGAGAAGGAGAAGGTGAAGTCTGGAGGGTGAATCAGAAGAAGTAGAAGAAGGAGAAGGAGAAGGTGTAGTCTGGGGTGTGAATCAGAAGAAGCAGAAGAAGGAGAAGGAGAAGGTGAAGTCTGGAGGGTGAATCAGAAGAAGCAGAAGAAGGAGAAGGAGAAGGTGAAGTCTGGAGGGTGAATCAGAAGAAGCAGAAGAAGGAGAAGGAGAAGGTGAAGTCAGGAGGGTGAATCAGAAGAAGCAGAAGAAGGAGAAGGAGAAGGTGAAGTTAGGAGGGTGAATCAGAAGAAGCAGAAGAAGGAGAAGGAGCAGGTGATGTCAGGGGGATGAAGCAGAAGAAGTAGAAGAAGGAGAAGGAGAAGGTGAAGTCAGGACGGTGAAGCAGAAGAAGCAGAAGAAGGAGATGGAGAAGGTGAAGTCTGGAGGGTGAATCAGAAGAAGTAGAAGAAGGAAAAGGAGAAGGTCAAGTCTGGAGGGTGAATCAGAAGAAGTAGAAGAAGGAGAAGGAGAAGGTGAAGTCTGGAGGGTGAAGCAGAAGAAGTAGAAGAAGGAGAAGGAGAAGGTGAAGTCAGGAGGGTGAATCAGAAGAAGTAGAAGAAGGAGAAGGAGAAGGTGAAGTCAGGAGGGTGAATCAGAAGAAGCAGAAGAAGGAGAAGGAGAAGGTGAAGTCTGGAGGGTGAATCAGAAGAATCAGAAGAAGGAGAAGGAGAAGGTGAAGTCTGGAGGGTGAATCAGAAGAAGCAGAAGAAAGAGAAGGAGAAGGTGAAGTCTGGAGGGTGAATCAGAAGAAGTAGAAGAAGGAGAAGGAGAAGGTGAAGTCTGGAGGGTGTATCAGAAGAAGCAGAAGAAGGAGAAGGAGAAGGTGAAGTCTGGAGGGTGAATCAGAAGAAGCAGAAGAAGGAGAAGGAGAAGGTGAAGTCTGCAGGGTGAATCAGAAGAAGCAGAAGAAGGAGAAGGAGAAGGTGAAGTCTGGAGGGTGAATCAGAAGAAGCAGAATAAGGAGAAGGAGAAGGTGAAGTCTGGAGGGTGAATCAGAAGAAGCAGAAGAAGGAGAAGGAGAAGGTGAAGTCTGGAGGGTGAATCAGAAGAAGTAGAAGAAGGAGAAGGAGAAGTTGAAGTCTGGAGGGTGAAGCAGAAGAATTAGAAGATGGAGAAGGAGAAGGTGAAGTCTGGAGGGTGAAGCAGAAGAAGAAGAAGAAGGAGAAGGAGAAGGTGAAGTCTGGAGGGTGAAGCAGAAGAAGCAGAAGAAGGAGAAGGAGAAGGTGAAGTCAGGAGGGTGAATCAGAAGAAGTAGAAGAAGGAGAAGGAGAAGGTGAAGTCTGGAGGGTGAATCAGAAGAATTAGAAGAAGGAGAAGGAGAAGGTGAGGTCTGGAGGGTGAATCAGAAGAAGCAGAAGAAGGAGAAGGAGAAGGTGAAGTCTGAAGGGTGAATCAGAAGAAGCAGAAGAAGGAGAAGGAGAAGTTGAAGTCTGGAGGGTGAATCAGAAGAAGCAGAAGAAGGAGAAGGAGAAGGTGAAGTCTGGAGGGTGAATCAGAAGAAGCAGAAGAAAGAGAAGGAGAAGGTGAAGTCTGGAGGGTGAAGCAGAAGAAGCAGAAGAAGGAGAAGGAGAAGGTGAAGTCTGGAGGGTGAATCAGAAGAAGCAGAAGAAGGAGAAGGAGACGATGAAGTCTGGAGGGTGAATCAGAAGAAGTAGAAGAAGGAGAAGGAGAAGGTGAGGTCTGGAGGGTGAATCAGAAGAAGCAGAAGAAGGAGAAGGAGAAGGTGAAGTCTGGAGGGTGAATCAGAAGAAGCAGAAGAAGGAGAAGGAGAAGGTGAAGTCTGGAGGGTGAATCAGAAGAAGCAGAAGAAGGAGAAGGAGAAGGTGAAGTCAGGAGGGAGAATCAGAAGAAACAGAAGAAGGAGAAGGAGAAGGTGAAGTTAGGAGGGTGAATCAGAAGAATCAGAAGAAGGAGAAGGAGAAGGTAACGTCAGGGGGGTGAAGCAGAAGAAGTAGAAGAAGGAGAAGGAGAAGGTGAAGTCAGGAGGGTGAAGCAGAAGAAGCAGAAGAAGGAGAAGGAGAAGGTGAAGTCTGGAGGGTGAATCAGAAGAAGTAGAAGAAGGAGAAGGAGAAGGTGATGTCAGGAGGGTGAAGCAGAAGAAGCAGTAGAAGGAGAAGGAGAAGGTGAAGTCTGGAGGGTGAAGCAGAAGAAGCAGAAGAAGGAGAAGGAGAAGGTGAAGTCTGGAGGGCGAAGCAGAAGAAGGAGAAGAAGGAGAAGGAGAAGCTGAAGTCTGGAGGGTGAAGCAGAAGAAGCAGAAGAAGGAGAAGTAGAAGGTGAAGTCTGGAGGGTGAATCAGAAGAAGTAGAAGAAGGAGAAGGAGAAGGTGAAGTCAGGAGGGTGAAGCAGAAGAAGCAGAAGAAGGAGAAGGAGAAGGTGAAGTCTGGAGGGTGAAGCAGAAGAAGAAGAAGAAGGAGAAGGAGAAGGTGAAGTCTGGAGGGTGAAGCAGAAGAAGCAGAAGAAGGAGAAGGAGAAGGTGAAGTCAGGAGGGTGAATCAGAAGAAGTAGAAGAAGGAGAAGGAGAAGGTGAAGTCTGGAGGGTGAATCAGAAGAAGTAGAAGAAGGATAAGGAGAAGGTGAAGTCTGGAGGGTGAATCAGAAGAAGTAGAAGAAGGAGAAGGAGAAGGTGAATTCTGGAGGGTGAATCAGAAGAAGCAGAAGAAGGAGAAGGAGAAGGTGAAGTCCGGAGGGAGAAGCAGAAGAAGTAGAAGAAGGAGAAGGAGAAGGTGAAGTCTGGAGGGTGAATCAGAAGAAGTAGAAGAAGGGGAAGGAGAAGGTGAAGTCTGGAGGGTGAATCAGAAGAAGTAGAAGAAGGAGAAGGAGAAGGTGTAGTCTGGAGGGTGAATCAGAAGAAGTAGACGAAGGAGAAGGAGAAGGTGAAGTCTGGAGGGTGAATCAGAAGAAGTAGAAGAAGGAGAAGGAGAAGGTGAAGTCTGGAGGGTGAATGAGAAGAAGCAGAAGAAGGAGAAGGAGAAGGTGAAGTCTGGAGGGTGAATCGGAAGAAGCAGAAGAAGGAGAAGGAGAAGGTGAAGTCTGGAGGGTGAATCAGAAGAAGCAGAAGAAGGAGAAGGAGAAGGTGAAGTCTGGAGGGTGAATCAGAAGAAGCAGAAGAAGTAGAAGGAGAAGGTGAAGTCTGGAGGGTGAATCAGAAGAAGTAGAAGAAGGAGAAGGAGAAGGTGAAGTCTGGAGCGTGAATCAGAAGAAGCAGAAGAAGGAGAAGGAGAAGGTGAAGTCAGGAGGGTGAATCAGAAGAAGCAGAAGAAGGAGAAGGAGATGGTGAAGACTGGAGGGTGAATCAGAAGAAGTAGAAGAAGGAGAAGGAGAAGGTGAAGTCATAAGGGTGAATCAGAAGAAGTAGAAGAAGGAGAAGGAGAAGGCGAAGTCTGGAGGGTGAATCAGAAGAAGCAGAAGAAGGAGAAGGAGAAGGTGAAGTCTGGAGGGTAAATCAGAAGAAGCAGAAGAAGGAGAAGGAGCAGATGAAGTCTGGAGGGTGAATCAGAAGAAGTAGAAGAAGGAGAAGGAGAAGCTGAGGTCTGGAGGGTGAATCAGAAGAAGTAGAAGAAGGAGAAGGAGAAGGTGATGTCAGGAGGGTGAAGCAGAAGAAGCAGTAGAAGGAGAAGGAGAAGGTGAAGTCTGGAGGGTGAAGCAGAAGAAGCAGAATAAGGAGAAGGAGAAGGTGAAGTCTGGAGGGCGAAGCAGAAGAAGCAGAAGAAGGAGAAGGAGAAGCTGAAGTCTGGAGGGTGAAGCAGAAGAAGCAGAAGAAGGAGAAGTAGAAGGTGAAGTCTGGAGGGTGAATCAGAAGAAGTAGAAGAAGGAGAAGGAGAAGGTGAAGTCAGGAGGGTGAAGCAGAAGGAGCAGAAGAAGGAGAAGGAGAAGGTGAAGTCTGGAGGGTGAAGCAGAAGAAGAAGAAGAAGGAGAAGGAGAAGGTGAAGTCTGGAGGGTGAAGCAGAAGAAGCAGAAGAAGGAGAAGGAGAAGGTGAAGTCAGGAGGGTGAATCAGAAGAAGTAGAAGAAGGAGAAGGAGAAGGTGAAGTCTGGAGGGTGAATCAGAAGAAGTAGAAGAAGGATAAGGAGAAGGTGAAGTCTGGAGGGTCAATCAGAAGAAGTAGAAGAAGGAGAAGGAGAAGGTGAAATCTGGAGGGTGAATCAGAAGAAGCAGAAGAAGGAGAAGGAGAAGGTGAAGTCCGGAGGGAGAAGCAGAAGAAGTAGAAGAAGGAGAAGGAGAAGGTGAAGTCTGGAGGGTGAATCAGAAGAAGTAGAAGAAGGGGAAGGAGAAGGTGAAGTCTGGAGGGTGAATCAGAAGAAGTAGAAGAAGGAGAAGGAGAAGGTGTAGTCTGGAGGGTGAATCAGAAGAAGTAGACGAAGGAGAAGGAGAAGGTGAAGTTTGGAGGGTGAATCAGAAGAAGCAAAAGAAGGAGAAGGAGAAGGTGAAGTCTGGAGGGTGAATCAGAAGAAGTAGAAGAAGGAGAAGGAGAAGGTGAAGTCTGGAGGGTGAATCAGAAGGAGCAGAAGAAGGAGAAGGAGAAGGTGAAGTCTGGAGGGTGAATCAGAAGAAGCAGAAGAAGGAGAAGGAGAAGGTGAAGTCTGGAGGGTGAATCAGAAGAAGCAGAAGAAGGAGAAGGAGAAGGTGAAGTCTGGAGGGTGAATCAGAAGAAGCAGAAGAAGTAGAAGGAGAAGGTGAAGTCTGGAGGGTGAATCAGAAGAAGTAGAAGAAGGAGAAGGAGAAGGTGAAGTCTGGAGCGTGAATCAGAAGAAGCAGAAGAAGGAGAAGGAGAAGGTGAAGACTGGAGGGTGAATCAGAAGAAGTAGAAGAAGGAGAAGGAGAAGGTGGAGTCTGAAGGGTACATCAGAAGAAGTAGAAGAAGGAGAAGGAGAAGGCGAAGTCTGGAGGGCGAATCAGAAGAAGCAGAAGAAGGAGAAGGAGAAGGTGAAGTCTGGAGGGTAAATCAGAAGAAGCAGAAGAAGGAGAAGGAGCAGATGAAGTCTGGAGGGTGAATCAGAAGAATTAGAAGAAGGAGAAGGAGAAGGTGAGGTCTGGAGGGTGAATCAGAAGAAGCAGAAGAAGGAGAAGGAGAAGGTGAATGCTGAAGGGTGAATCAGAAGAAGCAGAAGAAGGAGAAGGAGAAGGTGAAGTCTGGAGGGTGAATCAGAAGAAGCAGAAGAAGGAGAAGGAGAAGGTGAAGTCTGGAGGGTGAATCAGAAGAAGCAGATGAAGGAGAAGGAGAAGGTGAAGTCTGGAGGGTGAATCAGAAGAAGTAGAAGAAGGAGAAGGAGAAGGTGAAGTCTGGAGGGTGAATCAGAAGAAGTAGAAGAAGGAGAAGGAGAAGGTGAAGTCTGGAGGGTGAATCAGAAGAAGCAGAAGAAGGAGAAGGAGAAGGTGAAGTCTGGAGGGTGAATCAGAAGAAGCAGAAGAAGGAGAAGGAGAAGATGAAGTCTGGAGGGTGAATCAGAAGAAGTAGAAGAAGGAGAAGGAGAAGGTGAAGTCTGGAGGGTGAATCAGAAGAAGCAGAATAAGGAGAAGGAGAAGGTGAAGTCTGGAGGGTGAATCAGAAGAAGCAGAAGAAGGAAAAGGAGAAGATGAAGTCTGGAGGGTGAATCAGAAGAAGCAGAATAAGGAGAAGGAGAAGATGAAGTCTGGAGGGTGAATCAGAAGAAGCAGAAGAAGGAGAAGGAGAAGCAGAAGGTGAAGTCTGGAGGGTGAATCAGAAGAAGTAGAAGAAGGAGAAGGAGAAGGTGAAGTCTGGAGGGTGAAGCAGAAGAAGTAGAAGAAGGAGAAGTAGAAGGTGAAGTCAGGAGGGTGAATCAGAAGAAGTAGAAGAAGGAGAAGGAGAAGGTGAAGTCAGGAGGGTGAATCAGAAGAAGGAGAAGGAGGAGGTGAAGTCTGGAGGGTGAATCAGAAGAATCAGAAGAAGGAGAAGGAGAAGGTGAAGTCTGGAGGGTGAATCAGAAGAAGCAGAAGAAAGAGAAGGAGAAGGTGAAGTCTGGAGGGTGAAACAGAAGAAGCAGAAGAAGCAGAATGAGAAGGTGAAGGCTGGAGGGTGAATCAGAAGAAGTAGAAGAAGGAGAAGGAGAAGGTGAAGTCTGGGGGTTAATCAGAAGAAGTAGAAGAAGGAGAAGGAGAAGGTGAAGTCTGGAGGGTGAATCAGAAGAAGCAGAAGAAGGAGAAGGAGAAGGTGAAGTCTGGAGGGTGAATCAGAAGAAGCAGAAGAAGGAGAAGGAGAAGATGAAGTCTGGAGGGTGAATCAGAAGAAGCAGAAGAGGGAGAAGGAGAAGGCCAAGTCAGGAGGGTGAATCAGAAGAAGCAGCAGAAGGAGAACGAGAAGGTGAAGTTAGGAGAGTGAATCAGAAGAAGCAGAAGAAGGAGAAGGAGAAGGTGAAGTCAGGGGGGTGAAGCAGAAGAAGTAGAAGAAGGAGAAGGAGAAGGTGAAGTCAGGAGGGTGAAGCAGAAGAAGCAGAAGAAGGAGAAGGAGAAGGTGAAGTCTGGAGGGCGCAGCAGAAGAAGCAGAAGAAGGAGAAGGAGAAGGTGAAGTCTGGAGGGTGAAGCAGAAGAAGCAGAAGAAGGAGAACGAGAAGGTGAAGTCTGGAGGGTGAATCAGAAGAAGAAGAAGGAGGAGAAGGAGAAGGTGAAGTCAGGAGGGTGAAGCAGAAGAAGCAGAAGAAGGAGAAGGAGACGGTGAAGTCTGGAGGGTGAAGCTGAAGAAGCAGAAGAAGGAGAAGGAGAAGGTGAAGTCTGGAGCGTGAAGCAGAAGAAGCAGAAGAAGGAGAAGGAGAAGGTGAAGTCTGGAGGGTGAATCAGAAGAAGTAGAAGAAGGAGAAGGAGAAGGTGAAGTCAGGAGGGTGAAGCAGAAGAAGCAGAAGAAGGAGAAGGAGAAGGTGAAGTCTGGAGGGTGAAGCAGAAGAAGCAGGAGAAGGAGAAGGAGAAGGTGAAGTCTGGAGGGTGAAGCAGAAGAAGCAGAAGAAGGAGAAGGAGAAAGTGAAGTCAGGAGGGTGAATCAGAAGAAGTAGAAGAAGGAGAAGGAAAAGGTGAAGTCTGGAGGGTTAATCAGAAGAAGTAGAAGAAGGAGAAGGAGAAGGTGAAGTCTGGAGGGTGAATCAGAAGAAGCAGAAGAAGGAGAAGGAGAAGTTGAAGTCTGGAGGCTGAATCGGAAGAAGTAGAAGAAGGAGAAGGAGAAGGTGTAGTCTGGAGGGTGAATCAGAAGAAGTAGACGAAGGAGAAGTAGAAGGTGAAGTCTGGAGGGTGAATCAGAAGAAGCAGAAGAAGGAGAAGGAGAAGGTGAAGTCTGGAGGGTGAATGAGAAGAAGTAGAAGAAGGAGAAGGAGAAGGTGAAGTCTGGAGGGTGAATCAGAAGAAGCAGAAGAAGGAGAAGGAGAAAGTGAAGTCTGGAGGGCGAATCAGAAGAAGCAGAAGAAGGAGAAGGAGAAGGTGAAGTCAGGAGGGTGAATCAGAAGAAGTAGAAGAAGGAGAAGGAGAAGGTGAATTCTGGAGGGTGAATCAGAAGAAGCAGAAGAAGGAGAAGGAGAAGGTGAAGTCCGGAGGGAGAAGCAGAAGAAGTAGAAGAAGGAGAAGGAGAAGGTGAAGTCTGGAGGGTGAATCAGAAGAAGTAGAAGAAGGGGAAGGAGAAGGTGAAGTCTGGAGGGTGAATCAGAAGAAGCAGAATAAGGAGAAGGAGAAGGTGAAGTCTGGAGGGTGAATCAGAAGAAGCAGAAGAAGGAAAAGGAGAAGATGAAGTCTGGAGGGTGAATCAGAAGAAGTAGAAGAAGGGGAAGGAGAAGGTGAAGTCTGGAGGGTGAATCAGAAGAAGCAGAATAAGGAGAAGGAGAAGGTGAAGTCTGGAGGGTGAAGCAGAAGAAGCAGAAGAAGGAGAAGGAGAAAGTGAAGTCAGGAGGGTGAATCAGAAGAAGTAGAAGAAGGAGAAGGAAAAGGTGAAGTCTGGAGGGTTAATCAGAAGAAGTAGAAGAAGGAGAAGGAGAAGGTGAAGTCTGGAGGGTGAATCAGAAAAAGCAGAAGAAGGAGAAGGAGAAGGTGAAGTCAGGAGGGTGAATCAGAAGAAGCAGAAGAAGGAGAAGGAGAAGGTGAAGTCTGGAGGGTGAATCAGAAGAAGCAGAAGAAGGAGAAGGAGGAGGTGAAGACTGGAGGGTGAATCAGAAGAAGTAGATGAAGGAGAAGTTGAAGGTGAAGTCTGGAGGGTGAATCAGAAGAAGTAGAAGAAGGAGAAGGAGAAGGCGAAGTCTGTAGGGTGAATCAGAAGAAGCAGAAGAAGGAGAAGGAGAAGGTGAAGTCTGGAGGGTGAATCAGAAGAAGCAGAAGAAGGAGAAGGAGAAGATGATGTCTGGAGGGTGAATCAGAAGAATTAGAAGAAGGAGAAGGAGAAGGTGAGGTCTGGAGGGTGAATCAGAAGAAGTAGAAGAAGGAGAAGGAGAAGGCGAAGTCTGCAGGGTGAATCAGAAGAAGCAGAAGAAGGAGAAGGAGAAGGTGAAGTCTGGAGGGTGAATCAGAAGAAGCAGAAGAAGGAGAAGATGAAGTCTGGAGGGTGAATCAGAAGAATTAGAAGAAGGAGAAGGAGAAGGTGAAGTCTGGAGGGTGAATCAGAAGAAGTAGAAGAAGGAGAAGGAGAAGGTGAATTCTGGAGGGTGAATCAGAAGAAGCAGAAGAAGGAGAAGGAGAAGGTGAAGTCCGGAGGGAGAAGCAGAAGAAGTAGAAGAAGGAGAAGGAGAAGGTGAAGTCTGCAGGGTGAATCAGAAGAAGTAGAAGAAGGGGAAAGAGAAGGTGAAGTCTGGAGGGTGAATCAGAAGAAGTAGAAGAAGGAGAAGGAGAAGGTGTAGTCTGGAGTGTGAATCAGAAGAAGTAGACGAAGGAGAAGGAGAAGGTGAAGTCTGGAGGGTGAATCAGAAGAAGCAAAAGAAGGAGAAGGAGAAGGTGAAGTCTGGAGGGTGAATCAGAAGAAGTAGAAGAAGGAGAAGGAGACGGTGAAGTCTGGAGGGTGAATGAGAAGAAGCAGAATAAGGAGAAGGAGAAGGTGAAGTCTGGAGGGTGAATCGGAAGAAGCAGAAGAAGGAGAAGGAGAAGGTGAAGTCTGGAGGGTGAATCAGAAGAAGCAGAAGAAGGAGAAGGAGAAGGTGAAGTCTGGAGGGTGAATCAGAAGAAGCAGAAGAAGTAGAAGGAGAAGGTGAAGTCTGGAGGGTGAATCAGAAGAAGTAGAAGAAGGAGAAGGAGAAGGTGAAGTCTGGAGCGTGAATCAGAAGAAGCAGAAGAAGGAGAAGGAGAAGGTGAAGTCAGGAGGGTGAATCAGAAGAAGCAGAAGAAGGAGAAGGAGATGGTGAAGACTGGAGGGTGAATCAGAAGAAGTAGAAGAAGGAGAAGGAGAAGGTGAAGTCATAAGGGTGAATCAGAAGAAGTAGAAGAAGGAGAAGGAGAAGGCGAAGTCTGGAGGGTGAATCAGAAGAAGCAGAAGAAGGAGAAGGAGAAGGTGAAGTCTGGAGGGTAAATCAGAAGAAGCAGAAGAAGGAGAAGGAGCAGATGAAGTCTGGAGGGTGAATCAGAAGAAGTAGAAGAAGGAGAAGGAGAAGGTGAGGTCTGGAGGGTGAATCAAAAGAAGTAGAAGAAGGAGAAGGAGAAGGTGATGTCAGGAGGGTGAAGCAGAAGAAGCAGTAGAAGGAGAAGGAGAAGGTGAAGTCTGGAGGGTGAAGCAGAAGAAGCAGAAGAAGGAGAAGGAGAAGGTGAAGTCTGGAGGGCGAAGCAGAAGAAGCAGAAGAAGGAGAAGGAGAAGCTGAAGTCTGGAGGGTGAAGCAGAAGAAGCAGAAGAAGGAGAAGTAGAAGGTGAAGTCTGGAGGGTGAATCAGAAGAAGTAGAAGAAGGAGAAGGAGAAGGTGAAGTCAGGAGGGTGAAGCAGAAGAAGCAGAAGAAGGAGAAGGAGAAGGTGAAGTCTGGAGGGTGAAGCAGAAGAAGAAGAAGAAGGAGAAGGAGAAGGTGAAGTCTGGAGGGTGAAGCAGAAGAAGCAGAAGAAGGAGAAGGAGAAGGTGAAGTCAGGAGGGTGAATCAGAAGAAGGAGAAGAAGGAGAAGGAGAAGGTGAAGTCTGGAGGGTGAATCAGAAGAAGTAGAAGAAGGATAAGGAGAAGGTGAAGTCTGGAGGGTGAATCAGAAGAAGTAGAAGAAGGAGAAGGAGAAGGTGAAATCTGGAGGGTGAATCAGAAGAAGCAGAAGAAGGAGAAGGAGAAGGTGAAGTCTGGAGGGTGAATCAGAAGAAGTAGAAGAAGGAGAAGGAGAAGGTGAAGTCTGGAGCGTGAATCAGAAGAAGTAGAAGAAGGGGAAGGAGAAGGTGAAGTCTGGAGGGTGAATCAGAAGAAGTAGAAGAAGGAGAAGGAGAAGGTGTAGTCTGGAGGGTGAATCAGAAGAAGTAGACGAAGGAGAAGGAGAAGGTGAAGTCTGGAGGGTGAATCAGAAGAAGCAAAAGAAGGAGAAGGAGAAGGTGAAGTCTGGAGGGTGAATCAGAAGAAGTAGAAGAAGGAGAAGGAGAAGGTGAAGTCTGGAGGGTGAATGAGAAGAAGCAGAATAAGGAGAAGGAGAAGGTGAAGTCTGGAGGGTGAATCGGAAGAAGCAGAAGAAGGAGAAGGAGAAGGTGAAGTCTGGAGGGTGAATCAGAAGAAGCAGAAGAAGGAGAAGGAGAAGGTGAAGTCTGGAGGGTGAATCAGAAGAAGCAGAAGAAGTAGAAGGAGAAGGTGAAGTCTGGAGGGTGAATCAGAAGAAGTAGAAGAAGGAGAAGGAGAAGGTGAAGTCTGGAGCGTGAATCAGAAGAAGCAGAAGAAGGAGAAGGAGAAGGTGAAGTCAGGAGGGTGAATCAGAAGAAGCAGAAGAAGGAGAAGGAGATGGTGAAGACTGGAGGGTGAATCAGAAGAAGTAGAAGAAGGAGAAGGAGAAGGTGAAGTCATAAGGGTGAATCAGAAGAAGTAGAAGAAGGAGAAGGAGAAGGTGAAGTCTGGAGGGTAAATCAGAAGAAGCAGAAGAAGGAGAAGGAGCAGATGAAGTCTGGAGGGTGAATCAGAAGAAGTAGAAGAAGGAGAAGGAGAAGGTGAGGTCTGGAGGGTGAATCAGAAGAAGTAGAAGAAGGAGAAGGAGAAGGTGATGTCAGGAGGGTGAAGCAGAAGAAGCAGTAGAAGGAGAAGGAGAAGGTGAAGTCTGGAGGGTGAAGCAGAAGAAGCAGAAGAAGGAGAAGGAGAAGGTGAAGTCTGGAGGGCGAAGCAGAAGAAGCAGAAGAAGGAGAAGGAGAAGCTGAAGCCTGGAGGGTGAAGCAGAAGAAGCAGAAGAAGGAGAAGTAGAAGGTGAAGTCTGGAGGGTGAATCAGAAGAAGTAGAAGAAGGAGAAGGAGAAGGTGAAGTCAGGAGGGTGAAGCAGAAGAAGCAGAAGAAGGAGAAGGAGAAGGTGAAGTCTGGAGGGTGAAGCAGAAGAAGAAGAAGAAGGAGAAGGAGAAGGTGAAGTCTGGAGGGTGAAGCAGAAGAAGCAGAAGAAGGAGAAGGAGAAGGTGAAGTCAGGAGGGTGAATCAGAAGAAGGAGAAGAAGGAGAAGGAGAAGGTGAAGTCTGGAGGGTGAATCAGAAGAAGTAGAAGAAGGATAAGGAGAAGGTGTAGTCTGGAGGGTGAATCAGAAGAAGTAGAAGAAGGAGAAGGAGAAGGTGAAATCTGGAGGGTGAATCAGAAGAAGCAGAAGAAGGAGAAGGAGAAGGTGAAGTCTGGAGGGTGAATCAGAAGAAGTAGAAGAAGGAGAAGGAGAAGGTGAAGTCTGGAGCGTGAATCAGAAGAAGTAGAAGAAGGGGAAGGAGAAGGTGAAGTCTGGAGGGTGAATCAGAAGAAGTAGAAGAAGGAGAAGGAGAAGGTGTAGTCTGGAGGGTGAATCAGAAGAGGTAGACGAAGGAGAAGGAGAAGGTGAAGTCTGGAGGGTGAATCAGAAGAAGCAAAAGAAGGAGAAGGAGAAGGTGAAGTCTGGTGGGTGAATCAGAAGAAGTAGAAGAAGGAGAAGGAGAAGGTGAAGTCTGGAGGGTGAATCAGAAGGAGCAGAAGAAGGAGAAGGAGAAGGTGAAGTCTGGTGGGTGAATCAGAAGAAGCAGAAGAAGGAGAAGGAGAAGGTGAAGTCTGGACGGTGAATCAGAAGAAGCAGAAGAAGGAGAAGGAGAAGATGAAGTCTGGAGGGTGAATCAGAAGAAGCAGAAGAAGTAGAAGGAGAAGATGAAGTCTGGAGGGTGAATCAGAAGAAGTAGAAGAAGGAGAAGGAGAAGGTGAAGTCTGGAGCGTGAATCAGAAGAAGCAGAAGAAGGAGAAGGAGAAGGTGAAGTCAGGAGGGTGAATCAGCAGAAGAAGGAGAAGGAGATGGTGATGACTGGAGGGTGAATCAGAAGAAGTAGAAGAAGGAGAAGGAGAAGGTGAAGTCTGAAGGGTACATCAGAAGAAGTAGAAGAAGGAGAAGGAGAAGGCGAAGTCTGGAGGGTGAATCAGAAGAAGCAGAAGAAGGAGAAGGAGAAGGTGAAGTCTGGAGGGTAAATCAGAAGAAGCAGAAGAAGGAGAAGGAGCAGATGAAGTCTGGAGGGTGAATCAGAAGAAGTAGAAGAAGGAGAAGGAGAAGGTGAGGTCTGGAGGGTGAATCAGAAGAAGCAGAAGAAGGAGAAGGAGAAGGTGAATGCTGAAGGGTGAATCAGAAGAAGCAGAAGAAGGAGAAGGAGAAGGTGAAGTCTGGAGGGTGAATCAGAAGAAGCAGAAGAAGGAGAAGGAGAAGGAGAAGGTGAAGTCTGGAGGGTGAATCAGAAGAAGCAGATGAAGGAGAAGGAGAAGGTGAAGTCTGGAGGGTGAATCAGAAGAAGTAGAAGAAGGAGAAGGAGAAGGTGAAGTCTGGAGGGTGAATCAGAAGAAGTAGAAGAAGGAGAAGGAGAAGGTGAAGTCTGGAGGGTGAATCAGAAGAAGCAGAAGAAGGAGAAGGAGAAGGTGAAGTCTGGAGGGTGAATCAGAAGAAGCAGAAGAAGGAGAAGGAGAAGATGAAGTCTGGAGGGTGAATCAGAAGAAGTAGAAGAAGGAGAAGGAGAAGGTGAAGTCTGGAGGGTGAAGCAGAAGAAGTAGAAGAAGGAGAAGTTGAAGGTGAAGTCAGGAGGGTGAATCAGAAGAAGTAGAAGAAGGAGAAGGAGAAGGTGAAGTCAGGAGGGTGAATCAGAAGAAGGAGAAGGAGGAGGTGAAGTCTGGAGGGTGAATCAGAAGAAGCAGAAGAAGGAGAAGGAGAAGGTGAAGTCTGGAGGGTGAATCAGAAGAAGCAGAAGAAAGAGAAGGAGAAGGTGAAGTCTGGAGGGTGAAGCAGAAGAAGCAGAAGAAGGAGAAGGAGAAGGCCAAGTCAGGAGGGTGAATCAGAAGAAGCAGCAGAAGGAGAACGAGAAGGTGAAGTTAGGAGAGTGAATCAGAAGAAGCAGAAGAAGGAGAAGGAGAAGGTGAAGTCAGGGGGGTGAAGCAGAAGAAGTAGAAGAAGGAGAAGGAGAAGGAGAAGTCAGGAGGGTGAAGCAGAAGAAGCAGAAGAAGGAGAAGGAGAAGGTGAAGTCTGGAGGGCGCAGCAGAAGAAGCAGAAGAAGGAGAAGGAGAAGGTGAAGTCTGGAGGGTGAAGCAGAAGAAGCAGAAGAAGGAGAAGGAGAAGGTGAAGTCTGGAGGGTGAATCAGAAGAAGAAGAAGAAGGAGAAGGAGAAGGTGAAGTCAGGAGGGTGAAGCAGAAGAAGCAGAAGAAGGAGAAGGAGAAGGTGAAGTCTGGAGGGTGAAGCAGAAGAAGCAGAAGAAGGAGAAGGAGAAGGTGAAGTCTGGAGCGTGAAGCAGAAGAAGCAGAAGACGGAGAAGGAGAAGGTGAAGTCTGGAGGGTGAATCAGAAGAAGTAGAAGAAGGAGAAGGAGAAGGTGAAGTCTGGAGGGTGAAGCAGAAGAAGCAGGAGAAGGAGAAGGAGAAGGTGAAGTCTGGAGGGTGAAGCAGAAGAAGCAGAAGAAGGAGAAGGAGAAGGTGAAGTCTGGAGGGAGAAGCAGAAGAAGAAGAAGAAGGAGAAGGAGAAGGTGAAGTCTGGAGGGTGAATCAGAAGAAGTAGAAGAAGGAGAAGGAAAAGGTGAAGTCTGGAGGGTTAATCAGAAGAAGTAGAAGAAGGAGAAGGAGAAGGTGAAGTCTGGAGGGTGAATCAGAAGAAGCAGAAGAAGGAGAAGGAGAAGTTGAAGTCTGGAGGCTGAATCGGAAGAAGTAGAAGAAGGAGAAGGAGAAGGTGAAGTCTGGAGGGAGAAGCAGAAGAAGAAGAAGAAGGAGAAGGAGAAGGTGAAGTCTGGAGGGTGAATCAGAAGAAGTAGAAGAAGGAGAAGGAAAAGGTGAAGTCTGGAGGGTTAATCAGAAGAAGTAGAAGAAGGAGAAGGAGAAGGTGAAGTCTGGAGGGTGAATCAGAAGAAGCAGAAGAAGGAGAAGGAGAAGGTGAAGTCTGGAGGGTGAATCAGAAGAAGCAGAAGAAGGAGAAGGAGGAGGTGAAGTCTGGAGGGTGAATCAGAAGAAGCAGAAGAAGGAGAAGGAGAAGGTGAAGTCTGGAGGGTGAATGAGAAGAAGTAGAAGAAGGAGAAGGAGAAGGTGAAGTCTGGAGGGAGAATCAGAAGAAGCAGAAGAAGGAGAAGGAGAAAGTGAAGTCTGGAGGGTGAATCAGAAGAAGCAGAAGAAGGAGAAGGAGAAGGTGAAGTATGGAGGGTGAATCAGAAGAAGCAGAAGAAGGAGAAGGAGAAGGTGAAGTCTGGAGGGTGAATCAGAAGAAGCAGAAGAAGTAGAAGGAGAAGGTGAAGTCTGGAGGGTGAATCAGAAGAAGTAGAAGAAGGAGAAGGAGAAGGTGAAGTCTGGAGGGTGAATCAGAAAAAGCAGAAGAAGGAGAAGGAGAAGGTGAAGTCAGGAGGGTGAATCAGAAGAAGCAGAAGAAGGAGAAGGAGAAGGTGAAGTCTGGAGGGTGAATCAGAAGAAGCAGAAGAAGGAGAAGGAGGAGGTGAAGACTGGAGGGTGAATCAGAAGAAGTAGATGAAGGAGAAGGAGAAGGTGAAGTCTGGAGGGTGAATCAGAAGAAGTAGAAGAAGGAGAAGGAGAAGGCGAAGTCTGTAGGGTGAATCAGAAGAAGCAGAAGAAGGAGAAGGAGAAGGTGAAGTCTGGAGGGTGAATCAGAAGAAGCAGAAGAAGGAGAAGGAGAAGATGAAGTCTGAAGGGTGAATCAGAAGAATTAGAAGAAGGAGAAGGAGAAGGTGAGGTCTGGAGGGTGAATCAGAAGAAGCAGAAGAAGGAGAAGGAGAAGGTGAAGTCTGAAGGGTGAATCAGAAGAAGCAGAAGAAGGAGAAGGAGAAGGTGAAGTCTGGAGGGTGAATCAGAAGAAGCAGAAGAAGGAGAAGGAGAAGGTGAAGTCTGGAGGGTGAATCAGAAGAAGCAGAAGAAGGAGAAGGAGAAGGTGAAGTCTGGAGGGTGAATCAGAAGAAGTAGAAGAAGGAGAAGGAGAAGGTGAAGACTGGGGGGTGAATCAGAAGAAGTAGAAGAAGGAGAAGGAGAAGGTGAAGTCTGGAGGGTGAATCAGAAGAAGCAGAAGAAGGAGAAGGAGAAGGTGAAGTCTGGAGGGTGAATCAGAAGAAGCAGAAGAAGGAGAAGGAGAAGATGTAGTCTGGAGGGTGAATCAGAAGAAGTAGAAGAAGGAGAAGGAGAAGGTGAGGTCTGGAGGGTGAATCAGAAGAAGCAGAAGAAGGAGAAGGAGGAGGTGAAGTTTGGAGGGTGAATCAGAAGAAGCAGAAGAAGGAGAAGGAGAAGGTGAAGTCTGGAGGGTGAATCAGAAGAAGCAGAAGAAGGAGAAGGAGAAGGCGAAGTCAGGAGGGTGAATCAGAAGAAGCAGCAGAAGGAGAAGGAGAAGGTGAAGTTAGGAGAGTGAAGCAGAAGAAGCAGAAGAAGGAGAAGGAGAAGGTGAAGTCAGGGGGGTGAAGCAGAAGAAGTAGAAGAAGGAGAAGGAGAAGGTGAAGTCAGGAGGGTGAAGCAGAAGAAGCAGAAGAAGGAGAAGGAGAAGGTGAGGTCTGGAGGGCGCAGCAGAAGAAGCAGGAGAAGGAGAAGGAGAAGGTGAAGTCTGGAGGGTGAAGCAGAAGAAGCAGAAGAAGGAGAAGGAGAAAGTGAAGTCAGGAGGGTGAATCAGAAGAAGTAGAAGAAGGAGAAGGAGAAGGTGAAGTCTGGAGGGTGAATCAGAAGAAGTAGAAGAAGGAGAAGGAGAAGGTGAAGGCTGGAGGGTGAATCAGAAGAAGTAGAAGAAGGAGAAGGAGAAGATGAAGTCTGGAGGGTGAATCAGAAGAAGTAGAAGAAGGAGAAGGAGAAGGTGAAGTCTGGAGGGTGAATCAGAAAAAGCAGAAGAAGGAGAAGGAGAAGGTGAAGTCAGGAGGGTGAATCAGAAGAAGCAGAAGAAGGAGAAGGAGAAGGTGAAGTCTGGAGGGTGAATCAGAAGAAGCAGAAGAAGGAGAAGGAGGAGGTGAAGACTGGAGGGTGAATCAGAAGAAGTAGATGAAGGAGAAGGAGAAGGTGAAGTCTGGAGGGTGAATCAGAAGAAGTAGAAGAAGGAGAAGGAGAAGGCGAAATCTGTAGGGTGAATCAGAAGAAGCAGAAGAAGGAGAAGGAGAAGGTGAAGTCTGGAGGGTGAATCAGAAGAAGCAGAAGAAGGAGAAGGAGAAGATGAAGTCTGGAGGGTGAATCAGAAGAATTAGAAGAAGGAGAAGGAGAAGGTGAGGTCTGGAGGGGGAATCACAAGAAGCAGAAGAAGAAGAAGGAGAAGGTGAAGTCTGAAGGGTGAATCAGAAGAAGCAGAAGAAGGAGAAGGAGAAGGTGAAGTCTGGAGGGTGAATCAGAAGAAGCAGAAGAAGGAGAAGGAGAAGGTGAAGTCTGGAGGGTGAATCAGAAGAAGCAGAAGAAGGAGAAGGAGAAGATGAAGTCTGGAGGGTGAATCAGAAGAAGCAGAAGAAGGAGAAGGAGAAGGCCAAGTCAGGAGGGTGAATCAGAAGAAGCAGCAGAAGGAGAACGAGAAGGTGAAGTTAGGAGAGTGAATCAGAAGAAGCAGAAGAAGGAGAAGGAGAAGGTGAAGTCAGGGGGGTGAAGCAGAAGAAGTAGAAGAAGGAGAAGGAGAAGGTGAAGTCAGGAGGGTGAAGCAGAAGAAGCAGAAGAAGGAGAAGGAGAAGGTGAAGTCTGGAGGGCGCAGCAGAAGAAGCAGAAGAAGGAGAAGGAGAAGGTGAAGTCTGGAGGGTGAAGCAGAAGAAGCAGAAGAAGGAGAAGGAGAAGGTGAAGTCTGGAGGGTGAATCAGAAGAAGAAGAAGAAGGAGAAGGAGAAGGTGAAGTCAGGAGGGTGAAGCAGAAGAAGCAGAAGAAGGAGAAGGAGAAGGTGAAGTCTGGAGGGTGAATCAGAAGAAGCAGAAGAAGCAGAATGAGAAGGTGAAGGCTGGAGGGTGAATCAGAAGAAGTAGAAGAAGGAGAAGGAGAAGGTGAAGTCTGGGGGTTAATCAGAAGAAGTAGAAGAAGGAGAAGGAGAAGGTGAAGTCTGGAGGGTGAATCAGAAGAAGCAGAAGAAGGAGAAGGAGAAGGTGAAGTCTGGAGGGTGAATCAGAAGAAGCAGAAGAAGGAGAAGGAGAAGATGAAGTCTGGAGGGTGAATCAGAAGAAGCAGAAGAAGGAGAAGGAGAAGATGAAGTCTGGAGGGTGAATCAGAAGAAGCAGAAGAAGGAGAAGGAGAAGGCCAAGTCAGGAGGGTGAATCAGAAGAAGCAGCAGAAGGAGAACGAGAAGGTGAAGTTAGGAGAGTGAATCAGAAGAAGCAGAAGAAGGAGAAGGAGAAGGTGAAGTCAGGAGGGTGAAGCAGAAGAAGCAGAAGAAGGAGAAGGAGAAGGTGAAGTCTGGAGGGCGCAGCAGAAGAAGCAGAAGAAGGAGAAGGAGAAGGTGAAGTCTGGAGGGTGAAGCAGAAGAAGCAGAAGAAGGAGAAGGAGAAGGTGAAGTCTGGAGCGTGAAGCAGAAGAAGCAGAAGAAGGAGAAGGAGAAGGTGAAGTCTGGAGGGTGAATCAGAAGAAGTAGAAGAAGGAGAAGGAGAAGGTGAAGTCAGGAGGGTGAAGCAGAAGAAGCAGAAGAAGGAGAAGGAGAAGGTGAAGTCTGGAGGGTGAAGCAGAAGAAGCAGGAGAAGGAGAAGGAGAAGGTGAAGTCTGGAGGGTGAAGCAGAAGAAGCAGAAGAAGGAGAAGGAGAAAGTGAAGTCAGGAGGGTGAATCAGAAGAAGTAGAAGAAGGAGAAGGAGAAGGTGAAGTCTGGAGGGTGAATCAGAAGAAGCAGAAGAAGGAGAAGGAGAAGGCCAAGTCAGGAGGGTGAATCAGAAGAAGCAGCAGAAGGAGAACGAGAAGGTGAAGTTAGGAGAGTGAATCAGAAGAAGCAGAAGAAGGAGAAGGAGAAGGTGAAGTCAGGAGGGTGAAGCAGAAGAAGCAGAAGAAGGAGAAGGAGAAGGTGAAGTCTGGAGGGCGCAGCAGAAGAAGCAGAAGAAGGAGAAGGAGAAGGTGAAGTCTGGAGGGTGAAGCAGAAGAAGCAGAAGAAGGAGAAGGAGAAGGTGAAGTCTGGAGCGTGAAGCAGAAGAAGCAGAAGAAGGAGAAGGAGAAGGTGAAGTCTGGAGGGTGAATCAGAAGAAGTAGAAGAAGGAGAAGGAGAAGGTGAAGTCAGGAGGGTGAAGCAGAAGAAGCAGAAGAAGGAGAAGGAGAAGGTGAAGTCTGGAGGGTGAAGCAGAAGAAGCAGGAGAAGGAGAAGGAGAAGGTGAAGTCTGGAGGGTGAAGCAGAAGAAGCAGAAGAAGGAGAAGGAGAAAGTGAAGTCAGGAGGGTGAATCAGAAGAAGTAGAAGAAGGAGAAGGAGAAGGTGAAGTCTGGAGGGTGAATCAGAAGAAGTAGAAGAAGGAGAAGGAGAAGGTGAAGGCTGGAGGGTGAATCAGAAGAAGTAGAAGAAGGAGAAGGAGAAGATGAAGTCTGGAGGGTGAATCAGAAGAAGCAGAAGAAGGAGAAGGAGAAGGTGAAGTCTGGAGGGAGAAGCAGAAGAAGAAGAAGAAGGAGAAGGAGAAGGTGAAGTCTGGAGGGTGAATCAGAAGAAGTAGAAGAAGGAGAAGGAAAAGGTGAAGTCTGGAGGGTTAATCAGAAGAAGTAGAAGAAGGAGAAGGAGAAGGTGAAGTCTGGAGGGTGAATCAGAAGAAGCAGAAGAAGGAGAAGGAGAAGTTGAAGTCTGGAGGCTGAATCGGAAGAAGTAGAAGAAGGAGAAGGAGAAGGTGTAGTCTGGAGGGTGAATCAGAAGAAGTAGACGAAGGAGAAGTAGAAGGTGAAGTCTGGAGGGTGAATCAGAAGAAGCAGAAGAAGGAGAAGGAGAAGGTGAAGTCTGGAGGGTGAATGAGAAGAAGTAGAAGAAGGAGAAGGAGAAGGTGAAGTCTGGAGGGAGAATCAGAAGAAGCAGAAGAAGGAGAAGGAGAAAGTGAAGTCTGGAGGGTGAATCAGAAGAAGCAGAAGAAGGAGAAGGAGAAGGTGAAGTATGGAGGGTGAATCAGAAGAAGCAGAAGAAGGAGAAGGAGAAGGTGAAGTCTGGAGGGTGAATCAGAAGAAGCAGAAGAAGGAGAAGGAGAAGGTGAAGTCTGGAGGGTGAATCAGAAGAAGTAGAAGAAGGAGAAGGAGAAGGTGAAGTCTGGAGGGTGAATCAGAAAAAGCAGAAGAAGGAGAAGGAGAAGGTGAAGTCAGGAGGGTGACTCAGAAGAAGCAGAAGAAGGAGAAGGAGAAGGTGAAGTCTGGAGGGTGAATCAGAAGAAGCAGAAGAAGGCGAAGGAGGAGGTGAAGACTGGAGGGTGAATCAGAAGAGGTAGATGAAGGAGAAGGAGAAGGTGAAGTCTGGAGGGTGAATCAGAAGAAGTAGAAGAAGGAGAAGGAGAAGGCGAAGTCTGTAGGGTGAATCAGAAGAAGCAGAAGAAGGAGAAGGAGAAGGTGAAGTCTGGAGGGTGAATCAGAAGAAGCAGAAGAAGGAGAAGGAGAAGATGAAGTCTGAAGGGTGAATCAGAAGAATTAGAAGAAGGAGAAGGAGAAGGTGAGGTCTGGAGGGTGAATCAGAAGAAGCAGAAGAAGGAGAAGGAGAAGGTGAAGTCTGAAGGGTGAATCAGAAGAAGCAGAAGAAGGAGAAGGAGAAGGTGAAGTCTGGAGGGTGAATCAGAAGAAGCAGAAGAAGGAGAAGGAGAAGGTGAAGTCTGGAGGGTGAATCAGAAGAAGCAGAAGAAGGAGAAGGAGAAGGTGAAGTCTGGAGGGTGAATCAGAAGAAGTAGAAGAAGGAGAAGGAGAAGGTGAAGACTGGGGGGTGAATCAGAAGAAGTAGAAGAAGGAGAAGGAGAAGGTGAAGTCTGGAGGGTGAATCAGAAGAAGCAGAAGAAGGAGAAGGAGAAGGTGAAGTCTGGAGGGTGAATCAGAAGAAGCAGAAGAAGGAGAAGGAGAAGATGTAGTCTGGAGGGTGAATCAGAAGAAGTAGAAGAAGGAGAAGGAGAAGGTGAGGTCTGGAGGGTGAATCAGAAGAAGCAGAAGAAGGAGAAGGAGGAGGTGAAGTTTGGAGGGTGAATCAGAAGAAGCAGAAGAAGGAGAAGGAGAAGGTGAAGTCTGGAGGGTGAATCAGAAAAAGCAGAAGAAGGAGAAGGAGAAGGTGAAGTCAGGAGGGTGAATCAGAAGAAGCAGAAGAAGGAGAAGGAGAAGGTGAAGTCTGGAGGGTGAATCAGAAGAAGCAGAAGAAGGAGAAGGAGGAGGTGAAGACTGGAGGGTGAATCAGAAGAAGAAGATGAAGGAGAAGGACAAGGTGAAGTCTGGAGGGTGAATCAGAAGAAGTAGAAGAAGGAGAAGGAGAAGGCGAAGTCTGTAGGGTGAATCAGAAGAAGCAGAAGAAGGAGAAGGAGAAGGTGAAGTCTGGAGGGTGAATCAGAAGAAGCAGAAGAAGGAGAAGGAGAAGATGAAGTCTGGAGGGTGAATCAGAAGAATTAGAAGAAGGAGAAGGAGAAGGTGAGGTCTGGAGGGTGAATCAGAAGAAGCAGAAGAAGGAGAAGGAGAAGGTGAAGTCTGAAGGGTGAATCAGAAGAACCAGAAGAAGGAGAAGGAGAAGGTGAAGTCTGGAGGGTGAATCAGAAGAAGCAGAAGAAGGAGAAGGAGAAGGTGAAGTCTGGAGGGTGAATCAGAAGAAGCAGAAGAAGGAGAAGGAGAAGGTGAAGTCTGGAGGGTGAATCAGAAGAAGTAGAAGAAGGAGAAGGGGAAGGTGAAGACTGGGGGGTGAATCAGAAGAAGTAGAAGAAGGAGAAGGAGAAGGTGAAGTCTGGAGGGTGAATCAGAAGAAGCAGAAGAAGGAGAAGGAGAAGGTGAAGTCTGGAGGGTGAATCAGAAGAAGCAGAAGAAGGAGAAGGAGAAGATGTAGTCTGGAGGGTGAATCAGAAGATGTAGAAGAAGGAGAAGGAGAAGGTGAGGTCTGGAGGGTGAATCAGAAGAAGCAGAAGAAGGAGAAGGAGGAGGTGAAGTCTGGAGGGTGAATCAGAAGAAGCAGAAGAAGGAGAAGGAGAAGGTGAAGTCTGGAGGGTGAATCAGAAGAAGCAGAAGAAGGAGAAGGAGAAGGCGAAGTCAGGAGGGTGAATCAGAAGAAGCAGCAGAAGGAGAAGGAGAAGGTGAAGTTAGGAGAGTGAAGCAGAAGAAGCAGAAGAAGGAGAAGGAGAAGGTGAAGTCAGGGGGGTGAAGCAGAAGAAGTAGAAGAAGGAGAAGGAGAAGGTGAAGTCAGGAGGGTGAAGCAGAAGAAGCAGAAGAAGGAGAAGGAGAAGGTGAGGTCTGGAGGGAGCAGCAGAAGAAGCAGGAGAAGGAGAAGGAGAAGGTGAAGTCTGGAGGGTGAAGCAGAAGAAGCAGAAGAAGGAGAAGGAGAAAGTGAAGTCAGGAGGGTGAATCAGAAGAAGTAGAAGAAGGAGAAGGAGAAGGTGAAGTCTGGAGGGTGAATCAGAAGAAGTAGAAGAAGGAGAAGGAGAAGGTGAAGGCTGGAGGGTGAATCAGAAGAAGTAGAAGAAGGAGAAGGAGAAGATGAAGTCTGGAGGGTGAATCAGAAGAAGCAGAAGAAGGAGAAGGAGAAGGTGAAGTCTGGAGGGAGAAGCAGAAGAAGAAGAAGAAGGAGAAGGAGAAGGTGAAGTCTGGAGGGTGGATCAGAAGAAGTAGAAGAAGGAGAAGGAAAAGGTGAAGTCTGGAGGGTTAATCAGAAGAAGTAGAAGAAGGAGAAGGAGAAGGTGAAGTCTGGAGGGTGAATCAGAAGAAGCAGAAGAAGGAGAAGGAGAAGTTGAAGTCTGGAGGCTGAATCTGAAGAAGTAGAAGAAGGAGAAGGAGAAGGTGTAGTCTGGAGGGTGAATCAGAAGAAGTAGACGAAGGAGAAGTAGAAGGTGAAGTCTGGAGGGTGAATCAGAAGAAGCAGAAGAAGGAGAAGGAGAAGGTGAAGTCTGGAGGGTGAATGAGAAGAAGTAGAAGAAGGAGAAGGAGAAGGTGAAGTCTGGAGGGAGAATCAGAAGAAGCAGAAGAAGGAGAAGGAGAAAGTGAAGTCTGGAGGGTGAATCAGAAGAAGCAGAAGAAGGAGAAGGAGAAGGTGAAGTATGGAGGGTGAATCAGAAGAAGCAGAAGAAGGAGAAGGAGCAGGTGAAGTCTGGAGGGTGAATCAGAAGAAGCAGAAGAAGTAGAAGGAGAAGGTGAAGTCTGGAGGGTGAATCAGAAGAAGTAGAAGAAGGAGAAGCAGAAGGTGAAGTCTGGAGGGTGAATCAGAAAAAGCAGAAGAAGGAGAAGGAGAAGGCGAAGTCTGTAGGGTGAATCAGAAGAAGCAGAAGAAGGAGAAGGAGAAGGTGAAGTCTGGAGGGTGAATCAGAAGAAGCAGAAGAAGGAGAAGGAGAAGATGAAGTCTGGAGGGTGAATCAGAAGAATTAGAAGAAGGAGAAGGAGAAGGTGAGGTCTGGAGGGTGAATCAGAAGAAGCAGAAGAAGGAGAAGGAGAAGGTGAAGTCTGAAGGGTGAATCAGAAGAAGCAGAAGAAGGAGAAGGAGAAGGTGAAGTCTGGAGGGTGAATCAGAAGAAGCAGAAGAAGGAGAAGGAGAAGGTGAAGTCTGGAGGGTGAATCAGAAGAAGCAGAAGAAGGAGAAGGAGAAGGTGAAGTCTGGAGTGTGAATCAGAAGAAGTAGAAGAAGGAGAAGGAGAAGGTGAAGACTGGGGGGTGAATCAGAAGAAGTAGAAGAAGGAGAAGGAGAAGGTGAAGTCTGGAGGGTGAATCAGAAGAAGCAGAAGAAGGAGAAGGAGAAGGTGAAGTCTGGAGGGTGAATCAGAAGAAGCAGAAGAAGGAGAAGGAGAAGATGTAGTCTGGAGGGTGAATCAGAAGAAGTAGAAGAAGTAAAAGGAGAAGGTGAGGTCTGGAGGGTGAATCAGAAGAAGCAGAAGAAGGAGAAGGAGGAGGTGAAGTCTGGAGGGTGAATCAGAAGAAGCAGAAGAAGGAGAAGGAGAAGGTGAAGTCTGGAGGGTGAATCAGAAGAAGCAGAAGAAGGAGAAGGAGAAGGCGAAGTCAGGAGGGTGAATCAGAAGAAGCAGCAGAAGGAGAAGGAGAAGGTGAAGTTAGGAGAGTGAAGCAGAAGAAGCAGAAGAAGGAGAAGGAGAAGGTGAAGTCAGGGGGGTGAAGCAGAAGAAGTACAAGAAGGAGAAGGAGAAGGTGAAGTCAGGAGGGTGAAGCAGAAGAAGCAGAAGAAGGAGAAGGAGAAGGTGAGGTCTGGAGGGCGCAGCAGAAGAAGCAGAAGAAGGAGAAGGAGAAGGTGAAGTCTGGAGGGTGAAGCAGAAGAAGCAGAAGAAGGAGAAGGAGAAGGTGAAGTCTGGAGGGTGAATCAGAAGAAGAAGAAGAAGGAGAAGGAGAAGGTGAAGTCAGGAGGGTGAAGCAGAAGAAGCAGAAGAAGGAGAAGGAGAAGGTGAAGTCTGGAGGGTGAAGCAGAAGAAGCAGAATAAGGAGAAGGAGAAGGTGAAGTCTGGAGCGTGAAGCAGAAGAAGCAGATGAAGGAGAAGGAGAAGGTGAAGTCTGGAGGGTGAATCAGAAGAAGTAGAAGAAGGAGAAGGAGAAGGTGAAGTCAGGAGGGTGAAGCAGAAGAAGCAGAAGAAGGAGAAGGAGAAGGTGAAGTCTGGAGGGTGAAGCAGAAGAAGCAGAAGAAGGAGAAGGAGAAGGTGAAGTCTGGAGGGTGAAGCAGAAGAAGCAGAAGAAGGAGAAGGAGAAAGTGAAGTCAGGAGGGTAAATCAGAAGAAGTAGAAGAAGGAGAAGGAGAAGGTGAAGTCTGGAGGGTGAATCAGAAGAAGTAGAAGAAGGAGAAGGAGAAGGTGAAGGCTGGAGGGTGAATCAGAAGAAGTAGAAGAAGGAGAAGGAGAAGGTGAAGTCTGGAGGGTGAATCAGAAGAAGCAGAAGAAGGAGAAGGAGAAGGTGAAGTCTGGAGGGAGAAGCAGAAGAAGAAGAAGAAGGAGAAGGAGAAGGTGAAGTCTGGAGGGTGAATCAGAAGAAGTAGAAGAAGGAGAAGGAAAAGGTGAAGTCTGGAGGGTGAATCAGAAGAAGTAGAAGAAGGAGAAGGAGAAGGTGAAGTCTGGAGGGTGAATCAGAAGAAGCAGAAGAAGGAGAAGGAGAAGGTGAAGTCTGGAGGGTCAATCAGAAGAAGTAGAAGAAGGAGAAGGAGAAGGTGTAGTCTGGAGGGCGAATCAGAAGAAGTAGACGAAGGAGAAGTAGAAGGTGAAGTCTGGAGGGTGAATCAGAAGAAGCAGAATAAGGAGAAGGAGAAGGTGAAGTCTGGAGGGTGAATGAGAAGAAGTAGAAGAAGGAGAAGGAGAAGGTGAAGTCTGGAGGGTGAATCAGAAGAAGCAGAAGAAGGAGAAGGAGAAAGTGAAGTCTGGAGGGTGAATCAGAAGAAGCAGAAGAAGGAGAAGGAGAAAGTGAAGTCTGGAGGGTGAATCAGAAGAAGCAGAAGAAGGAGAAGGAGAAGGTGAAGTATGGAGGGTGAATCAGAAGAAGCAGAAGAAGGAGAAGGAGAAGGTGAAGTCTGGAGGGTGAATCAGAAGAAGCAGAAGAAGTAGAAGGAGAAGGTGAAGTCTGGAGGGTGAATCAGAAGAAGTAGAAGAAGGAGAAGGAGAAGGTGAAGTCTGGAGGGTGAATCAGAAAAAGCAGAAGAAGGAGAAGGAGAAGGTGAAGTCAGGAGGGTGAATCAGAAGAAGCA
This sequence comes from Somniosus microcephalus, assembly GCF_052327205.1. Taxonomy (NCBI): domain Eukaryota; kingdom Metazoa; phylum Chordata; class Chondrichthyes; order Squaliformes; family Somniosidae; genus Somniosus; species Somniosus microcephalus. The sequence continues at coordinate 427,412 of NW_028225242.1, read as the reverse complement.
GAAGAAGGAGAAGGAGAAGGTGAAGTCTGGAGGGTGAATCAGAAGAAGCAGAAGAAGGAGAAGGAGGAGGTGAAGACTGGAGGGTGAATCAGAAGAAGTAGATGAAGGAGAAGGAGAAGGTGAAGTCTGGAGGGTGAATCAGAAGAAGTAGAAGAAGGAGAAGGAGAAGGCGAAGTCTGTAGGGTGAATCAGAAGAAGCAGAAGAAGGAGAAGGAGAAGGTGAAGTCTGGAGGGTGAATCAGAAGAAGCAGAAGAAGGAGAAGGAGAAGATGAAGTCTGAAGGGTGAATCAGAAGAATTAGAAGAAGGAGAAGGAGAAGGTGAGGTCTGGAGGGTGAATCAGAAGAAGCAGAAGAAGGAGAAGGAGAAGGTGAAGTCTGAAGGGTGAATCAGAAGAAGCAGAAGAAGGAGAAGGAGAAGGTGAAGTCTGGAGGGTGAATCAGAAGAAGCAGAAGAAGGAGAAGGAGAAGGTGAAGTCTGGAGGGTGAATCAGAAGAAGCAGAAGAAGGAGAAGGAGAAGGTGAAGTCTGGAGGGTGAATCAGAAGAAGTAGAAGAAGGAGAAGGAGAAGGTGAAGACTGGGGGATGAATCAGAAGAAGTAGAAGAAGGAGAAGGAGAAGGTGAAGTCTGGAGGGTGAATCAGAAGAAGCAGAAGAAGGAGAAGGAGAAGGTGAAGTCTGGAGGGTGAATCAGAAGAAGCAGAAGAAGGAGAAGGAGAAGATGTAGTCTGGAGGGTGAATCAGAAGAAGTAGAAGAAGGAGAAGGAGAAGGTGAGGTCTGGAGGGTGAATCAGAAGAAGCAGAAGAAGGAGAAGGAGGAGGTGAAGTTTGGAGGGTGAATCAGAAGAAGCAGAAGAAGGAGAAGGAGAAGGTGAAGTCTGGAGGGTGAATCAGAAGAAGCAGAAGAAGGAGAAGGAGAAGGCGAAGTCAGGAGGGTGAATCAGAAGAAGCAGCAGAAGGAGAAGGAGAAGGTGAAGTTAGGAGAGTGAAGCAGAAGAAGCAGAAGAAGGAGAAGGAGAAGGTGAAGTCAGGGGGGTGAAGCAGAAGAAGTAGAAGAAGGAGAAGGAGAAGGTGAAGTCTGGAGGGTGAATCAGAAGAAGCAGAAGAAGGAGAAGGAGAAGGTGAAGTATGGAGGGTGAATCAGAAGAAGCAGAAGAAGGAGAAGGAGAAGGTGAAGTCTGGAGGGTGAATCAGAAGAAGCAGAAGAAGTAGAAGGAGAAGGTGAAGTCTGGAGGGTGAATCAGAAGAAGTAGAAGAAGGAGAAGGAGAAGGTGAAGTCTGGAGGGTGAATCAGAAAAAGCAGAAGAAGGAGAAGGAGAAGGTGAAGTCAGGAGGGTGAATCAGAAGAAGCAGAAGAAGGAGAAGGAGAAGGTGAAGTCTGGAGGGTGAATCAGAAGAAGCAGAAGAAGGAGAAGGAGGAGGTGAAGACTGGAGGGTGAATCAGAAGAAGTAGATGAAGGAGAAGGAGAAGGTGAAGTCTGGAGGGTGAATCAGAAGAAGTAGAAGAAGGAGAAGGAGAAGGCGAAGTCTGTAGGGTGAATCAGAAGAAGCAGAAGAAGGAGAAGGAGAAGGTGAAGTCTGGAGGGTGAATCAGAAGAAGCAGAAGAAGGAGAAGGAGAAGATGAAGTCTGAAGGGTGAATCAGAAGAATTAGAAGAAGGAGAAGGAGAAGGTGAGGTCTGGAGGGTGAATCAGAAGAAGCAGAAGAAGGAGAAGGAGAAGGTGAAGTCTGAAGGGTGAATCAGAAGAAGCAGAAGAAGGAGAAGGAGAAGGTGAAGTCTGGAGGGTGAATCAGAAGAAGCAGAAGAAGGAGAAGGAGAAGGTGAAGTCTGGAGGGTGAATCAGAAGAAGCAGAAGAAGGAGAAGGAGAAGGTGAAGTCTGGAGGGTGAATCAGAAGAAGTAGAAGAAGGAGAAGGAGAAGGTGAAGACTGGGGGGTGAATCAGAAGAAGTAGAAGAAGGAGAAGGAGAAGGTGAAGTCTGGAGGGTGAATCAGAAGAAGCAGAAGAAGGAGAAGGAGAAGGTGAAGTCTGGAGGGTGAATCAGAAGAAGCAGAAGAAGGAGAAGGAGAAGATGTAGTCTGGAGGGTGAATCAGAAGAAGTAGAAGAAGGAGAAGGAGAAGGTGAGGTCTGGAGGGTGAATCAGAAGAAGCAGAAGAAGGAGAAGGAGGAGGTGAAGTTTGGAGGGTGAATCAGAAGAAGCAGAAGAAGGAGAAGGAGAAGGTGAAGTCTGGAGGGTGAATCAGAAGAAGCAGAAGAAGGAGAAGGAGAAGGCGAAGTCAGGAGGGTGAATCAGAAGAAGCAGCAGAAGGAGAAGGAGAAGGTGAAGTTAGGAGAGTGAAGCAGAAGAAGCAGAAGAAGGAGAAGGAGAAGGTGAAGTCAGGGGGGTGAAGCAGAAGAAGTAGAAGAAGGAGAAGGAGAAGGTGAAGTCAGGAGGGTGAAGCAGAAGAAGCAGAAGAAGGAGAAGGAGAAGGTGAGGTCTGGAGGGCGCAGCAGAAGAAGCAGGAGAAGGAGAAGGAGAAGGTGAAGTCTGGAGGGTGAAGCAGAAGAAGCAGAAGAAGGAGAAGGAGAAAGTGAAGTCAGGAGGGTGAATCAGAAGAAGTAGAAGAAGGAGAAGGAGAAGGTGAAGTCTGGAGGGTGAATCAGAAGAAGTAGAAGAAGGAGAAGGAGAAGGTGAAGGCTGGAGGGTGAATCAGAAGAAGTAGAAGAAGGAGAAGGAGAAGATGAAGTCTGGAGGGTGAATCAGAAGAAGTAGAAGAAGGAGAAGGAGAAGGTGAAGTCTGGAGGGTGAATCAGAAAAAGCAGAAGAAGGAGAAGGAGAAGGTGAAGTCAGGAGGGTGAATCAGAAGAAGCAGAAGAAGGAGAAGGAGAAGGTGAAGTCTGGAGGGTGAATCAGAAGAAGCAGAAGAAGGAGAAGGAGGAGGTGAAGACTGGAGGGTGAATCAGAAGAAGTAGATGAAGGAGAAGGAGAAGGTGAAGTCTGGAGGGTGAATCAGAAGAAGTAGAAGAAGGAGAAGGAGAAGGCGAAGTCTGTAGGGTGAATCAGAAGAAGCAGAAGAAGGAGAAGGAGAAGGTGAAGTCTGGAGGGTGAATCAGAAGAAGCAGAAGAAGGAGAAGGAGAAGATGAAGTCTGGAGGGTGAATCAGAAGAATTAGAAGAAGGAGAAGGAGAAGGTGAGGTCTGGAGGGTGAATCAGAAGAAGCAGAAGAAGGAGAAGGAGAAGGTGAAGTCTGAAGGGTGAATCAGAAGAAGCAGAAGAAGGAGAAGGAGAAGGTGAAGTCTGGAGGGTGAATCAGAAGAAGCAGAAGAAGGAGAAGGAGAAGGTGAAGTCTGGAGGGTGAATCAGAAGAAGCAGAAGAAGGAGAAGGAGAAGGTGAAGTCTGGAGGGTGAATCAGAAGAAGTAGAAGAAGGAGAAGGAGAAGGTGAAGACTGGGGGGTGAATCAGAAGAAGTAGAAGAAGGAGAAGGAGAAGGTGAAGTCTGGAGGGTGAATCAGAAGAAGCAGAAGAAGGAGAAGGAGAAGGTGAAGTCTGGAGGGTGAATCAGAAGAAGCAGAAGAAGGAGAAGGAGAAGGCGAAGTCAGGAGGGTGAATCAGAAGAAGCAGCAGAAGGAGAAGGAGAAGGTGAAGTTAGGAGAGTGAAGCAGAAGAAGCAGAAGAAGGAGAAGGAGAAGGTGACGTCAGGGGGGTGAAGCAGAAGAAGTAGAAGAAGGAGAAGGAGAAGGTGAAGTCAGGAGGGTGAAGCAGAAGAAGCAAAAGAAGGAGAAGGAGAAGGTGAGGTCTGGAGGGCGCAGCAGAAGAAGCAGGAGAAGGAGAAGGAGAAGGTGAAGTCTGGAGGGTGAAGCAGAAGAAGCAGAAGAAGGAGAAGGAGAAAGTGAAGTCAGGAGGGTGAATCAGAAGAAGTAGAAGAAGGAGAAGGAGAAGGTGAAGTCTGGAGGGTGAATCAGAAGAAGTAGAAGAAGGAGAAGGAGAAGGTGAAGGCTGGAGGGTGAATCAGAAGAAGTAGAAGAAGGAGAAGGAGAAGATGAAGTCTGGAGGGTGAATCAGAAGAAGCAGAAGAAGGAGAAGGAGAAGGTGAAGTCTGGAGGGAGAAGCAGAAGAAGAAGAAGAAGGAGAAGGAGAAGGTGAAGTCTGGAGGGTGAATCAGAAGAAGTAGAAGAAGGAGAAGGAAAAGGTGAAGTCTGGAGGGTTAATCAGAAGAAGTAGAAGAAGGAGAAGGAGAAGGTGAAGTCTGGAGGGTGAATCAGAAGAAGCAGAAGAAGGAGAAGGAGAAGTTGAAGTCTGGAGGCTGAATCGGAAGAAGTAGAAGAAGGAGAAGGAGAAGGTGTAGTCTGGAGGGTGAATCAGAAGAAGTAGACGAAGGAGAAGTAGAAGGTGAAGTCTGGAGGGTGAATCAGAAGAAGCAGAAGAAGGAGAAGGAGAAGGTGAAGTCTGGAGGGTGAATGAGAAGAAGTAGAAGAAGGAGAAGGAGAAGGTGAAGTCTGGAGGGAGAATCAGAAGAAGCAGAAGAAGGAGAAGGAGAAAGTGAAGTCTGGAGGGTGAATCAGAAGAAGCAGAAGAAGGAGAAGGAGAAGGTGAAGTATGGAGGGTGAATCAGAAGAAGCAGAAGAAGGAGAAGGAGAAGGTGAAGTCTGGAGGGTGAATCAGAAGAAGCAGAAGAAGTAGAAGGAGAAGGTGAAGTCTGGAGGGTGAATCAGAAGAAGTAGAAGAAGGAGAAGGAGAAGGTGAAGTCTGGAGGGTGAATCAGAAAAAGCAGAAGAAGGAGAAGGAGAAGGTGAAGTCAGGAGGGTGAATCAGAAGAAGCAGAAGAAGGAGAAGGAGAAGGTGAAGTCTGGAGGGTGAATCAGAAGAAGCAGAAGAAGGAGAAGGAGGAGGTGAAGACTGGAGGGTGAATCAGAAGAAGTAGATGAAGGAGAAGGAGAAGGTGAAGTCTGGAGGGTGAATCAGAAGAAGTAGAAGAAGGAGAAGGAGAAGGCGAAGTCTGTAGGGTGAATCAGAAGAAGCAGAAGAAGGAGAAGGAGAAGGTGAAGTCTGGAGGGTGAATCAGAAGAAGCAGAAGAAGGAGAAGGAGAAGATGAAGTCTGAAGGGTGAATCAGAAGAATTAGAAGAAGGAGAAGGAGAAGGTGAGGTCTGGAGGGTGAATCAGAAGAAGCAGAAGGAGAAGGAGAAGGTGAAGTCTGAAGGGTGAATCAGAAGAAGCAGAAGAAGGAGAAGGAGAAGGTGAAGTCTGGAGGGTGAATCAGAAGAAGCAGAAGAAGGAGAAGGAGAAGGTGAAGTCTGGAGGGTGAATCAGAAGAAGCAGAAGAAGGAGAAGGAGAAGGTGAAGTCTGGAGGGTGAATCAGAAGAAGTAGAAGAAGGAGAAGGAGAAGGTGAAGTCTGGAGGGTGAATCAGAAGAAGCAGAAGAAGGAGAAGGAGAAGGTGAAGTCTGGAGGGTGAATCAGAAGAAGCAGAAGAAGGAGAAGGAGAAGATGTAGTCTGGAGGGTGAATCAGAAGAAGTAGAAGAAGGAGAAGGAGAAGGTGAGGTCTGGAGGGTGAATCAGAAGAAGCAGAAGAAGGAGAAGGAGGAGGTGAAGTTTGGAGGGTGAATCAGAAGAAGCAGAAGAAGGAGAAGGAGAAGGTGAAGTCTGGAGGGTGAATCAGAAGAAGCAGAAGAAGGAGAAGGAGAAGGCGAAGTCAGGAGGGTGAATCAGAAGAAGCAGCAGAAGGAGAAGGAGAAGGTGAAGTTAGGAGAGTGAAGCAGAAGAAGCAGAAGAAGGAGAAGGAGAAGGTGAAGTCAGGGGGGTGAAGCAGAAGAAGTAGAAGAAGGAGAAGGAGAAGGTGAAGTCTGGAGGGTGAATCAGAAGAAGCAGAAGAAGGAGAAGGAGAAGGTGAAGTATGGAGGGTGAATCAGAAGAAGCAGAAGAAGGAGAAGGAGAAGGTGAAGTCTGGAGGGTGAATCAGAAGAAGCAGAAGAAGTAGAAGGAGAAGGTGAAGTCTGGAGGGTGAATCAGAAGAAGTAGAAGAAGGAGAAGGAGAAGGTGAAGTCTGGAGGGTGAATCAGAAAAAGCAGAAGAAGGAGAAGGAGAAGGTGAAGTCAGGAGGGTGAATCAGAAGAAGCAGAAGAAGGAGAAGGAGAAGGTGAAGTCTGGAGGGTGAATCAGAAGAAGCAGAAGAAGGAGAAGGAGGAGGTGAAGACTGGAGGGTGAATCAGAAGAAGTAGATGAAGGAGAAGGAGAAGGTGAAGTCTGGAGGGTGAATCAGAAGAAGTAGAAGAAGGAGAAGGAGAAGGCGAAGTCTGTAGGGTGAATCAGAAGAAGCAGAAGAAGGAGAAGGAGAAGGTGAAGTCTGGAGGGTGAATCAGAAGAAGCAGAAGAAGGAGAAGGAGAAGATGAAGTCTGAAGGGTGAATCAGAAGAATTAGAAGAAGGAGAAGGAGAAGGTGAGGTCTGGAGGGTGAATCAGAAGAAGCAGAAGAAGGAGAAGGAGAAGGTGAAGTCTGAAGGGTGAATCAGAAGAAGCAGAAGAAGGAGAAGGAGAAGGTGAAGTCTGGAGGGTGAATCAGAAGAAGCAGAAGAAGGAGAAGGAGAAGGTGAAGTCTGGAGGGTGAATCAGAAGAAGCAGAAGAAGGAGAAGGAGAAGGTGAAGTCTGGAGGGTGAATCAGAAGAAGTAGAAGAAGGAGAAGGAGAAGGTGAAGACTGGGGGGTGAATCAGAAGAAGTAGAAGAAGGAGAAGGAGAAGGTGAAGTCTGGAGGGTGAATCAGAAGAAGCAGAAGAAGGAGAAGGAGAAGGTGAAGTCTGGAGGGTGAATCAGAAGAAGCAGAAGAAGGAGAAGGAGAAGTTGTAGTCTGGAGGGTGAATCAGAAGAAGTAGAAGAAGGAGAAGGAGAAGGTGAGGTCTGGAGGGTGAATCAGAAGAAGCAGAAGAAGGAGAAGGAGGAGGTGAAGTTTGGAGGGTGAATCAGAAGAAGCAGAAGAAGGAGAAGGAGAAGGTGAAGTCTGGAGGGTGAATCAGAAGAAGCAGAAGAAGGAGAAGGAGAAGGCGAAGTCAGGAGGGTGAATCAGAAGAAGCAGCAGAAGGAGAAGGAGAAGGTGAAGTTAGGAGAGTGAAGCAGAAGAAGCAGAAGAAGGAGAAGGAGAAGGTGAAGTCAGGGGGGTGAAGCAGAAGAAGTAGAAGAAGGAGAAGGAGAAGGTGAAGTCAGGAGGGTGAAGCAGAAGAAGCAGAAGAAGGAGAAGGAGAAGGTGAGGTCTGGAGGGCGCAGCAGAAGAAGCAGGAGAAGGAGAAGGAGAAGGTGAAGTCTGGAGGGTGAAGCAGAAGAAGCAGAAGAAGGAGAAGGAGAAAGTGAAGTCAGGAGGGTGAATCAGAAGAAGTAGAAGAAGGAGAAGGAGAAGGTGAAGTCTGGAGGGTGAATCAGAAGAAGTAGAAGAAGGAGAAGGAGAAGGTGAAGGCTGGAGGGTGAATCAGAAGAAGTAGAAGAAGGAGAAGGAGAAGATGAAGTCTGGAGGGTGAATCAGAAGAAGTAGAAGAAGGAGAAGGAGAAGGTGAAGTCTGGAGGGTGAATCAGAAAAAGCAGAAGAAGGAGAAGGAGAAGGTGAAGTCAGGAGGGTGAATCAGAAGAAGCAGAAGAAGGAGAAGGAGAAGGTGAAGTCTGGAGGGTGAATCAGAAGAAGCAGAAGAAGGAGAAGGAGGAGGTGAAGACTGGAGGGTGAATCAGAAGAAGTAGATGAAGGAGAAGGAGAAGGTGAAGTCTGGAGGGTGAATCAGAAGAAGTAGAAGAAGGAGAAGGAGAAGGCGAAGTCTGTAGGGTGAATCAGAAGAAGCAGAAGAAGGAGAAGGAGAAGGTGAAGTCTGGAGGGTGAATCAGAAGAAGCAGAAGAAGGAGAAGGAGAAGATGAAGTCTGGAGGGTGAATCAGAAGAATTAGAAGAAGGAGAAGGAGAAGGTGAGGTCTGGAGGGTGAATCAGAAGAAGCAGAAGAAGGAGAAGGAGAAGGTGAAGTCTGAAGGGTGAATCAGAAGAAGCAGAAGAAGGAGAAGGAGAAGGTGAAGTCTGGAGGGTGAATCAGAAGAAGCAGAAGAAGGAGAAGGAGAAGGTGAAGTCTGGAGGGTGAATCAGAAGAAGCAGAAGAAGGAGAAGGAGAAGGTGAAGTCTGGAGGGTGAATCAGAAGAAGTAGAAGAAGGAGAAGGAGAAGGTGAAGACTGGGGGGTGAATCAGAAGAAGTAGAAGAAGGAGAAGGAGAAGGTGAAGTCTGGAGGGTGAATCAGAAGAAGCAGAAGAAGGAGAAGGAGAAGGTGAAGTCTGGAGGGTGAATCAGAAGAAGCAGAAGAAGGAGAAGGAGAAGGCGAAGTCAGGAGGGTGAATCAGAAGAAGCAGCAGAAGGAGAAGGAGAAGGTGAAGTTAGGAGAGTGAAGCAGAAGAAGCAGAAGAAGGAGAAGGAGAAGGTGACGTCAGGGGGGTGAAGCAGAAGAAGTAGAAGAAGGAGAAGGAGAAGGTGAAGTCAGGAGGGTGAAGCAGAAGAAGCAAAAGAAGGAGAAGGAGAAGGTGAGGTCTGGAGGGCGCAGCAGAAGAAGCAGGAGAAGGAGAAGGAGAAGGTGAAGTCTGGAGGGTGAAGCAGAAGAAGCAGAAGAAGGAGAAGGAGAAAGTGAAGTCAGGAGGGTGAATCAGAAGAAGTAGAAGAAGGAGAAGGAGAAGGTGAAGTCTGGAGGGTGAATCAGAAGAAGTAGAAGAAGGAGAAGGAGAAGGTGAAGGCTGGAGGGTGAATCAGAAGAAGTAGAAGAAGGAGAAGGAGAAGATGAAGTCTGGAGGGTGAATCAGAAGAAGCAGAAGAAGGAGAAGGAGAAGGTGAGTCTGGAGGGAGAAGCAGAAGAAGAAGAAGAAGGAGAAGGAGAAGGTGAAGTCTGGAGGGTGAATCAGAAGAAGTAGAAGAAGGAGAAGGAAAAGGTGAAGTCTGGAGGGTTAATCAGAAGAAGTAGAAGAAGGAGAAGGAGAAGGTGAAGTCTGGAGGGTGAATCAGAAGAAGCAGAAGAAGGAGAAGGAGAAGTTGAAGTCTGGAGGCTGAATCGGAAGAAGTAGAAGAAGGAGAAGGAGAAGGTGTAGTCTGGAGGGTGAATCAGAAGAAGTAGACGAAGGAGAAGTAGAAGGTGAAGTCTGGAGGGTGAATCAGAAGAAGCAGAAGAAGGAGAAGGAGAAGGTGAAGTCTGGAAGGTGAATGAGAAGAAGTAGAAGAAGGAGAAGGAGAAGGTGAAGTCTGGAGGGAGAATTAGAAGAAGCAGAAGAAGGAGAAGGAGAAAGTGAAGTCTGGAGGGTGAATCAGAAGAAGCAGAAGAAGGAGAAGGAGAAGGTGAAGTATGGAGGGTGAATCAGAAGAAGCAGAAGAAGGAGAAGGAGAAGGTGAAGTCTGGAGGGTGAATCAGAAGAAGCAGAAGAAGTAGAAGGAGAAGGTGAAGTCTGGAGGGTGAATCAGAAGAAGTAGAAGAAGGAGAAGGAGAAGGTGAAGTCTGGAGGGTGAATCAGAAAAAGCAGAAGAAGGAGAAGGAGAAGGTGAAGTCAGGAGGGTGAATCAGAAGAAGCAGAAGAAGGAGAAGGAGAAGGTGAAGTCTGGAGGGTGAATCAGAAGAAGCAGAAGAAGGAGAAGGAGGAGGTGAAGACTGGAGGGTGAATCAGAAGAAGTAGATGAAGGAGAAGGAGAAGGTGAAGTCTGGAGGGTGAATCAGAAGAAGTAGAAGAAGGAGAAGGAGAAGGCGAAGTCTGTAGGGTGAATCAGAAGAAGCAGAAGAAGGAGAAGGAAAAGGTGAAGTCTGGAGGGTGAATCAGAAGAAGCAGAAGAAGGAGAAGGAGAAGATGAAGTCTGGAGGGTGAATCAGAAGAATTAGAAGAAGGAGAAGGAGAAGGTGAGGTCTGGAGGGTGAATCAGAAGAAGCAGAAGAAGGAGAAGGAGAAGGTGAAGTCTGAAGGGTGAATCAGAAGAAGCAGAAGAAGGAGAAGGAGAAGGTGAAGTCTGGAGGGTGAATCAGAAGAAGCAGAAGAAGGAGAAGGAGAAGGTGAAGTCTGGAGGGTGAATCAGAAGAAGCAGAAGAAGGAGAAGGAGAAGATGTAGTCTGGAGGGTGAATCAGAAGAAGTAGAAGAAGGAGAAGGAGAAGGTGAGGTCTGGAGGGTGAATCAGAAGAAGCAGAAGAAGGAGAAGGAGGAGGTGAAGTCTGGAGGGTGAATCAGAAGAAGCAGAAGAAGGAGAAGGAGAAGGTGAAGTCTGGAGGGTGAATCAGAAGAAGCAGAAGAAGGAGAAGGAGAAGGCGAAGTCAGGAGGGTGAATCAGAAGAAGCAGCAGAAGGAGAAGGAGAAGGTGAAGTTAGGAGAGTGAAGCAGAAGAAGCAGAAGAAGGAGAAGGAGAAGGTGAAGTCAGGGGGGTGAAGCAGAAGAAGTAGAAGAAGGAGAAGGAGAAGGTGAAGTCAGGAGGGTGAAGCAGAAGAAGCAGAAGAAGGAGAAGGAGAAGGTGAGGTCTGGAGGGCGCAGCAGAAGAAGCAGAAGAAGGAGAAGGAGAAGGTGAAGTCTGGAGGGTGAAGCAGAAGAAGCAGAAGAAGGAGAAGGAGAAGGTGAAGTCTGGAGGGTGAATCAGAAGAAGAAGAAGGAGAAGGAGAAGGTGAAGTCAGGAGGGTGAAGCAGAAGAAGCAGAAGAAGGAGAAGGAGAAGGTGAAGTCTGGAGGGTGAAGCAGAAGAAGCAGAAGAAGGAGAAGGAGAAGGTGAAGTCTGGAGCGTGAAGCAGAAGAAGCAGAAGAAGGAGAAGGAGAAGGTGAAGTCTGGAGGGTGAATCAGAAGAAGTAGAAGAAGGAGAAGGAGAAGGTGAAGTCAGGAGGGTGAAGCAGAAGAAGCAGAAGAAGGAGAAGGAGAAGGTGAAGTCTGGAGGGTGAAGCAGAAGAAGCAGAAGAAGGAGAAGGAGAAGGTGAAGTCTGGAGGGTGAAGCAGAAGAAGCAGAAGAAGGAGAAGGAGAAAGTGAAGTCAGGAGGGTAAATCAGAAGAAGTAGAAGAAGGAGAAGGAGAAGGTGAAGTCTGGAGGGTGAATCAGAAGAAGTAGAAGAAGGAGAAGGAGAAGGTGAAGGCTGGATGGTGAATCAGAAGAAGTAGAAGAAGGAGAAGGAGAAGGTGAAGTCTGGAGGGTGAATCAGAAGAAGCAGAAGAAGGAGAAGGAGAAGGTGAAGTCTGGAGGGAGAAGCAGAAGAAGAAGAAGAAGGAGAAGGAGAAGGTGAAGTCTGGAGGGTGAATCAGAAGAAGTAGAAGAAGGAGAAGGAAAAGGTGAAGTCTGGAGGGTGAATCAGAAGAAGTAGAAGAAGGAGAAGGAGAAGGTGAAGTCTGGAGGGTGAATCAGAAGAAGCAGAAGAAGGAGAAGGAGAAGGTGAAGTCTGGAGGGTCAATCAGAAGAAGTAGAAGAAGGAGAAGGAGAAGGTGTAGTCTGGAGGGCGAATCAGAAGAAGTAGACGAAGGAGAAGTAGAAGGTGAAGTCTGGAGGGTGAATCAGAAGAAGCAGAATAAGGAGAAGGAGAAGGTGAAGTCTGGAGGGTGAATGAGAAGAAGTAGAAGAAGGAGAAGGAGAAGGTGAAGTCTGGAGGGTGAATCAGAAGAAGCAGAAGAAGGAGAAGGAGAAAGTGAAGTCTGGAGGGTGAATCAGAAGAAGCAGAAGAAGGAGAAGGAGAAGGTGAAGTATGGAGGGTGAATCAGAAGAAGCAGAAGAAGGAGAAGGAGAAGGTGAAGTCTGGAGGGTGAATCAGAAGAAGCAGAAGAAGTAGAAGGAGAAGGTGATCTGGAGGGTGAATCAGAAGAAGTAGAAGATGGAGAAGGAGAAGGTGAAGTCTGGAGGGTGAATCAGAAAAAGCAGAAGAAGGAGAAGGAGAAGGTGAAGTCAGGAGGGTGAATCAGAAGAAGCAGAAGAAGGAGAAGGAGAAGGTGAAGTCTGGAGGGTGAATCAGAAGAAGCAGAAGAAGGAGAAGGAGGAGGTGAAGACTGGAGGGTGAATCAGAAGAAGTAGAATAAGGAGAAGGAGAAGGTGAAGTCTGGAGGGTGAATCAGAAGAAGTAGAAGAAGGAGAAGGAGAAGGCGAAGTCTGGAGGGTGAATCAGAAGAAGCAGAAGAAGGAGAAGGAGAAGGTGAAGTCTGGAGGGTGAATCAGAAGAAGCAGAAGAAGGAGAAGGAGAAGATGAAGTCTGGAGGGTAAATCAGAAGAATTAGAAGAAGGAGAAGGTGAGGTCTGGAGGGTGAATCAGAAGAAGCAGAAGAAGGAGAAGGAGAAGGTGAAGTCTGAAGGGTGAATCAGAAGAAGCAGCAGAAGGAGAAGGAGAAGGTGAAGTTAGGAGAGTGAAGCAGAAGAAGCAGAAGAAGGAGAAGGAGAAGGTGAAGTCAGGGGGGTGAAGCAGAAGAAGTAGAAGAAGGAGAAGGAGAAGGTGAAGTCAGGAGGGTGAAGCAGAAGAAGCAGAAGAAGGAGAAGGAGAAGGTGAGGTCTGGAGGGCGCAGCAGAAGAAGCAGGAGAAGGAGAAGGAGAAGGTGAAGTCTGGAGGGTGAAGCAGAAGAAGCAGAAGAAGGAGAAGGAGAAGGTGAAGACTGGGGGGTGAATCAGAAGAAGTAGAAGAAGGAGAAGGAGAAGGTGAAGTCTGGAGGGTGAATCAGAAGAAGCAGAAGAAGGAGAAGGAGAAGGTGAAGTCTGGAGGGTGAATCAGAAGAAGCAGAAGAAGGAGAAGGAGAAGATGTAGTCTGGAGGGTGAATCAGAAGAAGTAGAAGAAGGAGAAGGAGAAGGTGAGGTCTGGAGGGTGAATCAGAAGAAGCAGAAGAAGGAGAAGGAGGAGGTGAAGTCTGGAGGGTGAATCAGAAGAAGCAGAAGAAGGAGAAGGAGAAGGTGAAGTCTGGAGGGTGAATCAGAAGAAGCAGAAGAAGGAGAAGGAGAAGGCGAAGTCAGGAGGGTGAATCAGAAGAAGCAGCAGAAGGAGAAGGAGAAGGTGAAGTTAGGAGAGTGAAGCAGAAGAAGCAGAAGAAGGAGAAGGAGAAGGTGAAGTCAGGGGGGTGAAGCAGAAGAAGTAGAAGAAGGAGAAGGAGAAGGTGAAGTCAGGAGGGTGAAGCAGAAGAAGCAGAAGAAGGAGAAGGAGAAGGTGAGGTCTGGAGGGCGCAGCAGAAGGAGCAGAAGAAGGAGAAGGAGAAAGTGAAGTCTGGAGGGTGAAGCAGAAGAAGCAGAAGAAGGAGAAGGAGAAGGTGAAGTCTGGAGGGTGAATCAGAAGAAGAAGAAGAAGGAGAAGGAGAAGGTGAAGTCAGGAGGGTGAAGCAGAAGAAGCAGAAGAAGGAGAAGGAGAAGTTGAAGTCTGGAGGGTGAAGCAGAAGAAGCAGAAGAAGGAGAAGGAGAAGGTGAAGTCTGGAGCGTGAAGCAGAAGAAGCAGAAGAAGGAGAAGGAGAAGGTGAAGTCTGGAGGGTGAATCAGAAGAAGTAGAAGAAGGAGAAGGAGAAGGTGAAGTCAGGAGGGTGAAGCAGAAGAAGCAGAAGAAGGAGAAGGAGAAGGTGAAGTCTGGAGGGTGAAGCAGAAGAAGCAGAAGAAGGAGAAGGAGAAGGTGAAGTCTGGAGGGTGAAGCAGAAGAAGCAGAAGAAGGAGAAGGAGAAAGTGAAGTCAGGAGGGTAAATCAGAAGAAGTAGAAGAAGGAGAAGGAGAAGGTGAAGTCTGGAGGGTGAATCAGAAGAAGTAGAAGAAGGAGAAGGAGAAGGTGAAGGCTGGAGGGTGAATCAGAAGAAGTAGAAGAAGGAGAAGGAGAAGGTGAAGTCTGGAGGGTGAATCAGAAGAAGCAGAAGAAGGAGAAGGAGAAGGTGAAGTCTGGAGGGAGAAGCAGAAGAAGAAGAAGAAGGAGAAGGAGAAGGTGAAGTCTGGAGGGTGAATCAGAAGAAGTAGAAGAAGGAGAAGGAAAAGGTGAAGTCTGGAGGGTGAATCAGAAGAAGTAGAAGAAGGAGAAGGAGAAGGTGAAGTCTGGAGGGTGAATCAGAAGAAGCAGAAGAAGGAAAAGGAGAAGGTGAAGTCTGGAGGGTCAATCAGAAGAAGTAGAAGAAGGAGAAGGAGAAGGTGTAGTCTGGAGGGCGAATCAGAAGAAGTAGACGAAGGAGAAGTAGAAGGTGAAGTCTGGAGGGTGAATCAGAAGAAGCAGAATAAGGAGAAGGAGAAGGTGAAGTCTGGAGGGTGAATGAGAAGAAGTAGAAGAAGGAGAAGGAGAAGGTGAAGTCTGGAGGGTGAATCAGAAGAAGCAGAAGAAGGAGAAGGAGAAAGTGAAGTCTGGAGGGTGAATCAGAAGAAGCAGAAGAAGGAGTAGGAGAAGGTGAAGTATGGAGGGTGAATCAGAAGAAGCAGAAGAAGGAGAAGGAGAAGGTGAAGTCTGGAGGGTGAATCAGAAGAAGCAGAAGAAGTAGAAGGAGAAGGTGAAGTCTGGAGGGTGAATCAGAAGAAGTTGAAGATGGAGAAGGAGAAGGTGAAGTCTGGAGGGTGAATCAGAAAAAGCAGAAGAAGGAGAAGGAGAAGGTGAAGTCAGGAGGGTGAATCAGAAGAAGCAGAAGAAGGAGAAGGAGAAGGTGAAGTCTGGAGGGTGAATCAGAAGAAGCAGAAGAAGGAGAAGGAGGAGGTGAAGACTGGAGGGTGAATCAGAAGAAGTAGAATAAGGAGAAGGAGAAGGTGAAGTCTGGAGGGTGAATCAGAAGAAGTAGAAGAAGGAGAAGGAGAAGGCGAAGTCTGGAGGGTGAATCAGAAGAAGCAGAAGAAGGAGAAGGAGAAGGTGAAGTCTGGAGGGTGAATCAGAAGAAGCAGAAGAAGGAGAAGGAGAAGATGAAGTCTGGAGGGTAAATCAGAAGAATTAGAAGAAGGAGAAGGAGAAGGTGAGGTCTGGAGGGTGAATCAGAAGAAGCAGAAGAAGGAGAAGGAGAAGGTGAAGTCTGAAGGGTGAATCAGAAGAAGCAGCAGAAGGAGAAGGAGAAGGTGAAGTTAGGAGAGTGAAGCAGAAGAAGCAGAAGAAGGAGAAGGAGAAGGTGAAGTCAGGGGGGTGAAGCAGAAGAAGTAGAAGAAGGAGAAGGAGAAGGTGAAGTCAGGAGGGTGAAGCAGAAGAAGCAGAAGAAGGAGAAGGAGAAGGTGAGGTCTGGAGGGCGCAGCAGAAGAAGCAGGAGAAGGAAAAGGAGAAGGTGAAGTCTGGAGGGTGAAGCAGAAGAAGCAGAAGAAGGAGAAGGAGAAAGTGAAGTCAGGAGGGTGAATCAGAAGAAGTAGAAGAAGGAGAAGGAGAAGGTGAAGTCTGGAGGGTGAATCAGAAGAAGTAGAAGAAGGAGAAGGAGAAGGTGAAGGCTGGAGGGTGAATCAGAAGAAGTAGAAGAAGGAGAAGGAGAAGATGAAGTCTGGAGGGTGAATCAGAAGAAGCAGAAGAAGGAGAAGGAGAAGGTGAGGTCTGGAGGGAGAAGCAGAAGAAGAAGAAGAAGGAGAAGGAGAAGGTGAAGTCTGGAGGGTGAATCAGAAGAAGTAGAAGAAGGAGAAGGAGAAGGTGAAGTCTGGAGGGTGAATCAGAAGAAGCAGAAGAAGGAGAAGGAGAAGTTGAAGTCTGGATGCTGAATCGGAAGAAGTAGAAGAAGGAGAAGGAGAAGGTGTAGTCTGGAGGGTGAATCAGAAGAAGTAGACGAAGGAGAAGTAGAAGGTGAAGTCTGGAGGGTGAATCAGAAGAAGCAGAAGAAGGAGAAGGAGAAGGTGAAGTCTGGAGGGTGAATGAGAAGAGGTAGAAGAAGGAGAAGGAGAAGGTGAAGTCTGGAGGGAGAATCAGAAGAAGCAGAAGAAGGAGAAGGAGAAAGTGAAGTCTGGAGGGTGAATCAGAAGAAGCAGAAGAAGGAGAAGGAGAAGGTGAAGTATGGAGGATGAATCAGAAGAAGCAGAAGAAGGAGAAGGAGAAGGTGAAGTCTGGAGGGTGAATCAGAAGAAGCAGAAGAAGTAGAAGGAGAAGGTGAAGTCTGGAGGGTGAATCAGAAGAAGTAGAAGAAGGAGAAGGAGAAGGTGAAGTCTGGAGGGTGAATCAGAAAAAGCAGAAGAAGGAGAAGGAGAAGGTGAAGTCAGGAGGGTGAATCAGAAGAAGCAGAAGAAGGAGAAGGAGAAGGTGAAGTCTGGAGGGTGAATCAGAAGAAGCAGAAGAAGGAGAAGGAGGAGGTGAAGACTGGAGGGTGAATCAGAAGAAGTAGATGAAGGAGAAGGAGAAGGTGAAGTCTGGAGGGTGAATCAGAAGAAGTAGAAGAAGGAGAAGGAGAAGGCGAAGTCTGTAGGGTGAATCAGAAGAAGCAGAAGAAGGAGAAGGAGAAGGTGAAGTCTGGAGGGTGAATCAGAAGAAGCAGAAGAAGGAGAAGGAGAAGATGAAGTCTGGAGGGTGAATCAGAAGAATTAGAAGAAGGAGAAGGAGAAGGTGAGGTCTGGAGGGTGAATCAGAAGAAGCAGAAGAAGGAGAAGGAGAAGGTGAAGTCTGAAGGGTGAATCAGAAGAAGCAGAAGAAGGAGAAGGAGAAGGTGAAGTCTGGAGGGTGAATCAGAAGAAGCAGAAGAAGGAGAAGGAGAAGATGTAGTCTGGAGGGTGAATCAGAAGAAGTAGAAGAAGGAGAAGGAGAAGGTGAGGTCTGGAGGGTGAATCAGAAGAAGCAGAAGAAGGAGAAGGAGGAGGTGAAGTTTGGAGGGTGAATCAGAAGAAGCAGAAGAAGGAGAAGGAGAAGGTGAAGTCTGGAGGGTGAATCAGAAGAAGCAGAAGAAGGAGAAGGAGAAGGCGAAGTCAGGAGGGTGAATCAGAAGAAGCAGCAGAAGGAGAAGGAGAAGGTGAAGTTAGGAGAGTGAAGCAGAAGAAGCAGAAGAAGGAGAAGGAGAAGGTGAAGTCAGGGGGGTGAAGCAGAAGAAGTAGAAGAAGGAGAAGGAGAAGGTGAAGTCAGGAGGGTGAAGCAGAAGAAGCAGAAGAAGGAGAAGGAGAAGGTGAGGTCTGGAGGGCGCAGCAGAAGAAGCAGAAGAAGGAGAAGGAGAAGGTGAAGTCTGGAGGGTGAAGCAGAAGAAGCAGAAGAAGGAGAAGGAGAAGGTGAAGTCTGGAGGGTGAATCAGAAGAAGAAGAAGAAGGAGAAGGAGAAGGTGAAGTCAGGAGGGTGAAGCAGAAGAAGCAGAAGAAGGAGAAGGAGAAGGTGAAGTCTGGAGGGTGAAGCAGAAGAAGCAGAAGAAGGAGAAGGAGAAGGTGAAGTCTGGAGCGTGGAGCAGAAGAAGCAGAAGAAGGAGAAGGAGAAGGTGAAGTCTGGAGGGTGAATCAGAAGAAGTAGAAGAAGGAGAAGGAGAAGGTGAAGTCAGGAGGGTGAAGCAGAAGAAGCAGAAGAAGGAGAAGGAGAAGGTGAAGTCTGGAGGGTGAATCAGAAGAAGCAGAAGAAGGAGAAGGAGAAGATGTAGTCTGGAGGGTGAATCAGAAGAAGTAGAAGAAGGAGAAGGAGAAGGTGAGGTCTGGAGGGTGAATCAGAAGAAGCAGAAGAAGGAGAAGGAGGAGGTGAAGTCTGGAGGGTGAATCAGAAGAAGCAGAAGAAGGAGAAGGAGAAGGTGAAGTCTGGAGGGTGAATCAGAAGAAGTAGACGAAGGAGAAGTAGAAGGTGAAGTCTGGAGGGTGAATCAGAAGAAGCAGAAGAAGGAGAAGGAGAAGGTGAAGTCTGGAGGGTGAATGAGAAGAGGTAGAAGAAGGAGAAGGAGAAGGTGAAGTCTGGAGGGAGAATCAGAAGAAGCAGAAGAAGGAGAAGGAGAAAGTGAAGTCTGGAGGGTGAATCAGAAGAAGCAGAAGAAGGAGAAGGAGAAGGTGAAGTATGGAGGATGAATCAGAAGAAGCAGAAGAAGGAGAAGGAGAAGGTGAAGTCTGGAGGGTGAATCAGAAGAAGCAGAAGAAGTAGAAGGAGAAGGTGAAGTCTGGAGGGTGAATCAGAAGAAGTAGAAGAAGGAGAAGGAGAAGGAGAAGTCTGGAGGGTGAATCAGAAAAAGCAGAAGAAGGAGAAGGAGAAGGTGAAGTCAGGAGGGTGAATCAGAAGAAGCAGAAGAAGGAGAAGGAGAAGGTGAAGTCTGGAGGGTGAATCAGAAGAAGCAGAAGAAGGAGAAGGAGGAGGTGAAGACTGGAGGGTGAATCAGAAGAAGTAGATGAAGGAGAAGGAGAAGGTGAAGTCTGGAGGGTGAATCAGAAGAAGTAGAAGAAGGAGAAGGAGAAGGCGAAGTCTGTAGGGTGAATCAGAAGAAGCAGAAGAAGGAGAAGGAGAAGGTGAAGTCTGGAGGGTGAATCAGAAGAAGCAGAAGAAGGAGAAGGAGAAGATGAAGTCTGGAGGGTGAATCAGAAGAATTAGAAGAAGGAGAAGGAGAAGGTGAGGTCTGGAGGGTGAATCAGAAGAAGCAGAAGAAGGAGAAGGAGAAGGTGAAGTCTGAAGGGTGAATCAGAAGAAGCAGAAGAAGGAGAAGGAGAAGGTGAAGTCTGGAGGGTGAATCAGAAGAAGCAGAAGAAGGAGAAGGAGAAGATGTAGTCTGGAGGGTGAATCAGAAGAAGTAGAAGAAGGAGAAGGAGAAGGTGAGGTCTGGAGGGTGAATCAGAAGAAGCAGAAGAAGGAGAAGGAGGAGGTGAAGTCTGGAGGGTGAATCAGAAGAAGCAGAAGAAGGAGAAGGAGAAGGTGAAGTCTGGAGGGTGAATCAGAAGAAGCAGAAGAAGGAGAAGGAGAAGGCGAAGTCAGGAGGGTGAATCAGAAGAAGCAGCAGAAGGAGAAGGAGAAGGTGAAGTTAGGAGAGTGAAGCAGAAGAAGCAGAAGAAGGAGAAGGAGAAGGTGAAGTCAGGGGGGTGAAGCAGAAGAAGTAGAAGAAGGAGAAGGAGAAGGTGAAGTCAGGAGGGTGAAGCAGAAGAAGCAGAAGAAGGAGAAGGAGAAGGTGAGGTCTGGAGGGCGCAGCAGAAGAAGCAGAAGAAGGAGAAGGAGAAGGTGAAGTCTGGAGGGTGAAGCAGAAGAAGCAGAAGAAGGAGAAGGAGAAGGTGAAGTCTGGAGGGTGAATCAGAAGAAGAAGAAGAAGGAGAAGGAGAAGGTGAAGTCAGGAGGGTGAAGCAGAAGAAGCAGAAGAAGGAGAAGGAGAAGGTGAAGTCTGGAGGGTGAAGCAGAAGAAGCAGAAGAAGGAGAAGGAGAAGGTGAAGTCTGGAGCGTGGAGCAGAAGAAGCAGAAGAAGGAGAAGGAGAAGGTGAAGTCTGGAGGGTGAATCAGAAGAAGTAGAAGAAGGAGAAGGAGAAGGTGAAGTCAGGAGGGTGAAGCAGAAGAAGCAGAAGAAGGAGAAGGAGAAGGTGAAGTCTGGAGGGTGAATCAGAAGAAGCAGAAGAAGGAGAAGGAGAAGATGTAGTCTGGAGGGTGAATCAGAAGAAGTAGAAGAAGGAGAAGGAGAAGGTGAGGTCTGGAGGGTGAATCAGAAGAAGCAGAAGAAGGAGAAGGAGGAGGTGAAGTCTGGAGGGTGAATCAGAAGAAGCAGAAGAAGGAGAAGGAGAAGGTGAAGTCTGGAGGGTGAATCAGAAGAAGCAGAAGAAGGAGAAGGAGAAGGCGAAGTCAGGAGGGTGAATCAGAAGAAGCAGCAGAAGGAGAAGGAGAAGGTGAAGTTAGGAGAGTGAAGCAGAAGAAGCAGAAGAAGGAGAAGGAGAAGGTGAAGTCAGGGGGGTGAAGCAGAAGAAGTAGAAGAAGGAGAAGGAGAAGGTGAAGTCAGGAGGGTGAAGCAGAAGAAGCAGAAGAAGGAGAAGGAGAAGGTGAGGTCTGGAGGGCGCAGCAGAAGAAGCAGAAGAAGGAGAAGGAGAAGGTGAAGTCTGGAGGGTGAAGCAGAAGAAGCAGAAGAAGGAGAAGGAGAAGGTGAAGTCTGGAGGGTGAATCAGAAGAAGAAGAAGAAGGAGAAGGAGAAGGTGAAGTCAGGAGGGTGAAGCAGAAGAAGCAGAAGAAGGAGAAGGAGAAGGTGAAGTCTGGAGGGTGAAGCAGAAGAAGCAGAAGAAGGAGAAGGAGAAGGTGAAGTCTGGAGCGTGAAGCAGAAGAAGCAGAAGAAGGAGAAGGAGAAGGTGAAGTCTGGAGGGTGAATCAGAAGAAGTAGAAGAAGGAGAAGGAGAAGGTGAAGTCAGGAGGGTGAAGCAGAAGAAGCAGAAGAAGGAGAAGGAGAAGGTGAAGTCTGGAGGGTGAAGCAGAAGAAGCAGAAGAAGGAGAAGGTGAAGTCTGGAGGGTGAAGCAGAAGAAGCAGAAGAAGGAGAAGGAGAAAGTGAAGTCAGGAGGGTAAATCAGAAGAAGTAGAAGAAGGAGAAGGAGAAGGTGAAGTCTGGAGGGTGAATCAGAAGAAGTAGAAGAAGGAGAAGGAGAAGGTGAAGGCTGGAGGGTGAATCAGAAGAAGTAGAAGAAGGAGAAGGAGAAGGTGAAGTCTGGAGGGTGAATCAGAAGAAGCAGAAGAAGGAGAAGGAGAAGTTGAAGTCTGGAGGGAGAAGCAGAAGAAGAAGAAGAAGGAGAAGGAGAAGGTGAAGTCTGGAGGGTGAATCAGAAGAAGTAGAAGAAGGAGAAGGAAAAGGTGAAGTCTGGAGGGTGAATCAGAAGAAGTAGAAGAAGGAGAAGGAGAAGGTGAAGTCTGGAGGGTGAATCAGAAGAAGCAGAAGAAGGAGAAGGAGACGGTGAAGTCTGGAGGGTCAATCAGAAGAAGTAAAAGAAGGAGAAGGAGAAGGTGTAGTCTGGAGGGCGAATCAGAAGAAGTAGACGAAGGAGAAGTAGAAGGTGAAGTCTGGAGGGTGAATCAGAAGAAGCAGAATAAGGAGAAGGAGAAGGTGAAGTCTGGAGGGTGAATGAGAAGAAGTAGAAGAAGGAGAAGGAGAAGGTGAAGTCTGGAGGGTGAATCAGAAGAAGCAGAAGAAGGAGAAGGAGAAAGTGAAGTCTGGAGGGTGAATCAGAAGAAGCAGAAGAAGGAGAAGGAGAAGGTGAAGTATGGAGGGTGAATCAGAAGAAGCAGAAGAAGGAGAAGGAGAAGGTGAAGTCTGGAGGGTGAATCAGAAGAAGCAGAAGAAGTAGAAGGAGAAGGTGAAGTCTGGAGGGTGAATCAGAAGAAGTAGAAGATGGAGAAGGAGAAGGTGAAGTCTGGAGGGTGAATCAGAAAAAGCAGAAGAAGGAGAAGGAGAAGGTGAAGTCAGGAGGGTGAATCAGAAGAAGCAGAAGAAGGAGAAGGAGAAGGTGAAGTCTGGAGGGTGAATCAGAAGAAGCAGAAGAAGGAGAAGGAGGAGGTGAAGACTGGAGGGTGAATCAGAAGAAGTAGAATAAGGAGAAGGAGAAGGTGAAGTCTGGAGGGTGAATCAGAAGAAGTAGAAGAAGGAGAAGGAGAAGGCGAAGTCTGGAGGATGAATCAGAAGAAGCAGAAGAAGGAGAAGGAGAAGGTGAAGTCTGGAGGGTGAATCAGAAGAAGCAGAAGAAGGAGAAGGAGAAGATGAAGTCTGGAGGGTAAATCAGAAGAATTAGAAGAAGGAGAAGGAGAAGGTGAGGTCTGGAGGGTGAATCAGAAGAAGCAGAAGAAGGAGAAGGAGAAGGTGAAGTCTGAAGGGTGAATCAGAAGAAGCAGAAGAAGGAGAAGGAGAAGGTGAAGTCTGGAGGGTGAATCAGAAGAAGCAGAAGAAGGAGAAGGAGAAGGTGAAGTCTGGAGGGTGAATCAGAAGAAGCAGAAGAAGGAAAAGGAGAAGGTGAAGTCTGGAGGGTGAATCAGAAGAAGTAGAAGAAGGAGAAGGAGAAGGTGAAGACCGGAGGGTGAGTCAGAAGAAGTAGAAGAAGGAGAAGGAGAAGGTGAAGTCTGGAGGGTGAATCAGAAGAAGGAGAAGGAGAAGGTGAAGTCTGGAGGTTGAATCAGTAGAAGCAGAAGAAGGAGAAGGAGAAGGTGAAGTCTGGAGGGTGAATCAGAAGAAGCAGAAGAAGGAGAAGGAGAAGTTGAAGTCTGGAGGGTGAATCAGAAGAAGCAGAAGAAGTAGAAGGAGAAGGTGAAGTCTGGAGGGTGAATCAGAAGAAGTAGAAGAAGGAGAAGGAGAAGGTGAAGTCTGGAGGGTGAATCAGAAGAAGTAGAAGAAGGAGAAGGAGAAGGCGAAGTCTGGAGGGTGAATCAGAAGAAGCAGAAGAAGGAGAAGGAGAAGGTGAAGTCTGGAGGGTGAATCAGAAGAAGCAGAAG
Organism: Somniosus microcephalus; assembly: GCF_052327205.1. Taxonomy (NCBI): domain Eukaryota; kingdom Metazoa; phylum Chordata; class Chondrichthyes; order Squaliformes; family Somniosidae; genus Somniosus; species Somniosus microcephalus. Next base: position 405,238 of record NW_028225242.1, on the reverse strand, counting down.
AAGGAGAAGGAGAAGATGAAGTCTGGAGGGTGAATCAGAAGAATTAGAAGAAGGAGAAGGAGAAGGTGAGGTCTGGAGGGTGAATCAGAAGAAGCAGAAGAAGGAGAAGGAGAAGGTGAAGTCTGAAGGGTGAATCAGAAGAAGCAGAAGAAGAAGAAGGAGAAGGTGAAGTCTGGAGGGTGTATCAGAAGAAGCAGAAGAAGGAGAAGGAGAAGGTGAAGTCTGGAGGGTGAATCAGAAGAAGCAGAAGAAGGAGAAGGAGAAGGTGAAGTCTGGAGGGTGAATCAGAAGAAGTAGAAGAAGGAGAAGGAGAAGGTGAAGTCTGGAGGGTGAATCGGAAGAAGTAGAAGAAGGAGAAGGAGAAGGTGAAGTCTGGAGGGAGAATCAGAAGAAGCAGAAGAAGGAGAAGGAGAAGGTGAAGTCTGGAGGGTGAATCAGAAGAAGCAGAAGAAGGAGAAGGAGAAGGTGAAGTCTGGAGGGTGAATCAGAATAAGTAGAAGAAGATGAAGGAGAAGGTGAAGTCTGGAGGGTGAATCAGAAGAAGCAGAAGAAGGAGAAGGAGAAGGTGAAGTCAGGAGAGTGAATAAGAAGAAGCAGAAGAAGGAGAAGGAGAAGGTGAAGTCTGGAGGGTGAATCAGAAGAAGCAGAATAAGGAGAAGGAGAAGGTGAAGTCTGGAGGGTGAATCAGAAGAAGCAGAAGAAGGAGAAGGAGAAGGTAAAGTCTGGAGGGTCAATCAGAAGAAGTAGAAGAAGGAGAAGGAGAAGGTGAAGTCTGGAGGGTGAAGCAGAAGAAGTAGAAGAAGGAGGAGAAGGTGAAGTCAGGAGGGTGAATCAGAAGAAGCAGAAGAAGGAGAAGGAGAAGGTGAAGTCTGGAGTGTGAATCAGAAGAATCAGAAGAAGGAGAAGGAGAAGGTGAAGTCTGGAGGGTGAATCAGAAGAAGCAGAAGAAAGAGAAGGAGAAGGTGAAGTCTGGAGGGTGAAGCAGAAGAAGCAGAAGAAGGAGAAGTAGAAGGTGAAGACTGGAGGGTGAATCAGAAGAAGTAGAAGAAGGAGAAGGAGAAGGTGAAGTCTGGAGGGTGAATCAGAAGAAGTAGAAGAAGGAGAAGGAGAAGGTGAAGTCTGGAGGGTGAATCAGAAGAAGTAGAAGAAGGAGAAGGAGAAGGTGAAGTCTGGAGATGAATCAGAAGAAGTAGAAGAAGGAGAAGGAGAAGGTGAAGTCAGGAGGGTGAATCAGAAGAAGTAGAAGAAGGAGAAGGAGAAGGTGAGGTCTGGAGGGTGAATCAGAAGAAGCAGAAGAAGGAGAAGGAGAAGGTGAAGTCAGGGGGGTGAAGCAGAAGAAGTAGAAGAAGGAGAAGGAGAAGGTGAAGTCAGGAAGGTGAAGCAGAAGAAGCAGAAGAAGGAGAAGGAGAAGGTGAAGTCTGGAGGGTGAATCAGAAAAAGCAGAAGAAGGAGAAGGAGAAGGTGAAGTCAGGAGGGTGAATCAGAAGAAGCAGAAGAAGGAGAAGGAGAAGGTGAAGTCTGGAGGGTGAATCAGAAGAAGCAGAAGAAGGAGAAGGAGGAGGTGAAGACTGGAGGGTGAATCAGAAGAAGTAGAATAAGGAGAAGGAGAAGGTGAAGTCTGGAGGGTGAATCAGAAGAAGTAGAAGAAGGAGAAGGAGAAGGCGAAGTCTGGAGGGTGAATCAGAAGAAGCAGAAGAAGGAGAAGGAGAAGGTGAAGTCTGGAGGGTGAATCAGAAGAAGCAGAAGAAGGAGAAGGAGAAGATGAAGTCTGGAGGGTAAATCAGAAGAATTAGAAGAAGGAGAAGGAGAAGGTGAGGTCTGGAGGGTGAATCAGAAGAAGCAGAAGAAGGAGAAGGAGAAGGTGAAGTCTGAAGGGTGAATCAGAAGAAGCAGAAGAAGGAGAAGGAGAAGGTGAAGTCTGGAGGGTGAATCAGAAGAAGCAGAAGAAGGAGAAGGAGAAGGTGAAGTCTGGAGGGTGAATCAGAAGAAGCAGAAGAAGGAAAAGGAGAAGGTGAAGTCTGGAGGGTGAATCAGAAGAAGTAGAAGAAGGAGAAGGAGAAGGTGAAGACTGGAGGGTGAGTCAGAAGAAGTAGAAGAAGGAGAAGGAGAAGGTGAAGTCTGGAGGGTGAATCAGAAGAAGGAGAAGGAGAAGGTGAAGTCTGGAGGTTGAATCAGTAGAAGCAGAAGAAGGAGAAGGAGAAGGTGAAGTCTGGAGGGTGAATCAGAAGAAGCAGAAGAAGGAGAAGGAGAAGTTGAAGTCTGGAGGGTGAATCAGAAGAAGCAGAAGAAGTAGAAGGAGAAGGTGAAGTCTGGAGGGTGAATCAGAAGAAGTAGAAGAAGGAGAAGGAGAAGGTGAAGTCTGGAGGGTGAATCAGAAGAAGTAGAAGAAGGAGAAGGAGAAGGCGAAGTCTGGAGGGTGAATCAGAAGAAGCAGAAGAAGGAGAAGGAGAAGGTGAAGTCTGGAGGGTGAATCAGAAGAAGCAGAAGAAGGAGAAGGAGAAGATGAAGTCTGGAGGGTGAATCAGAAGAATTAGAAGAAGGAGAAGGAGAAGGTGAGGTCTGGAGGGTGAATCAGAAGAAGCAGAAGAAGGAGAAGGAGAAGGTGAAGTCTGAAGGGTGAATCAGAAGAAGCAGAAGAAGAAGAAGGAGAAGGTGAAGTCTGGAGGGTGTATCAGAAGAAGCAGAAGAAGGAGAAGGAGAAGGTGAAGTCTGGAGGGTGAATCAGAAGAAGCAGAAGAAGGAGAAGGAGAAGGTGAAGTCTGGAGGGTGAATCAGAAGAAGTAGAAGAAGGAGAAGGAGAAGGTGAAGTCTGGAGGGTGAATCGGAAGAAGTAGAAGAAGGAGAAGGAGAAGGTGAAGTCTGGAGGGAGAATCAGAAGAAGCAGAAGAAGGAGAAGGAGAAGGTGAAGTCTGGAGGGTGAATCAGAAGAAGCAGAAGAAGGAGAAGGAGAAGGTGAAGTCTGGAGGGTGAATCAGAATAAGTAGAAGAAGATGAAGGAGAAGGTGAAGTCTGGAGGGTGAATCAGAAGAAGCAGAAGAAGGAGAAGGAGAAGGTGAAGTCAGGAGAGTGAATCAGAAGAAGCAGAAGAAGGAGAAGGTGAAGTCTGGAGGGTGAATCAGAAGAAGCAGAATAAGGAGAAGGAGAAGGTGAAGTCTGGAGGGTGAATCAGAAGAAGCAGAAGAAGGAGAAGGAGAAGGTAAAGTCTGGAGGGTCAATCAGAAGAAGTAGAAGAAGGAGAAGGAGAAGGTGAAGTCTGGAGGGTGAAGCAGAAGAAGTAGAAGAAGGAGGAGAAGGTGAAGTCAGGAGGGTGAATCAGAAGAAGCAGAAGAAGGAGAAGGAGAAGGTGAAGTCTGGAGTGTGAATCAGAAGAATCAGAAGAAGGAGAAGGAGAAGGTGAAGTCTGGAGGGTGAATCAGAAGAAGCAGAAGAAAGAGAAGGAGAAGGTGAAGTCTGGAGGGTGAAGCAGAAGAAGCAGAAGAAGGAGAAGTAGAAGGTGAAGACTGGAGGGTGAATCAGAAGAAGTAGAAGAAGGAGAAGGAGAAGGTGAAGTCTGGAGGGTGAATCAGAAGAAGTAGAAGAAGGAGAAGGAGAAGGTGAAGTCTGGAGGGTGAATCAGAAGAAGTAGAAGAAGGAGAAGGAGAAGGTGAAGTCTGGAGATGAATCAGAAGAAGTAGAAGAAGGAGAAGGAGAAGGTGAAGTCAGGAGGGTGAATCAGAAGAAGTAGAAGAAGGAGAAGGAGAAGGTGAGGTCTGGAGGGTGAATCAGAAGAAGCAGAAGAAGGAGAAGGAGAAGGTGAAGTCAGGGGGGTGAAGCAGAAGAAGTAGAAGAAGGAGAAGGAGAAGGTGAAGTCAGGAAGGTGAAGCAGAAGAAGCAGAATAAGGAGAAGGAGAAGGTGAAGTCTGGCGGGCGCAGCAGAAGAAGCAGAAGAAGGAGAAGGAGAAGGTGAAGTCTGGAGGGAAAGCAGAAGAAGCAGAAGAAGGAGAAGGAGAAGGTGAAGTCTGGAGGGTGAATCAGAAGAAGTAGAAGAAGGAGAAGGAGAAGGTGAAGTCAGGAGGGTGAAGCAGAAGAAGCAGAAGAAGGAGAAGGAGAAGGTGACGTCTGGAGGGTGAAGCAGAAGAAGCAGAAGAAGGAGAAGGAGAAGGTGAAGTCTGGAGGGCGAAGCAGAAGAAGTGGAAGAAGGAGAAGGAGAAGGTGAAGTCTGGAGGGTGAAGCAGAAGAAGCAGAAGAAGGAGAAGGAGAAGGTGAAGTCTGGAGGGTGAATCAGAAGAAGTAGAAGAAGGAGAAGGAGAAGGTGAAGTCAGGAGGGTGAAGCAGAAGAAGCAGAAGAAGGAGAAGGAGAAGGTGAAGTCTGGAGGGTGAAGCAGAAGAAGCAGAAGAAGGAGAAGGAGAAGGTGAAGGCTGGGGGGTGAATCAGAAGAAGTAGAAGAAGGAGAAGGAGAAGATGAAGTCTGGAGGGTGAATCAGAAGAAGCAGAAGAAGGAGAAGGAGAAGGTGAAGTCTGGAGGGAGAAGCAGAAGAAGAAGAAGAAGGAGAAGGAGAAGGTGAAGTCTGGAGGGTGAATCAGAAGAAGTAGAAGAAGGAGAAGGAAAAGGTGAAGTCTGTAGGGTGAATCAGAAGAAGTAGAAGAAGGAGAAGGAGAAGGTGAAGTCTGGAGGGTGAATCAGAAGAAGCAGAAGAAGGAGAAGGAGAAGTTGAAGTCTGGAGGCTGAATCGGAAGAAGTAGAAGAAGGAGAAGGAGAAGGTGTAGTCTGGAGGGTGAATCAGAAGAAGTAGACGAAGGAGAAGTAGAAGGTGAAGTCTGGAGGGTGAATCAGAAGAAGCAGAAGAAGGAGAAGGAGAAGGTGAAGTCTGGAGGGTGAATCAGAAGAAGTAGAAGAAGGAGAAGGAGAAGGTGAAGTCTGGAGGGTGAATCAGAAGAAGCAGAAGAAGGAGAAGGAGAAAGTGAAGTCTGGAGGGTGCATCAGAAGAAGCAGAAGAAGGAGAAGGAGAAGGTGAAGTATGGAGGGTGAATCAGAAGAAGCAGAAGAAGGAGAAGGAGAAGGTGAAGTCTGGAGGGTGAATCAGAAGAAGTAGAAGAAGGAGAAGGAGAAGGTGAAGTCTGGAGGGTGAATCAGAAGAAGTAGAAGAAGGAGAAGGAGAAGGTGAAGTCTGGAGGGTGAATCAGAAAAAGCAGAAGAAGGAGAAGGAGAAGGTGAAGTCAGGAGGGTGAATCAGAAGAAGCAGAAGAAGGAGAAGGAGAAGGTGAAGTCTGGAGGGTGAATCAGAAGAAGCAGAAGAAGGAAAAGGAGGAGGTGAAGACTGGAGGGTGAATCAGAAGAAGTAGATGAAGGAGAAGGAGAAGGTGAAGTCTGGAGGGTGAATCAGAAGAAGTAGAAGAAGGAGAAGGAGAAGGCGAAGTCTGTAGGGTGAATCAGAAGAAGCAGAAGAAGGAGAAGGAGAAGGTGAAGTCTGGAGGGTGAATCAGAAGAAGCAGAAGAAGGAGAAGGAGAAGGTGAAGTCTGAAGGGTGAATCAGAAGAATTAGAAGAAGGAGAAGGAGAAGGTGAGGTCTGGAGGGTGAATCAGAAGAAGCAGAAGAAGGAGAAGGAGAAGGTGAAGTCTGAAGTGTGAATCAGAAGAAGCAGAAGAAGAAGAAGGAGAAGGTGAAGTCTGGAGGGTGTATCAGAAGAAGCAGAAGAAGGAGAAGGAGAAGGTGAAGTCTGGAGGGTGAATCAGAAGAAGCAGAAGAAGGAGAAGGAGAAGGTGAAGTCTGGAGGGTGAATCAGAAGAAGTAGAAGAAGGAGAAGGAGAAGGTGAAGTCTGGAGGGTGAATCGGAAGAAGTAGAAGAAGGAGAAGGAGAAGGTGAAGTCTGGAGGGAGAATCAGAAGAAGCAGAAGAAGGAGAAGGAGAAGGTGAAGTCTGGAGGGTGAATCAGAAGAAGCAGAAGAAGGAGAAGGAGAAGGTGAAGTCTGGAGGGTGAATCAGAATAAGTAGAAGAAGATGAAGGAGAAGGTGAAGTCTGGAGGGTGAATCAGAAGAAGCAGAAGAAGGAGAAGGAGAAGGTGAAGTCAGGAGAGTGAATCAGAAGAAGCAGAAGAAGGAGAAGGTGAAGTCTGGAGGGTGAATCAGAAGAAGCAGAATAAGGAGAAGGAGAAGGTGAAGTCTGGAGGGTGAATCAGAAGAAGCAGAAGAAGGAGAAGGAGAAGGTAAAGTCTGGAGGGTGAAGCAGAAGAAGTAGAAGAAGGAGGAGAAGGTGAAGTCAGGAGGGTGAATCAGAAGAAGCAGAAGAAGGAGAAGGAGAAGGTGAAGTCTGGAGTGTGAATCAGAAGAATCAGAAGAAGGAGAAGGAGAAGGTGAAGTCTGGAGGGTGAATCAGAAGAAGCAGAAGAAAGAGAAGGAGAAGGTGAAGTCTGGAGGGTGAAGCAGAAGAAGCAGAAGAAGGAGAAGTAGAAGGTGAAGACTGGAGGGTGAATCAGAAGAAGTAGAAGAAGGAGAAGGAGAAGGTGAAGTCTGGAGGGTGAATCAGAAGAAGTAGAAGAAGGAGAAGGAGAAGGTGAAGTCTGGAGGGTGAATCAGAAGAAGTAGAAGAAGGAGAAGGAGAAGGTGAAGTCTGGAGATGAATCAGAAGAAGTAGAAGAAGGAGAAGGAGAAGGTGAAGTCAGGAGGGTGAATCAGAAGAAGTAGAAGAAGGAGAAGGAGAAGGTGAGGTCTGGAGGGTGAATCAGAAGAAGCAGAAGAAGGAGAAGGAGAAGGTGAAGTCAGGGGGGTGAAGCAGAAGAAGTAGAAGAAGGAGAAGGAGAAGGTGAAGTCAGGAAGGTGAAGCAGAAGAAGCAGAAGAAGGAGAAGGAGAAGGTGAAGTCTGGCGGGCGCAGCAGAAGAAGCAGAAGAAGGAGAAGGAGAAGGTGAAGTCTGGAGGGAAAGCAGAAGAAGCAGAAGAAGGAGAAGGAGAAGGTGAAGTCTGGAGGGTGAATCAGAAGAAGTAGAAGAAGGAGAAGGAGAAGGTGAAGTCAGGAGGGTGAAGCAGAAGAAGCAGAAGAAGGAGAAGGAGAAGGTGACGTCTGGAGGGTGAAGCAGAAGAAGCAGAAGAAGGAGAAGGAGAAGGTGAAGTCTGGAGGGCGAAGCAGAAGAAGTGGAAGAAGGAGAAGGAGAAGGTGAAGTCTGGAGGGTGAAGCAGAAGAAGCAGAAGAAGGAGAAGGAGAAGGTGAAGTCTGGAGGGTGAATCAGAAGAAGTAGAAGAAGGAGAAGGAGAAGGTGAAGTCAGGAGGGTGAAGCAGAAGAAGCAGAAGAAGGAGAAGGAGAAGGTGAAGTCTGGAGGGTGAAGCAGAAGAAGCAGAAGAAGGAGAAGGAGAAGGTGAAGGCTGGGGGGTGAATCAGAAGAAGTAGAAGAAGGAGAAGGAGAAGATGAAGTCTGGAGGGTGAATCAGAAGAAGCAGAAGAAGGAGAAGGAGAAGGTGAAGTCTGGAGGGAGAAGCAGAAGAAGAAGAAGAAGGAGAAGGAGAAGGTGAAGTCTGGAGGGTGAATCAGAAGAAGTAGAAGAAGGAGAAGGAAAAGGTGAAGTCTGTAGGGTGAATCAGAAGAAGTAGAAGAAGGAGAAGGAGAAGGTGAAGTCTGGAGGGTGAATCAGAAGAAGCAGAAGAAGGAGAAGGAGAAGTTGAAGTCTGGAGGCTGAATCGGAAGAAGTAGAAGAAGGAGAAGGAGAAGGTGTAGTCTGGAGGGTGAATCAGAAGAAGTAGACGAAGGAGAAGTAGAAGGTGAAGTCTGGAGGGTGAATCAGAAGAAGCAGAAGAAGGAGAAGGAGAAGGTGAAGTCTGGAGGGTGAATCAGAAGAAGTAGAAGAAGGAGAAGGAGAAGGTGAAGTCTGGAGGGTGAATCAGAAGAAGCAGAAGAAGGAGAAGGAGAAAGTGAAGTCTGGAGGGTGCATCAGAAGAAGCAGAAGAAGGAGAAGGAGAAGGTGAAGTATGGAGGGTGAATCAGAAGAAGCAGAAGAAGGAGAAGGAGAAGGTGAAGTCTGGAGGGTGAATCAGAAGAAGTAGAAGAAGGAGAAGGAGAAGGTGAAGTCTGGAGGGTGAATCAGAAGAAGTAGAAGAAGGAGAAGGAGAAGGTGAAGTCTGGAGGGTGAATCAGAAAAAGCAGAAGAAGGAGAAGGAGAAGGTGAAGTCAGGAGGGTGAATCAGAAGAAGCAGAAGAAGGAGAAGGAGAAGGTGAAGTCTGGAGGGTGAATCAGAAGAAGCAGAAGAAGGAAAAGGAGGAGGTGAAGACTGGAGGGTGAATCAGAAGAAGTAGATGAAGGAGAAGGAGAAGGTGAAGTCTGGAGGGTGAATCAGAAGAAGTAGAAGAAGGAGAAGGAGAAGGCGAAGTCTGTAGGGTGAATCAGAAGAAGCAGAAGAAGGAGAAGGAGAAGGTGAAGTCTGGAGGGTGAATCAGAAGAAGCAGAAGAAGGAGAAGGAGAAGGTGAAGTCTGAAGGGTGAATCAGAAGAATTAGAAGAAGGAGAAGGAGAAGGTGAGGTCTGGAGGGTGAATCAGAAGAAGCAGAAGAAGGAGAAGGAGAAGGTGAAGTCTGAAGGGTGAATCAGAAGAAGCAGAAGAAGAAGAAGGAGAAGGTGAAGTCTGGAGGGTGTATCAGAAGAAGCAGAAGAAGGAGAAGGAGAAGGTGAAGTCTGGAGGGTGAATCAGAAGAAGCAGAAGAAGGAGAAGGAGAAGGTGAAGTCTGGAGGGTGAATCAGAAGAAGTAGAAGTAGGAGAAGGAGAAGGTGAAGTCTGGAGGGTGAATCGGAAGAAGTAGAAGAAGGAGAAGGAGAAGGTGAAGTCTGGAGGGAGAATCAGAAGAAGCAGAAGAAGGAGAAGGAGAAGGTGAAGTCTGGAGGGTGAATCAGAAGAAGCAGAAGAAGGAGAAGGAGAAGGTGAAGTCTGGAGGGTGAATCAGAATAAGTAGAAGAAGATGAAGGAGAAGGTGAAGTCTGGAGGGTGAATCAGAAGAAGCAGAAGAAGGAGAAGGAGAAGGTGAAGTCAGGAGAGTGAATCAGAAGAAGCAGAAGAAGGAGAAGGTGAAGTCTGGAGGGTGAATCAGAAGAAGCAGAATAAGGAGAAGGAGAAGGTGAAGTCTGGAGGGTGAATCAGAAGAAGCAGAAGAAGGAGAAGGAGAAGGTAAAGTCTGGAGGGTGAAGCAGAAGAAGTAGAAGAAGGAGGAGAAGGTGAAGTCAGGAGGGTGAATCAGAAGAAGCAGAAGAAGGAGAAGGAGAAGGTGAAGTCTGGAGTGTGAATCAGAAGAATCAGAAGAAGGAGAAGGAGAAGGTGAAGTCTGGAGGGTGAATCAGAAGAAGCAGAAGAAAGAGAAGGAGAAGGTGAAGTCTGGAGGGTGAAGCAGAAGAAGCAGAAGAAGGAGAAGTAGAAGGTGAAGACTGGAGGGTGAATCAGAAGAAGTAGAAGAAGGAGAAGGAGAAGGTGAAGTCTGGAGGGTGAATCAGAAGAAGTAGAAGAAGGAGAAGGAGAAGGTGAAGTCTGGAGGGTGAATCAGAAGAAGTAGAAGAAGGAGAAGGAGAAGGTGAAGTCTGGAGATGAATCAGAAGAAGTAGAAGAAGGAGAAGGAGAAGGTGAAGTCAGGAGGGTGAATCAGAAGAAGTAGAAGAAGGAGAAGGAGAAGGTGAGGTCTGGAGGGTGAATCAGAAGAAGCAGAAGAAGGAGAAGGAGAAGGTGAAGTCAGGGGGGTGAAGCAGAAGAAGTAGAAGAAGGAGAAGGAGAAGGTGAAGTCAGGAAGGTGAAGCAGAAGAAGCAGAAGAAGGAGAAGGAGAAGGTGAAGTCTGGCGGGCGCAGCAGAAGAAGCAGAAGAAGGAGAAGGAGAAGGTGAAGTCTGGAGGGAAAGCAGAAGAAGCAGAAGAAGGAGAAGGAGAAGGTGAAGTCTGGAGGGTGAATCAGAAGAAGTAGAAGAAGGAGAAGGAGAAGGTGAAGTCAGGAGGGTGAAGCAGAAGAAGCAGAAGAAGGAGAAGGAGAAGGTGACGTCTGGAGGGTGAAGCAGAAGAAGCAGAAGAAGGAGAAGGAGAAGGTGAAGTCTGGAGGGCGAAGCAGAAGAAGTGGAAGAAGGAGAAGGAGAAGGTGAAGTCTGGAGGGTGAAGCAGAAGAAGCAGAAGAAGGAGAAGGAGAAGGTGAAGTCTGGAGGGTGAATCAGAAGAAGTAGAAGAAGGAGAAGGAGAAGGTGAAGTCAGGAGGGTGAAGCAGAAGAAGCAGAAGAAGGAGAAGGAGAAGGTGAAGTCTGGAGGGTGAAGCAGAAGAAGCAGAAGAAGGAGAAGGAGAAGGTGAAGGCTGGGGGGTGAATCAGAAGAAGTAGAAGAAGGAGAAGGAGAAGATGAAGTCTGGAGGGTGAATCAGAAGAAGCAGAAGAAGGAGAAGGAGAAGGTGAAGTCTGGAGGGAGAAGCAGAAGAAGAAGAAGAAGGAGAAGGAGAAGGTGAAGTCTGGAGGGTGAATCAGAAGAAGTAGAAGAAGGAGAAGGAAAAGGTGAAGTCTGTAGGGTGAATCAGAAGAAGTAGAAGAAGGAGAAGGAGAAGGTGAAGTCTGGAGGGTGAATCAGAAGAAGCAGAAGAAGGAGAAGGAGAAGTTGAAGTCTGGAGGCTGAATCGGAAGAAGTAGAAGAAGGAGAAGGAGAAGGTGTAGTCTGGAGGGTGAATCAGAAGAAGTAGACGAAGGAGAAGTAGAAGGTGAAGTCTGGAGGGTGAATCAGAAGAAGCAGAAGAAGGAGAAGGAGAAGGTGAAGTCTGGAGGGTGAATGAGAAGAAGTAGAAGAAGGAGAAGGAGAAGGTGAAGTCTGGAGGGTGAATCAGAAGAAGCAGAAGAAGGAGAAGGAGAAAGTGAAGTCTGGAGGGTGCATCAGAAGAAGCAGAAGAAGGAGAAGGAGAAGGTGAAGTATGGAGGGTGAATCAGAAGAAGCAGAAGAAGGAGAAGGAGAAGGTGAAGTCTGGAGGGTGAATCAGAAGAAGTAGAAGAAGGAGAAGGAGAAGGTGAAGTCTGGAGGGTGAATCAGAAGAAGTAGAAGAAGGAGAAGGAGAAGGTGAAGTCTGGAGGGTGAATCAGAAAAAGCAGAAGAAGGAGAAGGAGAAGGTGAAGTCAGGAGGGTGAATCAGAAGAAGCAGAAGAAGGAGAAGGAGAAGGTGAAGTCTGGAGGGTGAATCAGAAGAAGCAGAAGAAGGAAAAGGAGGAGGTGAAGACTGGAGGGTGAATCAGAAGAAGTAGATGAAGGAGAAGGAGAAGGTGAAGTCTGGAGGGTGAATCAGAAGAAGTAGAAGAAGGAGAAGGAGAAGGCGAAGTCTGTAGGGTGAATCAGAAGAAGCAGAAGAAGGAGAAGGAGAAGGTGAAGTCTGGAGGGTGAATCAGAAGAAGCAGAAGAAGGAGAAGGAGAAGGTGAAGTCTGAAGGGTGAATCAGAAGAATTAGAAGAAGGAGAAGGAGAAGGTGAGGTCTGGAGGGTGAATCAGAAGAAGCAGAAGAAGGAGAAGGAGAAGGTGAAGTCTGAAGGGTGAATCAGAAGAATTAGAAGAAGGAGAAGGAGAAGGTGAGGTCTGGAGGGTGAATCAGAAGAAGCAGAAGAAGGAGAAGGAGAAGGTGAAGTCAGGAGGGTGAATCAGAAGAAGGAGAAGAAGGAGAAGGAGAAGGTGAAGTCTGGAGGGTGAAACAGAAGAAGTAGAAGAAGGATAAGGAGAAGGTGAAGTCTGGAGGGTGAATCAGAAGAAGTAGAAGAAGGAGAAGGAGAAGGTGAAATCTGGAGGGTGAATCAGAAGAAGCAGAAGAAGGAGAAGGAGAAGGTGAAGTCTGGAGGGTGAATCAGAAGAAGTAGAAGAAGGAGAAGGAGAAGGTGAAGTCTGGAGCGTGAATCAGAAGAAGTAGAAGAAGGGGAAGGAGAAGGTGAAGTCTGGAGGGTGAATCAGAAGAAGTAGAAGAAGGAGAAGGAGAAGGTGTAGTCTGGAGGGTGAATCAGAAGAAGTAGACGAAGGAGAAGGAGAAGGTGAAGTCTGGAGGGTGAATCAGAAGAAGCAAAAGAAGGAGAAGGAGAAGGTGAAGTCTGGAGGGTGAATCAGAAGAAGTAGAAGAAGGAGAAGGAGAAGGTGAAGTCTGGAGGGTGAATCAGAAGGAGCAGAAGAAGGAGAAGGAGAAGGTGAAGTCTGGAGGGTGAATCAGAAGAAGCAGAAGAAGGAGAAGGAGAAGGTGAAGTCTGGAGGGTGAATCAGAAGAAGCAGAAGAAGGAGAAGGAGAAGATGAAGTCTGGAGGGTGAATCAGAAGAAGCAGAAGAAGTAGAAGGAGAAGGTGAAGTCTGGAGGGTGAATCAGAAGAAGTAGAAGAAGGAGAAGGAGAAGGTGAAGTCTGGAGCGTGAATCAGAAGAAGCAGAAGAAGGAGAAGGAGAAGGTGAAGTCAGGAGGGTGAATCAGCAGAAGAAGGAGAAGGAGATGGTGAAGACTGGAGGGTGAATCAGAAGAAGCAGAAGAAGGAGAAGGAGAAGTTGAAGTCTGGAGGCTGAATCGGAAGAAGTAGAAGAAGGAGAAGGAGAAGGTGTAGTCTGGAGGGTGAATCAGAAGAAGTAGACGAAGGAGAAGTAGAAGGTGAAGTCTGGAGGGTGAATCAGAAGAAGCAGAAGAAGGAGAAGGAGAAGGTGAAGTCTGGAGGGTGAATGAGAAGAAGTAGAAGAAGGAGAAGGAGAAGGTGAAGTCTGGAGGGTGAATCAGAAGAAGCAGAAGAAGGAGAAGGAGAAAGTGAAGTCTGGAGGGTGAATCAGAAGAAGCAGAAGAAGGAGAAGGAGAAGGTGAAGTATGGAGGGTGAATCAGAAGAAGCAGAAGAAGGAGAAGGAGAAGGTGAAGTCTGGAGGGTGAATCAGAAGAAGTAGAAGAAGGAGAAGGAGAAGGTGAAGTCTGGAGGGTGAATCAGAAGAAGTAGAAGAAGGAGAAGGAGAAGGTGAAGTCTGGAGGGTGAATCAGAAAAAGCAGAAGAAGGAGAAGGAGAAGGTGAAGTCAGGAGGGTGAATCAGAAGAAGCAGAAGAAGGAGAAGGAGAAGGTGAAGTCTGGAGGGTGAATCAGAAGAAGCAGAAGAAGGAAAAGGAGGAGGTTAAGACTGGAGGGTGAATCAGAAGAAGTAGATGAAGGAGAAGGAGAAGGTGAAGTCTGGAGGGTGAATCAGAAGAAGTAGAAGAAGGAGAAGGAGAAGGCGAAGTCTGTAGGGTGAATCAGAAGAAGCAGAAGAAGGAGAAGGAGAAGGTGAAGTCTGGAGAGTGAATCAGAAGAAGCAGAAGAAGGAGAAGGAGAAGGTGAAGTCTGAAGGGTGAATCAGAAGAATTAGAAGAAGGAGAAGGAGAAGGTGAGGTCTGGAGGGTGAATCAGAAGAAGCAGAAGAAGGAGAAGGAGAAGGTGAAGTCTGAAGGGTGAATCAGAAGAATTAGAAGAAGGAGAAGGAGAAGGTGAGGTCTGGAGGGTGAATCAGAAGAAGCAGAAGAAGGAGAAGGAGAAGGTGAAGTCAGGAGGGTGAATCAGAAGAAGGAGAAGAAGGAGAAGGAGAAGGTGAAGTCTGGAGGGTGAATCAGAAGAAGTAGAAGAGGGATAAGGAGAAGGTGAAGTCTGGAGGGTGAATCAGAAGAAGTAGAAGAAGGAGAAGGAGAAGGTGAAATCTGGAGGGTGAATCAGAAGAAGCAGAAGAAGGAGAAGGAGAAGGTGAAGTCTGGAGGGTGAATCAGAAGAAGTAGAAGAAGGAGAAGGAGAAGGTGAAGTCTGGAGCGTGAATCAGAAGAAGTAGAAGAAGGGGAAGGAGAAGGTGAAGTCTGGAGGGTGAATCAGAAGAAGTAGAAGAAGGAGAAGGAGAAGGTGTAGTCTGGAGGGTGAATCAGAAGAAGTAGACGAAGGAGAAGGAGAAGTTGAAGTCTGGAGGGTGAATCAGAAGAAGCAAAAGAAGGAGAAGGAGAAGGTGAAGTCTGGAGGGTGAATCAGAAGAAGTAGAAGAAGGAGAAGGAGAAGGTGAAGTCTGGAGGGTGAATCAGAAGGAGCAGAAGAAGGAGAAGGAGAAGGTGAAGTCTGGAGGGTGAATCAGAAGAAGCAGAAGAAGGAGAAGGAGAAGGTGAAGTCTGGAGGGTGAATCAGAAGAAGCAGGAGAAGGAGAAGGAGAAGATGAAGTCTGGAGGGTGAATCAGAAGAAGCAGAAGAAGTAGAAGGAGAAGGTGAAGTCTGGAGGGTGAATCAGAAGAAGTAGAAGAAGGAGAAGGAGAAGGTGAAGTCTGGAGCGTGAATCAGAAGAAGCAGAAGAAGGAGAAGGAGAAGGTGAAGTCAGGAGGGTGAATCAGCAGAAGAAGGAGAAGGAGATGGTGAAGACTGGAGGGTGAATCAGAAGAAGTAGAAGAAGGAGAAGGAGAAGGTGAAGTCTGAGGGGTACATCAGAAGAAGTAGAAGAAGGAGAAGGAGAAGGCGAAGTCTGGAGGGTGAATCAGAAGAAGCAGAAGAAGGAGAAGGAGAAGGTGAAGTCTGGAGGGTAAATCAGAAGAAGCAGAAGAAGGAGAAGGAGCAGATGAAGTCTGGAGGGTGAATCAGAAGAAGTAGAAGAAGGAGAAGGAGAAGGTGAGGTCTGGAGGGTGAATCAGAAGAAGCAGAAGAAGGAGAAGGAGAAGGTGAATGCTGAAGGGTGAATCAGAAGAAGCAGAAGAAGGAGAAGGAGAAGGTGAAGTCTGGAGGGTGAATCAGAAGAAGCAGAAGAAGGAGAAGGAGAAGGAGAAGGTGAAGTCTGGAGGGTGAATCAGAAGAAGCAGTTGAAGGAGAAGGAGAAGGTGAAGTCTGGAGGGTGAATCAGAAGAAGTAGAAGAAGGAGAAGGAGAAGGTGAAGTCTGGAGGGTGAATCAGAAGAAGTAGAAGAAGGAGAAGGAGAAGGTGAAGTCTGGAGGGTGAATCAGAAGAAGCAGAAGAAGGAGAAGGAGAAGGTGAAGTCTGGAGGGTGAATCAGAAGAAGCAGAAGAAGGAGAAGGAGAAGATGAAGTCTGGAGGGTGAATCAGAAGAAGTAGAAGAAGGAGAAGGAGAAGGTGAAGTCTGGAGGGTGAATCAGAAGAAGCAGAAGAAGGAGAAGGAGAAGGTGAAGGCTGGAGGGTGAATCAGAAGAAGCAGAATAAGGAGAAGGAGAAGGTGAAGTCTGGAGGGTGAATCAGAAGAAGCAGAAGAAGGAGAAGGAGAAGATGAAGTCTGGAGGGTGAATCAGAAGAAGCAGAATAAGGAGAAGGAGAAGATGAAGTCTGGAGGGTGAATCAGAAGAAGCAGAAGAAGGAGAAGGAGAAGCAGAAGGTGAAGTCTGGAGGGTGAATCAGAAGAAGTAGAAGAAGGAGAAGGAGAAGGTGAAGTCTGGAGGGTGAAGCAGAAGAAGTAGAAGAAGGAGAAGTTGAAGGTGAAGTCAGGAGGGTGAATCAGAAGAAGTAGAAGAAGGAGAAGGAGAAGGTGAAGTCAGGAGGGTGAATCAGAAGAAGGAGAAGGAGGAGGTGAAGTCTGGAGGGTGAATCAGAAGAAGCAAAAGAAGGAGAAGGAGAAGGTGAAGTCTGGAGGGTGAATCAGAAGAAGCAGAAGAAAGAGAAGGAGAAGGTGAAGTCTGGAGGGTGAATCAGAAGAAGTAGAAGAGGGATAAGGAGAAGGTGAAGTCTGGAGGGTGAATCAGAAGAAGTAGAAGAAGGAGAAGGAGAAGGTGAAATCTGGAGGGTGAATCAGAAGAAGCAGAAGAAGGAGAAGGAGAAGGTGAAGTCTGGAGGGTGAATCAGAAGAAGTAGAAGAAGGAGAAGGAGAAGGTGAAGTCTGGAGCGTGAATCAGAAGAAGTAGAAGAAGGGGAAGGAGAAGGTGAAGTCTGGAGGGTGAATCAGAAGAAGTAGAAGAAGGAGAAGGAGAAGGTGTAGTCTGGAGGGTGAATCAGAAGAAGTAGACGAAGGAGAAGGAGAAGGTGAAGTCTGGAGGGTGAATCAGAAGAAGCAAAAGAAGGAGAAGGAGAAGGTGAAGTCTGGAGGGTGAATCAGAAGAAGTAGAAGAAGGAGAAGGAGAAGGTGAAGTCTGGAGGGTGAATCAGAAGGAGCAGAAGAAGGAGAAGGAGAAGGTGAAGTCTGGAGGGTGAATCAGAAGAAGCAGAAGAAGGAGAAGGAGAAGGTGAAGTCTGGAGGGTGAATCAGAAGAAGCAGGAGAAGGAGAAGGAGAAGATGAAGTCTGGAGGGTGAATCAGAAGAAGCAGAAGAAGTAGAAGGAGAAGGTGAAGTCTGGAGGGTGAATCAGAAGAAGTAGAAGAAGGAGAAGGAGAAGGTGAAGTCTGGAGAGTGAATCAGAAGAAGCAGAAGAAGGAGAAGGAGAAGGTGAAGTCAGGAGGGTGAATCAGCAGAAGAAGGAGAAGGAGATGGTGAAGACTGGAGGGTGAATCAGAAGAAGTAGAAGAAGGAGAAGGAGAAGGTGAAGTCTGAGGGGTACATCAGAAGAAGTAGAAGAAGGAGAAGGAGAAGGCGAAGTCTGGAGGGTGAATCAGAAGAAGCAGAAGAAGGAGAAGGAGAAGGTGAAGTCTGGAGGGTAAATCAGAAGAAGCAGAAGAAGGAGAAGGAGCAGATGAAGTCTGGAGGGTGAATCAGAAGAAGTAGAAGAAGGAGAAGGAGAAGGTGAGGTCTGGAGGGTGAATCAGAAGAAGCAGAAGAAGGAGAAGGAGAAGGTGAATGCTGAAGGGTGAATCAGAAGAAGCAGAAGAAGGAGAAGGAGAAGGTGAAGTCTGGAGGGTGAATCAGAAGAAGCAGAAGAAGGAGAAGGAGAAGGAGAAGGTGAAGTCTGGAGGGTGAATCAGAAGAAGCAGTTGAAGGAGAAGGAGAAGGTGAAGTCTGGAGGGTGAATCAGAAGAAGTAGAAGAAGGAGAAGGAGAAGGTGAAGTCTGGAGGGTGAATCAGAAGAAGTAGAAGAAGGAGAAGGAGAAGGTGAAGTCTGGAGGGTGAATCAGAAGAAGCAGAAGAAGGAGAAGGAGAAGGTGAAGTCTGGAGGGTGAATCAGAAGAAGCAGAAGAAGGAGAAGGAGAAGATGAAGTCTGGAGGGTGAATCAGAAGAAGTAGAAGAAGGAGAAGGAGAAGGTGAAGTCTGGAGGGTGAATCAGAAGAAGCAGAAGAAGGAGAAGGAGAAGGTGAAGTCTGGAGGGTGAATCAGAAGAAGCAGAATAAGGAGAAGGAGAAGGTGAAGTCTGGAGGGTGAATCAGAAGAAGCAGAAGAAGGAGAAGGAGAAGATGAAGTCTAGAGGGTGAATCAGAAGAAGCAGAATAAGGAGAAGGAGAAGATGAAGTCTGGAGGGTGAATCAGAAGAAGCAGAAGAAGGAGAAGGAGAAGCAGAAGGTGAAGTCTGGAGGGTGAATCAGAAGAAGTAGAAGAAGGAGAAGGAGAAGGTGAAGTCTGGAGGGTGAAGCAGAAGAAGTAGAAGAAGGAGAAGTTGAAGGTGAAGTCAGGAGGGTGAATCAGAAGAAGTAGAAGAAGGAGAAGGAGAAGGTGAAGTCAGGAGGGTGAATCAGAAGAAGGAGAAGGAGGAGGTGAAGTCTGGAGGGTGAATCAGAAGAAGCAAAAGAAGGAGAAGGAGAAGGTGAAGTCTGGAGGGTGAATCAGAAGAAGCAGAAGAAAGAGAAGGAGAAGGTGAAGTCTGGAGGGTGAAGCAGAAGAAGCAGAAGAAGCAGAATGAGAAGGTGAAGGCTGGAGGGTGAATCAGAAGAAGTAGAAGAAGGAGAAGGAGAAGGTGAAGTCTGGAGGGTGAATCAGAAGAAGCAGAAGAAGGAGAAGGAGAAGGTGAAGTCTGGAGGGTGAATCAGAAGAAGCAGAAGAAGGCGAAGGAGAAGATGAAGTCTGGAGGGTGAATCAGAAGAAGCAGAAGAAGGAGAAGGAGAAGGCCAAGTCAGGAGGGTGAATCAGAAGAAGCAGCAGAAGGAGAACGAGAAGGTGAAGTTAGGAGAGTGAATCAGAAGAAGCAGAAGAAGGAGAAGGAGAAGGTGAAGTCAGGGGGGTGAAGCAGAAGAAGTAGAAGAAGGAGAAGGAGAAGGTGAAGTCAGGAGGGTGAAGCAGAAGAAGCAGAAGAAGGAGAAGGAGAAGGTGAAGTCTGGAGGGCGCAGCAGAAGAAGCAGAAGAAGGAGAAGGAGAAGGTGAAGTCTGGAGGGTGAAGCAGAAGAAGCAGAAGAAGGAGAAGGAGAAGGTGAAGTCTGGAGGGTGAATCAGAAGAAGAAGAAGAAGGAGAAGGAGAAGGTGAAGTCAGGAGGGTGAAGCAGAAGAAGCAGAAGAAGGAGAAGGAGAAGGTGAAGTCTGGAGGGTGAAGCAGAAGAAGCAGAAGAAGGAGAAGGAGAAGGTGAAGTCTGGAGCGTGAAGCAGAAGAAGCAGAAGAAGGAGAAGGAGAAGGTGAAGTCTGGAGGGTGAATCAGAAGAAGTAGAAGAAGGAGAAGGAGAAGGTGAAGTCAGGAGGGTGAAGCAGAAGAAGCAGAAGAAGGAGAAGGAGAAGGTGAAGTCTGGAGTGTGAAGCAGAAGAAGCAGGAGAAGGAGAAGGAGAAGGTGAAGTCTGGAGGGTGAAGCAGAAGAAGCAGAAGAAGGAGAAGGAGAAAGTGAAGTCAGGAGGGTGAATCAGAAGAAGTAGAAGAAGGAGAAGGAGAAGGTGAAGTCTGGAGGGTGAATCAGAAGAAGTAGAAGAAGGAGAAGGAGAAGGTGAAGGCTGGAGGGTGAATCAGAAGAAGTAGAAGAAGGAGAAGGAGAAGATGAAGTCTGGAGGGTGAATCAGAAGAAGCAGAAGAAGGAGAAGGAGAAGGTGAAGTCTGGAGGGAGAAGCAGAAGAAGAAGAAGAAGGAGAAGGAGAAGGTGAAGTCTGGAGGGTGAATCAGAAGAAGTAGAAGAAGGAGAAGGAAAATGTGAAGTCTGGAGGGTTAATCAGAAGAAGTAGAAGAAGGAGAAGGAGAAGGTGAAGTCTGGAGGGTGAATCAGAAGAAGCAGAAGAAGGAGAAGGAGAAGTTGAAGTCTGGAGGCTGAAGCGGAAGAAGTAGAAGAAGGAGAAGGAGAAGGTGTAGTCTGGAGGGTGAATCAGAAGAAGTAGACGAAGGAGAAGTAGAAGGTGAAGTCTGGAGGGTGAATCAGAAGAAGCAGAAGAAGGAGAAGGAGAAGGTGAAGTCTGGAGGGTGAATGAGAAGAAGTAGAAGAAGGAGAAGGAGAAGGTGAAGTCTGGAGGGAGAATCAGAAGAAGCAGAAGAAGGAGAAGGAGAAAGTGAAGTCTGGAGGGTGAATCAGAAGAAGCAGAAGAAGGAGAAGGAGAAGGTGAAGTATGGAGGGTGAATCAGAAGAAGCAGAAGAAGGAGAAGGAGAAGGTGAAGTCTGGAGGGTGAATCAGAAGAAGCAGAAGAAGTAGAAGGAGAAGGTGAAGTCTGGAGGGTGAATCAGAAGAAGTAGAAGAAGGAGAAGGAGAAGGTGAAGTCTGGAGGGTGAATCAGAAAAAGCAGAAGAAGGAGAAGGAGAAGGTGAAGTCAGGAGGGTGAATCAGAAGAAGCAGAAGAAGGAGAAGGAGAAGGTGAAGTCTGGAGGGTGAATCAGAAGAAGCAGAAGAAGGAGAAGGAGGAGGTGAAGACTGGAGGGTGAATCCGAAGAAGTAGAAGAAGGAGAAGGAGTAGGCGAAGTCTGTCGGGTGAATCAGAAGAAGCAGAAGAAGGAGAAGGAGAAGGTGAAGTCTGGAGGGTGAATCAGAAGAAGCAGAAGAAGGAGAAGGAGAAGATGAAGTCTGAAGGGTGAATCAGAAGAATTAGAAGAAGGAGAAGGAGAAGGTGAGGTCTGGAGGGTGAATCAGAAGAAGCAGAAGAAGGAGAAGGAGAAGGTGAAGTCTGAAGGGTGAATCAGAAGAAGCAGAAGAAGGAGAAGGAGAAGGTGAAGTCTGGAGGGTGAATCAGAAGAAGCAGAAGAAGGAGAAGGAGAAGGTGAAGTCTGGAGGGTGAATCAGAAGAAGCAGAAGAAGGAGAAGGAGAAGGTGAAGTCTGGAGGGTGAATCAGAAGAAGTAGAAGAAGGAGAAGGAGAAGGTGAAGACTGGGGGGTGAATCAGAAGAAGTAGAAGAAGGAGAAGGAGAAGGTGAAGTCTGGAGGGTGAATCAGAAGAAGCAGAAGAAGGAGAAGGAGAAGGAGAAGGTGAAGTCTGGAGGGTGAATCAGAAGATGCAGAAGAAGGAGAAGGAGAAGATGTAGTCTGGAGGGTGAATCAGAAGAAGTAGAAGAAGGAGAAGGAGAAGGTGAGGTCTGGAGGGTGAATCAGAAGAAGCAGAAGAAGGAGAAGGAGGAGGTGAAGTTTGGAGGGTGAATCAGAAGAAGCAGAAGAAGGAGAAGGAGAAGGTGAAGTCTGGAGGGTGAATCAGAAGAAGCAGAAGAAGGAGAAGGAGAAGGCGAAGTCAGGAGGGTGAATCAGAAGAAGCAGCAGAAGGAGAAGGAGAAGGTGAAGTTAGGAGAGTGAAGCAGAAGAAGCAGAAGAAGGAGAAGGAGAAGGTGAAGTCAGGGGGGTGAAGCAGAAGAAGTAGAAGAAGGAGAAGGAGAAGGTGAAGTCAGGAGGGTGAAGCAGAAGAAGCAGAAGAAGGAGAAGGAGAAAGTGAAGTCTGGAGGGTGAATCAGAAGAAGCAGAAGAAGGAGAAGGAGAAGGTGAAGTATGGAGGGTGAATCAGAAGAAGCAGAAGAAGGAGAAGGAGAAGGTGAAGTCTGGAGGGTGAATCAGAAGAAGTAGAAGAAGGAGAAGGAGAAGGTGAAGTCTGGAGGGTGAATCAGAAGAAGTAGAAGAAGGAGAAGGAGAAGGTGAAGTCTGGAGGGTGAATCAGAAAAAGCAGAAGAAGGAGAAGGAGAAGGTGAAGTCAGGAGGGTGAATCAGAAGAAGCAGAAGAAGGAGAAGGAGAAGGTGAAGTCTGGAGGGTGAATCAGAAGAAGCAGAAGAAGGAAAAGGAGGAGGTTAAGACTGGAGGGTGAATCAGAAGAAGTAGATGAAGGAGAAGGAGAAGGTGAAGTCTGGAGGGTGAATCAGAAGAAGTAGAAGAAGGAGAAGGAGAAGGCGAAGTCTGTAGGGTGAATCAGAAGAAGCAGAAGAAGGAGAAGGAGAAGGTGAAGTCTGGAGAGTGAATCAGAAGAAGCAGAAGAAGGAGAAGGAGAAGGTGAAGTCTGAAGGGTGAATCAGAAGAATTAGAAGAAGGAGAAGGAGAAGGTGAGGTCTGGAGGGTGAATCAGAAGAAGCAGAAGAAGGAGAAGGAGAAGGTGAAGTCTGAAGGGTGAATCAGAAGAATTAGAAGAAGGAGAAGGAGAAGGTGAGGTCTGGAGGGTGAATCAGAAGAAGCAGAAGAAGGAGAAGGAGAAGGTGAAGTCAGGAGGGTGAATCAGAAGAAGGAGAAGAAGGAGAAGGAGAAGGTGAAGTCTGGAGGGTGAATCAGAAGAAGTAGAAGAAGGATAAGGAGAAGGTGAAGTCTGGAGGGTGAATCAGAAGAAGTAGAAGAAGGAGAAGGAGAAGGTGAAATCTGGAGGGTGAATCAGAAGAAGCAGAAGAAGGAGAAGGAGAAGGTGAAGTCTGGAGGGTGAATCAGAAGAAGTAGAAGAAGGAGAAGGAGAAGGTGAAGTCTGGAGCGTGAATCAGAAGAAGTAGAAGAAGGGGAAGGAGAAGGTGAAGTCTGGAGGGTGAATCAGAAGAAGTAGAAGAAGGAGAAGGAGAAGGTGTAGTCTGGAGGGTGAATCAGAAGAAGTAGACGAAGGAGAAGGAGAAGGTGAAGTCTGGAGGGTGAATCAGAAGAAGCAAAAGAAGGAGAAGGAGAAGGTGAAGTCTGGAGGGTGAATCAGAAGAAGTAGAAGAAGGAGAAGGAGAAGGTGAAGTCTGGAGGGTGAATCAGAAGGAGCAGAAGAAGGAGAAGGAGAAGGTGAAGTCTGGAGGGTGAATCAGAAGAAGCAGAAGAAGGAGAAGGAGAAGGTGAAGTCTGGAGGGTGAATCAGAAGAAGCAGAAGAAGGAGAAGGAGAAGATGAAGTCTGGAGGGTGAATCAGAAGAAGCAGAAGAAGTAGAAGGAGAAGGTGAAGTCTGGAGGGTGAATCAGAAGAAGTAGAAGAAGGAGAAGGAGAAGGTGAAGTCTGGAGCGTGAATCAGAAGAAGCAGAAGAAGGAGAAGGAGAAGGTGAAGTCAGGAGGGTGAATCAGCAGAAGAAGGAGAAGGAGATGGTGAAGACTGGAGGGTGAATCAGAAGAAGTAGAAGAAGGAGAAGGAGAAGGTGAAGTCTGAGGGGTACATCAGAAGAAGTAGAAGAAGGAGAAGGAGAAGGCGAAGTCTGGAGGGTGAATCAGAAGAAGCAGAAGAAGGAGAAGGAGAAGGAGAAGTCTGGAGGGTAAATCAGAAGAAGCAGAAGAAGGAGAAGGAGCAGATGAAGTCTGGAGGGTGAATCAGAAGAAGTAGAAGAAGGAGAAGGAGAAGGTGAGGTCTGGAGGGTGAATCAGAAGAAGCAGAAGAAGGAGAAGGAGAAGGTGAATGCTGAAGGGTGAATCAGAAGAAGCAGAAGAAGGAGAAGGAGAAGGTGAAGTCTGGAGGGTGAATCAGAAGAAGCAGAAGAAGGAGAAGGAGAAGGAGAAGGTGAAGTCTGGAGGGTGAATCAGAAGAAGCAGTTGAAGGAGAAGGAGAAGGTGAAGTCTGGAGGGTGAATCAGAAGAAGTAGAAGAAGGAGAAGGAGAAGGTGAAGTCTGGAGGGTGAATCAGAAGAAGTAGAAGAAGGAGAAGGAGAAGGTGAAGTCTGGAGGGTGAATCAGAAGAAGCAGAAGAAGGAGAAGGAGAAGGTGAAGTCTGGAGGGTGAATCAGAAGAAGCAGAAGAAGGAGAAGGAGAAGATGAAGTCTGGAGGGTGAATCAGAAGAAGTAGAAGAAGGAGAAGGAGAAGGTGAAGTCTGGAGGGTGAATCAGAAGAAGCAGAAGAAGGAGAAGGAGAAGGTGAAGTCTGGAGGGTGAATCAGAAGAAGCAGAATAAGGAGAAGGAGAAGGTGAAGTCTGGAGGGTGAATCAGAAGAAGCAGAAGAAGGAGAAGGAGAAGATGAAGTCTGGAGGGTGAATCAGAAGAAGCAGAATAAGGAGAAGGAGAAGATGAAGTCTGGAGGGTGAATCAGAAGAAGCAGAAGAAGGAGAAGGAGAAGCAGAAGGTGAAGTCTGGAGGGTGAATCAGAAGAAGTAGAAGAAGGAGAAGGAGAAGGTGAAGTCTGGAGGGTGAAGCAGAAGAAGTAGAAGAAGGAGAAGTTGAAGGTGAAGTCAGGAGGGTGAATCAGAAGAAGTAGAAGAAGGAGAAGGAGAAGGTGAAGTTAGGAGGGTGAATCAGAAGAAGGAGAAGGAGGAGGTGAAGTCTGGAGGGTGAATCAGAAGAAGCAGAAGAAGGAGAAGGAGAAGGTGAAGTCTGGAGGGTGAATCAGAAGAAGCAGAAGAAAGAGAAGGAGAAGGTGAAGTCTGGAGGGTGAAGCAGAAGAAGCAGAAGAAGCAGAATGAGAAGGTGAAGGCTGGAGGGTGAATCAGAAGAAGTAGAAGAAGGAGAAGGAGAAGGTGAAGTCTGGAGGGTGAATCAGAAGAAGCAGAAGAAGGAGAAGGAGAAGGTGAAGTCTGGAGGGTGAATCAGAAGAAGCAGAAGAAGGCGAAGGAGAAGGTGAAGTCTGGAGGGTGAATCAGAAGAAGCAGAAGAAGGAGAAGGAGAAGGCCAAGTCAGGAGGGTGAATCAGAAGAAGCCGCAGAAGGAGAACGAGAAGGTGAAGTTAGGAGAGTGAATCAGAAGAAGCAGAAGAAGGAGAAGGAGAAGGTGAAGTCAGGGGGGTGAAGCAGAAGAAGTAGAAGAAGGAGAAGGAGAAGGTGAAGTCAGGAGGGTGAAGCAGAAGAAGCAGAAGAAGGAGAAGGAGAAGGTGAAGTCTGGAGGGCGCAGCAGAAGAAGCAGAAGAAGGAGAAGGAGAAGGTGAAGTCTGGAGGGTGAAGCAGAAGAAGCAGAAGAAGGAGAAGGAGAAGGTGAAGTCTGGAGGGTGAATCAGAAGAAGAAGAAGAAGGAGAAGGAGAAGGTGAAGTCAGGAGGGTGAAGCAGAAGAAGCAGAAGAAGGAGAAGGAGAAGGTGAAGTCTGGAGGGTGAAGCAGAAGAAGCAGAAGAAGGAGAAGGAGAAGGTGAAGTCTGGAGCGTGAAGCAGAAGAAGCAGAAGAAGGAGAAGGAGAAGGTGAAGTCTGGAGGGTGAATCAGAAGAAGTAGAAGAAGGAGAAGGAGAAGGTGAAGTCAGGAGGGTGAAGCAGAAGAAGCAGAAGAAGGAGAAGGAGAAGGTGAAGTCTGGAGTGTGAAGCAGAAGAAGCAGGAGAAGGAGAAGGAGAAGGTGAAGTCTGGAGGGTGAAGCAGAAGAAGCAGAAGAAGGAGAAGGAGAAAGTGAAGTCAGGAGGGTGAATCAGAAGAAGTAGAAGAAGGAGAAGGAGAAGGTGAAGTCTGGAGGGTGAATCAGAAGAAGTAGAAGAAGGAGAAGGAGAAGGTGAAGGCTGGAGGGTGAATCAGAAGAAGTAGAAGAAGGAGAAGGAGAAGATGAAGTCTGGAGGGTGAATCAGAAGAAGCAGAAGAAGGAGAAGGAGAAGGTGAAGTCTGGAGGGAGAAGCAGAAGAAGAAGAAGAAGGAGAAGGAGAAGGTGAAGTCTGGAGGGTGAATCAGAAGAAGTAGAAGAAGGAGAAGGAAAAGGTGAAGTCTGGAGGGTTAATCAGAAGAAGTAGAAGAAGGAGAAGGAGAAGGTGAAGTCTGGAGGGTGAATCAGAAGAAGCAGAAGAAGGAGAAGGAGAAGTTGAAGTCTGGAGGCTGAAGCGGAAGAAGTAGAAGAAGGAGAAGGAGAAGGTGTAGTCTGGAGGGTGAATCAGAAGAAGTAGACGAAGGAGAAGTAGAAGGTGAAGTCTGGAGGGTGAATCAGAAGAAGCAGAAGAAGGAGAAGGAGAAGGTGAAGTCTGGAGGGTGAATGAGAAGAAGTAGAAGAAGGAGAAGGAGAAGGTGAAGTCTGGAGGGAGAATCAGAAGAAGCAGAAGAAGGAGAAGGAGAAAGTGAAGTCTGGAGGGTGAATCAGAAGAAGCAGAAGAAGGAGAAGGAGAAGGTGAAGTATGGAGGGTGAATCAGAAGAAGCAGAAGAAGGAGAAGGAGAAGGTGAAGTCTGGAGGGTGAATCAGAAGAAGCAGAAGAAGTAGAAGGAGAAGGTGAAGTCTGGAGGGTGAATCAGAAGAAGTAGAAGAAGGAGAAGGAGAAGGTGAAGTCTGGAGGGTGAATCAGAAAAAGCAGAAGAAGGAGAAGGAGAAGGTGAAGTCAGGAGGGTGAATCAGAAGAAGCAGAAGAAGGAGAAGGAGAAGGTGAAGTCTGGAGGGTGAATCAGAAGAAGCAGAAGAAGGAGAAGGAGGAGGTGAAGACTGGAGGGTGAATCAGAAGAAGTAGAAGAAGGAGAAGGAGTAGGCGAAGTCTGTAGGGTGAATCAGAAGAAGCAGAAGAAGGAGAAGGAGAAGGTGAAGTCTGGAGGGTGAATCAGAAGAAGCAGAAGAAGGAGAAGGAGAAGATGAAGTCTGAAGGGTGAATCAGAAGAATTAGAAGAAGGAGAAGGAGAAGGTGAGGTCTGGAGGGTGAATCAGAAGAAGCAGAAGAAGGAGAAGGAGAAGGTGAAGTCTGAAGGGTGAATCAGAAGAAGCAGAAGAAGGAGAAGGAGAAGGTGAAGTCTGGAGGGTGAATCAGAAGAAGCAGAAGAAGGAGAAGGAGAAGGTGAAGTCTGGAGGGTGAATCAGAAGAAGCAGAAGAAGGAGAAGGAGAAGGTGAAGTCTGGAGGGTGAATCAGAAGAAGTAGAAGAAGGAGAAGGAGAAGGTGAAGACTGGGGGGTGAATCAGAAGAAGTAGAAGAAGGAGAAGGAGAAGGTGAAGTCTGGAGGGTGAATCAGAAGAAGCAGAAGAAGGAGAAGGAGAAGGAGAAGGTGAAGTCTGGAGGGTGAATCAGAAGAAGCAGAAGAAGGAGAAGGAGAAGATGTAGTCTGGAGGGTGAATCAGAAGAAGTAGAAGAAGGAGAAGGAGAAGGTGAGGTCTGGAGGGTGAATCAGAAGAAGCAGAAGAAGGAGAAGGAGGAGGTGAAGTTTGGAGGGTGAATCAGAAGAAGCAGAAGAAGGAGAAGGAGAAGGTGAAGTCTGGAGGGTGAATCAGAAGAAGCAGAAGAAGGAGAAGGAGAAGGCGAAGTCAGGAGGGTGAATCAGAAGAAGCAGCAGAAGGAGAAGGAGAAGGTGAAGTTAGGAGAGTGAAGCAGAAGAAGCAGAAGAAGGAGAAGGAGAAGGTGAAGTCAGGGGGGTGAAGCAGAAGAAGTAGAAGAAGGAGAAGGAGAAGGTGAAGTCAGGAGGGTGAAGCAGAAGAAGCAGAAGAAGGAGAAGGAGAAGGTGAGGTCTGGAGGGCGCAGCAGAAGAAGCAGGAGAAGGAGAAGGAGAAGGTGAAGTCTGGAGGGTGAAGCAGAAGAAGCAGAAGAAGGAGAAGGAGAAAGTGAAGTCAGGAGGGTGAATCAGAAGAAGTAGAAGAAGGAGAAGGAGAAGGTGAAGTCTGGAGGGTGAATCAGAAGAAGTAGAAGAAGGAGAAGGAGAAGGTGAAGGCTGGAGGGTGAATCAGAAGAAGTAGAAGAAGGAGAAGGAGAAGATGAAGTCTGGAGGGTGAATCAGAAGAAGTAGAAGAAGGAGAAGGAGAAGGTGAAGTCTGGAGGGTGAATCAGAAAAAGCAGAAGAAGGAGAAGGAGAAGGTGAAGTCAGGAGGGTGAATCAGAAGAAGCAGAAGAAGGAGAAGGAGAAGGTGAAGTCTGGAGGGTGAATCAGAAGAAGCAGAAGAAGGAGAAGGAGGAGGTGAAGACTGGAGGGTGAATCAGAAGAAGTAGATGAAGGAGAAGGAGAAGGTGAAGTCTGGAGGGTGAATCAGAAGAAGTAGAAGAAGGAGAAGGAGAAGGCGAAGTCTGTAGGGTGAATCAGAAGAAGCAGAAGAAGGAGAAGGAGAAGGTGAAGTCTGGAGGGTGAATCAGAAGAAGCAGAAGAAGGAGAAGGAGAAGATGAAGTCTGGAGGGTGAATCAGAAGAATTAGAAGAAGGAGAAGGAGAAGGTGAGGTCTGGAGGGTGAATCAGAAGAAGCAGAAGAAGGAGAAGGAGAAGGTGAAGTCTGAAGGGTGAATCAGAAGAAGCAGAAGAAGGAGAAGGAGAAGGTGAAGTCTGGAGGGTGAATCAGAAGAAGCAGAAGAAGGAGAAGGAGAAGGTGTAGTCTGGAGGGTGAATCAGAAGCAGCAGAAGAAGGAGAAGGAGAAGATGAAGTCTGGAGGGTGAATCAGAAGAAGCAGAAGAAGGAGAAGGAGAAGGCCAAGTCAGGAGGGTGAATCAGAAGAAGCAGCAGAAGGAGAACGAGAAGGTGAAGTTAGGAGAGTGAATCAGAAGAAGCAGAAGAAGGAGAAGGAGAAGGTGAAGTCAGGGGGGTGAAGCAGAAGAAGTAGAAGAAGGAGAAGGAGAAGGTGAAGTCAGGAGGGTGAAGCAGAAGAAGCAGAAGAAGGAGAAGGAGAAGGTGAAGTCTGGAGGGCGCAGCAGAAGAAGCAGAAGAAGGAGAAGGAGAAGTTGAAGTCTGGAGGGTGAAGCAGAAGAAGCAGAAGAAGGAGAAGGAGAAGGTGAAGTCTGGAGGGTGAATCAGAAGAAGAAGAAGAAGGAGAAGGAGAAGGTGAAGTCAGGAGGGTGAAGCAGAAGAAGCAGAAGAAGGAGAAGGAGAAGGTGAAGTCTGGAGGGTGAATCAGAAGAAGCAGAAGAAGCAGAATGAGAAGGTGAAGGCTGGAGGGTGAATCAGAAGAAGTAGAAGAAGGAGAAGGAGAAGGTGAAGTCTGGGGGTTAATCAGAAGAAGTAGAAGAAGGAGAAGGAGAAGGTGAAGTCTGGAGGGTGAATCAGAAGAAGCAGAAGAAGGAGAAGGAGAAGGTGAAGTCTGGAGGGTGAATCAGAAGAAGCAGAAGAAGGAGAAGGAGAAGATGAAGTCTGGAGGGTGAATCAGAAGAAGCAGAAGAAGGAGAAGGAGAAGGCCAAGTCAGGAGGGTGAATCAGAAGAAGCAGCAGAAGGAGAACGAGAAGGTGAAGTTAGGAGAGTGAATCAGAAGAAGCAGAAGAAGGAGAAGGAGAAGGTGAAGTCAGGGGGGTGAAGCAGAAGAAGTAGAAGAAGGAGAAGGAGAAGGTGAAGTCAGGAGGGTGAAGCAGAAGAAGCAGAAGAAGGAGAAGGAGAAGGTGAAGTCAGGAGGGCGCAGCAGAAGAAGCAGAAGAAGGAGAAGGAGAAGGTGAAGTCTGGAGGGTGAAGCAGAAGAAGCAGAAGAAGGAGAAGGAGAAGGTGAAGTCTGGAGGGTGAATCAGAAGAAGAAGAAGAAGGAGAAGGAGAAGGTGAAGTCAGGAGGGTGAAGCAGAAGAAGCAGAAGAAGGAGAAGGAGAAGGTGAAGTCTGGAGGGTGAAGCAGAAGAAGCAGAAGAAGGAGAAGGAGAAGGTGAAGTCTGGAGCGTGAAGCAGAAGAAGCAGAAGAAGGAGAAGGAGAAGGTGAAGTCTGGAGGGTGAATCAGAAGAAGTAGAAGAAGGAGAAGGAGAAGGTGAAGTCAGGAGGGTGAAGCAGAAGAAGCAGAAGAAGGAGAAGGAGAAGGTGAAGTCTGGAGGGTGAAGCAGAAGAAGCAGGAGAAGGAGAAGGAGAAGGTGAAGTCTGGAGGGTGAAGCAGAAGAAGCAGAAGAAGGAGAAGGAGAAAGTGAAGTCAGGAGGGTGAATCAGAAGAAGTAGAAGAAGGAGAAGGAGAAGGTGAAGTCTGGAGGGTGAATCAGAAGAAGTAGAAGAAGGAGAAGGAGAAGGTGAAGGCTGGAGGGTGAATCAGAAGAAGTAGAAGAAGGAGAAGGAGAAGATGAAGTCTGGAGGGTGAATCAGAAGAAGCAGAAGAAGGAGAAGGAGAAGGTGAAGTCTGGAGGGAGAAGCAGAAGAAGAAGGAGAAGGAGAAGGAGAAGGTGAAGTCTGGAGGGTGAATCAGAAGAAGTAGAAGAAGGAGAAGGAAAAGGTGAAGTCTGGAGGGTTAATCAGAAGAAGTAGAAGAAGGAGAAGGAGAAGGTGAAGTCTGGAGGGTGAATCAGAAGAAGCAGAAGAAGGAGAAGGAGAAGTTGAAGTCTGGAGGCTGAATCGGAAGAAGTAGAAGAAGGAGAAGTAGAAGGTGAAGTCTGGAGGGTGAATCAGAAGAAGCAGAAGAAGGAGAAGGAGAAGGTGAAGTCTGGAGGGTGAATGAGAAGAAGTAGAAGAAGGAGAAGGAGAAGGTGAAGTCTGGAGGGAGAATCAGAAGAAGCAGAAGAAGGAGAAGGAGAAAGTGAAGTCTGGAGGGTGAATCAGAAGAAGCAGAAGAAGGAGAAGGAGAAGGTGAAGTATGGAGGGTGAATCAGAAGAAGCAGAAGAAGGAGAAGGAGAAGGTGAAGTCTGGAGGGTGAATCAGAAGAAGCAGAAGAAGTAGAAGGAGAAGGTGAAGTCTGGAGGGTGAATCAGAAGAAGTAGAAGAAGGAGAAGGAGAAGGTGAAGTCTGGAGGGTGAATCAGAAAAAGCAGAAGAAGGAGAAGGAGAAGGTGAAGTCAGGAGGGTGAATCAGAAGAAGCAGAAGAAGGAGAAGGAGAAGGTGAAGTCTGGAGGGTGAATCAGAAGAAGCAGAAGAAGGAGAAGGAGGAGGTGAAGACTGGAGGGTGAATCAGAAGAAGTAGATGAAGGAGAAGGAGAAGGTGAAGTCTGGAGGGTGAATCAGAAGAAGTAGAAGAAGGAGAAGGAGAAGGCGAAGTCTGTAGGGTGAATCAGAAGAAGCAGAAGAAGGAGAAGGAGAAGGTGAAGTCTGGAGGGTGAATCAGAAGAAGCAGAAGAAGGAGAAGGAGAAGATGAAGTCTGAAGGGTGAATCAGAAGAATTAGAAGAAGGAGAAGGAGAAGGTGAGGTCTGGAGGGTGAATCAGAAGAAGCAGAAGAAGGAGAAGGAGAAGGTGAAGTCTGAAGGGTGAATCAGAAGAAGCAGAAGAAGGAGAAGGAGAAGGTGAAGTCTGGAGGGTGACTCAGAAGAAGCAGAAGAAGGAGAAGGAGAAGGTGAAGTCTGGAGGGTGAATCAGAAGAAGCAGAAGAAGGAGAAGGAGAAGGTGAAGTCTGGAGGGTGAATCAGAAGAAGTAGAAGAAGGAGAAGGAGAAGGTGAAGACTGGGGGGTGAATCAGAAGAAGTAGAAGAAGGAGAAGGAGAAGGTGAAGTCTGGAGGGTGAATCAGAAGAAGCAGAAGAAGGAGAAGGAGAAGGTGAAGTCTGGAGGGTGAATCAGAAGAAGCAGAAGAAGGAGAAGGAGAAGATGTAGTCTGGAGGGTGAATCAGAAGAAGTAGAAGAAGGAGAAGGAGAAGGTGAGGTCTGGAGGGTGAATCAGAAGAAGCAGAAGAAGGAGAAGGAGGAGGTGAAGTTTGGAGGGTGAATCAGAAGAAGCAGCAGAAGGAGAAGGAGAAGGTGAAGTTAGGAGAGTGAAGCAGAAGAAGCAGAAGAAGGAGAAGGAGAAGGTGAAGTCAGGGGGGTGAAGCAGAAGAAGTAGAAGAAGGAGAAGGAGAAGGTGAAGTCAGGAGGGTGAAGCAGAAGAAGCAGAAGAAGGAGAAGGAGAAAGTGAAGTCAGGAGGGTGAATCAGAAGAAGTAGAAGAAGGAGAAGGAGAAGATGTAGTCTGGAGGGTGAATCAGAAGAAGTAGAAGAAGGAGAAGGAGAAGGTGAGGTCTGGAGGGTGAATCAGAAGAAGCAGAAGAAGGAGAAGGAGGAGGTGAAGTCTGGAGGGTGAATCAGAAGAAGTAGAAGAAGGAGAAGGAGAAGGTGAAGTCTGGAGGGTGAATCAGAAGAAGCAGAAGAAGGAGAAGGAGAAGGTGAAGTCTGGAGGGTGAATCAGAAGAAGCAGAAGAAGGAGAAGGAGAAGATGTAGTCTGGAGGGTGAATCAGAAGAAGTAGAAGAAGGAGAAGGAGAAGGTGAGGTCTGGAGGGTGAATCAGAAGAAGCAGAAGAAGGAGAAGGAGGAGGTGAAGTTTGGAGGGTGAATCAGAAGAAGCAGAAGAAGGAGAAGGAGAAGGTGAAGTCTGGAGGGTGAATCAGAAGAAGCAGAAGAAGGAGAAGGAGAAGGCGAAGTCAGGAGGGTGAATCAGAAGAAGCAGCAGAAGGAGAAGGAGAAGGTGAAGTTAGGAGAGTCAAGCAGAAGAAGCAGAAGAAGGAGAAGGAGAAGGTGAAGTCAGGGGGGTGAAGCAGAAGAAGTAGAAGAAGGAGAAGGAGAAGGTGAAGTCAGGAGGGTGAAGCAGAAGAAGCAGAAGAAGGAGAAGGAGAAGGTGAGGTCTGGAGGGCGCAGCAGAAGAAGCAGGAGAAGGAGAAGGAGAAGGTGAAGTCTGGAGGGTGAAGCAGAAGAAGCAGAAGAAGGAGAAGGAGAAAGTGAAGTCAGGAGGGTGAATCAGAAGAAGTAGAAGAAGGAGAAGGAGAAGGTGAAGTCTGGAGGGTGAATCAGAAGAAGTAGAAGAATGAGAAGGAGAAGGTGAAGGCTGGAGGGTGAATCAGAAGAAGTAGAAGAAGGAGAAGGAGAAGATGAAGTCTGGAGGGTGAATCAGAAGAAGTAGAAGAAGGAGAAGGAGAAGGTGAAGTCTGGAGGGTGAATCAGAAAAAGCAGAAGAAGGAGAAGGAGAAGGTGAAGTCAGGAGGGTGAATCAGAAGAAGCAGAAGAAGGAGAAGGAGAAGGTGAAGTCTGGAGGGTGAATCAGAAGAAGCAGAAGAAGGAGAAGGAGGAGGTGAAGACTGGAGGGTGAATCAGAAGAAGTAGATGAAGGAGAAGGAGAAGGTGAAGTCTGGAGGGTGAATCAGAAGAAGTAGAAGAAGGAGAAGGAGAAGGCGAAGTCTGTAGGGTGAATCAGAAGAAGCAGAAGAAGGAGAAGGAGAAGGTGAAGTCTGGAGGGTGAATCAGAAGAAGCAGAAGAAGGAGAAGGAGAAGATGTAGTCTGGAGGGTGAATCAGAAGAAGTAGAAGAAGGAGAAGGAGAAGGTGAGGTCTGGAGGGTGAATCAGAAGAAGCAGAAGAAGGAGAAGGAGGAGGTGAAGTTTGGAGGGTGAATCAGAAGAAGCAGCAGAAGGAGAAGGAGAAGGTGAAGTTAGGAGAGTGAAGCAGAAGAAGCAGAAGAAGGAGAAGGAGAAGGTGAAGTCAGGGGGGTGAAGCAGAAGAAGTAGAAGAAGGAGAAGGAGAAGGTGAAGTCAGGAGGGTGAAGCAGAAGAAGCAGAAGAAGGAGAAGGAGAAAGTGAAGTCAGGTTAGTGAATCAGAAGAAGTAGAAGAAGGAGAAGGAGAAGATGTAGTCTGGAGGGTGAATCAGAAGAAGTAGAAGAAGGAGAAGGAGAAGGTGAGGTCTGGAGGGTGAATCAGAAGAAGCAGAAGAAGGAGAAGGAGGAGGTGAAGTCTGGAGGGTGAATCAGAAGAAGTAGAAGAAGGAGAAGGAGAAGGTGAAGTCTGGAGGGTGAATCAGAAGAAGCAGAAGAAGGAGAAGGAGAAGGTGAAGTCTGGAGGGTGAATCAGAAGAAGCAGAAGAAGGAGAAGGAGAAGATGTAGTCTGGAGGGTGAATCAGAAGAAGTAGAAGAAGGAGAAGGAGAAGGTGAGGTCTGGAGGGTGAATCAGAAGAAGCAGAAGAAGGAGAAGGAGGAGGTGAAGTTTGGAGGGTGAATCAGAAGAAGCAGAAGAAGGAGAAGGAGAAGGTGAAGTCTGGAGGGTGAATCAGAAGAAGCAGAAGAAGGAGAAGGAGAAGGCGAAGTCAGGAGGGTGAATCAGAAGAAGCAGCAGAAGGAGAAGGAGAAGGTGAAGTTAGGAGAGTGAAGCAGAAGAAGCAGAAGAAGGAGAAGGAGAAGGTGAAGTCAGGGGGGTGAAGCAGAAGAAGTAGAAGAAGGAGAAGGAGAAGGTGAAGTCAGGAGGGTGAAGCAGAAGAAGCAGAAGAAGGAGAAGGAGAAGGTGAGGTCTGGAGGGCGCAGCAGAAGAAGCAGGAGAAGGAGAAGGAGAAGGTGAAGTCTGGAGGGTGAAGCAGAAGAAGCAGAAGAAGGAGAAGGAGAAAGTGAAGTCAGGAGGGTGAATCAGAAGAAGTAGAAGAAGGAGAAGGAGAAGGTGAAGTCTGGAGGGTGAATCAGAAGAAGTAGAAGAATGAGAAGGAGAAGGTGAAGGCTGGAGGGTGAATCAGAAGAAGTAGAAGAAGGAGAAGGAGAAGATGAAGTCTGGAGGGTGAATCAGAAGAAGTAGAAGAAGGAGAAGGAGAAGGTGAAGTCTGGAGGGTGAATCAGAAAAAGCAGAAGAAGGAGAAGGAGAAGGTGAAGTCAGGAGGGTGAATCAGAAGAAGCAGAAGAAGGAGAAGGAGAAGGTGAAGTCTGGAGGGTGAATCAGAAGAAGCAGAAGAAGGAGAAGGAGGAGGTGAAGACTGGAGGGTGAATCAGAAGAAGTAGATGAAGGAGAAGGAGAAGGTGAAGTCTGGAGGGTGAATCAGAAGAAGTAGAAGAAGGAGAAGGAGAAGGCGAAGTCTGTAGGGTGAATCAGAAGAAGCAGAAGAAGGAGAAGGAGAAGGTGAAGTCTGAAGGGTGAATCAGAAGAAGCAGAAGAAGGAGAAGGAGAAGATGAAGTCTGGAGGGTGAATCAGAAGAAGCAGAAGAAGGAGAAGGAGAAGGTGAAGTCTGGAGGGTGAATCAGAAGAAGCAGAAGAAGGAGAAGGAGAAGGTGAAGTCTGGAGGGTGAATCAGAAGAAGCAGAAGAAGGAGAAGGAGAAGGTGAAGTCTGGAGGGTGAATCAGAAGAAGTAGAAGAAGGAGAAGGAGAAGGTGAAGACTGGGGGGTGAATCAGAAGAAGTAGAAGAAGGAGAAGCAGAAGGTGAAGTCTGGAGGGTGAATCAGAAGAAGCAGAAGAAGGAGAAGGAGAAGGTGAAGTCTGGAGGGTGAATCAGAAGAAGCAGAAGAAGGAGAAGGAGAAGATGTAGTCTGGAGGGTGAATCAGAAGAAGTAGAAGAAGGAGAAGGAGAAGGTGAGGTCTGGAGGGTGAATCAGAAGAAGCAGAAGAAGGAGAAGGAGGAGGTGAAGTCTGGAGGGTGAATCAGAAGAAGCAGAAGAAGGAGAAGGAGAAGGTGAAGTCTGGAGGGTGAATCAGAAGAAGCAGAAGAAGGAGAAGGAGAAGGCGAAGTCAGGAGGGTGAATCAGAAGAAGCAGCAGAAGGAGAAGGAGAAGGTGAAGTTAGGAGAGTGAAGCAGAAGAAGCAGAAGAAGGAGAAGGAGAAGGTGAAGTCAGGGGGGTGAAGCAGAAGAAGTAGAAGAAGGAGAAGGAGAAGGTGAAGTCAGGACGGTGAAGCAGAAGAAGCAGGAGAAGGAGAAGGAGAAGGTGAAGTCTGGAGGGTGAAGCAGAAGAAGCAGAAGAAGGAGAAGGAGAAAGTGAAGTCAGGAGGGTGAATCAGAAGAAGTAGAAGAAGGAGAAGGAGAAGGTGAAGTCTGGAGGGTGAATCAGAAGAAGTAGAAGAAGGAGAAGGAGAAGGTGAAGGCTGGAGGGTGAATCAGAAGAAGTAGAAGAAGGAGAAGGAGAAGATGAAGTCTGGAGGGTGAATCAGAAGAAGCAGAAGAAGGAGAAGGAGAAGGTGAAGTCTGGAGGGAGAAGCAGAAGAAGAAGAAGAAGGAGAAGGAGAAGGTGAAGTCTGGAGGGTGAATCAGAAGAAGTAGAAGAAGGAGAAGGAAAAGGTGAAGTCTGGAGGGTTAATCAGAAGAAGTAGAAGAAGGAGAAGGAGAAGGTGAAGTCTGGAGGGTGAATCAGAAGAAGCAGAAGAAGGAGAAGGAGAAGTTGAAGTCTGGAGGCTGAATCGGAAGAAGTAGAAGAAGGAGAAGGAGAAGGTGTAGTCTGGAGGGTGAATCAGAAGAAGTAGACGAAGGAGAAGTAGAAGGTGAAGTCTGGAGGGTGAATCAGAAGAAGCAGAAGAAGGAGAAGGAGAAGGTGACGTCTGGAGGGTGAATGAGAAGAAGTAGAAGAAGGAGAAGGAGAAGGTGAAGTCTGGAGGGAGAATCAGAAGAAGCAGAAGAAGGAGAAGGAGAAAGTGAAGTCTGGAGGGTGAATCAGAAGAAGCAGAAGAAGGAGAAGGAGAAGGTGAAGTATGGAGGGTGAATCAGAAGAAGCAGAAGAAGGAGAAGGAGAAGGTGAAGTCTGGAGGGTGAATCAGAAGAAGCAGAAGAAGTAGAAGGAGAAGGTGAAGTCTGGAGGGTGAATCAGAAGAAGTAGAAGAAGGAGAAGGAGAAGGTGAAGTCTGGAGGGTGAATCAGAAAAAGCAGAAGAAGGAGAAGGAGAAGGTGAAGTCAGGAGGGTGAATCAGAAGAAGCAGAAGAAGGAGAAGGAGAAGGTGAAGTCTGGAGGGTGAATCAGAAGAAGCAGAAGAAGGAGAAGGAGGAGGTGAAGACTGGAGGGTGAATCAGAAGAAGTAGATGAAGGAGAAGGAGAAGGTGAAGTCTGGAGGGTGAATCAGAAGAAGTAGAAGAAGGAGAAGGAGAAGGCGAAGTCTGTAGGGTGAATCAGAAGAAGCAGAAGAAGGAGAAGGAGAAGGTGAAGTCTGGAGGGTGAATCAGAAGAAGCAGAAGAAGGAGAAGGAGAAGATGAAGTCTGGAGGGTGAATCAGAAGAATTAGAAGAAGGAGAAGGAGAAGGTGAGGTCTGGAGGGTGAATCAGAAGAAGCAGAAGAAGGAGAAGGAGAAGGTGAAGTCTGAAGGGTGAATCAGAAGAAGCAGAAGAAGGAGAAGGAGAAGGTGAAGTCTGGAGGGTGAATCAGAAGAAGCAGAAGAAGGAGAAGGAGAAGGTGAAGTCTGGAGGGTGAATCAGAAGAAGCAGAAGAAGGAGAAGGAGAAGGTGAAGTCTGGAGGGTGAATCAGAAGAAGTAGAAGAAGGAGAAGGAGAAGGTGAAGACTGGGGGGTGAATCAGAAGAAGTAGAAGAAGGAGAAGGAGAAGGTGAAGTCTGGAGGGTGAATCAGAAGAAGCAGAAGAAGGAGAAGGAGAAGGTGAAGTCTGGAGGGTGAATCAGAAGAAGCAGAAGAAGGAGAAGGAGAAGATGTAGTCTGGAGGGTGAATCAGAAGAAGTAGAAGAAGGAGAAGGAGAAGGTGAGGTCTGGAGGGTGAATCAGAAGAAGCAGAAGAAGGAGAAGGAGGAGGTGAAGTCTGGAGGGTGAATCAGAAGAAGCAGAAGAAGGAGAAGGAGAAGGTGAAGTCTGGAGGGTGAATCAGAAGAAGCAGAAGAAGGAGAAGGAGAAGGCGAAGTCAGGAGGGTGAATCAGAAGAAGCAGCAGAAGGAGAAGGAGAAGGTGAAGTTAGGAGAGTGAAGCAGAAGAAGCAGAAGAAGGAGAAGGAGAAGGTGAAGTCAGGGGGGTGAAGCAGAAGAAGTAGAAGAAGGAGAAGGAGAAGGTGAAGTCAGGAGGGTGAAGCAGAAGAAGCAGAAGAAGGAGAAGGAGAAGGTGAGGTCTGGAGGGCGCAGCAGAAGAAGCAGAAGAAGGAGACGGAGAAGGTGAAGTCTGGAGGGTGAAGCAGAAGAAGCAGAAGAAGGAGAAGGAGAAGGTGAAGTCTGGAGGGTGAATCAGAAGAAGAAGAAGAAGGAGAAGGAGAAGGTGAAGTCAGGAGGGTGAAGCAGAAGAAGCAGAAGAAGGAGAAGGAGAAGGTGAAGTCTGGAGGGTGAAGCAGAAGAAGCAGAAGAAGGAGAAGGAGAAGGTGAAGTCTGGAGCGTGAAGCAGAAGAAGCAGAAGAAGGAGAAGGAGAAGGTGAAGTCTGGAGGGTGAATCAGAAGAAGTAGAAGAAGGAGAAGGAGAAGGTGAAGTCAGGAGGGTGAAGCAGAAGAAGCAGAAGAAGGAGAAGGAGAAGGTGAAGTCTGGAGGGTGAAGCAGAAGAAGCAGAAGAAGGAGAAGGAGAAGGTGAAGTCTGGAGGGTGAAGCAGAAGAAGCAGAAGAAGGAGAAGGAGAAAGTGAAGTCAGGAGGGTAAATCAGAAGAAGTAGAAGAAGGAGAAGGAGAAGGTGAAGTCTGGAGGGTGAATCAGAAGAAGTAGAAGAAGGAGAAGGAGAAGGTGAAGGCTGGAGGGTGAATCAGAAGAAGTAGAAGAAGGAGAAGGAGAAGGTGAAGTCTGGAGGGTGAATCAGAAGAAGCAGAAGAAGGAGAAGGAGAAGGTGAAGTCTGGAGGGAGAAGCAGAAGAAGAAGAAGAAGGAGAAGGAGAAGGTGAAGTCTGGAGGGTGAATCAGAAGAAGTAGAAGAAGGAGAAGGAAAAGGTGAAGTCTGGAGGGTGAATCAGAAGAAGTAGAAGAAGGAGAAGGAGAAGGTGAAGTCTGGAGGGTGAATCAGAAGAAGCAGAAGAAGGAGAAGGAGAAGGTGAAGTCTGGAGGGTCAATCAGAAGAAGTAGAAGAAGGAGAAGGAGAAGGTGTAGTCTGGAGGGCGAATCAGAAGAAGTAGACGAAGGAGAAGTAGAAGGTGAAGTCTGGAGGGTGAATCAGAAGAAGCAGAATAAGGAGAAGGAGAAGGTGAAGTCTGGAGGGTGAATGAGAAGAAGTAGAAGAAGGAGAAGGAGAAGGTGAAGTCTGGAGGGTGAATCAGAAGAAGCAGAAGAAGGAGAAGGAGAAGGTGAAGTCTGGAGGGTGAATCAGAAGAAGCAGAAGAAGGAGAAGGAGAAGATGAAGTCTGGAGGGTGAATCAGAAGAATTAGAAGAAGGAGAAGGAGAAGGTGAGGTCTGGAGGGTGAATCAGAAGAAGCAGAAGAAGGAGAAGGAGAAGGTGAAGTCTGAAGGGTGAATCAGAAGAAGCAGAAGAAGGAGAAGGAGAAGGTGAAGTCTGGAGGGTGAATCAGAAGAAGCAGAAGAAGGAGAAGGAGAAGGTGAAGTCTGGAGGGTGAATCAGAAGAAGCAGAAGAAGGAGAAGGAGAAGGTGAAGTCTGGAGGGTGAATCAGAAGAAGTAGAAGAAGGAGAAGGAGAAGGTGAAGACTGGGGGGTGAATCAGAAGAAGTAGAAGAAGGAGAAGGAGAAGGTGAAGTCTGGAGGGTGAATCAGAAGAAGCAGAAGAAGGAGAAGGAGAAGGTGAAGTCTGGAGGGTGAATCAGAAGAAGCAGAAGAAGGAGAAGGAGAAAGTGTAGTCTGGAGGGTGAATCAGAAGAAGTAGAAGAAGGAGAAGGAGAAGGTGAGGACTGGAGGGTGAATCAGAAGAAGCAGAAGAAGGAGAAGGAGGAGGTGAAGTCTGGAGGGTGAATCAGAAGAAGCAGAAGAAGGAGAAGGAGAAGGTGAAGTCTATAGGGTGAATCAGAAGAAGCAGAAGAAGGAGAAGGAGAAGGCGAAGTCAGGAGGGTGACTCAGAAGAAGCAGCAGAAGGAGAAGGAGAAGGTGAAGTTAGGAGAGTGAAGCAGAAGAAGCAGAAGAAGGAGAAGGAGAAGGTGAAGTCAGGGGGGTGAAGCAGAAGAAGTAGAAGAAGGAGAAGGAGAAGGTGAAGTCAGGAGGGTGAAGCAGAAGAAGCAGAAGAAGGAGAAGGAGAAGGTGAGGTCTGGAGGGCGCAGCAGAAGAAGCAGGAGAAGGAGAAGGAGAAGGTGAAGTCTGGAGGGTGAAGCAGAAGAAGCAGAAGAAGGAGAAGGAGAAAGTGAAGTCAGGAGGGTGAATCAGAAGAAGTAGAAGAAGGAGAAGGAGAAGGTGAAGTCTGGAGGGTGAATCAGAAGAATTAGAAGAAGGAGAAGGAGAAGGTGAAGGCTGGAGGGTGAATCAGAAGAAGTAGAAGAAGGAGAAGGAGAAGATGAAGTCTGGAGGGTGAATCAGAAGAAGCAGAAGAAGGAGAAGGAGAAGGTGAAGTCTGGAGGGAGAAGCAGAAGAAGAAGAAGAAGGAGAAGGAGAAGGTGAAGTCTGGAGGGTGAATCAGAAGAAGTAGAAGAAGGAGAAGGAAAAGGTGAAGTCTGGAGGGTTAATCAGAAGAAGTAGAAGAAGGAGAAGGAGAAGGTGAAGTCTGGAGGGTGAATCAGAAGAAGCAGAAGAAGGAGAAGGAGAAGTTGAAGTCTGGAGGCTGAATCGGAAGAAGTAGAAGAAGGAGAAGGAGAAGGTGTAGTCTGGAGGGTGAATCAGAAGAAGTAGACGAAGGAGAAGTAGAAGGTGAAGTCTGGAGGGTGAATCAGAAGAAGCAGAAGAAGGAGAAGGAGAAGGTGAAGTCTGGAGGGTGAATGAGAAGAAGTAAAAGAAGGAGAAGGAGAAGGTGAAGTCTGGAGGGAGAATCAGAAGAAGCAGAAGAAGGAGAAGGAGAAAGTGAAGTCTGGAGGGTGAATCAGAAGAAGCAGAAGAAGGAGAAGGAGAAGGTGAAGTATGGAGGGTGAATCAGAAGAAGCAGAAGAAGGAGAAGGAGAAGGTGAAGTCTGGAGGGTGAATCAGAAGAAGCAGAAGAAGTAGAAGGAGAAGGTGAAGTCTGGAGGGTGAATCAGAAGAAGTAGAAGAAGGAGAAGGAGAAGGTGAAGTCTGGAGGGTGAATCAGAAAAAGCAGAAGAAGGAGAAGGAGAATGTGAAGTCAGGAGGGTGAATCAGAAGAAGCAGAAGAAGGAGAAGGAGAATGTGAAGTCTGGAGGGTGAATCAGAAGAAGCAGAAGAAGGAGAAGGAGGAGGTGAAGACTGGAGGGTGAATCAGAAGAAGTAGATGAAGGAGAAGGAGAAGGTGAAGTCTGGAGGGTGAATCAGAAGAAGTAGAAGAAGGAGAAGGAGAAGGCGAAGTCTGTAGGGTGAATCAGAAGAAGCAGAAGAAGGAGAAGGAGAAGGTGAAGTCTGGAGGGTGAATCAGAAGAAGCAGAAGAAGGAGAAGGAGAAGATGAAGTCTGGAGGGTGAATCAGAAGAATTAGAAGAAGGAGAAGGAGAAGGTGAGGTCTGGAGGGTGAATCAGAAGAAGCGGAAGAAGGAGAAGGAGAAGGTGAAGTCTGAAGGGTGAATCAGAAGAAGCAGAAGAAGGAGAAGGAGAAGGTGAAGTCTGGAGGGTGAATCAGAAGAAGCAGAAGAAGGAGAAGGAGAAGGTGAAGTCTGGAGGGTGAATCAGAAGAAGCAGAAGAAGGAGAAGGAGAAGGTGAAGTCTGGAGGGTGAATCAGAAGAAGTAGAAGAAGGAGAAGGAGAAGGTGAAGACTGGGGGGTGAATCAGAAGAAGTAGAAGAAGGAGAAGGAGAAGGTGAAGTCTGGAGGGTGAATCAGAAGAAGCAGAAGAAGGAGAAGGAGAAGGTGAAGTCTGGAGGGTGAATCAGAAGAAGCAGAAGAAGGAGAAGGAGAAGATGTAGTCTGGAGGGTGAATCAGAAGAAGTAGAAGAAGGAGAAGGAGAAGGTGAGGTCTGGAGGGTGAATCAGAAGAAGCAGAAGAAGGAGAAGGAGGAGGTGAAGTCTGGAGGGTGAATCAGAAGAAGCAGAAGAAGGAGAAGGAGAAGGTGAAGTCTGGAGGGTGAATCAGAAGAAGCAGAAGAAGGAGAAGGAGAAGGCGAAGTCAGGAGGGTGAATCAGAAGAAGCAGCAGAAGGAGAAGGAGAAGGTGAAGTTAGGAGAGTGAAGCAGAAGAAGCAGAAGAAGGAGAAGGAGAAGGTGAAGTCAGGGGGGTGAAGCAGAAGAAGTAGAAGAAGGAGAAGGAGAAGGTGAAGTCAGGAGGGTGAAGCAGAAGAAGCAGAAGAAGGAGAAGGAGAAGGTGAGGTCTGGAGGGCGCAGCAGAAGAAGCAGAAGAAGGAGAAGGAGAAGGTGAAGTCTGGAGGGTGAAGCAGAAGAAGAAGAAGAAGGAGAAGGAGAAGGTGAAGTCAGGAGGGTGAAGCAGAAGAAGCAGAAGAAGGAGAAGGAGAAGGTGAAGTCTGGAGGGTGAAGCAGAAGAAGCAGAAGAAGGAGAAGGAGAAGGTGAAGTCTGGAGCGTGAAGCAGAAGAAGCAGAAGAAGGAGAAGGAGAAGGTGAAGTCTGGAGGGTGAATCAGAAGAAGTAGAAGAAGGAGAAGGAGAAGGTGAAGTCAGGAGGGTGAAGCAGAAGAAGCAGAAGAAGGAGAAGGAGAAGGTGAAGTCTGGAGGGTGAAGCAGAAGACGCAGAAGAAGGAGAAGGTGAAGGTGAAGTCTGGAGGGTGAAGCAGAAGAAGCAGAAGAAGGAGAAGGAGAAAGTGAAGTCAGGAGGGTAAATCAGAAGAAGTAGAAGAAGGAGAAGGAGAAGGTGAAGTCTGGAGGGTGAATCAGAAGAAGTAGAAGAAGGAGAAGGAGAAGGTGAAGGCTGGAGGGTGAATCAGAAGAAGTAGAAGAAGGAGAAGGAGAAGGTGAAGTCTGGAGGGTGAATCAGAAGAAGCAGAAGAAGGAGAAGGAGAAGGTGAAGTCTGGAGGGAGAAGCAGAAGAAGAAGAAGAAGGAGAAGGAGAAGGTGAAGTCTGGAGTGTGAATCAGAAGAAGTAGAAGAAGGAGAAGGAAAAGGTGAAGTCTGGAGGGTGAATCAGAAGAAGTAGAAGAAGGAGAAGGAGAAGGTGAAGTCTGGAGGGTGAATCAGACGAAGCAGAAGAAGGAGAAGGAGAAGGTGAAGTCTGGAGGGTCAATCAGAAGAAGTAGACGAAGGAGAAGTAGAAGGTGAAGTCTGGAGGGTGAATCAGAAGAAGCAGAATAAGGAGAAGGAGAAGGTGAAGTCTGGAGGGTGAATGAGAAGAAGTAGAAGAAGGAGAAGGAGAAGGTGAAGTCTGGAGGGTGAATCAGAAGAAGCAGAAGAAGGAGAAGGAGAAAGTGAAGTCTGGAGGGTGAATCAGAAGAAGCAGAAGAAGGAGAAGGAGAAAGTGAAGTCTGGAGGGTGAATCAGAAGAAGCAGAAGAAGGAGAAGGAGAAGGTGAAGTATGGAGGGTGAAACAGAAGAAGCAGAAGAAGGAGAAGGAGAAGGTGAAGTCTGGAGGGTGAATCAGAAGAAGCAGAAGAAGTAGAAGGAGAAGGTGAAGTCTGGAGGGTGAATCAGAAGAAGTAGAAGAAGGAGAAGGAGAAGGTGAAGTCTGGAGGGTGAATCAGAAAAAGCAGAAGAAGGAGAAGGAGAAGGTGAAGTCAGGAGGGTGAATCAGAAGAAGCAGAAGAAGGAGAAGGAGAAGGTGAAGTCTGGAGGGTGAATCAGAAGAAGCAGAAGAAGGAGAAGGAGGAGGTGAAGACTGGAGGGTGAATCAGAAGAAGTAGATGAAGGAGAAGGAGAAGGTGAAGTCTGGAGGGTGAATCAGAAGAAGTAGAAGAAGGAGAAGGAGAAGGCGAAGTCTGTAGGGTGAATCAGAAGAAGCAGAAGAAGGAGAAGGAGAAGGTGAAGTCTGGAGAGTGAATCAGAAGAAGCAGAAGAAGGAGAAGGAGAAGATGAAGTCTGAAGGGTGAATCAGAAGAATTAGAAGAAGGAGAAGGAGAAGGTGAGGTCTGGAGGGTGAATCAGAAGAAGCAGAAGAAGGAGAAGGAGAAGGTGAAGTCTGAAGGGTGAATCAGAAGAAGCAGAAGAAGGAGAAGGAGAAGGTGAAGTCTGGAGGGTGAATCAGAAGAAGCAGAAGAAGGAGAAGGAGAAGGTGAAGTCTGGAGGGTGAATCAGAAGAAGCAGAAGAAGGAGAAGGAGAAGGTGAAGTCTGGAGGGTGAATCAGAAGAAGTAGAAGAAGGAGAAGGAGAAGGTGAAGACTGGGGGGTGAATCAGAAGAAGTAGAAGAAGGAGAAGGAGAAGGTGAAGTCTGGAGGGTGAATCAGAAGAAGCAGAAGAAGGAGAAGGAGAAGGTGAAGTCTGGAGGGTGAATCAGAAGAAGCAGAAGAAGGAGAAGGAGAAGATGTAGTCTGGAGGGTGAATCAGAAGAAGTAGAAGAAGGAGAAGGAGAAGGTGAGGTCTGGAGGGTGAATCAGAAGAAGCAGAAGAAGGAGAAGGAGGAGGTGAAGTTTGGAGGGTGAATCAGAAGAAGCAGAAGAAGGAGAAGGAGAAGGTGAAGTCTGGAGGGTGAATCAGAAGAAGCAGAAGAAGGAGAAGGAGAAGGCGAAGTCAGGAGGGTGAATCAGAAGAAGCAGCAGAAGGAGAAGGAGAAGGTGAAGTTAGGAGAGTGAAGCAGAAGAAGCAGAAGAAGGAGAAGGAGAAGGTGAAGTCAGGGGGGTGAAGCAGAAGAAGTAGAAGAAGGAGAAGGAGATGGTGAAGTCAGGAGGGTGAAGCAGAAGAAGCAGAAGAAGGAGAAGGAGAAGGTGAGGTCTGGAGGGCGCAGCAGAAGAAGCAGGAGAAGGAGAAGGAGAAGGTGAAGTCCGGAGGGTGAAGCAGAAGAAGCAGAAGAAGGAGAAGGAGAAAGTGAAGTCAGGAGGGTGAATCAGAAGAAGTAGAAGAAGGAGAAGGAGAAGGTGAAGTCTGGAGGGTGAATCAGAA
This sequence comes from Somniosus microcephalus, assembly GCF_052327205.1. NCBI lineage: Eukaryota > Metazoa > Chordata > Chondrichthyes > Squaliformes > Somniosidae > Somniosus > Somniosus microcephalus. Next base: position 361,898 of record NW_028225242.1, on the reverse strand, counting down.
GAAGTAGAAGAAGGAGAAGGAGAAGGTGAAGGCTGGAGGGTGAATCAGAAGAAGTAGAAGAAGGAGAAGGAGAAGTTGAAGTCTGGAGGGTGAATCAGAAGAAGTAGAAGAAGGAGAAGGAGAAGGTGAAGTCTGGAGGGTGAATCAGAAAAAGCAGAAGAAGGAGAAGGTGAAGGTGAAGTCAGGAGGGTGAATCAGAAGAAGCAGAAGAAGGAGAAGGAGAAGGTGAAGTCTGGAGGGTGAATCAGAAGAAGCAGAAGAAGGAGAAGGAGGAGGTGAAGACTGGAGGGTGAATCAGAAGAAGTAGATGAAGGAGAAGGAGAAGGTGAAGTCTGGAGGGTGAATCAGAAGAAGTAGAAGAAGGAGAAGGAGAAGGCGAAGTCTGTAGGGTGAATCAGAAGAAGCAGAAGAAGGAGAAGGAGAAGGTGAAGTCTGGAGGGTGAATCAGAAGAAGCAGAAGAAGGAGAAGGAGAAGATGAAGTCTGGAGGGTGAATCAGAAGAATTAGAAGAAGGAGAAGGAGAAGGTGAGGTCTGGAGGGTGAATCAGAAGAAGCAGAAGAAGGAGAAGGAGAAGGTGAAGTCTGAAGGGTGAATCAGAAGAAGCAGAAGAAGGAGAAGGAGAAGGTGAAGTCTGGAGGGTGAATCAGAAGAAGCAGAAGAAGGAGAAGGAGAAGGTGAAGTGTGGAGGGTGAATCAGAAGAAGCAGAAGAAGGAGAAGGAGAAGGTGAAGTCTGGAGGGTGAATCAGAAGAAGTAGAAGAAGGAGAAGGAGAAGGTGAAGACTGGGGGGTGAATCAGAAGAAGTAGAAGAAGGAGAAGGAGAAGGTGAAGTCTGGAGGGTGAATCAGAAGAAGCAGAAGAAGGAGAAGGAGAAGGTGAAGTCTGGAGGGTGAATCAGAAGAAGCAGAAGAAGGAGAAGGAGAAGATGTAGTCTGGAGGGTGAATCAGAAGAAGTAGAAGAAGGAGAAGGAGAAGGTGAGGTCTGGAGGGTGAATCAGAAGAAGCAGAAGAAGGAGAAGGAGGAGGTGAAGTCTGGAGGGTGAATCAGAAGAAGCAGAAGAAGGAGAAGGAGAAGGTGAAGTCTGGAGGGTGAATCAGAAGAAGCAGAAGAAGGAGAAGGAGAAGGCGAAGTCAGGAGGGTGAATCAGAAGAAGCAGCAGAAGGAGAAGGAGAAGGTGAAGTTAGGAGAGTGAAGCAGAAGAAGCAGAAGAAGGAGAAGGAGAAGGTGAAGTCAGGGGGGTGAAGCAGAAGAAGTAGAAGAAGGAGAAGGAGAAGGTGAAGTCAGGAGGGTGAAGCAGAAGAAGCAGAAGAAGGAGAAGGAGAAGGTGAGGTCTGGAGGGCGCAGCAGAAGAAGCAGGAGAAGGAGAAGGAGAAGGTGAAGTCTGGAGGGTGAAGCAGAAGAAGCAGAAGAAGGAGAAGGAGAAAGTGAAGTCAGGAGGGTGAATCAGAAGAAGTAGAAGAAGGAGAAGGAGAAGGTGAAGTCTGGAGGGTGAACCAGAAGAAGGAGAAGAAGGAGAAGGAGAAGGTGAAGGCTGGAGGGTGAATCAGAAGAAGTAGAAGAAGGAGAAGGAGAAGATGAAGTCTGGAGGGTGAATCAGAAGAAGCAGAAGAAGGAGAAGGAGAAGGTGAAGTCTGGAGGGAGAAGCAGAAGAAGAAGAAGAAGGAGAAGGAGAAGGTGAAGTCTGGAGGGTGAATCAGAAGAAGCAGAAGAAGGAGAAGGAGGAGGTGAAGACTGGAGGGTGAATCAGAAGAAGTAGATGAAGGAGAAGGAGAAGGTGAAGTCTGGAGGGTGAATCAGAAGAAGTAGAAGAAGGAGAAGGAGAAGGCGAAGTCTGTAGGGTGAATCAGAAGAAGCAGAAGAAGGAGAAGGAGAAGGTGAAGTCTGGAGGGTGAATCAGAAGAAGCAGAAGAAGGAGAAGGAGAAGATGAAGTCTGGAGGGTGAATCAGAAGAATTAGAAGAAGGAGAAGGAGAAGGTGAGGTCTGGAGGGTGAATCAGAAGAAGCGGAAGAAGGAGAAGGAGAAGGTGAAGTCTGAAGGGTGAATCAGAAGAAGCAGAAGAAGGAGAAGGAGAAGGTGAAGTCTGGAGGGTGAATCAGAAGAAGCAGAAGAAGGAGAAGGAGAAGGTGAAGTCTGGAGGGTGAATCAGAAGAAGCAGAAGAAGGAGAAGGAGAAGGTGAAGTCTGGAGGGTGAATCAGAAGAAGTAGAAGAAGGAGAAGGAGAAGGTGAAGACTGGGGGGTGAATCAGAAGAAGTAGAAGAAGGAGAAGGAGAAGGTGAAGTCTGGAGGGTGAATCAGAAGAAGCAGAAGAAGGAGAAGGAGAAGGTGAAGTCTGGAGGGTGAATCAGAAGAAGCAGAAGAAGGAGAAGGAGAAGATGTAGTCTGGAGGGTGAATCAGAAGAAGTAGAAGAAGGAGAAGGAGAAGGTGAGGTCTGGAGGGTGAATCAGAAGAAGCAGAAGAAGGAGAAGGAGGAGGTGAAGTCTGGAGGGTGAATCAGAAGAAGCAGAACAAGGAGAAGGAGAAGGTGAAGTCTGGAGGGTGAATCAGAAGAAGCAGAAGAAGGAGAAGGAGAAGGCGAAGTCAGGAGGGTGAATCAGAAGAAGCAGCAGAAGGAGAAGGAGAAGGTGAAGTTAGGAGAGTGAAGCAGAAGAAGCAGAAGAAGGAGAAGGAGAAGGTGAAGTCAGGGGGTGAAGCAGAAGAAGTAGAAGAAGGAGAAGGAGAAGGTGAAGTCAGGAGGGTGAAGCAGAAGAAGCAGAAGAAGGAGAAGGAGAAGGTGAGGTCTGGAGGGCGCAGCAGAAGAAGCAGAAGAAGGAGAAGGAGAAGGTGAAGTCTGGAGGGTGAAGCAGAAGAAGAAGAAGAAGGAGAAGGAGAAGGTGAAGTCAGGAGGGTGAAGCAGAAGAAGCAGAAGAAGGAGAAGGAGAAGGTGAAGTCTGGAGGGTGAAGCAGAAGAAGCAGAAGAAGGAGAAGGAGAAGGTGAAGTCTGGAGCGTGAAGCAGAAGAAGCAGAAGAAGGAGAAGGAGAAGGTGAAGTCTGGAGGGTGAATCAGAAGAAGTAGAAGAAGGAGAAGGAGAAGGTGAAGTCAGGAGGGTGAAGCAGAAGAAGCAGAAGAAGGAGAAGGAGAAGGTGAAGTCTGGAGGGTGAAGCAGAAGACGCAGAAGAAGGAGAAGGTGAAGGTGAAGTCTGGAGGGTGAAGCAGAAGAAGCAGAAGAAGGAGAAGGAGAAAGTGAAGTCAGGAGGGTAAATCAGAAGAAGTAGAAGAAGGAGAAGGAGAAGGTGAAGTCTGGAGGGTGAATCAGAAGAAGTAGAAGAAGGAGAAGGAGAAGGTGAAGGCTGGAGGGTGAATCAGAAGAAGTAGAAGAAGGAGAAGGAGAAGGTGAAGTCTGGAGGGTGAATCAGAAGAAGCAGAAGAAGGAGAAGGAGAAGGTGAAGTCTGGAGGGAGAAGCAGAAGAAGAAGAAGAAGGAGAAGGAGAAGGTGAAGTCTGGAGGGTGAATCAGAAGAAGTAGAAGAAGGAGAAGGAAAAGGTGAAGTCTGGAGGGTGAATCAGAAGAAGTAGAAGAAGGAGAAGGAGAAGGTGAAGTCTGGAGGGTGAATCAGACGAAGCAGAAGAAGGAGAAGGAGAAGGTGAAGTCTGGAGGGTCAATCAGAAGAAGTAGACGAAGGAGAAGTAGAAGGTGAAGTCTGGAGGGTGAATCAGAAGAAGCAGAATAAGGAGAAGGAGAAGGTGAAGTCTGGAGGGTGAATGAGAAGAAGTAGAAGAAGGAGAAGGAGAAGGTGAAGTCTGGAGGGTGAATCAGAAGAAGCAGAAGAAGGAGAAGGAGAAAGTGAAGTCTGGAGGGTGAATCAGAAGAAGCAGAAGAAGGAGAAGGAGAAAGTGAAGTCTGGAGGGTGAATCAGAAGAAGCAGAAGAAGGAGAAGGAGAAGGTGAAGTATGGAGGGTGAAACAGAAGAAGCAGAAGAAGGAGAAGGAGAAGGTGAAGTCTGGAGGGTGAATCAGAAGAAGCAGAAGAAGTAGAAGGAGAAGGTGAAGTCTGGAGGGTGAATCAGAAGAAGTAGAAGAAGGAGAAGGAGAAGGTGAAGTCTGGAGGGTGAATCAGAAAAAGCAGAAGAAGGAGAAGGAGAAGGTGAAGTCAGGAGGGTGAATCAGAAGAAGCAGAAGAAGGAGAAGGAGAAGGTGAAGTCTGGAGGGTGAATCAGAAGAAGCAGAAGAAGGAGAAGGAGGAGGTGAAGACTGGAGGGTGAATCAGAAGAAGTAGATGAAGGAGAAGGAGAAGGTGAAGTCTGGAGGGTGAATCAGAAGAAGTAGAAGAAGGAGAAGGAGAAGGCGAAGTCTGTAGGGTGAATCAGAAGAAGCAGAAGAAGGAGAAGGAGAAGGTGAAGTCTGGAGAGTGAATCAGAAGAAGCAGAAGAAGGAGAAGGAGAAGATGAAGTCTGAAGGGTGAATCAGAAGAATTAGAAGAAGGAGAAGGAGAAGGTGAGGTCTGGAGGGTGAATCAGAAGAAGCAGAAGAAGGAGAAGGAGAAGGTGAAGTCTGAAGGGTGAATCAGAAGAAGCAGAAGAAGGAGAAGGAGAAGGTGAAGTCTGGAGGGTGAATCAGAAGAAGCAGAAGAAGGAGAAGGAGAAGGTGAAGTCTGGAGGGTGAATCAGAAGAAGCAGAAGAAGGAGAAGGAGAAGGTGAAGTCTGGAGGGTGAATCAGAAGAAGTAGAAGAAGGAGAAGGAGAAGGTGAAGACTGGGGGGTGAATCAGAAGAAGTAGAAGAAGGAGAAGGAGAAGGTGAAGTCTGGAGGGTGAATCAGAAGAAGCAGAAGAAGGAGAAGGAGAAGGTGAAGTCTGGAGGGTGAATCAGAAGAAGCAGAAGAAGGAGAAGGAGAAGATGTAGTCTGGAGGGTGAATCAGAAGAAGTAGAAGAAGGAGAAGGAGAAGGTGAGGTCTGGAGGGTGAATCAGAAGAAGCAGAAGAAGGAGAAGGAGGAGGTGAAGTTTGGAGGGTGAATCAGAAGAAGCAGAAGAAGGAGAAGGAGAAGGTGAAGTCTGGAGGGTGAATCAGAAGAAGCAGAAGAAGGAGAAGGAGAAGGCGAAGTCAGGAGGGTGAATCAGAAGAAGCAGCAGAAGGAGAAGGAGAAGGTGAAGTTAGGAGAGTGAAGCAGAAGAAGCAGAAGAAGGAGAAGGAGAAGGTGAAGTCAGGGGGGTGAAGCAGAAGAAGTAGAAGAAGGAGAAGGAGATGGTGAAGTCAGGAGGGTGAAGCAGAAGAAGCAGAAGAAGGAGAAGGAGAAGGTGAGGTCTGGAGGGCGCAGCAGAAGAAGCAGGAGAAGGAGAAGGAGAAGGTGAAGTCCGGAGGGTGAAGCAGAAGAAGCAGAAGAAGGAGAAGGAGAAAGTGAAGTCAGGAGGGTGAATCAGAAGAAGTAGAAGAAGGAGAAGGAGAAGGTGAAGTCTGGAGGGTGAATCAGAAGAAGTAGAAGAAGGAGAAGGAGAAGGTGAAGGCTGGAGGGTGAATCAGAAGAAGTAGAAGAAGGAGAAGGAGAAGTTGAAGTCTGGAGGGTGAATCAGAAGAAGTAGAAGAAGGAGAAGGAGAAGGTGAAGTCTGGAGGGTGAATCAGAAAAAGCAGAAGAAGGAGAAGGTGAAGGTGAAGTCAGGAGGGTGAATCAGAAGAAGCAGAAGAAGGAGAAGGAGAAGGTGAAGTCTGGAGGGTGAATCAGAAGAAGCAGAAGAAGGAGAAGGAGGAGGTGAAGACTGGAGGGTGAATCAGAAGAAGTAGATGAAGGAGAAGGAGAAGGTGAAGTCTGGAGGGTGAATCAGAAGAAGTAGAAGAAGGAGAAGGAGAAGGCGAAGTCTGTAGGGTGAATCAGAAGAAGCAGAAGAAGGAGAAGGAGAAGGTGAAGTCTGGAGGGTGAATCAGAAGAAGCAGAAGAAGGAGAAGGAGAAGATGAAGTCTGGAGGGTGAATCAGAAGAATTAGAAGAAGGAGAAGGAGAAGGTGAGGTCTGGAGGGTGAATCAGAAGAAGCAGAAGAAGGAGAAGGAGAAGGTGAAGTCTGAAGGGTGAATCAGAAGAAGCAGAAGAAGGAGAAGGAGAAGGTGAAGTCTGGAGGGTGAATCAGAAGAAGCAGAAGAAGGAGAAGGAGAAGGTGAAGTGTGGAGGGTGAATCAGAAGAAGCAGAAGAAGGAGAAGGAGAAGGTGAAGTCTGGAGGGTGAATCAGAAGAAGTAGAAGAAGGAGAAGGAGAAGGTGAAGACTGGGGGGTGAATCAGAAGAAGTAGAAGAAGGAGAAGGAGAAGGTGAAGTCTGGAGGGTGAATCAGAAGAAGCAGAAGAAGGAGAAGGAGAAGGTGAAGTCTGGAGGGTGAATCAGAAGAAGCAGAAGAAGGAGAAGGAGAAGATGTAGTCTGGAGGGTGAATCAGAAGAAGTAGAAGAAGGAGAAGGAGAAGGTGAGGTCTGGAGGGTGAATCAGAAGAAGCAGAAGAAGGAGAAGGAGGAGGTGAAGTCTGGAGGGTGAATCAGAAGAAGCAGAAGAAGGAGAAGGAGAAGGTGAAGTCTGGAGGGTGAATCAGAAGAAGCAGAAGAAGGAGAAGGAGAAGGCGAAGTCAGGAGGGTGAATCAGAAGAAGCAGCAGAAGGAGAAGGAGAAGGTGAAGTTAGGAGAGTGAAGCAGAAGAAGCAGAAGAAGGAGAAGGAGAAGGTGAAGTCAGGGGGGTGAAGCAGAAGAAGTAGAAGAAGGAGAAGGAGAAGGTGAAGTCAGGAGGGTGAAGCAGAAGAAGCAGAAGAAGGAGAAGGAGAAGGTGAGGTCTGGAGGGCGCAGCAGAAGAAGCAGGAGAAGGAGAAGGAGAAGGTGAAGTCTGGAGGGTGAAGCAGAAGAAGCAGAAGAAGGAGAAGGAGAAAGTGAAGTCAGGAGGGTGAATCAGAAGAAGTAGAAGAAGGAGAAGGAGAAGGTGAAGTCTGGAGGGTGAACCAGAAGAAGGAGAAGAAGGAGAAGGAGAAGGTGAAGGCTGGAGGGTGAATCAGAAGAAGTAGAAGAAGGAGAAGGAGAAGATGAAGTCTGGAGGGTGAATCAGAAGAAGCAGAAGAAGGAGAAGGAGAAGGTGAAGTCTGGAGGGAGAAGCAGAAGAAGAAGAAGAAGGAGAAGGAGAAGGTGAAGTCTGGAGGGTGAATCAGAAGAAGCAGAAGAAGGAGAAGGAGAAGTTGAAGTCTGGAGGCTGAATCGGAAGAAGTAGAAGAAGGAGAAGGAGAAGGTGTAGTCTGGAGGGTGAATCAGAAGAAGTAGACGAAGGAGAAGTAGAAGGTGAAGTCTGGAGGGTGAATCAGAAGAAGCAGAAGAAGGAGAAGGAGAAGGTGAAGTCTGGAGGGTGAATGAGAAGAAGTAGAAGAAGGAGAAGGAGAAGGTGAAGTCTGGAGGGAGAATCAGAAGAAGCAGAAGAAGGAGAAGGAGAAAGTGAAGTCTGGAGGGTGAATCAGAAGAAGCAGAAGAAGGAGAAGGAGAAGGTGAAGTATGGAGGGTGAATCAGAAGAAGCAGAAGAAGGAGAAGGAGAAGGTGAAGTCTGGAGGGTGAATCAGAAGAAGCAGAAGAAGTAGAAGGAGAAGGTGAAGTCTGGAGGGTGAATCAGAAGAAGTAGAAGAAGGAGAAGGAGAAGGTGAAGTCTGGAGGGTGAATCAGAAAAAGCAGAAGAAGGAGAAGGAGAAGGTGAAGTCAGGAGGGTGAATCAGAAGAAGCAGAAGAAGGAGAAGGAGAAGGTGAAGTCTGGAGGGTGAATCAGAAGAAGCAGAAGAAGGAGAAGGAGGAGGTGAAGACTGGAGGGTGAATCAGAAGAAGTAGATGAAGGAGAAGGAGAAGGTGAAGTCTGGAGGGTGAATCAGAAGAAGTAGAAGAAGGAGAAGGAGAAGGCGAAGTCTGTAGGGTGAATCAGAAGAAGCAGAAGAAGGAGAAGGAGAAGGTGAAGTCTGGAGGGTGAATCAGAAGAAGCAGAAGAAGGAGAAGGAGAAGATGAAGTCTGGAGGGTGAATCAGAAGAATTCGAAGAAGGAGAAGGAGAAGGTGAGGTCTGGAGGGTGAATCAGAAGAAGCAGAAGAAGGAGAAGGAGAAGGTGAAGTCTGAAGGGTGAATCAGAAGAAGCAGAAGAAGGAGAAGGAGAAGGTGAAGTCTGGAGGGTGAATCAGAAGAAGCAGAAGAAGGAGAAGGAGAAGGTGAAGTCTGGAGGGTGAATCAGAAGAAGCAGAAGAAGGAGAAGGAGAAGGTGAAGTCTGGAGGGTGAATCAGAAGAAGTAGAAGAAGGAGAAGGAGAAGGTGAAGACTGGGGGTTGAATCAGAAGAAGTAGAAGAAGGAGAAGGAGAAGGTGAAGTCTGGAGGGTGAATCAGAAGAAGCAGAAGAAGGAGAATGAGAAGGTGAAGTCTGGAGGGTGAATCAGAAGAAGCAGAAGAAGGAGAAGGAGAAGATGTAGTCTGGAGGGTGAATCAGAAGAAGTAGAAGAAGGAGAAGGAGAAGGTGAGGTCTGGAGGGTGAATCAGAAGAAGCAGAAGAAGGAGAAGGAGGAGGTGAAGTCTGGAGGGTGAATCAGAAGAAGCAGAAGAAGGAGAAGGAGAAGGTGAAGTCTGGAGGGTGAATCAGAAGAAGCAGAAAAAGGAGAAGGAGAAGGCGAAGTCAGGAGGGTGAAGCAGAAGAAGTAGAAGAAGGAGAAGGAGAAGGTGAAGTCAGGGGGGTGAAGCAGAAGAAGTAGAAGAAGGAGAAGGAGAAGGTGAACTCAGGAGGGTGAAGCAGAAGAAGCAGAAGAAGGAGAAGGAGAAGGTGAGGTCTGGAGGGCGCAGCAGAAGAAGCAGAAGAAGGAGAAGGAGAAGGCGAAGTCAGGAGGGTGAAGCAGAAGAAGTAGAAGAAGGAGAAGGAGAAGGTGAAGTTAGGAGAGTGAAGCAGAAGAAGCAGAAGAAGGAGAAGGAGAAGGTGAAGTCAGGGGGGTGAAGCAGAAGAAGTAGAAGAAGGAGAAGGAGAAGGTGAAGTCAGGAGGGTGAAGCAGAAGAAGCAGAAGAAGGAGAAGGAGAAGGTGAGGTCTGGAGGGCGCAGCAGAAGAAGCAGAAGAAGGAGAAGGAGAAGGTGAAGTCTGGAGGGTGAAGCAGAAGAAGCAGAAGAAGGAGAAGGAGAAGGTGAAGTCTGGAGGGTGAATCAGAAGAAGAAGAAGAAGGAGAAGGAGAAGGTGAAGTCAGGAGGGTGAAGCAGAAGAAGCAGAAGAAGGAGAAGGAGAAGGTGAAGTCTGGAGGGTGAAGCAGAAGAAGCAGAAGAAGGAGAAGGGGAAGGTGAAGTCTGGAGCGTGAAGCAGAAGAAGCAGAAGAAGGAGAAGGAGAAGGTGAAGTCTGGAGGGTGAATCAGAAGAAGTAGAAGAAGGAGAAGGAGAAGGTGAAGTCAGGAGGGTGAAGCAGAAGAAGCAGAAGAAGGAGAAGGAGAAGGTGAAGTCTGGAGGGTGAAGCAGAAGAAGCAGAAGAAGGAGAAGGAGAAGGTGAAGTCTGGAGGGTGAAGCAGAAGAAGCAGAAGAAGGAGAAGGAGAAAGTGAAGTCAGGAGGGTAAATCAGAAGAAGTAGAAGAAGGAGAAGGAGAAGGTGAAGTCTGGAGGGTGAATCAGAAGAAGTAGAAGAAGGAGAAGGAGAAGGTGAAGGCTGGAGGGTGAATCAGAAGAAGTAGAAGAAGGAGAAGGAGTAGGTGAAGTCTGGAGGGTGAATCAGAAGAAGCAGAAGAAGGAGAAGGAGAAGGTGAAGTCTGGAGGGAGAAGCAGAAGAAGAAGTAGAAGGAGAGGAGAAGGTGAAGTCTGGAGGGTGAATCAGAAGAAGAAGAAGAAGGAGAAGGAAAAGGTGAAGTCTGGAGGGTGAATCAGAAGAAGTAGAAGAAGGAGAAGGAGAAGGTGAAGTCTGGAGGGTGAATCAGAAGAAGCAGAAGAAGGAGAAGGAGAAGGTGAAGTCTGGAGGGTCAATCAGAAGAAGTAGAAGAAGGAGAAGGAGAAGGTGTAGTCTGGAGGGCGAATCAGAAGAAGTAGACGAAGGAGAAGTAGAAGGTGAAGTCTGGAGGGTGAATCAGAAGAAGCAGAATAAGGAGAAGGAGAAGGTGAAGTCTGGAGGGTGAATGAGAAGAAGTAGAAGAAGGAGAAGGAGAAGGTGAAGTCTGGAGGGTGAATCAGAAGAAGCAGAAGAAGGAGAAGGAGAAAGTGAAGTCTGGAGGGTGAATCAGAAGAAGCAGAAGAAGGAGAAGGAGAAGGTGAAGTATGGAGGGTGAATCAGAAGAAGCAGAAGAAGGAGAAGGAGAAGGTGAAGTCTGGAGGGTGAATCAGAAGAAGCAGAAGAAGTAGAAGGAGAAGGTGAAGTCTGGAGGGTGAATCAGAAGAAGTAGAAGATGGAGAAGGAGAAGGTGAAGTCTGGAGGGTGAATCAGAAAAAGCAGAAGAAGGAGAAGGAGAAGGTGAAGTCAGGAGGGTGAATCAGAAGAAGCAGAAGAAGGAGAAGGAGAAGGTGAAGTCTGGAGGGTGAATCAGAAGAAGCAGAAGAAGGAGAAGGAGGAGATGAAGACTGGAGGGTGAATCAGAAGAAGTAGAATAAGGAGAAGGAGAAGGTGAAGTCTGGAGGGTGAATCAGAAGAAGTAGAAGAAGGAGAAGGAGAAGGCGAAGTCTGGAGGGTGAATCAGAAGAAGCAGAAGAAGGAGAAGGAGAAGGTGAAGTCTGGAGGGTGAATCAGAAGAAGCAGAAGAAGGAGAAGGAGAAGATGAAGTCTGGAGGGTAAATCAGAAGAATTAGAAGAAGGAGAAGGAGAAGGTGAGGTCTGGAGGGTGAATCAGAAGAAGCAGCAGAAGGAGAAGGAGAAGGTGAAGTTAGGAGAGTGAAGCAGAAGAAGCAGAAGAAGGAGAAGGAGAAGGTGAAGTCAGGGGGGTGAAGCAGAAGAAGTAGAAGAAGGAGAAGGAGAAGGTGAAGTCAGGAGGGTGAAGCAGAAGAGGCAGAAGAAGGAGAAGGAGAAGGTGAGGTCTGGAGGGCGCAGCAGAAGAAGCAGGAGAAGGAGAAGGAGAAGGTGAAGTCTGGAGGGTGAAGCAGAAGAAGCAGAAGGAGAAGGAGAAAGTGAAGTCAGGAGGGTGAATCAGAAGAAGTAGAAGAAGGAGAAGGAGAAGGTGAAGTCTGGAGGGTGAATCAGAAGAAGTAGAAGAAGGAGAAGGAGAAGGTGAAGGCTGGAGGGTGAATCAGAAGAAGTAGAAGAAGGAGAAGGAGAAGATGAAGTCTGGAGGGTGAATCAGAAGAAGCAGAAGAAGGAGAAGGAGAAGGTGAAGTCTGGAGGGAGAAGCAGAAGAAGAAGAAGAAGGAGAAGGAGAAGGTGAAGTCTGGAGGGTGAATCAGAAGAAGTAGAAGAAGGAGAAGGAAAAGGTGAAGTCTGGAGGGTTAATCAGAAGAAGTAGAAGAAGGAGAAGGAGAAGGTGAAGTCTGGAGGGTGAATCAGAAGAAGCAGAAGAAGGAGAAGGAGAAGTTGAAGTCTGGAGGCTGAATCGGAAGAAGTAGAAGAAGGAGAAGGAGAAGGTGTAGTCTGGAGGGTGAATCAGAAGAAGTAGACGAAGGAGAAGTAGAAGGTGAAGTCTGGAGGGTGAATCAGAAGAAGCAGAAGAAGGAGAAGGAGAAGGTGAAGTCTGGAGGGTGAATGAGAAGAAGTAGAAGAAGGAGAAGGAGAAGGTGAAGTCTGGAGGGAGAATCAGAAGAAGCAGAAGAAGGAGAAGGAGAAAGTGAAGTCTGGAGGGTGAATCAGAAGAAGCAGAAGAAGGAGAAGGAGAAGGTGAAGTATGGAGGGTGAATCAGAAGAAGCAGAAGAAGGAGAAGGAGAAGGTGAAGTCTGGAGGGTGAATCAGAAGAAGTAGAAGAAGGAGAAGGAGAAGGTGAAGTCTGGAGGGTGAATCAGAAAAAGCAGAAGAAGGAGAAGGAGAAGGTGAAGTCAGGAGGGTGAATCAGAAGAAGCAGAAGAAGGAGAAGGAGAAGGTGAAGTCTGGAGGGTGAATCAGAAGAAGCAGAAGAAGGAGAAGGAGGAGGTGAAGACTGGAGGGTGAATCAGAAGAAGTAGATGAAGGAGAAGGAGAAGGTGAAGTCTGGAGGGTGAATCAGAAGAAGTAGAAGAAGGAGAAGGCGAAGTCTGTAGGGTGAATCAGAAGAAGCAGAAGAAGGAGAAGGAGAAGGTGAAGTCTGGAGGGTGAATCAGAAGAAGCAGAAGAAGGAGAAGGAGAAGATGAAGTCTGGAGGGTGAATCAGAAGAATTAGAAGAAGGAGAAGGAGAAGGTGAGGTCTGGAGGGTGAATCAGAAGAAGCAGAAGAAGGAGAAGGAGAAGGTGAAGTCTGGAGGGTGAATCAGAAGAAGCAGAAGAAGGAGAAGGAGAAGGTGAAGTCTGGAGGGTGAATCAGAAGAAGTAGAAGAAGGAGAAGGAGAAGGTGAAGACTGGGGGGTGAATCAGAAGAAGTAGAAGAAGGAGAAGGAGAAGGTGAAGTCTGGAGGGTGAATCAGAAGAAGCAGAAGAAGGAGAAGGAGAAGGTGAAGTCTGGAGGGTGAATCAGAAGAAGCAGAAGAAGGAGAAGGAGAAGATGTAGTCTGGAGGTTGAATCAGAAGAAGTAGAAGAAGGAGAAGGAGAAGGTGAGGTCTGGAGGGTGAATCAGAAGAAGCAGAAGAAGGAGAAGGAGGAGGTGAAGTCTGGAGGGTGAATCAGAAGAAGCAGAAGAAGCAGAAGGAGAAGGTGAAGTCTGGAGGGTGAAGCAGAAGAAGCAGAAGGAGAAGGAGAAAGTGAAGTCAGGAGGGTGAATCAGAAGAAGTAGAAGAAGGAGAAGGAGAAGGTGAAGTCTGGAGGGTGAATCAGAAGAAGTAGAAGAAGGAGAAGGAGAAGGTGAAGGCTGGAGGGTGAATCAGAAGAAGTAGAAGAAGGAGAAGGAGAAGATGAAGTCTGGAGGGTGAATCAGAAGAAGCAGAAGAAGGAGAAGGAGAAGGTGAAGTCTGGAGGGAGAAGCAGAAGAAGAAGAAGAAGGAGAAGGAGAAGGTGAAGTCTGGAGGGTGAATCAGAAGAAGTAGAAGAAGGAGAAGGAAAAGGTGAAGTCTGGAGGGTTAATCAGAAGAAGTAGAAGAAGGAGAAGGAGAAGGTGAAGTCTGGAGGGTGAATCAGAAGAAGCAGAAGAAGGAGAAGGAGAAGTTGAAGTCTGGAGGCTGAATCGGAAGAAGTAGAAGAAGGAGAAGGAGAAGGTGTAGTCTGGAGGGTGAATCAGAAGAAGTAGACGAAGGAGAAGTAGAAGGTGAAGTCTGGAGGGTGAATCAGAAGAAGCAGAAGAAGGAGAAGGAGAAGGTGAAGTCTGGAGGGTGAATGAGAAGAAGTAGAAGAAGGAGAAGGAGAAGGTGAAGTCTGGAGGGAGAATCAGAAGAAGCAGAAGAAGGAGAAGGAGAAAGTGAAGTCTGGAGGGTGAATCAGAAGAAGCAGAAGAAGGAGAAGGAGAAGGTGAAGTATGGAGGGTGAATCAGAAGAAGCAGAAGAAGGAGAAGGAGAAGGTGAAGTCTGGAGGGTGAATCAGAAGAAGTAGAAGAAGGAGAAGGAGAAGGTGAAGTCTGGAGGGTGAATCAGAAAAAGCAGAAGAAGGAGAAGGAGAAGGTGAAGTCAGGAGGGTGAATCAGAAGAAGCAGAAGAAGGAGAAGGAGAAGGTGAAGTCTGGAGGGTGAATCAGAAGAAGCAGAAGAAGGAGAAGGAGGAGGTGAAGACTGGAGGGTGAATCAGAAGAAGTAGATGAAGGAGAAGGAGAAGGTGAAGTCTGGAGGGTGAATCAGAAGAAGTAGAAGAAGGAGAAGGCGAAGTCTGTAGGGTGAATCAGAAGAAGCAGAAGAAGGAGAAGGAGAAGGTGAAGTCTGGAGGGTGAATCAGAAGAAGCAGAAGAAGGAGAAGGAGAAGATGAAGTCTGGAGGGTGAATCAGAAGAATTAGAAGAAGGAGAAGGAGAAGGTGAGGTCTGGAGGGTGAATCAGAAGAAGCAGAAGAAGGAGAAGGAGAAGGTGAAGTCTGGAGGGTGAATCAGAAGAAGCAGAAGAAGGAGAAGGAGAAGGTGAAGTCTGGAGGGTGAATCAGAAGAAGTAGAAGAAGGAGAAGGAGAAGGTGAAGACTGGGGGGTGAATCAGAAGAAGTAGAAGAAGGAGAAGGAGAAGGTGAAGTCTGGAGGGTGAATCAGAAGAAGCAGAAGAAGGAGAAGGAGAAGGTGAAGTCTGGAGGGTGAATCAGAAGAAGCAGAAGAAGGAGAAGGAGAAGATGTAGTCTGGAGGTTGAATCAGAAGAAGTAGAAGAAGGAGAAGGAGAAGGTGAGGTCTGGAGGGTGAATCAGAAGAAGCAGAAGAAGGAGAAGGAGGAGGTGAAGTCTGGAGGGTGAATCAGAAGAAGCAGAAGAAGCAGAAGGAGAAGGTGAAGTCTGGAGGGTGAATCAGAAGAAGCAGAAGGAGAAGGAGAAGGCGAAGTCAGGAGGGTGAATCAGAAGAAGCAGCAGAAGGAGAAGGAGAAGGTGAAGTTAGGAGAGTGAAGCAGAAGAAGCAGAAGAAGGAGAAGGAGAAGGTGAAGTCAGGGGGGTGAAGCAGAAGAAGTAGAAGAAGGAGAAGGAGAAGGTGAAGTCAGGAGGGTAAAGCAGAAGAAGCAGAAGAAGGAGAAGGAGAAGGTGAGGTCTGGAGGGCGCAGCAGAAGAAGCAGAAGAAGGAGAAGGAGAAGGTGAAGTCTGGAGGGTGAAGCAGAAGAAGCAGAAGAAGGAGAAGGAGAAGGTGAAGTCTGGAGGGTGAATCAGAAGAAGAAGAAGAAGGAGAAGGAGAAGGTGAAGTCAGGAGGGTGAAGCAGAAGAAGCAGAAGAAGGAGAAGGAGAAGGTGAAGTCTGGAGGGTGAAGCAGAAGAAGCAGAAGAAGGAGAAGGAGAAGGTGAAGTCTGGAGCGTGAAGCAGAAGAAGCAGAAGAAGGAGAAGGAGAAGGTGAAGTCTGGAGGGTGAATCAGAAGAAGTAGAAGAAGGAGAAGGAGAAGGTGAAGTCTGGAGGGTGAATCAGAAGAAGTAGAAGAAGGAGAAGGCGAAGTCTGTAGGGTGAATCAGAAGAAGCAGAAGAAGGAGAAGGAGAAGGTGAAGTCTGGAGGGTGAATCAGAAGAAGCAGAAGAAGGAGAAGGAGAAGATGAAGTCTGGAGGGTGAATCAGAAGAATTAGAAGAAGGAGAAGGAGAAGGTGAGGTCTGGAGGGTGAATCAGAAGAAGCAGAAGAAGGAGAAGGAGAAGGTGAAGTCTGGAGGGTGAATCAGAAGAAGCAGAAGAAGGAGAAGGAGAAGGTGAAGTCTGGAGGGTGAATCAGAAGAAGTAGAAGAAGGAGAAGGAGAAGGTGAAGACTGGGGGGTGAATCAGAAGAAGTAGAAGAAGGAGAAGGAGAAGGTGAAGTCTGGAGGGTGAATCAGAAGAAGCAGAAGAAGGAGAAGGAGAAGGTGAAGTCTGGAGGGTGAATCAGAAGAAGCAGAAGAAGGAGAAGGAGAAGATGTAGTCTGGAGGTTGAATCAGAAGAAGTAGAAGAAGGAGAAGGAGAAGGTGAGGTCTGGAGGGTGAATCAGAAGAAGCAGAAGAAGGAGAAGGAGGAGGTGAAGTCTGGAGGGTGAATCAGAAGAAGCAGAAGAAGCAGAAGGAGAAGGTGAAGTCTGGAGGGTGAATCAGAAGAAGCAGAAGAAGGAGAAGGAGAAGGCGAAGTCAGGAGGGTGAATCAGAAGAAGCAGCAGAAGGAGAAGGAGAAGGTGAAGTTAGGAGAGTGAAGCAGAAGAAGCAGAAGAAGGAGAAGGAGAAGGTGAAGTCAGGGGGGTGAAGCAGAAGAAGTAGAAGAAGGAGAAGGAGAAGGTGAAGTCAGGAGGGTGAAGCAGAAGAAGCAGAAGAAGGAGAAGGAGAAGGTGAGGTCTGGAGGGCGCAGCAGAAGAAGCAGAAGAAGGAGAAGGAGAAGGTGAAATCGGGAGGGTGAAGCAGAAGAAGCAGAAGAAGGAGAAGGAGAAGGTGAAGTCTGGAGGGTGAATCAGAAGAAGAAGAAGAAGGAGAAGGAGAAGGTGAAGTCAGGAGGGTGAAGCAGAAGAAGCAGAAGAAGGAGAAGGAGAAGGTGAAGTCTGGAGGGTGAAGCAGAAGAAGCAGAAGAAGGAGAAGGAGAAGGTGAAGTCTGGAGCGTGAAGCAGAAGAAGCAGAAGAAGGAGAAGGAGAAGGTGAAGTCTGGAGGGTGAATCAGAAGAAGTAGAAGAAGGAGAAGGAGAAGGTGAAGTCAGGAGGGTGAAGCAGAAGAAGCAGAAGAAGGAGAAGGAGAAGGTGAAGTCTGGAGGGTGAAGCAGAAGAAGCAGAAGAAGGAGAAGGAGAAGGTGAAGTCTGGAGGGTGAAGCAGAAGAAGCAGAAGAAGGAGAAGGAGAAAGTGAAGTCAGGAGGGTAAATCAGAAGAAGTAGAAGAAGGAGAAGGAGAAGGTGAAGTCTGGAGGGTGAATCAGAAGAAGTAGAAGAAGGAGAAGGAGAAGGTGAAGGCTGGAGGGTGAATCAGAAGAAGTAGAAGAAGGAGAAGGAGTAGGTGAAGTCTGGAGGGTGAATCAGAAGAAGCAGAAGAAGGAGAAGGAGAAGGTGAAGTCTGGAGGGAGAAGCAGAAGAAGAAGAAGAAGGAGAAGGAGAAGGTGAAGTCTGGAGGGTGAATCAGAAGAAGTAGAAGAAGGAGAAGGAAAAGGTGAAGTCTGGAGGGTGAATCAGAAGAAGTAGAAGAAGGAGAAGGAGAAGGTGAAGTCTGGAGGGTGAATCAGAAGAAGCAGAAGAAGGAGAAGGAGAAGGTGAAGTCTGGAGGGTCAATCAGAAGAAGTAGAAGAAGGAGAAGGAGAAGGTGTAGTCTGGAGGGCGAATCAGAAGAAGTAGACGAAGGAGAAGTAGAAGGTGAAGTCTGGAGGGTGAATCAGAAGAAGCAGAATAAGGAGAAGGAGAAGGTGAAGTCTGGAGGGTGAATGAGAAGAAGTAGAAGAAGGAGAAGGAGAAGGTGAAGTCTGGAGGGTGAATCAGAAGAAGCAGAAGAAGGAGAAGGAGAAAGTGAAGTCTGGAGGGTGAATCAGAAGAAGCAGAAGAAGGAGAAGGAGAAGGTGAAGTATGGAGGGTGAATCAGAAGAAGCAGAAGAAGGAGAAGGAGAAGGTGAAGTCTGGAGGGTGAATCAGAAGAAGCAGAAGAAGTAGAAGGAGAAGGTGAAGTCTGGAGGGTGAATCAGAAGAAGTAGAAGATGGAGAAGGAGAAGGTGAAGTCTGGAGGGTGAATCAGAAAAAGCAGAAGAAGGAGAAGGAGAAGGTGATGTCAGGAGGGTGAATCAGAAGAAGCAGAAGAAGGAGAAGGAGAAGGTGAAGTCTGGAGGGTGAATCAGAAGAAGCAGAAGAAGGAGAAGGAGGAGGTGAAGACTGGAGGGTGAATCAGAAGAAGTAGAATAAGGAGAAGGAGAAGGTGAAGTCTGGAGGGTGAATCAGAAGAAGTAGAAGAAGGAGAAGGAGAAGGCGAAGTCTGGAGGGTGAATCAGAAGAAGCAGAAGAAGGAGAAGGAGAAGGTGAAGTCTGGAGGGTGAATCAGAAGAAGCAGAAGAAGGAGAAGGAGAAGATGAAGTCTGGAGGGTAAATCAGAAGAATTAGAAGAAGGAGAAGGAGAAGGTGAGGTCTGGAGGGTGAATCAGAAGAAGCAGCAGAAGGAGAAGGAGAAGGTGAAGTTAGGAGAGTGAAGCAGAAGAAGCAGAAGAAGGAGAAGGAGAAGGTGAAGTCAGGGGGGTGAAGCAGAAGAAGTAGAAGAAGGAGAAGGAGAAGGTGAAGTCAGGAGGGTGAAGCAGAAGAAGCAGAAGAAGGAGAAGGAGAAGGTGAGGTCTGGAGGGCGCAGCAGAAGAAGCAGGAGAAGGAGAAGGAGAAGGTGAAGTCTGGAGGGTGAAGCAGAAGAAGCAGAAGAAGGAGAAGGAGAAAGTGAAGTCAGGAGGGTGAATCAGAAGAAGTAGAAGAAGGAGAAGGAGAAGGTGAAGTCTGGAGGGTGAATCAGAAGAAGTAGAAGAAGGAGAAGGAGAAGGTGAAGGCTGGAGGGTGAATCAGAAGAAGTAGAAGAAGGAGAAGGAGAAGATGAAGTCTGGAGGGTGAATCAGAAGAAGCAGAAGAAGGAGAAGGAGAAGGTGAAGTCTGGAGGGAGAAGCAGAAGAAGAAGAAGAAGGAGAAGGAGAAGGTGAAGTCTGGAGGGTGAATCAGAAGAAGTAGAAGAAGGAGAAGGAAAAGGTGAAGTCTGGAGGGTTAATCAGAAGAAGTAGAAGAAGGAGAAGGAGAAGGTGAAGTCTGGAGGGTGAATCAGAAGAAGCAGAAGAAGGAGAAGGAGAAGTTGAAGTCTGGAGGCTGAATCGGAAGAAGTAGAAGAAGGAGAAGGAGAAGGTGTAGTCTGGAGGGTGAATCAGAAGAAGTAGACGAAGGAGAAGTAGAAGGTGAAGTCTGGAGGGTGAATCAGAAGAAGCAGAAGAAGGAGAAGGAGAAGGTGAAGTCTGGAGGGTGAATGAGAAGAAGTAGAAGAAGGAGAAGGAGAAGGTGAAGTCTGGAGGGAGAATCAGAAGAAGCAGAACAAGGAGAAGGAGAAAGTGAAGTCTGGAGGGTGAATCAGAAGAAGCAGAAGAAGGAGAAGGAGAAGGTGAAGTATGGAGGGTGAATCAGAAGAAGCAGAAGAAGGAGAAGGAGAAGGTGTAGTCTGGAGGGTGAATCAGAAGAAGTAGAAGAAGGAGAAGGAGATGGTGAAGTCTGGAGGGTGAATCAGAAAAAGCAGAAGAAGGAGAAGGAGAAGGTGAAGTCAGGAGGGTGAATCAGAAGAAGCAGAAGAAGGAGAAGGTGAAGTCTGGAGGGTGAATCAGAAGAAGCAGAAGAAGGAGAAGGAGGAGGTGAAGACTGGAGGGTGAATCAGAAGAAGTAGATGAAGGAGAAGGAGAAGGTGAAGTCTGGAGGGTGAATCAGAAGAAGTAGAAGAAGGAGAAGGAGAAGGCGAAGTCTGTAGGGTGAATCAGAAGAAGCAGAAGAAGGAGAAGGAGAAGGTGAAGTCTGGAGGGTGAATCAGAAGAAGCAGAAGAAGGAGAAGGAGAAGATGAAGTCTGGAGGGTGAATCAGAAGAATTAGAAGAAGGAGAAGGAGAAGGTGAGGTCTGGAGGGTGAATCAGAAGAAGCAGAAGAAGGAGAAGGAGAAGGTGAAGTCTGAAGGGTGAATCAGAAGAAGCAGAAGAAGGAGAAGGAGAAGGTGAAGTCTGGAGGGTGAATCAGAAGAAGCAGAAGAAGGAGAAGGAGAAGGTGAAGTCTGGAGGGTGAATCAGAAGAAGCAGAAGAAGGAAAAGGAGAAGGTGAAGTCTGGAGGGTGAATCAGAAGAAGTAGAAGAAGGAGAAGGAGAAGGTGAAGACTGGGGGGTGAATCAGAAGAAGTAGAAGAAGGAGAAGGAGAAGGTGAAGTCTGGAGGGTGAATCAGAAGAAGCAGCAGAAGGAGAAGGAGAAGGTGAAGTCTGGAGGGTGAATCAGAAGAAGCAGAAGAAGGAGAAGGAGAAGATGTAGTCTGGAGGGTGAATCAGAAGAAGTAGAAGAAGGAGAAGGAGAAGGTGAGGTCTGGATGGTGAATCAGAAGAAGCAGAAGAAGGAGAAGGAGGAGGTGAAGTCTGGAGGGTGAATCAGAAGAAGCAGAAGAAGGAGAAGGAGAAGGTGAAGTCTGGAGGGTGAATCAGAAGAAGCAGAAGAAGGAGAAGGAGAAGGCGAAGTTAGGAGGGTGAATCAGAAGAAGCAGCAGAAGGAGAAGGAGAAGGTGAAGTTAGGAGAGTGAAGCAGAAGAAGCAGAAGAAGGAGAAGGAGAAGGTGAAGTCAGGGGGGTGAAGCAGAAGAAGTAGAAGAAGGAGAAGGAGAAGGTGAAGTCAGGAGGGTGAAGCAGAAGAAGCAGAAGAAGGAGAAGGAGAAGGTGAGGTCTGGAGGGCGCAGCAGAAGAAGCAGAAGAAGGAGAAGGAGAAGGTGAAGTCTGGAGGGTGAAGCAGAAGAAGCAGAAGAAGGAGAAGGAGAAGGTGAAGTCTGGAGGGTGAATCAGAAGAAGAAGAAGAAGGAGAAGGAGAAGGTGAAGTCAGGAGGGTGAAGCAGAAGAAGCAGAAGAAGGAGAAGGAGAAGGTGAAGTCTGGAGGGTGAAGCAGAAGAAGCAGAAGAAGGAGAAGGAGAAGGTGAAGTCTGGAGCGTGAAGCAGAAGAAGCAGAAGAAGGAGAAGGAGAAGGTGAAGTCTGGAGGGTGAATCAGAAGAAGTAGAAGAAGGAGAAGGAGAAGGTGAAGTCAGGAGGGTGAAGCAGAAGAAGCAGAAGAAGGAGAAGGAGAAGGTGAAGTCTGGAGGGTGAAGCAGAAGAAGCAGAAGAAGGAGAAGGAGAAGGTGAAGTCTGCAGGGTGAAGCAGAAGAAGCAGAAGAAGGAGAAGGAGAAAGTGAAGTCAGGAGGGTAAATCAGAAGAAGTAGAAGAAGGAGAAGGAGAAGGTGAAGTCTGGAGGGTGAATCAGAAGAAGTAGAAGAAGGAGAAGGAGAAGGTGAAGGCTGGAGGGTGAATCAGAAGAAGTAGAAGAAGGAGAAGGAGCAGGTGAAGTCTGGAGGGTGAATCAGAAGAAGCAGAAGAAGGAGAAGGAGAAGTTGAAGTCTGGAGGGAGAAGCAGAAGAAGAAGAAGAAGGAGAAGGAGAAGGTGAAGTCTGGAGGGTGAATCAGAAGAAGTAGAAGAAGGAGAAGGAAAAGGTGAAGTCTGGAGGGTGAATCAGAAGAAGTAGAAGAAGGAGAAGGAGAAGGTGAAGTCTGGAGGGTCAATCAGAAGAAGTAGAAGAAGGAGAAGGAGAAGGTGTAGTCTGGAGGGCGAATCAGAAGAAGTAGACGAAGGAGAAGTAGAAGGTGAAGTCTGGAGGGTGAATCAGAAGAAGCAGAATAAGGAGAAGGAGAAGGTGAAGTCTGGAGGGTGAATGAGAAGAAGTAGAAAAAGGAGAAGGAGAAGGTGAAGTCTGGAGGGTGAATCAGGAGAAGCAGAAGAAGGAGAAGGAGAAAGTGAAGTCTGGAGGGTGAATCAGAAGAAGCAGAAGAAGGAGAAGGAGAAGGTGAAGTATGGAGGGTGAATCAGAAGAAGCAGAAGAAGGAGAAGGAGAAGGTGAAGTCTGGAGGGTGAATCAGAAGAAGCAGAAGAAGTAGAAGGAGAAGGTGAAGTCTGGAGGGTGAATCAGAAGAAGTAGAAGATGGAGAAGGACGAGGTGATGTCTGGAGGGTGAATCAGAAAAAGCAGAAGAAGGAGAAGGAGAAGGTGAAGTCAGGAGGGTGAATCAGAAGAAGCAGAAGAAGGAGAAGGAGAAGGTGAAGTCTGGAGGGTGAATCAGAAGAAGCAGAAGAAGGAGAAGGAGGAGGTGAAGACTGGAGGGTGAATCAGAAGAAGTAGAATAAGGACAAGGAGAAGGTGAAGTCTGGAGGGTGAATCAGAAGAAGTAGAAGAAGGAGAAGGAGAAGGCGAAGTCTGGAGGGTGAATCAGAAGAAGCAGAAGAAGGAGAAGGAGAAGGTGAAGTCTGGAGGGTGAATCAGAAGAAGTAGAAGAAGGAGAAGGAGAAGGTGAAGACTGGAGGGTGAGTCAGAAGAAGTAGAAGAAGGAGAAGGAGAAGGTGAAGACTGGAGGGTGAGTCAGAAGAAGTAGAAGAAGGCGAAGGAGAAGGTGAAGTCTGGAGGGAGAATCAGAAGAAGGAGAAGGAGAAGGTGAAGTCTGGAGGTTGAATCAGTAGAAGCAGAAGAAGGAGAAGGAGAAGGTGAAGTCTGGAGGGTGAATCAGAAGAAGCAGAAGAAGGAGAAGGAGAAGGTGAAGTCTGGAGGGTGAATCAGAAGAAGCAGAAGAAGGAGAAGGAGAAGGTGAAGTCTGGAGGGTGAATCAGAAGAAGTAGAAGAAGGAGAAGAAGAAGGTGAAGACTGGAGGGTTATTCAGAAGAAGTAGAAGAAGGAGAAGGAGAAGGTGAAGTCTGGAGGGTGAATCAGAAGAAGGAGAAGGAGAAGGTGAAGTCTGGAGGTTGAATCAGTAGAAGCAGAAGAAGGAGAAGGAGAAGGTGAAGTCTGGAGGGTGAATCAGAAGAAGCAGAAGAAGGAGAAGGAGAAGTTGAAGTCTGGAGGGTGAATCAGAAGAAGCAGAAGAAGTAGAAGGAGAAGGTGAAGTCTGGAGGGTGAATCAGAAGAAGTAGAAGAAGGAGAAGGAGAAGGTGAAGTCTGGAGGGTGAATCAGAAGAAGTAGAAGAAGGAGAAGGAGAAGGCGAAGTCTGGAGGGTGAATCAGTAGAAGCAGAAGAAGGAGATGGAGAAGGTGAAGTCTGGAGGGTGAATCAGAAGAAGCAGAAGAAGGAGAAGGAGAAGATGAAGTCTGGAGGGTGAATCAGAAGAATTAGAAGAAGGAGAAGGAGAAGGTGAGGTCTGGAGGGTGAATCAGAAGAAGCAGAAGAAGGAGAAGGAGAAGGTGAAGTCTGAAGGGTGAATCAGAAGAAGCAGAAGAAGAAGAAGGAGAAGGTGAAGTCTGGAGGGTGTATCAGAAGAAGCAGAAGAAGGAGAAGGAGAAGGTGAAGTCTGGAGGGTGAATCAGAAGAAGCAGAAGAAGGAGAAGGAGAAGGTGAAGTCTGGAGGGTGAATCAGAAGAAGTAGAAGAAGGAGAAGGAGAAGGTGAAGTCTGGAGGGTGAATCGGAAGAAGTAGAAGAAGGAGAAGGAGAAGGTGAAGTCTGGAGGGAGAATCAGAAGAAGCAGAAGAAGGAGAAGGAGAAGGTGAAGTCTGGAGGGTGAATCAGAAGAAGCAGAAGAAGGAGAAGGAGAAGGTGAAGTCTGGAGGGTGAATCAGAATAAGTAGAAGAAGATGAAGGAGAAGGTGAAGTCTGGAGGGTGAATCAGAAGAAGCAGAAGAAGGAGAAGGAGAAGGTGAAGTCAGGAGAGTGAATCAGAAGAAGCAGAAGAAGGAGAAGGAGAAGGTGAAGTCTGGAGGGTGAATCAGAAGAAGCAGAATAAGGAGAAGGAGAAGGTGAAGTCTGGAGGGTGAATCAGAAGAAGCAGAAGAAGGAGAAGGAGAAGGTAAAGTCTGGAGGGTCAATCAGAAGAAGTAGAAGAAGGAGAAGGAGAAGGTGAAGTCTGGAGGGTGAAGCAGAAGAAGTAGAAGAAGGAGGAGAAGGTGAAGTCAGGAGGGTGAATCAGAAGAAGCAGAAGAAGGAGAAGGAGAAGGTGAAGTCTGGAGTGTGAATCAGAAGAATCAGAAGAAGGAGAAGGAGAAGGTGAAGTCTGGAGGGTGAATAAGAAGAAGCAGAAGAAAGAGAAGAAGAAGGTGAAGTCTGGAGGGTGAAGCAGAAGAAGCAGAAGAAGGAGAAGTAGAAGGTGAAGACTGGAGGGTGAATCAGAAGAAGTAGAAGAAGGAGAAGGAGAAGGTGAAGTCTGGAGGGTGAATCAGAAGAAGTAGAAGAAGGAGAAGGAGAAGGTGAAGTCTGGAGGGTGAATCAGAAGAAGAAGAAGAAGGAGAAGGAGAAGGTGAAGTCTGGAGATGAATCAGAAGAAGTAGAAGAAGGAGAAGGAGAAGGTGAAGTCAGGAGG
Organism: Somniosus microcephalus; assembly: GCF_052327205.1. Taxonomy (NCBI): domain Eukaryota; kingdom Metazoa; phylum Chordata; class Chondrichthyes; order Squaliformes; family Somniosidae; genus Somniosus; species Somniosus microcephalus. The sequence goes on along the minus strand of NW_028225242.1, from coordinate 338,316 downwards.
GTGAATCAGAAGAAGTAGAAGAAGGAGAAGGAGAAGGTGAGGTCTGGAGGGTGAATCAGAAGAAGCAGAAGAAGGAGAAGGAGAAGGTGAAGTCAGGGGGGTGAAGCAGAAGAAGTAGAAGAAGGAGAAGGAGAAGGTGAAGTCAGGAAGGTGAAGCAGAAGAAGCAGAAGAAGGAGAAGGAGAAGGTGAAGTCTGGCGGGCGCAGCAGAAGAAGCAGAAGAAGGAGAAGGAGAAGGTGAAGTCTGGAGGGTGAAGCAGAAGAAGCAGAAGAAGGAGAAGGAGAAGGTGAAGTCTGGAGGGTGAATCAGAAGAAGTAGAAGAAGGAGAAGGAGAAGGTGAAGTCAGGAGGGTGAAGCAGAAGAAGCAGAAGAAGGAGAAGGAGAAGGTGACGTCTGGAGGGTGAAGCAGAAGAAGCAGAAGAAGGAGAAGGAGAAGGTGAAGTCTGGAGGGCGAAGCAGAAGAAGTGGAAGAAGGAGAAGCAGAAGGTGAAGTCTGGAGGGTGAAGCAGAAGAAGCAGAAGAAGGAGAAGGAGAAGGTGAAGTCTGGAGGGTGAATCAGAAGAAGTAGAAGAAGGAGAAGGAGAAGGTGAAGTCAGGAGGGTGAAGCAGAAGAAGCAGAAGAAGGAGAAGGAGAAGGTGAAGTCTGGAGGGTGAAGCAGAAGAAGCAGAAGAAGGAGAAGGAGAAGGTGAAGGCTGGGGGGTGAATCAGAAGAAGTAGAAGAAGGAGAAGGAGAAGATGAAGTCTGGAGGGTGAATCAGAAGAAGCAGAAGAAGGAGAAGGAGAAGGTGAAGTCTGGAGGGAGAAGCAGAAGAAGAAGAAGAAGGAGAAGGAGAAGGTGAAGTCTGGAGGGTGAATCAGAAGAAGTAGAAGAAGGAGAAGGAAAAGATGAAGTCTGGAGGGTGAATCAGAAGAAGTAGAAGAAGGAGAAGGAGAAGGTGAAGTCTGGAGGGTGAATCAGAAGAAGCAGAAGAAGGAGAAGGAGAAGTTGAAGTCTGGAGGCTGAATCGGAAGAAGTAGAAGAAGGAGAAGGAGAAGGTGTAGTCTGGAGGGTGAATCAGAAGAAGTAGACGAAGGAGAAGTAGAAGGTGAAGTCTGGAGGGTGAATCAGAAGAAGCAGAAGAAGGAGAAGGAGAAGGTGAAGTCTGGAGGGTGAATGAGAAGAAGTAGAAGAAGGAGAAGGAGAAGGTGAAGTCTGGAGGGTGAATCAGAAGAAGCAGAAGAAGGAGAAGGAGAAAGTGAAGTCTGGAGGGTGAATCAGAAGAAGCAGAAGAAGGAGAAGGAGAAGGTGAAGTATGGAGGGTGAATCAGAAGAAGCAGAAGAAGGAGAAGGAGAAGGTGAAGTCTGGAGGGTGAATCAGAAGAAGTAGAAGAAGGAGAAGGAGAAGGTGAAGTCTGGAGGGTGAATTAGAAGAAGTAGAAGAAGGAGAAGGAGAAGGTGAAGTCTGGAGGGTGAATCAGAAAAAGCAGAAGAAGGAGAAGGAGAAGGTGAAGTCAGGAGGGTGAATCAGAAGAAGCAGAAGAAGGAGAAGGAGAAGGTGAAGTCTGGAGGGTGAATCAGAAGAAGCAGAAGAAGGAAAAGGAGGAGGTGAAGACTGGAGGGTGAATCAGAAGAAGTAGATGAAGGAGAAGGAGAAGGTGAAGTCTGGAGGGTGAATCAGAAGAAGTAGAAGAAGGAGAAGGAGAAGGCGAAGTCTGTAGGGTGAATCAGAAGAAGCAGAAGAAGGAGAAGGAGAAGGTGAAGTCAGGAGGGTGAAGCAGAAGAAGCAGAAGAAGGAGAAGGAGAAGGTGAAGTCTGGAGGGTGAAGCAGAAGAAGCAGAAGAAGGAGAAGGAGAAGGTGAAGGCTGGGGGGTGAATCAGAAGAAGTAGAAGAAGGAGAAGGAGAAGATGAAGTCTGGAGGGTGAATCAGAAGAAGCAGAAGAAGGAGAAGGAGAAGGTGAAGTCTGGAGGGAGAAGCAGAAGAAGAAGAAGAAGGAGAAGGAGAAGGTGAAGTCTGGAGGGTGAATCAGAAGAAGTAGAAGAAGGAGAAGGAAAAGGTGAAGTCTGGAGGGTGAATCAGAAGAAGTAGAAGAAGGAGAAGGAGAAGGTGAAGTCTGGAGGGTGAATCAGAAGAAGCAGAAGAAGGAGAAGGAGAAGGTGAAGTCTGGAGGGTGAATGAGAAGAAGTAGAAGAAGGAGAAGGAGAAGGTGAAGTCTGGAGGGTGAATCAGAAGAAGCAGAAGAAGGAGAAGGAGAAAGTGAAGTCTGGAGGGTGAATCAGAAGAAGCAGAAGAAGGAGAAGGAGAAGGTGAAGTATGGAGGGTGAATCAGAAGAAGCAGAAGAAGGAGAAGGAGAAGGTGAAGTCTGGAGGGTGAATCAGAAGAAGTAGAAGAAGGAGAAGGAGAAGGTGAAGTCTGGAGGGTGAATCAGAAGAAGTAGAAGAAGGAGAAGGAGAAGGTGAAGTCTGGAGGGTGAATCAGAAAAAGCAGAAGAAGGAGAAGGAGAAGGTGAAGTCAGGAGGGTGAATCAGAAGAAGCAGAAGAAGGAGAAGGAGAAGGTGAAGTCTGGAGGGTGAATCAGAAGAAGCAGAAGAAGGAAAAGGAGGAGGTGAAGACTGGAGGGTGAATCAGAAGAAGTAGATGAAGGAGAAGGAGAAGGTGAAGTCTGGAGGGTGAATCAGAAGAAGTAGAAGAAGGAGAAGGAGAAGGCGAAGTCTGTAGGGTGAATCAGAAGAAGCAGAAGAAGGAGAAGGAGAAGGTGAAGTCTGGAGAGTGAATCAGAAGAAGCAGAAGAAGGAGAAGGAGAAGGTGAAGTCTGAAGGGTGAATCAGAAGAATTAGAAGAAGGAGAAGGAGAAGGTGAGGTCTGGAGGGTGAATCAGAAGAAGCAGAAGAAGGAGAAGGAGAAGGTGAAGTCTGAAGGGTGAATCAGAAGAAGCAGAAGAAGGAGAAGTAGAAGGTGAAGTCTGGAGGGTGAATCAGAAGAAGCAGAAAAAGGAGAAGGAGAAGGTGAAGTCTGGAGCGTGAATCAGAAGAAGCAGAAGAAGGAGAAGGAGAAGGTGAAGTCTGGAGCGTGAATCAGAAGAAGCAGAAGAAGGAGAAGGAGAAGATGAAATCTGGAGGGTGGATCAGAAGAAGGAGAAGAAGGAGAAGGAGAAGGTGAGGTCTGGAGGGTGAATCAGAAGAAGCAGAAGAAGGAGAAGGAGAAGGTGAAGTCTGGAGGGTGAATCAGAAGAAGCAGAAGAAGGAGAAGGAGAAGGTGAAGTCTGGAGGGTGAATCAGAAGAAGCAGAAGAAGGAGAAGGAGAAGGTGAAGTCTGGAGGGTGAATCAGAAGTAGCAGAAGAAGGAGAAGGAGAAGGCGAAGTCAGGAGGGTGAATCAGAAGAAGCAGCAGAAGGAGAAGGAGAAGGTGAAGTTAGGAGAGTGAATCAGAAGAAGCAGAAGAAGGAGAAGGAGAAGGTGAAGTCAGGGGGTGAAGCAGAAGAAGTAGAAGAAGGAGAAGGAGAAGGTGAAGTCAGGAGGGTGAAGCAGAAGAAGCAGAAGAAGGAGAAGGAGAAGGTGAGGTCTGGAGGGCGCAGCAGAAGAAGCAGAAGAAGGAGAAGGAGAAGGTGAAGTTTGGAGGGTGAAGCAGAAGAAGCAGAAGAAGGAGAAGGAGAAGGTGAAGTCTGGAGGGTGAATCAGAAGAAGAAGAAGAAGGAGAAGGAGAAGGTGAAGTCAGGAGGGTGAAGCAGAAGAAGCAGAAGAAGGAGAAGGAGAAGGTGAAGTCTGGAGGGTGAAGCAGAAGAAGCAGAAGAAGGAGAAGGAGAAGGTGAAGTCTGGAGCGTGAAGCAGAAGAAGCAGAAGAAGGAGAAGAAGAAGGTGAAGTCTGGAGGGTGAATCAGAAGAAGTAGAAGAAGGAGAAGGAGAAGGTGAAGTCAGGAGGGTGAAGCAGAAGAAGCAGAAGAAGGAGAAGGAGAAGGTGAAGTCTGGAGGGTGAAGCAGAAGAAGCAGAAGAAGGAGAAGGAGAAGGTGAAGTCTGGAGGGTGAAGCAGAAGAAGCAGAAGAAGGAGAAGGAGAAAGTGAAGTCAGGAGGGTGAATCAGAAGAAGTAGAAGAAGGAGAAGGAGAAGGTGAAGTCTGGAGGGTGAATCAGAAGAAGTAGAAGAAGGAGAAGGAGAAGGTGAAGGCTGGAGGGTGAATCAGAAGAAGTAGAAGAAGGAGAAGGAGAAGGTGAAGTCTGAAGGGTGAATCAGAAGAAGCAGAAGAAGGAGAAGGAGAAGGTGAAGTCTGGAGGGAGAAGCAGAAGAAGAAGAAGAAGGAGAAGGAGAAGGTGAAGTCTGGAGGGTGAATCAGAAGAAGTATAAGAAGGAGAAGGAGAAGGTGAAGTCAGGAGGGTGAATCAGAAGAAGCAGAAGAAGAAGAAGGAGAAGGTGAAGTCTGGAGGGTGAATCAGAAGAAGTAGAAGAAGGAGAAGGAGAAGGTGTAGTCTGGAGGGCGAATCAGAAGAAGTAGACGAAGGAGAAGTAGAAGGTGAAGTCTGGAGGGTGAATCAGAAGAAGCAGAATAAGGAGAAGGAGAAGGTGAATTCTGGAGGGTGAATGAGAAGAAGTAGAAGAAGGAGAAGGAGAAGGTGAAGTCTGGAGGGTGAATCAGAAGAAGCAGAAGAAGGAGAAGGAGAAAGTGAAGTCTGGAGGGTGAATCAGAAGAAGCAGAAGAAGGAGAAGGAGAAGGTGAAGTATGGAGGGTGAATCAGAAGAAGCAGAAGAAGGAGAAGGAGAAGGTGAAGTCTGGAGGGTGAATCAGAAGAAGCAGAAGAAGTAGAAGGAGAAGGTGAAGTCTGGAGGGTGAATCAGAAGAAGTAGAAGAAGGAGAAGGAGAAGGTGAAGTCTGGAGGGTGAATCAGAAAAAGCAGAAGAAGGAGAAGGAGAAGGTGAAGTCAGGAGGGTGAATCAGAAGAAGCAGAAGAAGGAGAAGGAGAAGGTGAAGTCTGGAGGGTGAATCAGAAGAAGCAGAAGAAGGAGAAGGAGGAGGTGAAGACCGGAGGGTGAATCAGAAGATGTAGAAGAAGGAGAAGGAGAAGGTGAAGTCTGGAGGGTGAATCAGAAGAAGTAGAAGAAGGAGAAGGAGAAGGTGAAGTCTGGAGGGTGAATCAGAAAAAGCAGAAGAAGGAGAAGGAGAAGGTGAAGTCAGGAGGGTGAATCAGAAGATGCAGAAGAAGGAGAAGGAGAAGGTGAAGTCTGGAGGGTGAATCAGAAGAAGCAGAAGAAGGAAAAGGAGGAGGTGAAGACTGGAGGGTGAATCAGAAGAAGTAGATGAAGGAGAAGGAGAAGGTGAAGTCTGGAGGGTGAATCAGAAGAAGTAGAAGAAGGAGAAGGAGAAGGCGAAGTCTGTAGGGTGAATCAGAAGAAGCAGAAGAAGGAGAAGGAGAAGGTGAAGTCTGGAGAGTGAATCAGAAGAAGCAGAAGAAGGAGAAGGAGAAGGTGAAGTCTGAAGGGTGAATCAGAAGAATTAGAAGAAGGAGAAGGAGAAGGTGAGGTCTGGAGGGTGAATCAGAAGAAGCAGAAGAAGGAGAAGGAGAAGGTGAAGTCTGAAGGGTGAATCAGAAGAAGCAGAAGAAGGAGAAGGAGAAGGTGAAGTCTGGAGGGTGAATCAGAAGAAGCAGAAGAAGGAGAAGGAGAAGGTGAAGTCTGGAGCGTGAATCAGAAGAAGCAGAAGAAGGAGAAGGAGAAGTTGAAGTCTGGAGCGTGAATCAGAAGAAGCAGAAGAAGGAGAAGGAGAAGATGAAGTCTGGAGGGTGAATCAGAAGAAGGAGAAGAAGGAGAAGGAGAAGGTGAGGTCTGGAGGGTGAATCAGAAGAAGCAGAAGAAGGAGAAGGAGAAGGTGAAGTCTGGAGGGTGAATCAGAAGAAGCAGAAGAAGGAGAAGGAGAAGGTGAAGTCTGGAGGGTGAATCAGAAGAAGCAGAAGAAGGAGAAGGAGAAGGTGAAGTCTGGAGGGTGAATCAGAAGTAGCAGAAGAAGGAGAAGGAGAAGGCGAAGTCAGGAGGGTGAATCAGAAGAAGCAGCAGAAGGAGAAGGAGAAGGTGAAGTTAGGAGAGTGAATCAGAAGAAGCAGAAGAAGGAGAAGGAGAAGGTGTAGTCAGGGGGGTGAAGCAGAAGAAGTAGAAGAAGGAGAAGGAGAAGGTGAAGTCAGGAGGGTGAAGCAGAAGAAGCAGAAGAAGGAGAAGGAGAAGGTGAGGTCTGGAGGGCGCAGCAGAAGAAGCAGAAGAAGGAGAAGGAGAAGGTGAAGTTTGGAGGGTGAAGCAGAAGAAGCAGAAGAAGGAGAAGGAGAAGGTGAAGTCTGGAGGGTGAATCAGAAGAAGAAGAAGAAGGAGAAGGAGAAGGTGAAGTCAGGAGGGTGAAGCAGAAGAAGCAGAAGTAGGAGAAGGAGAAGGTGAAGTCTGGAGGGTGAAGCAGAAGAAGCAGAAGAAGGAGAAGGAGAAGGTGAAGTCTGGAGCGTGAAGCAGAAGAAGCAGAAGAAGGAGAAGGAGAAGGTGAAGTCTGGAGGGTGAATCAGAAGAAGTAGAAGAAGGAGAAGGAGAAGGTGAAGTCAGGAGGGTGAAGCAGAAGAAGCAGAAGAAGGAGAAGGAGAAGGTGAAGTCTGGAGGGTGAAGCAGAAGAAGCAGAAGAAGGAGAAGGAGAAGGTGAAGTCTGGAGGGTGAAGCAGAAGAAGCAGAAGAAGGAGAAGGAGAAAGTGAAGTCAGGAGGGTGAATCAGAAGAAGTAGAAGAAGGAGAAGGAGAAGGTGAAGTCTGGAGGGTGAATCAGAAGAAGTAGAAGAAGGAGAAGGAGAAGGTGAAGGCTGGAGGGTGAATCAGAAGAAGTAGAAGAAGGAGAAGGAGAAGGTGAAGTCTGAAGGGTGAATCAGAAGAAGCAGAAGAAGGAGAAGGAGAAGGTGAAGTCTGGAGGGAGAAGCAGAAGAAGAAGAAGAAGGAGAAGGAGAAGGTGAAGTCTGGAGGGTGAATCAGAAGAAGTAGAAGAAGGAGAAGGAAAAGGTGAAGTCTGGAGGGTGAATCAGAAGAAGTAGAAGAAGGAGAAGGAGAAGGTGAAGTCAGGAGGGTGAATCAGAAGAAGCAGAAGAAGAAGAAGGAGAAGGTGAAGTCTGGAGGGTGAATCAGAAGAAGTAGAAGAAGGAGAAGGAGAAGGTGTAGTCTGGAGGGCGAATCAGAAGAAGTAGACGAAGGAGAAGTAGAAGGTGAAGTCTGGAGGGTGAATCAGAAGAAGCAGAATAAGGAGAAGGAGAAGGTGAATTCTGGAGGGTGAATGAGAAGAAGTAGAAGAAGGAGAAGGAGAAGGTGAAGTCTGGAGGGTGAATCAGAAGAAGCAGAAAAAGGAGAAGGAGAAAGTGAAGTCTGGAGGGTGAATCAGAAGAAGCAGAAGAAGGAGAAGGAGAAGGTGAAGTATGGAGGGTGAATCAGAAGAAGCAGAAGAAGGAGAAGGAGAAGGTGAAGTCTGGAGGGTGAATCAGAAGAAGCAGAAGAAGTAGAAGGAGAAGGTGAAGTCTGGAGGGTGAATCAGAAGAAGTAGAAGAAGGAGAAGGAGAAGGTGAAGTCTGGAGGGTGAATCAGAAAAAGCAGAAGAAGGAGAAGGAGAAGGTGAAGTCAGGAGGGTGAATCAGAAGAAGCAGAAGAAGGAGAAGGAGAAGGTGAAGTCTGGAGGGTGAATCAGAAGAAGCAGAAGAAGGAGAAGGAGGAGGTGAAGACTGGAGGGTGAATCAGAAGATGTAGAAGAAGGAGAAGGAGAAGGTGAAGTCTGGAGGGTGAATCAGAAGAAGTAGAAGAAGGAGAAGGAGAAGGCGAAGTCTGGAGGGTGAATCAGAAGAAGCAGAAGAAGGAGAAGGAGAAGGTGAAGTCTGGAGGGTGAATCAGAAGAAGCAGAAGAAGGAGAAGGAGAAGATGAAGTCTGGAGGTTGAATCAGAAGAATTAGAAGAAGGAGAAGGAGAAGGTGAGGTCTGGAGGGTGAATCAGAAGAAGCAGAAGAAGGAGAAGGAGAAGGTGAAGTCTGAAGGGTGAATCAGAAGAAGCAGAAGAAGGAGAAGGAGAAGGTGAAGTCTGGAGGGTGAATCAGAAGAAGCAGAAGAAGGAGAAGGAGAAGGTGAAGTCTGGAGGGTGAAGCAGAAGAAGCAGAAGAAGGAGAAGGAGAAGGTGAAGTCTGGAGGGTGAAGCAGAAGAAGCAGAAGAAGGAGAAGGAGAAGGTGAAGTCTGGAGGGTGAAGCAGAAGAAGCAGAAGAAGGAGAAGGAGAAAGTGAAGTCAGGAGGGTGAATCAGAAGAAGTAGAAGAAGGAGAAGGAGAAGGTGAAGTCTGGAGGGTGAATCAGAAGAAGTAGAAGAAGGAGAAGGAGAAGGTGAAGGTTGGAGGGTGAATCAGAAGAAGTAGAAGAAGGAGAAGGAGAAGGTGAAGTCTGAAGGGTGAATCAGAAGAAGCAGAAGAAGGAGAAGGAGAAGGTGAAGTCTGGAGGGAGAAGCAGAAGAAGAAGAAGAAGGAGAAGGAGAAGGTGAAGTCTGGAGGGTGAATCAGAAGAAGTAGAAGAAGGAGAAGGAAAAGGTGAAGTCTGGAGGGTGAATCAGAAGAAGTAGAAGAAGGAGAAGGAGAAGGTGAAGTCTGGAGGTTGAATCAGAAGAAGCAGAAGAAGGAGAAGGAGAAGGTGAAGTCTGGAGGGTGAATCAGAAGAAGTAGAAGAAGGAGAAGGAGAAGGTGTAGTCTGGAGGGCGAATCAGAAGAAGTAGACGAAGGAGAAGTAGAAGGTGAAGTCTGGAGGGTGAATCAGAAGAAGCAGAATAAGGAGAAGGAGAAGGTGAAGTCTGGAGGGTGAATGAGAAGAAGTAGAAGAAGGAGAAGGAGAAGGTGAAGTCTGGAGGGTGAATCAGAAGAAGCAGAAGAAGGAGAAGGAGAAAGTGAAGTCTGGAGGGTGAATCAGAAGAAGCAGAAGAAGTAGAAGGAGAAGGTGAAGTTAGAGGGTGAATCAGAAGAAGTAGAAGAAGGAGAAGGAGAAGGTGAAGTCTGGAGGGTGAATCAGAAAAAGCAGAAGAAGGAGAAGGAGAAGGTGAAGTCAGGAGGGTGAATCAGAAGAAGCAGAAGAAGGAGAAGGAGAAGGTGAAGTCTGGAGGGTGAATCAGAAGAAGCAGAAGAAGGAGAAGGAGGAGGTGAAGAGTGGAGGGTGAATCAGAAGAAGTAGAAGAAGGAGAAGGAGAAGGTGAAGACTGGAGGGTGAGTCAGAAGAAGTAGAAGAAGGAGAAGGAGAAGGTGAAGTCTGGATGGTGAATCAGAAGAAGGAGAAGGAGAAGGTGCAGTCTGGAGGGTGAATCAGAAGAAGCAGAAGAAGGAGAAGGAGAAGGTGAAGTCTGAAGGGTGAATCAGAAGAAGCAGAAGAAGGAAAAGGAGAAGGTGAAGTCTGGAGGGTGAATCAGAAGAAGCAGAAGAAGGAGAAGGAGAAGGTGAAGTCTGGAGGGTGAATCAGAAGAAGCAGAAGAAGGAGAAGGAGAAGGTGAAGTCTGGAGGGTGAATCAGAAGAAGTAGAAGAAGGAGAAGGAGAAGGTGAAGACTGGAGGGTGAGTCAGAAGAAGTAGAAGAAGGAGAAGGAGAAGGTGAAGTCTGGAGGGTGAATCAGAAGAAGGAGAAGGAGAAGGTGCAGTCTGGAGGGTGAATCAGTGGAAGCAGAAGAAGGAGAAGGAGAAGGTGAAGTCTGGAGGGTGAATCAGAAGAAGCAGAAGAAGGAGAAGGAGAAGTTGAAGTCTGGAGGGTGAATCAGAAGAAGCAGAAGAAGTAGAAGGGGAAGGTGAAGTCTGGAGGGTGAATCAGAAGAAGTAGAAGAAGGAGAAGGAGAAGGTGAAGTCTGGAGTGTGAATCAGAAGAAGTAGAAGAAGGAGAAGGAGAAGGCGAAGTCTGGAGGGTGAATCAGAAGAAGCAGAAGAAGGAGAAGGAGAAGGTGAAGTCTGGAGGGTGAATCAGAAGAAGCAGAAGAAGGAGAAGGAGAAGATGAAGTCTGGAGGGTGAATCAGAAGAATTAGAAGAAGGAGAAGGAGAAGGTGAGGTCTGGAGGGTGAATCAGTAGAAGCAGAAGAAGGTGAAGGAGAAGATGAAGTCTGAAGGGTGAATCAGAAGAAGCAGAAGAAGAAGAAGGAGAAGGTGAAGTCTGGAGGGTGTATCAGAAGAAGCAAAAGAAGGAGAAGGAGAAGGTGAAGTCTGGAGGGTGAATCAGAAGAAGCAGAAGAAGGAGAAGGAGAAGGTGAAGTCTGGAGGGTGAATCAGAAGAAGTGGAAGAAGGAGAAGGAGAAGGTGAAGTCTGGAGCGTGAATCGGAAGAAGTAGAAGAAGGAGAAGGAGAAGGTGAAGTCTGGAGGGAGAATCAGAAGAAGCAGAAGAAGGAGAAGGAGAAGGTGAAGTCTGGAGGGTGAATCAGAAGAAGCAGAAGAAGGAGAAGGAGAAGGTGAAGTCTGGAGGGTGAATCAGAATAAGTAGAAGAAGATGAAGGAGATGGTGAAGTCTGGAGGGTGAATCAGAAGAAGCAGAAGAAGGAGAAGGAGAAGGTGAAGTCAGGAGAGTGAATCAGAAGAAGCAGAAAAAGGAGAAGGAGAAGGTGAAGTCTGGAGGGTGAATCAGAAGAAGCAGAATAAGGAGAAGGAGAAGGTGAAGTCTGGAGGGTGAATCAGAAGAAGCAGAAGAAGGAGAAGGAGAAGTTAAAGTCTGGAGGGTGAATCAGAAAAAGTAGAAGAAGGAGAAGGAGAAGGTGAAGTCTGGAGGGTGAAGCAGAAGAAGTAGAAGAAGGAGGAGAAGGTGAAGTCAGGAGGGTGAATCAGAAGAAGCAGAAGAAGGAGAAGGAGAAGGTGAAGTCTGGAGTGTGAATCCGAAGAATCAGAAGAAGGAGAAGGAGAAGGTGAAGTCTGGAGGGTGAATCAGAAGAAGCAGAAGAAAGAGAAGGAGAAGGTGAAGTCAGGAGGGTGAAGCAGAAGAAGCAGAAGAAGGAGAAGTAGAAGGTGAAGACTGGAGGGTGAATCAGAAGAAGTAGAAGAAGGAGAAGGAGAAGGTGAAGTCTGGAGGGTTAATCAGAAGAAGTAGAAGAAGGAGAAGGAGAAGGTGAAGTCTGGAGGGTGAATCAGAAGAAGTAGAAGAAGGAGAAGGAGAAGGTGAAGTCTGGAGATGAATCAGAAGAAGTAGAAGAAGGAGAAGGAGAAGGTGAAGTCTGGCGGGCGCAGCAGAAGAAGTAGAAGAAGGAGAAGGAGAAGGTGAAGTCAGGAGGGTGAAGCAGAAGAAGCAGAAGAAGGAGAAGGAGAAGGTGAAGTCTGGAGGGTGAAGCAGAAGAAGCAGAAGAAGGAGAAGGAGAAGGTGAAGTCTGGAGGGTGAAGCAGAAGAAGCAGAAGAAGGAGAAGGAGAAGGTGAAGTCAGGAGGGTGAATCAGAAGAAGTAGAAGAAGGAGAAGGAGAAGGTGAAGTCCGGAGGGTGAATCAGAAGAAGTAGAAGAAGGAGAAGGAGAAGGTGAAGTCTGGAGGGTGAATCAGAAGAAGTAGAAGAAGGAGAAGGAGAAGGTGAAGTCTGGAGGGTGAATCAGAAGAAGCAGAAGAAGGAGAAGGAGAAGGTGAAGTCTGGAGGGAGAAGCAGAAGAAGTAGAAGAAGGAGAAGGAGAAGGTGAAATCTGGAGGGTGAATCAGAAGAAGCAGAAGAAGGAGAAGGAGAAGGTGAAGTCTGGAGGGTGAATCAGAAGAAGTAGAAGAAGGAGAAGGAGAAGGTGAAGTCTGGAGGGTGAAGCAGAAGAAGCAGAAGAAGGAGAAGGAGAAGGTGAAGTCTGGAGGGTGAAGCAGAAGAAGCAGAAGAAGGAGAAGGAGAAGGTGAAGTCAGGAGGGTGAATCAGAAGAAGTAGAAGAAGGAGAAGGAGAAGGTGAAGTCTGGAGGGTGAATCAGAAGAAGTAGAAGAAGGAGAAGGAGAAGGTGAAGTCTGGAGGGTGAATCAGAAGAAGTAGAAGAAGGAGAAGGAGAAGGTGAAGTCTGGAGGGTGAATTAGAAGAAGCAGAAGAAGGAGAAGGAGAAGGTGAAGTCTGGAGGGAGAAGCAGAAGAAGTAGAAGAAGGAGAAGGAGAAGGTGAAATCTGGAGGGTGAATCAGAAGAAGTAGAAGAAGGAGAAGGAGAAGGTGAAGTCTGGAGGGTGAATCAGAAGAAGTAGAAGAAGGAGAAGGAGAAGGTGAAGTCTGGAGGGTGAATCAGAAGAAGCAGAAGAAGGAGAAGGAGAAGGTGGAGTCTGGAGGGTGAATCAGAAGAAGTAGAAGAAGGAGAAGGAGAAGGTGTGGTCTGGAGGGTGAATCAGAAGAAGTAGACGAAGGAGAAGGAGAAGGTGAAGTCTGGAGGGTGAATCAGAAAAAGCAGAAGAAGGAGAAGGAGAAGGTGAAGTCTGGAGGGTGAATCAGAAGAAGCAGAAGAAGGAGAAGGAGAACGTGAAGTCTGGAGGGTGAATCAGAAGAAGCAGAAGAAGGAGAAGGAGAAGGTGGAGTCTGGAGGGTGAATCAGAAGAAGTAGAAGAAGGAGAAGGAGAAGGTGTGGTCTGGAGGGTGAATCAGAAGAAGTAGACGAATGAGAAGGAGAAGGTGAAGTCTGGAGGGTGAATCAGAAAAAGCAGAAGAAGGAGAAGGAGAAGGTGAAGTCTGGAGGGTGAATCTGAAGAAGCAGAAGAAGGAGAAGGAGAAGGTGAAGTCTGGAGGGTTAATCAGAAGAAGCAGAAGAAGTAGAAGGAGAAGGTGAAGTCTGGAGGGTGAATCAGAAGAAGTAGAAGAAGGAGAAGGAGAAGGTGAAGTCTGGAGGGTGAATCAGAAGAAGCAGAAGAAGGAGAAGGAGAAGGTGAAGTCAGGAGGGTGAATCAGAAGAAGCAGAAGAAGGAGAAGGAGAAGGTGAAGTCTGGAGGGTGAATCAGAAAAAGCAGAAGAAGGAGAAGGAGAAGGTGAAGTCTGGAGGGTGAATCAGAAGAAGTAGAAGAAGCAGAAGGAGAAGGTGAAGTCTGGAGGGTGAATCAGAAGAAGTGGAAGAAGGAGAAGGAGATGGTGAGGTCTGGAGGGTGAATCAGAAGAAGCGGAAGAAGGAGAAGGAGAAGATGAAGTCTGGAGGGTGAATCAGAAGAAGTAGAAGAAGGAGAAGGAGAAGGTGAGGTCTGGAGGGTGAATCAGAAGAAGCAGAAGAAGGAGAAGGAGAAGGTGAAGTCTGGAGGGTGAATCAGAAGAAGCAGGAGAAGGAGAAGGTTAAGTCTGGAGGATGAATCAGAAGAAGCAGAAGAAGGAGAAGGAGAAGGTGAAGTCAGGAGGGTGAATCAGAAGAAGCAGAAGAAGGAGAAGGAGAAGATTGAAGTTAGGAGGGTGAATCAGAAGAAGCAGAAGAAGGAGAAGGAGAAGGTGAAGTCAGGGGGGTGAAGCAGAAGAAGTAGAAGAAGGAGAAGGAGAAGCTGAAGTCAGGAGGGTGAAGCAGAAGAAGCAGAAGAAGGAGAAGGTGAAGTCTGGCGGGCGCAGCAGAAGAAGCAGAAGAAGGAGAAGGAGAAGGTGAAGTCTGGAGGGTGAAGCAGAAGAAGCAGAAGAAGGAGAAGGAGAAGGTGAAGTCTGGAGGGCGAATCAGAAGAAGTAGAAGAAGGAGAAGGAGAAGGTGAAGTCAGGAGGGAGAAGCAGAAGAAGCAGAAGAAGGAGAAGGAGAAGGTGAAGTCTGGAGGGTGAATCAGAAGAAGCAGAAGAAGGAGAAGGAGAAGATGAAGTCTGGAGGGTGAATCAGAAGAATTGGAAGAAGGAGAAGGAGAAGGTGAGGTCTGGAGGGTGAATCAGAAGAAGCAGAAGAAGGAGAAGGAGAAGGTGAAGTCTGAAGGGTGAATCAGAAGAAGCAGAAGAAGGAGAAGGAGAAGGTGAAGTATGGAGGGTGAATCAGAAGAAGCAGAAGAAGGAGAAGGAAAAGGTGAAGTCTGGAGGGTGAATCAGAAGAAGCAGAAGAAGGAGAAGGAGAAGGTGAAGTCTGGAGGGTGAATCAGAAGAAGTAGAAGAAGGAGAAGGAGAAGTCTGGAGGGTGAATCAGAAGAAGTAGAAGAAGGAGAAGGAGAAGGTGAAGTCTGGAGGGTGAATCAGAAGAAGCAGAAGAAGGAGAAGGGGAAGGTGAAGTCTGGAGGGTGAATCAGTAGAAGCAGAAGAAGGAGAAGGAGAAGGTGAAGTCTGGAGGGGGAATCAGAAGAAGCAGAAGAAGGAGAAGGAGAAGGTGAAGTCTGGAGGGTGAATCAGAAGAAGCAGAAGAAGTAGAAGGAGAAGATGAAGTCTGGAGGGTGAATCAGAAGAAGTAGAAGAAGGAGAAGGAGAAGGTGAAGTCTGGAGGGTGAATCTGAAGAAACAGAAGAAGGAGAAGGAGAAGGTGAAGTCAGGAGGGTGAATCAGAAGAAGCAGAAGAAGGAGAAGGAGAAGGTGAAATCTGGAGGGTGAATCAGAAGAAGCAGAAGAAGGAGAAGGAGAAGGTGAAGACTGGAGGTTGAATCAGAAGAAGTAGAAGAAGGAGAAGGAGAAGGTGAAGTCTGGAGGGTGAATCAGAAGAAGTAGAAGAAGGAGAAGGAGAAGGCGAAGTCTGGAGGCTGAATCAGAAGAAGCAGAAGAAGGAGAAGGAGAAGGTGAAGTCTGGAGGGTGAATCAGAAGAAGCAGAAGAAGGAGAAGGAGAAGATGAAGTCTGGAGGGTGAATCAGAAGAATTAGAAGAAGGAGAAGGAGAAGGTGAGGTCTGGAGGTTGAATCAGTAGAAGCAGAAGAAGGAGAAGGAGAAGGTGAAGTCTGAAGGGTGAATCAGAAGAAGCAGAAGAAGGAGAAGGAGAAGGTGAAGTCTGGAGGGTGTATCAGAAGAAGCAGAAGAAGGAGAAGGAGAAGGTGAAGTCTGGAGGGTGAATCAGAAGAAGCAGAAGAAGGAGAAGGAGAAGGTGAAGTCTGGAGGGTGAATCACAAGAAGTAGAAGAAGGAGAAGGAGAAGGTGAAGTCTGGAGGGTGAATCAGAAGAAGCAGAAGAAGGAGAAGGAGAAGATGAGGTCTTGAGGGTGAATCAGAAGAAGCAGAAGAAGGAGAAGGAGAAGGTGAAGTCTGGAGGATGAATCAGAAGAAGCAGAATAAGGAGAAGGAGAAGGTGAAGTCTGGAGGGTGAATCAGAAGAAGCAGAATAAGGAGAAGGAGAAGGTGAAGTCTGGAGGGTGAATCAGAAGAAGCAGAAGAAGGAGAAGGAGAAGGTGAAGTCTGGAGGGTGAAGCAGAAGAAGTAGAAGAAGGAGAAGGAGAAGGTGAAGTCATGAGGGTGAAGCAGAAGAAGTAGAAGAAGGAGAAGGAGAAGGTGAAGACATGAGGGTGAATCAGAAGAAGTAGAAGAAGGAGAAGGAGAAGGTGAAGTCAGGAGGGTGAATCAGAAGAAGCAGAAGAAGGAGAAGGAGAAGGTGAAGTCTGGAGTGTGAATCAGAAGACTCAGAAGAAGGAGAAGGAGAAGGTGAAGTCTGGAGGGTGAATCAGAAGAAGCAGAAGAAAGAGAAGGAGAAGGTGAAGTCTAGAGGGTGAAGCAGAAGAAGCAGAAGAAGGAGAAGTAGAAGGTGAAGACTGGAGGGTGAATCAGAAGAAGTAGAAGAAGGAGAAGGAGAAGGTGAAGTCTGGAGGGTGAATCAGAAGAAGTAGAAGAAGGAGAAGGAGAAGGTGAAGTCTGGAGGGTGAATCAGAAGAAGTAGAAGAAGGAGAAGGAGAAGGTGAAGTCTGGAGGATGAATCAGAAGAAGTAGAAAAGGAGAAGGAGAAGGTGAATCAGGAGGGTCAATCAGAAGAAGCAGAAGAAGGAGAAGGAGAAGGTGAAGTTAGGAGGGTGAATCAGAAGAAGCAGAAGAAGGAGAAGGAGAAGGTGAAGTCAGGGGGGTGAAGCAGAAAAAGTAGAAGAAGGAGAAGGAGAAGGTGAAGTCAGGAGGGTGAATCAGAAGAAGCAGAAGAAGGAGAAGGAGAAGGTGGAGTCTGGAGGGTGAATCAGAAGAAGTAGAAGAAGGAGAAGGAGAAGGTGTGGTCTGGAGGGTGAATCAGAAGAAGTAGACGAAGGAGAAGGAGAAGGTGAAGTCTGGAGGGTGAATCAGAAAAAGCAGAAGAAGGAGAAGGAGAAGGTGAAGTCTGGAGGGTGAATCAGAAGAAGCAGAAGAAGGAGAAGGAGAACGTGAAGTCTGGAGGGTGAATCAGAAGAAGCAGAAGAAGGAGAAGGAGAAGGTGGAGTCTGGAGGGTGAATCAGAAGAAGTAGAAGAAGGAGAAGGAGAAGGTGTGGTCTGGAGGGTGAATCAGAAGAAGTAGACGAATGAGAAGGAGAAGGTGAAGTCTGGAGGGTGAATCAGAAAAAGCAGAAGAAGGAGAAGGAGAAGGTGAAGTCTGGAGGGTGAATCTGAAGAAGCAGAAGAAGGAGAAGGAGAAGGTGAAGTCTGGAGGGTTAATCAGAAGAAGCAGAAGAAGTAGAAGGAGAAGGTGAAGTCTGGAGGGTGAATCAGAAGAAGTAGAAGAAGGAGAAGGAGAAGGTGAAGTCTGGAGGGTGAATCAGAAGAAGCAGAAGAAGGAGAAGGAGAAGGTGAAGTCAGGAGGGTGAATCAGAAGAAGCAGAAGAAGGAGAAGGAGAAGGTGAAGTCTGGAGGGTGAATCAGAAAAAGCAGAAGAAGGAGAAGGAGAAGGTGAAGTCTGGAGGGTGAATCAGAAGAAGTAGAAGAAGCAGAAGGAGAAGGTGAAGTCTGGAGGGTGAATCAGAAGAAGTGGAAGAAGGAGAAGGAGATGGTGAGGTCTGGAGGGTGAATCAGAAGAAGCGGAAGAAGGAGAAGGAGAAGATGAAGTCTGGAGGGTGAATCAGAAGAAGTAGAAGAAGGAGAAGGAGAAGGTGAGGTCTGGAGGGTGAATCAGAAGAAGCAGAAGAAGGAGAAGGATAAGGTGAAGTCTGGAGGGTGAATCAGAAGAAGCAGGAGAAGGAGAAGGTGAAGTCTGGAGGATGAATCAGAAGAAGCAGAAGAAGGAGAAGGAGAAGGTGAAGTCAGGAGGGTGAATCAGAAGAAGCAGAAGAAGGAGAAGGAGAAGATTGAAGTTAGGAGGGTGAATCAGAAGAAGCAGAAGAAGGAGAAGGAGAAGGTGAAGTCAGGGGGGTGAAGCAGAAGAAGTAGAAGAAGGAGAAGGAGAAGCTGAAGTCAGGAGGGTGAAGCAGAAGAAGCAGAAGAAGGAGAAGGTGAAGTCTGGCGGGCGCAGCAGAAGAAGCAGAAGAAGGAGAAGGAGAAGGTGAAGTCTGGAGGGTGAAGCAGAAGAAGCAGAAGAAGGAGAAGGAGAAGGTGAAGTCTGGAGGGCGAATCAGAAGAAGTAGAAGAAGGAGAAGGAGAAGGTGAAGTCAGGAGGGAGAAGCAGAAGAAGCAGAAGAAGGAGAAGGAGAAGGTGAAGTCTGGAGGGTGAATCAGAAGAAGCAGAAGAAGGAGAAGGAGAAGATGAAGTCTGGAGGGTGAATCAGAAGAATTGGAAGAAGGAGAAGGAGAAGGTGAGGTCTGGAGGGTGAATCAGAAGAAGCAGAAGAAGGAGAAGGAGAAGGTGAAGTCTGAAGGGTGAATCAGAAGAAGCAGAAGAAAGAGAAGGAGAAGGTGAAGTATGGAGGGTGAATCAGAAGAAGCAGAAGAAGGAGAAGGAAAAGGTGAAGTCTGGAGGGTGAATCAGAAGAAGCAGAAGAAGGAGAAGGAGAAGGTGAAGTCTGGAGGGTGAATCAGAAGAAGTAGAAGAAGGAGAAGGAGAAGTCTGGAGGGTGAATCAGAAGAAGTAGAAGAAGGAGAAGGAGAAGGTGAAGTCTGGAGGGTGAATCAGAAGAAGCAGAAGAAGGAGAAGGGGAAGGTGAAGTCTGGAGGGTGAATCAGTAGAAGCAGAAGAAGGAGAAGGAGAAGGTGAAGTCTGGAGGGGGAATCAGAAGAAGCAGAAGAAGGAGAAGGAGAAGGTGAAGTCTGGAGGGTGAATCAGAAGAAGCAGAAGAAGTAGAAGGAGAAGATGAAGTCTGGAGGGTGAATCAGAAGAAGTAGAAGAAGGAGAAGGAGAAGGTGAAGTCTGGAGGGTGAATCTGAAGAAACAGAAGAAGGAGAAGGAGAAGGTGAAGTCAGGATGGTGAATCAGAAGAAGCAGAAGAAGGAGAAGGAGAAGGTGAAATCTGGAGGGTGAATCAGAAGAAGCAGAAGAAGGAGAAGGAGAAGGTGAAGACTGGAGGTTGAATCAGAAGAAGTAGAAGAAGGAGAAGGAGAAGGTGAAGTCTGGAGGGTGAATCAGAAGAAGTAGAAGAAGGAGAAGGAGAAGGCGAAGTCTGGAGGCTGAATCAGAAGAAGCAGAAGAAGGAGAAGGAGAAGGTGAAGTCTGGAGGGTGAATCAGAAGAAGCAGAAGAAGGAGAAGGAGAAGATGAAGTCTGGAGGGTGAATCAGAAGAATTAGAAGAAGGAGAAGGAGAAGGTGAGGTCTGGAGGTTGAATCAGTAGAAGCAGAAGAAGGAGAAGGAGAAGGTGAAGTCTGAAGGGTGAATCAGAAGAAGCAGAAGAAGGAGAAGGAGAAGGTGAAGTCTGGAGGGTGTATCAGAAGAAGCAGAAGAAGGAGAAGGAGAAGGTGAAGTCTGGAGGGTGAATCAGAAGAAGCAGAAGAAGGAGAAGGAGAAGGTGAAGTCTGGAGGGTGAATCACAAGAAGTAGAAGAAGGAGAAGGAGAAGGTGAAGTCTGGAGGGTGAATCAGAAGAAGCAGAAGAAGGAGAAGGAGAAGATGAGGTCTTGAGGGTGAATCAGAATAAGTAGAAGAAGGAGAAGGAGAAGGTGAAGTCTGGAGGGTGAATCAGAAGAAGCAGAAGAAGGAGAAGGAGAAGGTGAAGTCTGGAGAGTGTATCAGAAGAAGCAGAAGAAGGAGAAGGAGAAGGTGAAGTCTGGAGGATGAATCAGAAGAAGCAGAATAAGGAGAAGGAGAAGGTGAAGTCTGGAGGGTGAATCAGAAGAAGCAGAATAAGGAGAAGGAGAAGGTGAAGTCTGGAGGGTGAATCAGAAGAAGCAGAAGAAGGAGAAGGAGAAGGTGAAGTCTGGAGGGTGAAGCAGAAGAAGTAGAAGAAGGAGAAGGAGAAGGTGAAGTCATGAGGGTGAAGCAGAAGAAGTAGAAGAAGGAGAAGGAGAAGGTGAAGTCATGAGGGTGAATCAGAAGAAGTAGAAGAAGGAGAAGGAGAAGGTGAAGTCAGGAGGGTGAATCAGAAGAAGCAGAAGAAGGAGAAGGAGAAGGTGAAGTCTGGAGTGTGAATCAGAAGAATCAGAAGAAGGAGAAGGAGAAGGTGAAGTCTGGAGGGTGAATCAGAAGAAGCAGAAGAAAGAGAAGGAGAAGGTGAAGTCTAGAGGGTGAAGCAGAAGAAGCAGAAGAAGGAGAAGTAGAAGGTGAAGACTGGAGGGTGAATCAGAAGAAGTAGAAGAAGGAGAAGGAGAAGGTGAAGTCTGGAGGGTGAATCAGAAGAAGTAGAAGAAGGAGAAGGAGAAGGTGAAGTCTGGAGGGTGAATCAGAAGAAGTAGAAGAAGGAGAAGGAGAAGGTGAAGTCTGGAGGATGAATCAGAAGAAGTAGAAAAGGAGAAGGAGAAGGTGAATCAGGAGGGTCAATCAGAAGAAGCAGAAGAAGGAGAAGGAGAAGGTGAAGTTAGGAGGGTGAATCAGAAGAAGCAGAAGAAGGAGAAGGAGAAGGTGAAGTCAGGGGGGTGAAGCAGAAAAAGTAGAAGAAGGAGAAGGAGAAGGTGAAGTCAGGAGGGTGAAGCAGAAGAAGCAGAAGAAGGAGAAGGAGAAGGTGAAGTCTGGAGGGTGAAGCAGAAGAAGCAGAAGAAGGAGAAGGAGAAGGTGAAGTCTGTCGGGCGCATCAGAAGAAGCAGAAGAAGGAGAAGGTGAAGTCTGGAGGGTGAAGCAGAAGAAGCAGAAGAAGGAGAAGGAGAAGGTGAAGTCTGGAGGGTGAATCAGAAGAAGTAGAAGAAGGAGAAGGAGAAGGTGAAGTCAGGAGGGTGAAGCAGAAGAAGCAGAAGAAGGAGAAGAAGAAGGTGAAGTCTGGAGGGTGAAGCAGAAGAAGCAGAAGAAGGAGAAGGAGAAGGTGAAGTCTGGAGGGCGAAGCAGATGAAGTAGAAGAAGGAGAAGGAGAAGGTGAAGTCTGGAGGGTGAAGCAGAAGAAGCAGAAGAAGGAGAAGGAGAAGGTGAAGTCTGGAGGGTGAATCAGAAGAAGTAGAAGAAGGAGAAGGAGAAGGTGAAGTCAGGAGGGTGAAGCAGAAGAAGCAGAAGAAGGAGAAGGAGAAGGTGAAGTCTGGAGGGTGAAGCAGAAGAAGCAGAAGAAGGAGAAGGAGAAGGTGAAGTCTGGAGGGTGAAGCAGAAGAAGCAGAAGAAGGAGAAGGAGAAGGTGAAGTCAGGAGGGTGAATCAGAAGAAGTAGAAGAAGGAGAAGGAGAAGGTGAAGTCTGGAGGTTGAATCAGAAGAAGTAGAAGAAGGAGAAGGAGAAGGTGAAGTCTGGAGGTTGAATCAGAAGAAGTAGAAGAAGGAGAAGGAGAAGGTGAAGTCTGGAGGGTGAATCAGAAGAAGCAGAAGAAGGAGAAGGAGAAGGTGAAGTCTGGAGGGAGAAGCAGAAGATGTAGAAGAAGGAGAAGGAGAAGGTGAAATCTGGAGGGTGAATAAGAAGAAGTAGAAGAAGGAGAAGGAGAAGATGAAGTCTGGAGGGTGAATCAGAAGAAGTAGAAGAAGGAGAAGCAGAAGGTGAAGTCTGGAGGGTGAATCAGAAGAAGCAGAAGAAGGAGAAGGAGAAGGTGGAGTCTGGAGGGTGAATCAGAAGAAGTAGAAGAAGGGGAAGGAGAAGGTGTAGTCTGGAGGGTGAATCAGAAGCAGTAGACGAAGGAGAAGGAGAAGGTGAAGTCTGGAGGGTGAATCAGAAAAAGCAGAAGAAGGAGAAGGAGAAGGTGAAGTCTGGAGGGTGAATCAGAAGAAGTAGAAGAAGGAGAAGGAGAAGGGGAAGTCTGGAGGGTGAATCAGAAGAAGCAGAAGAAGGAGAAGGAGAAGGTGAAGTCTGGAGGGTGAATCTGAAGAAGCAGAAGAAGGAGAAGGAGAAGGTGAAGTCTGGAGGGTGAATCAGAAGAAGCAGAAGAAGGAGAAGAAGAAGGTGAAGTCTGGAGGGTGAATCAGAAGAAGCAGAAGAAGTAGAAGGAGAAGGTGAAGTCTGGAGGGTGAATCAGAAGAAGTAGAAGAAGGAGAAGGAGAACGTGAAGTCTGGAGGGTGAATCAGAAGAAGCAGAAGAAGGAGAAGGAGAAGGTGGAGTCTGGAGGGTGAATCAGAAGAAGTAGAAGAAGGAGAAGGAGAAGGTGTGGTCTGGAGGGTGAATCAGAAGAAGTAGACGAATGAGAAGGAGAAGGTGAAGTCTGGAGGGTGAAGCAGAAGAAGCAGAAGAAGGAGAATGAGAAGGTGAAGTCTGGAGGGCGAAGCAGATGAAGTAGAAGAAGGAGAAGGAGAAGGTGAAGTCTGGAGGGTGAAGCAGAAGAAGCAGAAGAAGGAGAAGGAGAAGGTGAAGTCTGGAGGGTGAATCAGAAGAAGTAGAAGAAGGAGAAGGAGAAGGTGAAGTCAGGAGGGTGAAGCAGAAGAAGCAGAAGAAGGAGAAGGAGAAGGTGAAGTCTGGAGGGTGAAGCAGAAGAAGCAGAAGAAGGAGAAGGAGAAGGTGAAGTCTGGAGGGTGAAGCAGAAGAAGCAGAAGAAGGAGAAGGAGAAGGTGAAGTCAGGAGGGTGAATCAGAAGAAGTAGAAGAAGGAGAAGGAGAAGGTGAAGTCTGGAGGTTGAATCAGAAGAAGTAGAAGAAGGAGAAGGAGAAGGTGAAGTCTGGAGGTTGAATCAGAAGAAGTAGAAGAAGGAGAAGGAGAAGGTGAAGTCTGGAGGGTGAATCAGAAGAAGCAGAAGAAGGAGAAGGAGAAGGTGAAGTCTGGAGGGAGAAGCAGAAGATGTAGAAGAAGGAGAAGGAGAAGGTGAAATCTGGAGGGTGAATAAGAAGAAGTAGAAGAAGGAGAAGGAGAAGATGAAGTCTGGAGGGTGAATCAGAAGAAGTAGAAGAAGGAGAAGCAGAAGGTGAAGTCTGGAGGGTGAATCAGAAGAAGCAGAAGAAGGAGAAGGAGAAGGTGGAGTCTGGAGGGTGAATCAGAAGAAGTAGAAGAAGGGGAAGGAGAAGGTGTAGTCTGGAGGGTGAATCAGAAGCAGTAGACGAAGGAGAAGGAGAAGGTGAAGTCTGGAGGGTGAATCAGAAAAAGCAGAAGAAGGAGAAGGAGAAGGTGAAGTCTGGAGGGTGAATCAGAAGAAGTAGAAGAAGGAGAAGGAGAAGGGGAAGTCTGGAGGGTGAATCAGAAGAAGCAGAAGAAGGAGAAGGAGAAGGTGAAGTCTGGAGGGTGAATCTGAAGAAGCAGAAGAAGGAGAAGGAGAAGGTGAAGTCTGGAGGGTGAATCAGAAGAAGCAGAAGAAGGAGAAGAAGAAGGTGAAGTCTGGAGGGTGAATCAGAAGAAGCAGAAGAAGTAGAAGGAGAAGGTGAAGTCTGGAGGGTGAATCAGAAGAAGTAGAAGAAGGAGAAGGAGAACGTGAAGTCTGGAGGGTGAATCAGAAGAAGCAGAAGAAGGAGAAGGAGAAGGTGGAGTCTGGAGGGTGAATCAGAAGAAGTAGAAGAAGGAGAAGGAGAAGGTGTGGTCTGGAGGGTGAATCAGAAGAAGTAGACGAATGAGAAGGAGAAGGTGAAGTCTGGAGGGTGAATCAGAAAAAGCAGAAGAAGGAGAAGGAGAAGGTGAAGTCTGGAGGGTGAATCTGAAGAAGCAGAAGAAGGAGAAGGAGAAGGTGAAGTCTGGAGGGTTAATCAGAAGAAGCAGAAGAAGTAGAAGGAGAAGGTGAAGTCTGGAGGGTGAATCAGAAGAAGTAGAAGAAGGAGAAGGAGAAGGTGAAGTCTGGAGGGTGAATCAGAAGAAGCAGAAGAAGGAGAAGGAGAAGGTGAAGTCAGGAGGGTGAATCAGAAGAAGCAGAAGAAGGAGAAGGAGAAGGTGAAGTCTGGAGGGTGAATCAGAAAAAGCAGAAGAAGGAGAAGGAGAAGGTGAAGTCTGGAGGGTGAATCAGAAGAAGTAGAAGAAGCAGAAGGAGAAGGTGAAGTCTGGAGGGTGAATCAGAAGAAGTGGAAGAAGGAGAAGGAGATGGTGAGGTCTGGAGGGTGAATCAGAAGAAGCGGAAGAAGGAGAAGGAGAAGATGAAGTCTGGAGGGTGAATCAGAAGAAGTAGAAGAAGGAGAAGGAGAAGGTGAGGTCTGGAGGGTGAATCAGAAGAAGCAGAAGAAGGAGAAGGATAAGGTGAAGTCTGGAGGGTGAATCAGAAGAAGCAGGAGAAGGAGAAGGTGAAGTCTGGAGGATGAATCAGAAGAAGCAGAAGAAGGAGAAGGAGAAGGTGAAGTCAGGAGGGTGAATCAGAAGAAGCAGAAGAAGGAGAAGGAGAAGATTGAAGTTAGGAGGGTGAATCAGAAGAAGCAGAAGAAGGAGAAGGAGAAGGTGAAGTCAGGGGGGTGAAGCAGAAGAAGTAGAAGAAGGAGAAGGAGAAGCTGAAGTCAGGAGGGTGAAGCAGAAGAAGCAGAAGAAGGAGAAGGTGAAGTCTGGCGGGCGCAGCAGAAGAAGCAGAAGAAGGAGAAGGAGAAGGTGAAGTCTGGAGGGTGAAGCAGAAGAAGCAGAAGAAGGAGAAGGAGAAGGTGAAGTCTGGAGGGCGAATCAGAAGAAGTAGAAGAAGGAGAAGGAGAAGGTGAAGTCAGGAGGGAGAAGCAGAAGAAGCAGAAGAAGGAGAAGGAGAAGGTGAAGTCTGGAGGGTGAATCAGAAGAAGCAGAAGAAGGAGAAGGAGAAGATGAAGTCTGGAGGGTGAATCAGAAGAATTGGAAGAAGGAGAAGGAGAAGGTGAGGTCTGGAGGGTGAATCAGAAGAAGCAGAAGAAGGAGAAGGAGAAGGTGAAGTCTGAAGGGTGAATCAGAAGAAGCAGAAGAAAGAGAAGGAGAAGGTGAAGTATGGAGGGTGAATCAGAAGAAGCAGAAGAAGGAGAAGGAAAAGGTGAAGTCTGGAGGGTGAATCAGAAGAAGCAGAAGAAGGAGAAGGAGAAGGTGAAGTCTGGAGGGTGAATCAGAAGAAGTAGAAGAAGGAGAAGGAGAAGTCTGGAGGGTGAATCAGAAGAAGTAGAAGAAGGAGAAGGAGAAGGTGAAGTCTGGAGGGTGAATCAGAAGAAGCAGAAGAAGGAGAAGGGGAAGGTGAAGTCTGGAGGGTGAATCAGTAGAAGCAGAAGAAGGAGAAGGAGAAGGTGAAGTCTGGAGGGGGAATCAGAAGAAGCAGAAGAAGGAGAAGGAGAAGGTGAAGTCTGGAGGGTGAATCAGAAGAAGCAGAAGAAGTAGAAGGAGAAGATGAAGTCTGGAGGGTGAATCAGAAGAAGTAGAAGAAGGAGAAGGAGAAGGTGAAGTCTGGAGGGTGAATCTGAAGAAACAGAAGAAGGAGAAGGAGAAGGTGAAGTCAGGAGGGTGAATCAGAAGAAGCAGAAGAAGGAGAAGGAGAAGGTGAAATCTGGAGGGTGAATCAGAAGAAGCAGAAGAAGGAGAAGGAGAAGGTGAAGACTGGAGGTTGAATCAGAAGAAGTAGAAGAAGGAGAAGGAGAAGGTGAAGTCTGGAGGGTGAATCAGAAGAAGTAGAAGAAGGAGAAGGAGAAGGCGAAGTCTGGAGGCTGAATCAGAAGAAGCAGAAGAAGGAGAAGGAGAAGGTGAAGTCTGGAGGGTGAATCAGAAGAAGCAGAAGAAGGAGAAGGAGAAGATGAAGTCTGGAGGGTGAATCAGAAGAATTAGAAGAAGGAGAAGGAGAAGGTGAGGTCTGGAGGTTGAATCAGTAGAAGCAGAAGAAGGAGAAGGAGAAGGTGAAGTCTGAAGGGTGAATCAGAAGAAGCAGAAGAAGGAGAAGGAGAAGGTGAAGTCTGGAGGGTGTATCAGAAGAAGCAGAAGAAGGAGAAGGAGAAGATGAAGTCTGGAGGGTGAATCAGAAGAAGCAGAAGAAGGAGAAGGAGAAGGTGAAGTCTGGAGGGTGAATCACAAGAAGTAGAAGAAGGAGAAGGAGAAGGTGAAGTCTGGAGGGTGAATCAGAAGAAGCAGAAGAAGGAGAAGGAGAAGATGAGGTCTTGAGGGTGAATCAGAATAAGTAGAAGAAGGAGAAGGAGAAGGTGAAGTCTGGAGGGTGAATCAGAAGAAGCAGAAGAAGGAGAAGGAGAAGGTGAAGTCTGGAGAGTGTATCAGAAGAAGCAGAAGAAGGAGAAGGAGAAGGTGAAGTCTGGAGGATGAATCAGAAGAAGCAGAATAAGGAGAAGGAGAAGGTGAAGTCTGGAGGGTGAATCAGAAGAAGCAGAATAAGGAGAAGGAGAAGGTGAAGTCTGGAGGGTGAATCAGAAGAAGCAGAAGAAGGAGAAGGAGAAGGTGAAGTCTGGAGGGTGAAGCAGAAGAAGTAGAAGAAGGAGAAGGAGAAGGTGAAGTCATGAGGGTGAAGCAGAAGAAGTAGAAGAAGGAGAAGGAGAAGGTGAAGTCATGAGGGTGAATCAGAAGAAGTAGAAGAAGGAGAAGGAGAAGGTGAAGTCAGGAGGGTGAATCAGAAGAAGCAGAAGAAGGAGAAGGAGAAGGTGAAGTCTGGAGTGTGAATCAGAAGAATCAGAAGAAGGAGAAGGAGAAGGTGAAGTCTGGAGGGTGAATCAGAAGAAGCAGAAGAAAGAGAAGGAGAAGGTGAAGTCTAGAGGGTGAAGCAGAAGAAGCAGAAGAAGGAGAAGTAGAAGGTGAAGACTGGAGGGTGAATCAGAAGAAGTAGAAGAAGGAGAAGGAGAAGGTGAAGTCTGGAGGGTGAATCAGAAGAAGTAGAAGAAGGAGAAGGAGAAGGTGAAGTCTGGAGGGTGAATCAGAAGAAGTAGAAGAAGGAGAAGGAGAAGGTGAAGTCTGGAGGATGAATCAGAAGAAGTAGAAAAGGAGAAGGAGAAGGTGAATCAGGAGGGTCAATCAGAAGAAGCAGAAGAAGGAGAAGGAGAAGGTGAAGTTAGGAGGGTGAATCAGAAGAAGCAGAAGAAGGAGAAGGAGAAGGTGAAGTCAGGGGGGTGAAGCAGAAAAAGTAGAAGAAGGAGAAGGAGAAGGTGAAGTCAGGAGGGTGAAGCAGAAGAAGCAGAAGAAGGAGAAGGAGAAGGTGAAGTCTGGAGGGTGAAGCAGAAGAAGCAGAAGAAGGAGAAGGAGAAGGTGAAGTCTGTCGGGCGCATCAGAAGAAGCAGAAGAAGGAGAAGGAGAAGGTGAAGTCTGGAGGGTGAAGCAGAAGAAGCAGAAGAAGGAGAAGGAGAAGGTGAAGTCTGGAGGGTGAATCAGAAGAAGTAGA
The DNA here is from genome assembly GCF_052327205.1 of Somniosus microcephalus. Classification (NCBI taxonomy): domain Eukaryota; kingdom Metazoa; phylum Chordata; class Chondrichthyes; order Squaliformes; family Somniosidae; genus Somniosus; species Somniosus microcephalus. The sequence goes on along the minus strand of NW_028225242.1, from coordinate 311,934 downwards.
AGAAGGAGAAGGAGAAGGTGAAGTCAGGAGGGTGAAGCAGAAGAAGCAGAAGAAGGAGAAGAAGAAGGTGAAGTCTGGAGGGTGAAGCAGAAGAAGCAGAAGAAGGAGAAGGAGAAGGTGAAGTCTGGAGGGCGAAGCAGATGAAGTAGAAGAAGGAGAAGGAGAAGGTGAAGTCTGGAGGGTGAAGCAGAAGAAGCAGAAGAAGGAGAAGGAGAAGGTGAAGTCTGGAGGGTGAATCAGAAGAAGTAGAAGAAGGAGAAGGAGAAGGTGAAGTCAGGAGGGTGAAGCAGAAGAAGCAGAAGAAGGAGAAGGAGAAGGTGAAGTCTGGAGGGTGAAGCAGAAGAAGCAGAAGAAGGAGAAGGAGAAGGTGAAGTCTGGAGGGTGAAGCAGAAGAAGCAGAAGAAGGAGAAGGAGAAGGTGAAGTCAGGAGGGTGAATCAGAAGAAGTAGAAGAAGGAGAAGGAGAAGGTGAAGTCTGGAGGTTGAATCAGAAGAAGTAGAAGAAGGAGAAGGAGAAGGTGAAGTCTGGAGGTTGAATCAGAAGAAGTAGAAGAAGGAGAAGGAGAAGGTGAAGTCTGGAGGGTGAATCAGAAGAAGCAGAAGAAGGAGAAGGAGAAGGTGAAGTCTGGAGGGAGAAGCAGAAGATGTAGAAGAAGGAGAAGGAGAAGGTGAAATCTGGAGGGTGAATAAGAAGAAGTAGAAGAAGGAGAAGGAGAAGATGAAGTCTGGAGGGTGAATCAGAAGAAGTAGAAGAAGGAGAAGCAGAAGGTGAAGTCTGGAGGGTGAATCAGAAGAAGCAGAAGAAGGAGAAGGAGAAGGTGGAGTCTGGAGGGTGAATCAGAAGAAGTAGAAGAAGGGGAAGGAGAAGGTGTAGTCTGGAGGGTGAATCAGAAGCAGTAGACGAAGGAGAAGGAGAAGGTGAAGTCTGGAGGGTGAATCAGAAAAAGCAGAAGAAGGAGAAGGAGAAGGTGAAGTCTGGAGGGTGAATCAGAAGAAGTAGAAGAAGGAGAAGGAGAAGGGGAAGTCTGGAGGGTGAATCAGAAGAAGCAGAAGAAGGAGAAGGAGAAGGTGAAGTCTGGAGGGTGAATCTGAAGAAGCAGAAGAAGGAGAAGGAGAAGGTGAAGTCTGGAGGGTGAATCAGAAGAAGCAGAAGAAGGAGAAGAAGAAGGTGAAGTCTGGAGGGTGAATCAGAAGAAGCAGAAGAAGTAGAAGGAGAAGGTGAAGTCTGGAGGGTGAATCAGAAGAAGTAGAAGAAGGAGAAGGAGAAGGTGAAGTCTGGAGGGTGAATCAGAAGAAGCAGAAGAAGGAGAAGGAGAAGGTGAAGTCAGGAGGGTGAATCAGAAGAAGCAGAAGAAGGAGAAGGAGAAGGTGAAGACTGGAGGGTGAATCAGAAGAAGTAGAAGAAGCAGAAGGAGAAGGTGAAGTCTGGAGGGTGAATCAGAAGAAGTAGAAGAAGGAGAAGGAGATGGTGAGGTCTGGAGGGTGAATCAGAAGAAGCAGAAGAAGGAGAAGGAGAAGGTGAAGTCTGGAGGGTGAATCAGAAGAAGCAGAAGAAGGAGAAGGAGAAGGTGAAGACTGGAGGGTGAATCAGAAGAAGTAGAAGAAGGAGAAGGAGAAAATGAAGTCTGGAGGGTGAATCAGAAGAAGTCGAAGAAGGAGAAGGTGAGGTCTGGAGGGTGAATCAGAAGAAGCAGAAGAAGGAGAAGGAGAAGGTGAAGTCAGGAGGGTGAATCAGAAGAAGCAGAAGAAGGAGAAGGAGAAGGTGAAGTTAGGAGGGTGAATCAGAAGAAGCAGAAGAAGGAGAAGGAGAAGGTGAAGTCAAGGGGGTGAAGCAGAAGAAGTAGAAGAAGGAGAAGGAGAAGGTGAAGTCAGGAAGGTGAAGCAGAAGAAGCAGAAGAAGGAGAAGGAGAAGGTGAAGTCTGGCGGGCGCAGCAGAAGAAGCAGAAGAAGGAGAAGGAGAAGGTGAAGTCTGGAGGGTGAAGCAGAAGAAGCAGAAGAAGGAGAAGGAGAAGGTGAAGTCTGGAGGGTGAATCAGAAGAATTAGAAGAAGGAGAAGGAGAAGGTGAAGTCAGGAGGGTGAAGCAGAAGAAGCAGAAGAAGGAGAAGGAGAAGGTGAAGTCTGGAGGGTGAAGCAGAAGAAGCAGAAGAAGGAGAAGGAGAAGGTGAAGTCTGGAGGGTGAAGCAGAAGAAGCAGAAGAAGGAGAAGGAGAAGGTGAAGTCAGGAGGGTGAATCAGAAGAAGTAGAAGAAGGAGAAGGAGAAGGTGAAGTCTGGAGGGTGAATCAGAAGAAGTAGAAGAAGGAGAAGGAGAAGGTGAAGTCTGTAGGGTGAATCAGAAGAAGTAGAAGAAGGAGAAGGAGAAGGTGTAGTCTGGAGTGTGAATCAGAAGAAGTAGAAGAAGGAGAAGGAGAAGGTGTAGTCTGGAGGGTGAATCAGAAGAAGTAGACGAAGGAGAAGGAGAAGGTGAAGTCTGGAGGGTGAATCAGAAAAAGCAGAAGAAGGAGAAGGAGAAGGTGAAGTCTGGAGGGTGAATCAGAAGAAGTAGAAGAAGGAGAAGAAGAAGGTGAAGTCTGGAGGGCGAATCAGAAGAAGCAGAAGATGTAGAAGGAGAAGGTGAAGTCTGGAGGGTGAATCAGAAGAAGTAGAAGAAGGAGAAGGAGAAGGTGAAGTCTGGAGGGTGAATCAGAAGAAGCAGAAGAAGGAGAAGGAGAAGGTGAAGTCAGGAGGGTGAATCAGAAGAAGCAGAAGAAGGAGAAGGAGAAGGTGAAGACTGGAGGGTGAATCAGAAGAAGTAGAAGAAGCAGAAGGAGAAGGTGAAGTCTGGAGGGTGAATCAGAAGAAGTAGAAGAAGGAGAAGGAGATGGTGAGGTCTGGAGGGTGAATCAGAAGAAGCAGAAGAAGGAGAAGGAGAAGGTGAAGTCAGGAGGGTGAAGCAGAAGAAGCAGAAGAAGGAGAAGGAGAAGGTGAAGTCTGGAGGGTGAAGCAGAAGAAGCAGAAGAAGGAGAAGGAGAAGGTGAAGTCTGGAGGGTGAAGCAGAAGAAGCAGAAGAAGGAGAAGGAGAAGGTGAAGTCAGGAGGGTGAATCAGAAGAAGTAGAAGAAGGAGAAGGAGAAGGTGAAGTCTGGAGGTTGAATCAGAAGAAGTAGAAGAAGGAGAAGGAGAAGGTGAAGTCTGGAGGTTGAATCAGAAGAAGTAGAAGAAGGAGAAGGAGAAGGTGAAGTCTGGAGGGTGAATCAGAAGAAGCAGAAGAAGGAGAAGGAGAAGGTGAAGTCTGGAGGGAGAAGCAGAAGATGTAGAAGAAGGAGAAGGAGAAGGTGAAATCTGGAGGGTGAATAAGAAGAAGTAGAAGAAGGAGAAGGAGAAGATGAAGTCTGGAGGGTGAATCAGAAGAAGTAGAAGAAGGAGAAGCAGAAGGTGAAGTCTGGAGGGTGAATCAGAAGAAGCAGAAGAAGGAGAAGGAGAAGGTGGAGTCTGGAGGGTGAATCAGAAGAAGTAGAAGAAGGGGAAGGAGAAGGTGTAGTCTGGAGGGTGAATCAGAAGCAGTAGACGAAGGAGAAGGAGAAGGTGAAGTCTGGAGGGTGAATCAGAAAAAGCAGAAGAAGGAGAAGGAGAAGGTGAAGTCTGGAGGGTGAATCAGAAGAAGTAGAAGAAGGAGAAGGAGAAGGGGAAGTCTGGAGGGTGAATCAGAAGAAGCAGAAGAAGGAGAAGGAGAAGGTGAAGTCTGGAGGGTGAATCTGAAGAAGCAGAAGAAGGAGAAGGAGAAGGTGAAGTCTGGAGGGTGAATCAGAAGAAGCAGAAGAAGGAGAAGAAGAAGGTGAAGTCTGGAGGGTGAATCAGAAGAAGCAGAAGAAGTAGAAGGAGAAGGTGAAGTCTGGAGGGTGAATCAGAAGAAGTAGAAGAAGGAGAAGGAGAAGGTGAAGTCTGGAGGGTGAATCAGAAGAAGCAGAAGAAGGAGAAGGAGAAGGTGAAGTCAGGAGGGTGAATCAGAAGAAGCAGAAGAAGGAGAAGGAGAAGGTGAAGACTGGAGGGTGAATCAGAAGAAGTAGAAGAAGCAGAAGGAGAAGGTGAAGTCTGGAGGGTGAATCAGAAGAAGTAGAAGAAGGAGAAGGAGATGGTGAGGTCTGGAGGGTGAATCAGAAGAAGCAGAAGAAGGAGAAGGAGAAGGTGAAGTCTGGAGGGTGAATCAGAAGAAGCAGAAGAAGGAGAAGGAGAAGGTGAAGACTGGAGGGTGAATCAGAAGAAGTAGAAGAAGGAGAAGGAGAAAATGAAGTCTGGAGGGTGAATCAGAAGAAGTCGAAGAAGGAGAAGGTGAGGTCTGGAGGGTGAATCAGAAGAAGCAGAAGAAGGAGAAGGAGAAGGTGAAGTCAGGAGGGTGAATCAGAAGAAGCAGAAGAAGGAGAAGGAGAAGGTGAAGTTAGGAGGGTGAATCAGAAGAAGCAGAAGAAGGAGAAGGAGAAGGTGAAGTCAAGGGGGTGAAGCAGAAGAAGTAGAAGAAGGAGAAGGAGAAGGTGAAGTCAGGAAGGTGAAGCAGAAGAAGCAGAAGAAGGAGAAGGAGAAGGTGAAGTCTGGCGGGCGCAGCAGAAGAAGCAGAAGAAGGAGAAGGAGAAGGTGAAGTCTGGAGGGTGAAGCAGAAGAAGCAGAAGAAGGAGAAGGAGAAGGTGAAGTCTGGAGGGTGAATCAGAAGAATTAGAAGAAGGAGAAGGAGAAGGTGAAGTCAGGAGGGTGAAGCAGAAGAAGCAGAAGAAGGAGAAGGAGAAGGTGAAGTCTGGAGGGTGAAGCAGAAGAAGCAGAAGAAGGAGAAGGAGAAGGTGAAGTCTGGAGGGTGAAGCAGAAGAAGCAGAAGAAGGAGAAGGAGAAGGTGAAGTCAGGAGGGTGAATCAGAAGAAGTAGAAGAAGGAGAAGGAGAAGGTGAAGTCTGGAGGGTGAATCAGAAGAAGTAGAAGAAGGAGAAGGAGAAGGTGAAGTCTGTAGGGTGAATCAGAAGAAGTAGAAGAAGGAGAAGGAGAAGGTGTAGTCTGGAGTGTGAATCAGAAGAAGTAGAAGAAGGAGAAGGAGAAGGTGTAGTCTGGAGGGTGAATCAGAAGAAGTAGACGAAGGAGAAGGAGAAGGTGAAGTCTGGAGGGTGAATCAGAAAAAGCAGAAGAAGGAGAAGGAGAAGGTGAAGTCTGGAGGGTGAATCAGAAGAAGTAGAAGAAGGAGAAGAAGAAGGTGAAGTCTGGAGGGCGAATCAGAAGAAGCAGAAGAAGTAGAAGGAGAAGGTGAAGTCTGGAGGGTGAATCAGAAGAAGTAGAAGAAGGAGAAGGAGAAGGTGAAGTCTGGAGGGTGAATCAGAAGAAGCAGAAGAAGGAGAAGGAGAAGGTGAAGTCAGGAGGGTGAATCAGAAGAAGCAGAAGAAGGAGAAGGAGAAGGTGAAGACTGGAGGGTGAATCAGAAGAAGTAGAAGAAGCAGAAGGAGAAGGTGAAGTCTGGAGGGTGAATCAGAAGAAGTAGAAGAAGGAGAAGGAGATGGTGAGGTCTGGAGGGTGAATCAGAAGAAGCAGAAGAAGGAGAAGGAGAAGGTGAAGTCTGGAGGGTGAATCAGAAGAAGCAGAAGAAGGAGAAGGAGAAGGTGAAGACTGGAGGGTGAATCAGAAGAAGTAGAAGAAGGAGAAGGAGAAAATGAAGTCTGGAGGGTGAATCAGAAGAAGTCGAAGAAGGAGAAGGAGAAGGTGAGGTCTGGAGGGTGAATCAGAAGAAGCAGAAGAAGGAGAAGGAGAAGGTGAAGTCAGGAGGGTGAATCAGAAGAAGCAGAAGAAGGAGAAGGAGAAGGTGAAGTTAGGAGGGTGAATCAGAAGAAGCAGAAGAAGGAGAAGGAGAAGGTGAAGTCAAGGGGGTGAAGCAGAAGAAGTAGAAGAAGGAGAAGGAGAAGGTGAAGTCAGGAAGGTGAAGCAGAAGAAGCAGAAGAAGGAGAAGTAGAAGGTGAAGTCTGGCGGGCGCAGCAGAAGAAGCAGAAGAAGGAGAAGGAGAAGGTGATGTCTGGAGGGTGAAGCAGAAGAAGCAGAAGAAGGAGAAGGAGAAGGTGAAGTCTGGAGGGTGAATCAGAAGAATTAGAAGAAGGAGAAGGAGAAGGTGAAGTCAGGAGGGTGAAGCAGAAGAAGCAGAAGAAGGAGAAGGAGAAGGTGAAGTCTGGAGGGTGAAGCAGAAGAAGCAGAAGAAGGAGAAGGAGAAGGTGAAGTCTGGAGGGCGAAGCAGAAGAAGTTGAAGAAGGAGAAGGAGAAGGTGAAGTCTGGAGGGTGAAGCAGAAGAAGCAGAAGAAGGAGAAGGAGAAGGTGAAGTCTGGAGGGTGAAGCAGAAGAAGCAGAAGAAGGAGAAGGAGAAGGTGAAGTCAGGAGGGTGAATCAGAAGAAGTAGAAGAAGGAGAAGGAGAAGGTGAAGTCTGGAGGGTGAATCAGAAGAAGTAGAAGAAGGAGAAGGAGAAGGTGAAGTCTGTAGGGTGAATCAGAAGAAGTAGAAGAAGGAGAAGGAGAAGGTGTAGTCTGGAGTGTGAATCAGAAGAAGTAGAAGAAGGAGAAGGAGAAGGTGTAGTCTGGAGGGTGAATCAGAAGAAGTAGACGAAGGAGAAGGAGAAGGTGAAGTCTGGAGGGTGAATCAGAAAAAGCAGAAGAAGGAGAAGGAGAAGGTGAAGTCTGGAGGGTGAATCAGAAGAAGTAGAAGAAGGAGAAGAAGAAGGTGAAGTCTGGAGGGCGAATCAGAAGAAGTAGAAGAAGGAGAAGGAGAAGGTGAAGTCAGGAGGGAGAAGCAGAAGAAGCAGAAGAAGGAGAAGGAGAAGGTGAAGTCTGGAGGGTGAATCAGAAGAAGCAGAAGAAGGAGAAGGAGAAGATGAAGTCTGGAGGGTGAATCAGAAGAATTGGAAGAAGGAGAAGGAGAAGGTGAGGTCTGGAGGGTGAATCAAATGAAGCAGAAGAAGGAGAAGGAGAAGGTGAAGTCTGAAGGGTGAATCAGAAGAAGCAGAAGAAGGAGAAGGAGAAGGTGAAGTATGGAGGGTGAATCAGAAGAAGCAGAAGAAGGAGAAGGAGAAGGTGAAGTCTGGAGGGTGAATCAGAAGAAGCAGAAGAAGGAGAAGGAGAAGGTGAAGTCTGGAGGGTGAATCAGAAGAAGTAGAAGAAGGAGAAGGAGAAGGCTGGAGGGTGAATCAGAAGAAGTAGAAGAAGGAGAAGGAGAAGGTGAAGTCTGGAGGGTGAATCAGAAGAAGCAGAAGAAGGAGAAGGAGAAGGTGAAGTCTGGAGGGTGAATCAGTAGAAGCAGAAGAAGGAGAAGGAGAAGGTGAAGTCTGGAGGGTGAATCAGAAGAAGCAGAAGAAGGAGAAGGAGAAGGTGAAGTCTGGAGGGTGAATCAGAAGAAGCAGAAGAAGTAGAAGGAGAAGATGAAGTCTGGAGGGTGAATCAGAAGAAGTAGAAGAAGGAGAAGGAGAAGGTGAAGTCTGGAGGGTGAATCTGAAGAAACAGAAGAAGGAGAAGGAGAAGGTGAAGTCAGGAGGGTGAATCAGAAGAAGCAGAAGAAGGAGAAGGAGAAGGTGAAATCTGGAGGGTGAATCAGAAGAAGCAGAAGAAGGAGAAGGAGAAGGTGAAGACTGGAGGTTGAATCAGAAGAAGTAGAAGAAGGAGAAGGAGAAGGTGAAGTCTGGAGGGTGAATCAGAAGAAGTAGAAGAAGGAGAAGGAGAAGGCGAAGTCTGGAGGGTGAATCAGAAGAAGCAGAAGAAGGAGAAGGAGAAGGTGAAGTCTGGAGGGTGAATCAGAAGAAGCAGAAGAAGGAGAAGGAGAAGATGAAGTCTGGAGGGTGAATCAGAAGAATTAGAAGAAGGAGAAGGAGAAGGTGATGTCTGGAGGTTGAATCAGTAGAAGCAGAAGAAGGAGAAGGAGAAGGTGAAGTCTGAAGGGTGAATCAGAAGAAGCAGAAGAAGGAGAAGGAGAAGGTGAAGTCTGGAGGGTGTATCAGAAGAAGCAGAAGAAGGAGAAGGAGAAGGTGAAGTCTGGAGGGTGAATCAGAAGAAGCAGAAGAAGGAGAAGGAGAAGGTGAAGTCTGGAGGGTGAATCACAAGAAGTAGAAGAAGGAGAAGGAGAAGGTGAAGTCTGGAGGGTGAATCAGAAGAAGCAGAAGAAGGAGAAGGAGAAGATGAGGTCTTGAGGGTGAATCAGAATAAGTAGAAGAAGGGGAAGGAGAAGGTGAAGTCTGGAGGGTGAATCAGAAGAAGCAGAAGAAGGAGAAGGAGAAGGTGAAGTCTGGAGAGTGAATCAGAAGAAGCAGAAGAAGGAGAAGGAGAAGGTGAAGTCTGGAGGGTGAATCAGAAGAAGCAGAATAAGGAGAAGGAGAAGGTGAAGTCTGGAGGGTGAATCAGAAGAAGCAGAATAAGGAGAAGGAGAAGGTGAAGTCTGGAGGGTGAATCAGAAGAAGCAGAAGAAGGAGAAGGAGAAGGTGAAGTCTGGAGGGTGAAGGAGAAGAAGTAGAAGAAGGAGAAGGAGAAGGTGAAGTCATGAGGGTGAAGCAGAAGAAGTAGAAGAAGGAGAAGGAGAAGGTGAAGTCATGAGGGTGAATCAGAAGAAGTAGAAGAAGGAGAAGGAGAAGGTGAAGTCAGGAGGGTGAATCAGAAGAAGCAGAAGAAGGAGAAGGAGAAGGTGAAGTCTGGAGTGTGAATCAGAAGAATCAGAAGAAGGAGAAGGAGAAGGTGAAGTCTAGAGGGTGAAGCAGAAGAAGCAGAAGAAGGAGAAGTAGAAGGTGAAGACTGGAGGGTGAATCAGAAGAAGTAGAAGAAGGAGAAGGAGAAGGTGAAGTCTGGAGGGTGAATCAGAAGAAGTAGAAGAAGGAGAAGGAGAAGGTGAAGTCTGGAGGGTGAAGCAGAAGAAGCAGAAGAAGGAGAAGGAGAAGGTGAAGTCAGGAGGGTGAATCAGAAGAAGTAGAAGAAGGAGAAGGAGAAGGTGAAGTCTGGAGGGTGAATCAGAAGAAGTAGACGAAGGAGAAGGAGAAGGTGAAGTCTGGAGGGTGAATCAGAAAAAGCAGAAGAAGGAGAAGGAGAAGGTGAAGTCTGGAGGGTGAATCAGAAGAAGTAGAAGAAGGAGAAGGAGAAGGTGAAGTCTGGAGGGCGAATCAGAAGAAGTAGAAGAAGGAGAAGGAGAAGGTGAAGTCAGGAGGGAGAAGCAGAAGAAGCAGAAGAAGGAGAAGGAGAAGGTGAAGTCTGGAGGGTGAATCAGAAGAAGCAGAAGAAGGAGAAGGAGAAGATGAAGTCTGGAGGGTGAATCAGAAGAATTGGAAGAAGGAGAAGGAGAAGGTGAGGTTTGGAGGGTGAATCAGAAGAAGCAGAAGAAGGAGAAGGAGAAGGTGAAGTCTGAAGGGTGAATCAGAAGAAGCAGTAGAAGGAGAAGGAGAAGGTGAAGTATGGAGGGTGAATCAGAAGAAGCAGAAGAAGGAGAAGGAGAAGGTGAAGTCTGGAGGGTGAATCAGAAGAAGCAGAAGAAGGAGAAGGAGAAGGTGAAGTCTGGAGGGTGAATCAGTAGAAGCTGAAGAAGGAGAAGGAGAAGGTGAAGTCTGGAGGGTGAATCAGAAGAAGCAGAAGAAGGAGAAGGAGAAGGTGAAGTCTGGAGGGTGAATCAGAAGAAGCAGAAGAAGTAGAAGGAGAAGATGAAGTCTGGAGGGTGAATCAGAAGAAGTAGAAGAAGGAGAAGGAGAAGGTGAAGTCTGGAGGGTGAATCTGAAGAAACAGAAGAAGGAGAAGGAGAAGGTGAAGTCAGGAGGGTGAATCAGAAGAAGCAGAAGAAGGAGAAGGAGAAGGTGAAATCTGGAGGGTGAATCAGAAGAAGCAGAAGAAGGAGAAGGAGTAGGTGAAGACTGGAGGTTGAATCAGAAGAAGTAGAAGAAGGAGAAGGAGAAGGTGAAGTCTGGAGGGTGAATCAGAATTGTAGAAGAAGGAGAAGGAGAAGGCGAAGTCTGGAGGGTGAATCAGAAGAAGCAGAAGAAGGAGAAGAAGAAGGTGAAGTCTGGAGGGTGAATCAGAAGAAGCAGAAGAAGGAGAAGGAGAAGATGAAGTCTGGAGGGTGAATCAGAAGAATTAGAAGAAGGAGAAGGAGAAGGTGAGGTCTGGAGGTTGAATCAGTAGAAGCAGAAGAAGGAGAAGGAGAAGGTGAAGTCTGAAGGGTGAATCAGAAGAAGCAGAAGAAGGAGAAGGAGAAGGTGAAGTCTGGAGGGTGTATCAGAAGAAGCAGAAGAAGGAGAAGGAGAAGGTGAAGTCTGGAGGGTGAATCAGAAGAAGCAGAAGAAGGAGAAGGAGAAGGTGAAGTCTGGAGGGTGAATCACAAGAAGTAGAAGAAGGAGAAGGAGAAGGTGAAGTCTGGAGGGTGAATCAGAAGAAGCAGAAGAAGGAGAAGGAGAAGATGAGGTCTTGAGGGTGAATCAGAATAAGTAGAAGAAGGAGAAGGAGAAGGTGAAGTCTGGAGGGTGAATCAGAAGAAGCAGAAGAAGGAGAAGGAGAAGGTGAAGTCTGGAGAGTGAATCAGAAGAAGCAGAAGAAGGAGAAGGAGAAGGTGAAGTCTGGAGGGTGAATCAGAAGAAGCAGAATAAGGAGAAGGAGAAGGTGAAGTCTGGAGGGTGAATCAGAAGAAGCAGAATAAGGAGAAGGAGAAGGTGAAGTCTGGAGGGTGAATCAGAAGAAGCAGAAGAAGGAGAAGGAGAAGGTGAAGTCTGGAGGGTGAAGCAGAAGAAGTAGAAGAAGGAGAAGGAGAAGGTGAAGTCATGAGGGTGAAGCAGAAGAAGTAGAAGAAGGAGAAGGAGAAGGTGAAGTCATGAGGGTGAATCAGAAGAAGTAGAAGAAGGAGAAGGAGAAGGTGAAGTCAGGAGGGTGAATCAGAAGAAGCAGAAGAAGGAGAAGGAGAAGGTGAAGTCTGGAGTGTGAATCAGAAGAATCAGAAGAAGGAGAAGGAGAAGGTGAAGTCTGGAGGGTGAATCAGAAGATGCAGAAGAAAGAGAAGGAGAAGGTGAAGTCTAGAGGGTGAAGCAGAAGAAGCAGAAGAAGGAGAAGTAGAAGGTGAAGACTGGAGGGTGAATCAGAAGAAGTAGAAGAAGGAGAAGGAGAAGGTGAAGTCTGGAGGGTGAATCAGAAGAAGTAGAAGAAGGAGAAGGAGAAGGTGAAGTCTGGAGGGTGAATCAGAAGAAGTAGAAGAAGGAGAAGGGGAAGGTGAAGTCTGGAGGATGAATCAGAAGAAGTAGAAGAAGGAGAAGGAGAAGGTGAAGTCAGGAGGGTCAATCAGAAGAAGCAGAAGAAGGAGAAGGAGAAGGTGAAGTTAGGAGGGTGAATCAGAAGAAGCAGAAGAAGGACAAGGAGAAGGTGAAGTCTGGAGGGTGAAGCAGAAGAAGCAGAAGAAGGAGAAGGAGAAGGTGAAGTCTGGAGGGTGAAGCAGAAGAAGCAGAATAAGCAGAAGGAGAAGGTGAAGTCAGGAGGGTGAATCAGAAGAAGTAGAAGAAGGAGAAGGAGAAGGTGAAGTCAGGAGGGTGAAGCAGAAGAAGCAGAAGAAGGAGAAGGAGAAGGTGAAGTCTGGAGGGTGAAGCAGAAGAAGCAGAAGAAGGAGAAGGAGAAGGTGAAGTCTGGAGGGTGAAGCAGAAGTAGCAGAAGAAGGAGAAGGAGAAGGTGAAGTCAGGAGGGTGAATCAGAAGAAGTAGAAGAAGGAGAAGGAGAAGGTGAAGTCTGGAGGTTGAATCAGAAGAAGTAGAAGAAGGAGAAGGAGAAGGTGAAGTCTGGAGGTTGAATCAGAAGAAGTAGAAGAAGGAGAAGGAGAAGGTGAAGTCTGGAGGGTGAATCAGAAGAAGCAGAAGAAGGAGAAGGAGAAGGTGAAGTCTGGAGGGAGAAGCAGAAGATGTAGAAGAAGGAGAAGGAGAAGGTGAAATCTGGAGGGTGAATAAAAAAAAGTAGAAGAAGGAGAAGGAGAAGGTGAAGTCTGGAGGGTGAATCAGAAGAAGTAGAAGAAGGAGAAGCAGAAGGTGAAGTCTGGATGGTGAATCAGAAGTAGCAGAAGAAGGAGAAGGAGAAGGTGGAGTCTGGAGAGTGAATCGGAAGAAGTAGAAGAAGGAGAAGGAGAAGGTGTAGTCTGGAGGGTGAATCAGAAGCAGTAGACGAAGGAGAAGGAGAAGGTGAAGTCTGGAGGGTGAATCAGAAAAAGCAGAAGAAGGAGAAGGAGAAGGTGAAGTCTGGAGGGTGAATCAGCAGAAGTAGAAGAAGGAGAAGGAGAAGGGGAAGTCTGGAGGGTGAATCAGAAGAAGCAGAAGAAGGAGAAGGAGAAGGTGAAGTCTGGAGGGTGAATCTGAAGAAGCAGAAGAAGGAGAAGGAGAAGGTGAAGTCTGGAGGGTGAATCAGAAGAAGCAGAAGAAGGAGAAGAAGAAGGTGAAGTCTGGAGGGTGAATCAGAAGAAGCAGAAGAAGTAGAAGGAGAAGGTGAAGTCTGGAGGGTGAATCAGAAGAAGTAGAAGAAGGAGAAGGAGAAGGTGAAGTCAGGAGGGTGAATCAGAAGAAGCAGAAGAAGGAGAAGGAGAAGGTGAAGACTGGAGGGTGAATCAGAAGAAGTAGAAGAAGCAGAAGGAGAAGGTGAAGTCTGGAGGGTGAATCAGAAGAAGTAGAAGAAGGAGAAGGAGATGGTGAGGTCTGGAGGGTGAATCAGAAGAAGCAGAAGAAGGAGAAGGAGAAGATGAAGTCTGGAGGGTGAATCAGAAGAAGTCGAAGAAGGAGAAGGAGAAGGTGAGGTCTGGAGGGTGAATCAGAAGAAGCAGAAGAAGGAGAAGGAGAAGGTGAAGTCAGGATGGTGAATCAGAAGAAGCAGAAGAAGGAGAAGGAGAAGGTGAAGTTAGGAGGGTGAATCAGAAGAAGCAGAAGAAGGAGAAGGAGAAGGTGAAGTCAAGGGGGTGAAGCAGAAGAAGTAGAAGAAGGAGAAGGAGATGGTGAAGTCAGGAAGGTGAAGCAGAAGAAGCAGAAGAAGGAGAAGGAGAAGGTGAAGTCTGGCGGGCGCAGCAGAAGAAGCAGAAGAAGGAGAAGGAGAAGGTGAAGTCTGGAGGGTGAAGCAGAAGAAGCAGAAGAAGGAGAAGGAGAAGGTGAAGTCTGGAGGGTGAATCAGAAGAAGTAGAAGAAGGAGAAGGAGAAGGTGAAGTCAGGATGGTGAAGCAGAAGAAGCAGAAGAAGGAGAAGGAGAAGGTGAAGTTTGGAGGGTGAAGCAGAAGAAGCAGAAGAAGGAGAAGGAGAAGGTGAAGTCTGGAGGGCGAAGCAGAAGAAGTAGAAGAAGGAGAAGGAGAAGGTGAAGTCTGGAGGGTGAAGCAGAAGAAGCAGAAGAAGGAGAAGGAGAAGGTGAAGTCAGGAGGGTGAATCAGAAGAAGTAGAAGAAGGAGAAGAAGAAGGTGAAGTCTGGAGGGTGAATCAGAAGAAGTAGAAGAAGGAGAAGGAGAAGGTGAAGTCTGTAGGGTGAATCAGAAGAAGTAGAAGAAGGAGAAGGAGAAGGTGTAGTCTGGAGGGTGAATCAGAAGAAGTAGAAGAAGGAGAAGGAGAAGGTGTAGTCTGGAGAGTGAATCAGAAGAAGTAGACGAAGGAGAAGGAGAAGGTGAAGTCTGGAGGGTGAATCAGAAAAAGCAGAAGAAGGAGAAGGAGAAGGTGAAGTCTGGAGGGTAAATCAGAAGAAGTAGAAGAAGGAGAAGGAGAAGGTGAAGTCTGGAGGGTGAATCAGAAGAAGCAGAAGAAGGAGAAGGAGAAGGTGAAGTCTGGAGGGTGAATCTGAAGAAGCAGAAGAAGGAGAAGGAGAAGGTGAAGTCTGGAGGGTGAATCAGAAGAAGCAGAAGAAGGAGAAGGAGAAGGTGAAGTCTGGAGTGTGAATCAGAAGAAGCAGAAGAAGTAGAAGGAGAAGGTGAAGTCTGGAGGGTGAATCAGAAGAAGTAGAAGAAGGAGAAGGAGAAGGTGAAGTCTGGAGGGTGAATCAGAAGAAGCAGAAGAAGGAGAAGGAGAAGGTGAAGTCAGGAGGGTGAATCAGAAGAAGCAGAAGAAGGAGAAGGAGAAGGTGAAGTCTGGAGGGTGAATCAGAAGAAGCAGAAGAAGGAGAAGGAGAAGGTGAAGACTGGAGGGTGAATCAGAAGAAGTAGAAGAGGCAGAAGGAGAAGGTGAAGTCTGGAGGGTGAATCAGAAGAAGTAGAAGAAGGAGAAGGAGATGGTGAGGTCTGGAGGGTGAATCAGAAGAAGCAGAAGAAGGAGAAGGAGAAGGTGAAGTCTGGAGGGTGAATCAGAAGAAGCAGAAGAAGGAGAAGGAGAAGATCAAGTCTGGAGGGTGAATCAGAAGAAGTAGAAGAAGGAGAAGGAGAAGGTGAAGTCAGGAGGGAGAAGCAGAAGAAGTAGAAGAAGGAGAAGGAGAAGGTGAAGTCTGGAGGGTGAATCAGAAGAAGCAGAAGAAGGAGAAGGAGAAGATGAAGTCTGGAGGGTGAATCAGAAGAATTAGAAGAAGGAGAAGAAGAAGGTGAGGTCTGGAGGGTGAATCAGAAGAAGCAGAAGAAGGAGAAGGAGAAGGTGAAGTCTGAAGGGTGAATCAGAAGAAGCAGAAGAAGGAGAAGGAGAAGGTGAAGTATGGAGGGTGAATCAGAAGAAGCAGAAGAAGGAGATGGAGAAGGTGAAGTCTGGAGGGTGAATCAGAAGAAGCAGAAAAAGGAGAAGGAGAAGGTGAAGTCTGGAGGGTGAATCAGAAGAAGTAGAAGAAGGAGAAGGAGAAGGTGAAGTCTGGAGGGTGAATCAGAAGAAGTAGAAGAAGGAGAAGGAGAAGGTGAAGTCTGGAGGGTGTATCAGAAGAAGCAGAAGAAGGAGAAGGAGAAGGTGAAGTCTGGAGGGTGAATCAGCAGAAGCAGAAGAAGGAGAAGGAGAAGGTGAAGTCTGGAGGGTGAATCAGAAGAAGCAGAAGAAGGAGAAGGAGAAGGTGAAGTCTGGAGGGTGAATCAGAAGAAGCAGAAGAAGTAGAAGGAGAAGGTGAAGTCTGGAGGGTGAATCAGAAGAAGTAGAAGAAGGAGAAGGAGAAGGTGATGTCTGGAGGGTGAATCTGAAGAAGCAGAAGAAGGAGAAGGAGAAGCTGAAGTCAGGAGGGTGAATCAGAAGAAGCAGAAGAAGGAGAAGGAGAAGGTGAAGTCTGGAGGGTGAATCAGAAGAAGCAGAAGAAGGAGAAGGAGAAGGTGAAGACTGGAGGTTGAATCAGAAGAAGTAGAAGAAGGAGAAGGAGAAGGTGAAGTCTGGAGGGTGAATCAGAAGAAGTAGAAGAAGGAGAAGGAGAAGGCGAAGTCTGGAGGGTGAATCAGAAGAAGCAGAAGAAGGAGAAGGAGAAGGTGAAGTCTGGAGGGTGAATCAGAAGAAGCAGAAGAAGGAGAAGGGGAAGTTGAGGTCTGGAGGGTGAATCAGAAGAAGCAGAAGAAGGAGAAGGAGAAGGTAAAGTCTGAAGGGTGAACCAGAAGAAGCAGAAGAAGGAGAAGAAGAAGGTGAAGTCTGGAGGGTGTATCAGAAGAAGCAGAAGAAGGAGAAGGAGAAGGTGAAGTCTGGAGGGTGAATCAGAAGAAGCAGAAGAAGGAGAAGGAGAAGGTGAAGTCTGGAGGGTGAATCAGAAGAAGTAGAAGAAGGAGAAGGAGAAGGTGAAGTCTGGAGGGTGAATCAGAAGAAGTAGAACAAGGAGAAGGAGAAGTTGAAGTCTGGAGGGTGAATCAGAAGAAGCAGAAGAAGGAGAAGGTGAAGTCTGGAGGGTGAATCAGAAGAAGCAGAAGAAGGAGAAGGAGAAGATGAAGTCTGGAGGGTGAATCAGAATAAGTAGAAGAAGGAGAAGGAGAATGTGAAGTCTGGAGGGTGAATCAGAAGAAGCAGAAGAAGGGGAAGGAGAAGGTGAAGTCTGAAGAGTGAATCAGAAGAAGCAGAAGAAGGAGAAGGAGAAGGTGAAGTCTGGAGGGTGAATCAGAAGAAGCAGAATAAGGAGAAGGAGAAGGTGAAGTCTGGAGGGTGAATCAGAAGAAGCAGAAGAAGGAGAAGGAGAAGGTGAAGTCTGGAGGGTGAATCAGAAGAAGTAGAATAAGGAGAAGGAGAAGGTGAAGTCTGGAGGGTGAAGCAGAAGAAATAGAAGAAGGAGAAGGAGAAGGTGAAGTCATGAGGGTGAATCAGAAGAAGTAGAAGAAGGAGAAGGAGAAGGTGAAGTCAGGAGGGTGAATCAGAAGAAGCAGAAGAAGGAGAAGGAGAAGGTGAAGTCTGGAGGGTGAATCAGAAGAAGCAGAAGAAGTAGAAGGAGAAGGTGAAGACTGGAGGTTGAATCAGAAGAAGTAGAAGAAGGAGAAGGAGAAGGTGAAGTCTGGAGGGTGAATCAGAAGAAGTAGAAGAAGGAGAAGGAGAAGGCGAAGTCTGGAGGGTGAATCAGAAGAAGCAGAAGAAGGAGAAGGAGAAGGTGAAGTCTGGAGGGTGAATCAGAAGAAGCAGAAGAAGGAGAAGGAGAAGATGAAGTCTGGAGGGTGAATCAGAAGAATTAGAAGAAGGAGAAGGAGAAGTTGAGGTCTGGAGGGTGAATCAGAAGAAGCAGAAGAAGGAGAAGGAGAAGGTGAAGTCTGAAGGGTGAACCAGAAGAAGCAGAAGAAGGAGAAGGAGAAGGTGAAGTCTGGAGGGTGTATCAGAAGAAGCAGAAGAAGGAGAAGGAGAAGGTGAAGTCTGGAGGGTGAATCAGAAGAAGCAGAAGAAGGAGAAGGAGAAGGTGAAGTCTGGAGGGTGAATCAGAAGAAGTAGAAGAAGGAGAAGGAGAAGGTGAAGTCTGGAGGGTGAATCAGAAGAAGTAGAACAAGGAGAAGGAGAAGTTGAAGTCTGGAGGGTGAATCAGAAGAAGCAGAAGAAGGAGAAGGAGAAGGTGAAGTCTGGAGGGTGAATCAGAAGAAGCAGAAGAAGGAGAAGGAGAAGATGAAGTCTGGAGGGTGAATCAGAATAAGTAGAAGAAGGAGAAGGAGAAGGTGAAGTCTGGAGGGTGAATCAGAAGAAGCAGAAGAAGGGGAAGGAGAAGGTGAAGTCTGAAGAGTGAATCAGAAGAAGCAGAAGAAGGAGAAGGAGAAGGTGAAGTCTGGAGGGTGAATCAGAAGAAGCAGAATAAGGCGAAGGAGAAGGTGAAGTCTGGAGGGTGAATCAGAAGAAGCAGAAGAAGGAGAAGGAGAAGGTGAAGTCTGGAGTGTGAATCAGAAGAAGTAGAAGAAGGAGAAGGAGAAGGTGAAGTGTGGAGGGTGAAGCAGAAGAAGTAGAAGAAGGAAAAGGAGAAGGTGAAGTCATGAGGGTGAATCAGAAGAAGTAGAAGAAGGAGAAGGAGAAGGTGAAGTCAGGAGGGTGAATCAGAAGAAGCAGAAGAAGGAGAAGGAGAAGGTGAAGTCTGGAGTGTGAATCAGAAGAATCAGAAGAAGGAGAAGGAGAAGGTGAAGTCTGGAGGGTGAATCAGAAGAAGCAGAAGAAAGAGAAGGAGAAGGTGAAGTCTAGAGGGTGAAGCAGAAGAAGCAGAAGAAGGAGAAGTAGAAGGTGAAGACTGGAGGGTGAATCAGAAGAAGCAGAAGAAGGAGAAGGAGAAGGTGAAGTCAGGGGGGTGAAGCAGAAAAAGTAGAAGAAGGAGAAGGAGAAGGCGAAGTCAGGAAGGTGAAGCAGAAGAAGCAGAAGAAGGAGAAGGAGAAGGTGAAGTCTGGCGGGCGCAGCAGAAGAAGCAGAAGAAGGAGAAGGTGAAGGTGAAGTCTGGAGGGTGTAGCAGAAGAAGCAGAAGAAGGAGAAGGAGATGGTGAAGTCTGGAGGGTGAATCAGAAGAAGTAGAAGAAGGAGAAGGAGAAGGTGAAGTCAGGAGGGTGAATCAGAAGAAGCAGAAGAAGGAGAAGGAGAAGGTAAAGTTAGCAGGGTGAATCAGAAGAAGCAGAAGAAGGAGAAGGAGAAGGTGAAGTCAGGGGGGTGAAGCAGAAAAAGTAGAAGAAGGAGAAGGAGAAGGCGAAGTCAGGAAGGTGAAGCAGAAGAAGCAGAAGAAGGAGAAGGAGAAGGTGAAGTCTGGCGGGCGCAGCAGAAGAAGCAGAAGAAGGAGAAGGTGAAGGTGAAGTCTGGAGGGTGTAGCAGAAGAAGCAGAAGAAGGAGAAGGAGAAGGTGAAGACTGGAGGGTGAATCAGAAGAAGTAGAAGAAGGAGAAGGAGAAGGTGAAGTCAGGAGGGTGAAGCAGAAGAAGCAGAAGAAGGAGAAGGAGAAGGTGAAGTCTGGAGGGTGAAGCAGAAGAAGCAGAAGAAGGAGAAGGAGAAGGTGAAGTCTGGAGGGCGAAGCAGAAGAAGTAGAAGAAGGAGAAGGAGAAGGTGAAGTCTGGAATGTGAAGCAGAAGAAGCAGAAGAAGGAGAAGGAGAAGGTGAAGTCTGGAGGGTGAATCAGAAGAAGTAGAAGAAGGAGAAGGAGAAGGTGAAGTCAGGAGGGTGAAGCAGAAGAAGCAGAAGAAGGAGAAGGAGCAGGTGAAGTCTGGAGGGTGAAACAGAAGAAGCAGAAGAAGGAGAAGGAGAAGGTGAAGTCTGGAGGGTGAAGCAGAAGAAGCAGAAGAAGCAGAAGGAGAAGGTGAAGTCAGGAGGGTGAATCAGAAGAAGTAGAAGAAGGAGAAGGAGAAGGTGAAGTCTGGAGGGTGAATCAGAAGAAGTAGAAGAAGGAGAAGGAGAAGATGAAGTCTGGAGGTTGAATCAGAAGAAGTAGAAGAAGAAGAAGGAGAAGGGGAAGTCTGGAGGGTGAATCAGAAGAAGCAGAAGAAGGAGAAGGAGAAGGTGAAGTCTGGAGGGAGAAGCAGAAGAAGTAGAAGAAGAAGGATAAGGTGAAATCTGGAGAGTGAATCAGAAGAAGTAGAAGAAGGAGAAGGAGAAGGTGAAGTCTGGAGGGTGAATCAGAAGAAGTAGAAGAAGGAGAAGGAGAAGGTGAAGTCTGGAGGGTGAATCAGAAGAAGCAGAAGAAGGAGAAGGAGAAGGTGGAGTCTGGAGGCTGAATCAGAAGAAGTAGAAGAAGGAGAAGGAGAAGGTGTAGTCTGGAGAGTGAATCAGAAGAAGTAGACGAAGGAGAAGGAGAAGGTGAAGTCTGGAGGGTGAATCAGAAAAAGCAGAAGAAGGAGAAGGAGAAGGCGAAGTCTGGAGGGTGAATCAGAAGATGTAGAAGAAGGAGAAGGAGAAGGTGAAGTCTGGAGGGTGAATCAGAAGAAGCAGAAGAAGGAGAAGGAGAAGGTGAAGTCTGGAGGGTGAATCTGAAGAAGCAGAAGAAGGAGAAGGAGAAGGTGTAGTCTGGAGGGTGAATCAGAAGAAGCAGAAGAAGGAGAAGGAGAAGGTGAAGTCTGGAGGGTGAATCAGAAGAAGCAGAAGAAGTAGAAGGAGAAGGTGAAGTCTGGAGGGTGAATCAGAAGAAGTAGAAGAAGGAGAAGGAGAAGGTGAAGTCTGGAGGGTGAATCAGAAGAAGCAGAAGAAGGAGAAGGAGAAGGTAAAGTCAGGAGGGTGAATCAGAAGAAGCAGAAGCAGGAGAAGGAGAAGGTGAAGACTGGAGGGTGAATCAGAAGAAGTAGAAGAAGCAGAAGGAGAAGGTGAAGTCTGGAGGGTGAATCAGAAGAAGCAGAAGAAGGAGAAGGAGAAGGTGAAGTCTGGAGGGTGAATCAGAAGAAGCAGAAGAAGGAGAAGGAGAAGGTGAAGTCTGGAGGGTGAATCAGAAGAAGCAGAAGAAGGAGAAGGAGAAGGTGAAGTCAGGAGGGTGAATCAGAAGAGGCAGAAGAAGGAGAAGGCGAAGGTGAAGTTAGGAGGGTGAATCAGAAGAAGTAGAAGAAGGAGAAGGAGAAGGTGAAGTCAGGAGGGTGAAGCAGAAGAAGCAGAAGAAGGAGAAGGAGAAGGTGAAGTCTGGAGGGTGAAGCATAAGAAGCAGAAGAAGGAGAAGGAGAAGGTGAAGTCTGGAGGGTGAATCAGAAGAAGTAGAAGAAGGAGAAGGAGAAGGTGAAGTCAGGAGGGAGAAGCAGAAGAAGTAGAAGAAGGAGAAGGAGAAGGTGAAGTCTGGAGGGTGAATCAGAAGAAGCAGAAGAAGGAGAAGGAGAAGATGAAGTCTGGAGGGTGAATCAGAAGAATTAGAAGAAGGAGAAGAAGAAGGTGAGGTCTGGAGGGTGAATCAGAAGAAGCAGAAGAAGGAGAAGGAGAAGGTGAAGTCTGAAGGGTGAATCAGAAGAAGCAGAAGAAGGAGAAGGAGAAGGTGAAGTATGGAGGGTGAATCAGAAGAAGCAGAAGAAGGAGATGGAGAAGGTGAAGTCTGGAGGGTGAATCAGAAGAAGCAGAAAAAGGAGAAGGAGAAGGTGAAGTCTGGAGGGTGAATCAGAAGAAGTAGAAGAAGGAGAAGGAGAAGGTGAAGTCTGGAGGGTGAATCAGAAGAAGTAGAAGAAGGAGAAGGAGAAGGTGAAGTCTGGAGGGTGTATCAGAAGAAGCAGAAGAAGGAGAAGGAGAAGGTGAAGTCTGGAGGGTGAATCAGCAGAAGCAGAAGAAGGAGAAGGAGAAGGTGAAGTCTGGAGGGTGAATCAGAAGAAGCAGAAGAAGGAGAAGGAGAAGGTGAAGTCTGGAGGGTGAATCAGAAGAAGCAGAAGAAGTAGAAGGAGAAGGTGAAGTCTGGAGGGTGAATCAGAAGAAGTAGAAGAAGGAGAAGGAGAAGGTGATGTCTGGAGGGTGAATCTGAAGAAGCAGAAGAAGGAGAAGGAGAAGGTGAAGTCAGGAGGGTGAATCAGAAGAAGCAGAAGAAGGAGAAGGAGAAGGTGAAGTCTGGAGGGTGAATCAGAAGAAGCAGAAGAAGGAGAAGGAGAAGGTGAAGACTGGAGGTTGAATCAGAAGAAGTAGAAGAAGGAGAAGGAGAAGGTGAAGTCTGGAGGGTGAATCAGAAGAAGTAGAAGAAGGAGAAGGAGAAGGCGAAGTCTGGAGGGTGAATCAGAAGAAGCAGAAGAAGGAGAAGGAGAAGGTGAAGTCTGGAGGGTGAATCAGAAGAAGCAGAAGAAGGAGAAGGGGAAGTTGAGGTCTGGAGGGTGAATCAGAAGAAGCAGAAGAAGGAGAAGGAGAAGGTAAAGTCTGAAGGGTGAACCAGAAGAAGCAGAAGAAGGAGAAGAAGAAGGTGAAGTCTGGAGGGTGTATCAGAAGAAGCAGAAGAAGGAGAAGGAGAAGGTGAAGTCTGGAGGGTGAATCAGAAGAAGCAGAAGAAGGAGAAGGAGAAGGTGAAGTCTGGAGGGTGAATCAGAAGAAGTAGAAGAAGGAGAAGGAGAAGGTGAAGTCTGGAGGGTGAATCAGAAGAAGTAGAACAAGGAGAAGGAGAAGTTGAAGTCTGGAGGGTGAATCAGAAGAAGCAGAAGAAGGAGAAGGTGAAGTCTGGAGGGTGAATCAGAAGAAGCAGAAGAAGGAGAAGGAGAAGATGAAGTCTGGAGGGTGAATCAGAATAAGTAGAAGAAGGAGAAGGAGAATGTGAAGTCTGGAGGGTGAATCAGAAGAAGCAGAAGAAGGGGAAGGAGAAGGTGAAGTCTGAAGAGTGAATCAGAAGAAGCAGAAGAAGGAGAAGGAGAAGGTGAAGTCTGGAGGGTGAATCAGAAGAAGCAGAATAAGGAGAAGGAGAAGGTGAAGTCTGGAGGGTGAATCAGAAGAAGCAGAAGAAGGAGAAGGAGAAGGTGAAGTCTGGAGGGTGAATCAGAAGAAGTAGAATAAGGAGAAGGAGAAGGTGAAGTCTGGAGGGTGAAGCAGAAGAAATAGAAGAAGGAGAAGGAGAAGGTGAAGTCATGAGGGTGAATCAGAAGAAGTAGAAGAAGGAGAAGGAGAAGGTGAAGTCAGGAGGGTGAATCAGAAGAAGCAGAAGAAGGAGAAGGAGAAGGTGAAGTCTGGAGGGTGAATCAGAAGAAGCAGAAGAAGTAGAAGGAGAAGGTGAAGACTGGAGGTTGAATCAGAAGAAGTAGAAGAAGGAGAAGGAGAAGGTGAAGTCTGGAGGGTGAATCAGAAGAAGTAGAAGAAGGAGAAGGAGAAGGCGAAGTCTGGAGGGTGAATCAGAAGAAGCAGAAGAAGGAGAAGGAGAAGGTGAAGTCTGGAGGGTGAATCAGAAGAAGCAGAAGAAGGAGAAGGAGAAGATGAAGTCTGGAGGGTGAATCAGAAGAATTAGAAGAAGGAGAAGGAGAAGTTGAGGTCTGGAGGGTGAATCAGAAGAAGCAGAAGAAGGAGAAGGAGAAGGTGAAGTCTGAAGGGTGAACCAGAAGAAGCAGAAGAAGGAGAAGGAGAAGGTGAAGTCTGGAGGGTGTATCAGAAGAAGCAGAAGAAGGAGAAGGAGAAGGTGAAGTCTGGAGGGTGAATCAGAAGAAGCAGAAGAAGGAGAAGGAGAAGGTGAAGTCTGGAGGGTGAATCAGAAGAAGTAGAAGAAGGAGAAGGAGAAGGTGAAGTCTGGAGGGTGAATCAGAAGAAGTAGAACAAGGAGAAGGAGAAGTTGAAGTCTGGAGGGTGAATCAGAAGAAGCAGAAGAAGGAGAAGGAGAAGGTGAAGTCTGGAGGGTGAATCAGAAGAAGCAGAAGAAGGAGAAGGAGAAGATGAAGTCTGGAGGGTGAATCAGAATAAGTAGAAGAAGGAGAAGGAGAAGGTGAAGTCTGGAGGGTGAATCAGAAGAAGCAGAAGAAGGGGAAGGAGAAGGTGAAGTCTGAAGAGTGAATCAGAAGAAGCAGAAGAAGGAGAAGGAGAAGGTGAAGTCTGGAGGGTGAATCAGAAGAAGCAGAATAAGGCGAAGGAGAAGGTGAAGTCTGGAGGGTGAATCAGAAGAAGCAGAAGAAGGAGAAGGAGAAGGTGAAGTCTGGAGTGTGAATCAGAAGAAGTAGAAGAAGGAGAAGGAGAAGGTGAAGTGTGGAGGGTGAAGCAGAAGAAGTAGAAGAAGGAAAAGGAGAAGGTGAAGTCATGAGGGTGAATCAGAAGAAGTAGAAGAAGGAGAAGGAGAAGGTGAAGTCAGGAGGGTGAATCAGAAGAAGCAGAAGAAGGAGAAGGAGAAGGTGAAGTCTGGAGTGTGAATCAGAAGAATCAGAAGAAGGAGAAGGAGAAGGTGAAGTCTGGAGGGTGAATCAGAAGAAGCAGAAGAAAGAGAAGGAGAAGGTGAAGTCTAGAGGGTGAAGCAGAAGAAGCAGAAGAAGGAGAAGTAGAAGGTGAAGACTGGAGGGTGAATCAGAAGAAGCAGAAGAAGGAGAAGGAGAAGGTGAAGTCAGGGGGGTGAAGCAGAAAAAGTAGAAGAAGGAGAAGGAGAAGGCGAAGTCAGGAAGGTGAAGCAGAAGAAGCAGAAGAAGGAGAAGGAGAAGGTGAAGTCTGGCGGGCGCAGCAGAAGAAGCAGAAGAAGGAGAAGGTGAAGGTGAAGTCTGGAGGGTGTAGCAGAAGAAGCAGAAGAAGGAGAAGGAGATGGTGAAGTCTGGAGGGTGAATCAGAAGAAGTAGAAGAAGGAGAAGGAGAAGGTGAAGTCAGGAGGGTGAATCAGAAGAAGCAGAAGAAGGAGAAGGAGAAGGTAAAGTTAGCAGGGTGAATCAGAAGAAGCAGAAGAAGGAGAAGGAGAAGGTGAAGTCAGGGGGGTGAAGCAGAAAAAGTAGAAGAAGGAGAAGGAGAAGGCGAAGTCAGGAAGGTGAAGCAGAAGAAGCAGAAGAAGGAGAAGGAGAAGGTGAAGTCTGGCGGGCGCAGCAGAAGAAGCAGAAGAAGGAGAAGGTGAAGGTGAAGTCTGGAGGGTGTAGCAGAAGAAGCAGAAGAAGGAGAAGGAGAAGGTGAAGACTGGAGGGTGAATCAGAAGAAGTAGAAGAAGGAGAAGGAGAAGGTGAAGTCAGGAGGGTGAAGCAGAAGAAGCAGAAGAAGGAGAAGGAGAAGGTGAAGTCTGGAGGGTGAAGCAGAAGAAGCAGAAGAAGGAGAAGGAGAAGGTGAAGTCTGGAGGGCGAAGCAGAAGAAGTAGAAGAAGGAGAAGGAGAAGGTGAAGTCTGGAATGTGAAGCAGAAGAAGCAGAAGAAGGAGAAGGAGAAGGTGAAGTCTGGAGGGTGAATCAGAAGAAGTAGAAGAAGGAGAAGGAGAAGGTGAAGTCAGGAGGGTGAAGCAGAAGAAGCAGAAGAAGGAGAAGGAGCAGGTGAAGTCTGGAGGGTGAAACAGAAGAAGCAGAAGAAGGAGAAGGAGAAGGTGAAGTCTGGAGGGTGAAGCAGAAGAAGCAGAAGAAGCAGAAGGAGAAGGTGAAGTCAGGAGGGTGAATCAGAAGAAGTAGAAGAAGGAGAAGGAGAAGGTGAAGTCTGGAGGGTGAATCAGAAGAAGTAGAAGAAGGAGAAGGAGAAGATGAAGTCTGGAGGTTGAATCAGAAGAAGTAGAAGAAGAAGAAGGAGAAGGGGAAGTCTGGAGGGTGAATCAGAAGAAGCAGAAGAAGGAGAAGGAGAAGGTGAAGTCTGGAGGGAGAAGCAGAAGAAGTAGAAGAAGAAGGATAAGGTGAAATCTGGAGAGTGAATCAGAAGAAGTAGAAGAAGGAGAAGGAGAAGGTGAAGTCTGGAGGGTGAATCAGAAGAAGTAGAAGAAGGAGAAGGAGAAGGTGAAGTCTGGAGGGTGAATCAGAAGAAGCAGAAGAAGGAGAAGGAGAAGGTGGAGTCTGGAGGCTGAATCAGAAGAAGTAGAAGAAGGAGAAGGAGAAGGTGTAGTCTGGAGAGTGAATCAGAAGAAGTAGACGAAGGAGAAGGAGAAGGTGAAGTCTGGAGGGTGAATCAGAAAAAGCAGAAGAAGGAGAAGGAGAAGGCGAAGTCTGGAGGGTGAATCAGAAGATGTAGAAGAAGGAGAAGGAGAAGGTGAAGTCTGGAGGGTGAATCAGAAGAAGCAGAAGAAGGAGAAGGAGAAGGTGAAGTCTGGAGGGTGAATCTGAAGAAGCAGAAGAAGGAGAAGGAGAAGGTGTAGTCTGGAGGGTGAATCAGAAGAAGCAGAAGAAGGAGAAGGAGAAGGTGAAGTCTGGAGGGTGAATCAGAAGAAGCAGAAGAAGTAGAAGGAGAAGGTGAAGTCTGGAGGGTGAATCAGAAGAAGTAGAAGAAGGAGAAGGAGAAGGTGAAGTCTGGAGGGTGAATCAGAAGAAGCAGAAGAAGGAGAAGGAGAAGGTAAAGTCAGGAGGGTGAATCAGAAGAAGCAGAAGCAGGAGAAGGAGAAGGTGAAGACTGGAGGGTGAATCAGAAGAAGTAGAAGAAGCAGAAGGAGAAGGTGAAGTCTGGAGGGTGAATCAGAAGAAGTAGAAGAAGGAGAAGGAGATGGTGAGGTCTGGAGGGTGAATCAGAAGAAGCAGAAGAAGGAGAAGGAGAAGGTGAAGTCTGGAGGGTGAATCAGAAGAAGCAGAAGAAGGAGAAGGAGAAGGTGAAGTCAGGGGGGTGAAGCAGAAGAAGTAGAAGAAGGAGAAGGAGAAGGTGAAGTCAGGAGGGTGAAGCAGGAGAAGCAGAAGAAGGAGATGGAGAAGGTGATGTCTGGCGGGCGCAGCAGAAGAAGCAGAAGAAGGAGAAGGAGAAGGTGAAGTCTGGAGGGTGAAGCAGAAGAAGCAGAAGAAGTAGAAGGAGAAGGTGAAGTCTGGAGGGTGAATCAGAAGAAGTAGAAGAAGGAGAAGGAGAAGGTGAAGTCATGAGGGAGAAGCAGAAGAAGCAGAAGAAGGAGACGGAGAAGGTGATGTCTGGAGGGTGAAGCAGAAGAAGCAGAAGAAGGAGAAGGAGAAGGTGAAGTCTGGAGGGCGAAGCAGAAGAAGCAGAAGAAGGAGAAAGAGAAGGTGACGTCTGGAGGGTGAAGAAGAAGAAGCAGAAGAAGGAGAAGGAGAAGGTGAAGTCTGGAGGGTGAATCAGAAGAAGTAGAAGAAGGAGAAGGAGAAGGTGAAGTCTGGAGGGTGAATCAGAAGAAGTAGAAGAAGGAGAAGGAGAAGGTGAAGTCAGGAGGGTGAAGCAGAAGAAGCAGAAGAAGGAGAAGGGCAAGGTGAAGTCTGGAGGGTGAAGCAGAAGAAGCAGAAGAAGGAGAAGGAGAAGGTGAAGTCTGGAGGGTGAAGCAGAAGAAGCAGAAGAAGGAGAAGGAGAAGGTGAAGTCAGGAGGGTGAATAAGAAGAAGTAGAAGAAGGAGAAGGAGAAGGTGAAGTCTGGAGGGTGAATCAGAAGAAGTAGAAGAAGGAGAAGGAGAAGGTGAAGTCTGGAGGGTGAATCAGAAGAAGTAGAAGAAGGAGAAGGAGAAGGTGAAGTCTGGAGGGTGAATCAGAAGAAGCAGAAGAAGGAGAAGGAGAAGGTGAAGTCTGGAGGGAGAAGCAGAAGATGTAGAAGAAGGAGAAGGAGAAGGTGAAGTCTGGAGGGTGAATCAGAAGAAGTAGAAGAAGGAGAAGGAGAAGGTGACGTCTGGAGGGTGAATCAGAAGAAGTAGAAGAAGGAGAAGGAGAAGGTGTAGTCTGGAGGGTGAATCAGAAGAAGTAGACGAAGGAGAAGGAGAAGGTGAAGTCTGGAGAATGAATCAGAAGAAGCAGAAGCAGGAGAAGGAGAAGGTGAAGTCTGGAGGGTGAATCAGAAGAAGTAGAAGAAGGAGAAGGAGAAGATGAAGTCTGGAGGGTGAATCAGAAGAAGCAGAAGAAGGAGAAGGAGAAGGTGAAGTCTGGAGGGTGAATCAGAAGAAGCAGAAGAAGGAGAAGGAGAAGGTGAAGTCTGGAGGGTGAATCAGAAGAAGCAGAAGAAGGAGAAGGAGAAGGTGAAGTCTGGAGGGTGAATCAGAAGAAGCAGAAGAAGTAGAAGGAGAAGGTGAAGTCTGGAGGGTGAATCAGAAGAAGGAGAAGAAGGAGAAGGTGAAGTCTGGAGGGTGAATCAGAAGAAGCAGAAGAAGGAGAAGGAGAAGGTGAAGTCAGGAGGGTGAATCAGAAGAAGCAGAAGAAGGAGAAGGAGAAGGTGAAGTCTGGAGGGTGAATCAGAAGAAGCAGAAGAAGGCGAAGGAGAAGGTGAAGACTGGAGGGTGAATCAGAATAAGTAGAAGAAGGAGAAGGAGATGTTGAAGTCTGGAGGGTGAATCAGAAGAAGGAGAAGAAGCAGAAGGAGAAGGCGAAGTCTGGAGGGTGAATCAGAAGAAGCAGAAGAAGGAGAAGGAGAAGGTTAAGTCTGGAGGGTGAATCAGAAGTAGCAGAAGAAGGAGAAGGAGAAGGTGAAGTCTGGAGGGTGAATCATAAGAAGTAGAAGAAGGAGAAGGAGAAGGTGAGGTCTGGAGGGTGAATCAGAAGAAGCAGAAGAAGGAGAAGGAGAAGGTGAAGTCTGAAGTGTGAATCAGAAGAAGCAGAAGATGGAGAAGGAGAAGGTGAAGTCTGGAGGGTGAATCAGAAGAAGCAGAAGAAGGAGAAGGAGAAGGTGAAGTCTGGAGGGTGAATCAGAAGATGCAGAAGAAGGAGAAGGAGAAGGTGAAGTCTGGAGGGTGAATCAGAAGAAGGAGAAGAAGGAGAAGGAGAAGGTGAAGTCTGGAGGGTGAATCAGAAGAAATAGAAGAAGGAGAAGGAGAAGGACAAGTCTGGAGGGTGAATCAGAAGAAGCAGAAGAAGGAGAAGGAGAAGGTGAAGTCTGGAGGGTGAATCAGAAGAAGCAGAAGAAGGAGAATGAGAAGATGAAGTCTGGAGGGTGTATCAGAAGAAGTAGAAGAAGGAGAAGGAGAAGGTGAAGTCTGGAGGGTGAATCAGAAGAAGCAGAAGAAGGAGAAGGAGAAGGTGAAGTCTGGAGGGTGAATCAGAAGAAGCAGAAGAAGGAGAAGGAGAAGGTGAAGTCTGGAGGGTGAATCAGAAGAAGCAGAATAAGGAGAAGGAGAAGGTGAAGTCTGGAGGGTGAATCAGGAGAAGCAGAAGAAGGAGAAGGAGAAGGTGAAGTCTGGAGGGTGAATCAGAAGAAGCAGAAGAAGGAGAAGGAGAAGGTGAAGTCAGGAGGGTGAATCAGAAGAAGCAGAAGAAGGAGAAGGAGAAGGTGAAGTTAGGAGGGTGAATCAGAAGAAGCAGAAGAAGGAGAAGGAGAAGGTGAAGTCAGGAGGGTGAAGCAGAAGAAGCAGAAGAAGGAGAAGGAGAAGGTGAAGTCTGGAGGGTGAAGCAGAAGAAACAGAAGAAGGAGAAGGAGAAGGTGAAGTCTGGAGGGCGAAGCAGAAGAAGCAGAAGAAGGAGAAGGTGAAGGTGAAGTCTGGAGGGTGAAGCAGAAGAAGCAGAAGAAGGAGAAGGAGAAGGTGAAGTCTGGAGGGTGAATCAGAAGAAGTAGAAGAAGGAGAAGGAGAAGGTGAAGTCAGGAGGGTGAAGCAGAAGAAGGAGACGGAGAAGGTGAAGTCTGGAGGGTGAAGCAGAAGAAGCAGAAGAAGGAGAAGGAGAAGGTGAAGTCTGGAGGGTGAAGCAGAAGAAGCAGAAGAAGGAGAAGGAGAAGGTGAAGCCAGGAGGGTGAATCAGAAGAAGTAGAAGAAGGAGAAGGAGAAGGTGAAGTCTGGAGGGTGAATCAGAAGAAGTAGAAGAAGGAGAAGTCGAAGGTGAAGTCTGGAGGGTGAAGCAGAAGAAGCAGAAGAAGGAGAAGGAGAAGGTGAAGTCTGGAGGGAGAAGCAGAAGAAGTAGAAGAAGGAGAAGGAGAAGGTGAAGTCTGGAGGGTGAATCAGAAGAAGTAGAAGAAGGAGAAGGAGAAGGTAAAGTCTGGAGGGTGAATCAGAAGAAGTAGAAGAAGGAAAAGGAGAAGGTGAAGTCTGGAGGGTGAATCAGAAGAAGCAGAAGAAGGAGAAGGAGAAGGTGAAGTCTGGAGGGTGAATTAGAAGAAGTAGAAGAAGGAGAAGGAGAAGGTGTAGTTTGGAGGGTGAATCAGGAGAAGTAGACGAAGGAGAAGGAGAAGGTGAAGTCTGGAGGGTGAATCAGAAGAAGCAGAAGAAGGAGAAGGAGAAGGTGAAGTCTGGAGGGTGAATCAGAAGAAGTAGAAGAAGCAGAAGGAGAAGGTGAAGTCTGGAGGTTGAATCAGAAGAAGCAGAAGAAGGAGAAGGAGAAGGTGAAGTCTGGAGGGTGAATCAGAAGAAGCAGAAGAAGGAGAAGGAGAAGGTGAAGTATGGAGGGTGAATCAGAAGAAGCAGAAGAAGGAGATGGAGAAGGTGAAGTCTGGAGTGTGAATCAGAAGAAGCAGAAGAAGTAGAAGGAGAAGGTGAAGTCTGGAGGGTGAATCAGAAGAAGTAGAAGAAGGAGAAGGAGAAGGTGAAGTCTGGAGGGTGAATCAGAAGAAGCAGAAGAAGGAGAAGGAGAAGGTGAAGTCAGGAGGGTGAATCAGAAGAAGCAGAAAAAGGAGACGGAGAAGGTGAAGTCTGGAGGGTGAATCAGAAGAAGCAGAAGAAGGAGAAGGAGAAGGTGTAGACTGGAGGGTGAATCAGAAGAAGTAGAAGAAGGAGAAGGAGAAGGTGAAGTCTGGAGGGTGAATCAGAAGAAGTAGAAGAAGGAGAAGGAGAAGGCGAAGTCTGGAGGGTGAATCAGAAGAAGCAGAAGAAGGAGAAGGAGAAGGTGAAATCTGGAGGGTGAATCAGAAGAAGCAGAAGAAGGAGAAGGAGAAGATGAAGTCTGGAGGGTGAATCAGAAGAAGTAGAAGAAGGAGAAGGAGAAGGTGAGATCTGGAGGGTGAATCAGAAGAAGCAGAAGAAGGAGAAGGAGAAGGTGAAGTCTGAAGGGTGAATCAGAAGAAGCAGAAAAAGGAGAAGGAGAAGGTGAAGTCTGGAGGGTGAATCAGAAGAAGCAGAAGAAGGAGAAGTTGAAGCTGAAGTCTGGAGGGTGAATCAGAAGAAGCAGAAGAAGGAGAAGGAGAAGGTGAAGTCCGGAGGGTGAATCAGAAGAAGTAGAAGAAGGAGAAGGAGAAGGTGAAGTCTGGAGGGTGAATCAGAAGAAGTAGAAGAAGGAGAAGGAGAAGGTGAAGTCTGGAGGGTGAATCAGAAGAAGCAGAAGAAGGAGAAGGAGAAGGTGAAGTCTGGAGGGTGAATCAAAAGAAGCAGAAGAAGGAGAAGGAGAAGATGAAGTCTGGAGGGTGAATCAGAAGAAGTAGAAGAAGGAGAAGGAGAAGGTGAAGTCTGGAGGGTGAATCAGAAGAAGCAGAAGAAGGAGAAGGAGAAGGTGAAGTCTGGAGGGTGAATCAGAAGAAGCAGAAGAAGGAGAAGGAGAAGGTGAAGTCTGGAGGGAGAAGCAGAAGAAGTAGAAGAAGGAGAAGGAGAAGGTGAAGTCTGGAGGGTGAATCAGAAGAAGTAGAAGAAGGAGAAGGAGAAGGTAAAGTCTGGAGGGTGAATCAGAAGAAGTAGAAGAAGGAAAAGGAGAAGGTGAAGTCTGGAGGGTGAATCAGAAGAAGCAGAAGAAGGAGAAGGAGAAGGTGAAGTCTGGAGGGTGAATTAGAAGAAGTAGAAGAAGGAGAAGGAGAAGGTGTAGTTTGGAGGGTGAATCAGGAGAAGTAGACGAAGGAGAAGGAGAAGGTGAAGTCTGGAGGGTGAATCAGAAGAAGCAGAAGAAGGAGAAGGAGAAGGTGAAGTCTGGAGGGTGAATCAGAAGAAGTAGAAGAAGCAGAAGGAGAAGGTGAAGTCTGGAGGGTGAATCAGAAGAAGCAGAAGAAGGAGAAGGAGAAGGTGAAGTCTGGAGGGTGAATCAGAAGAAGCAGAAGAAGGAGAAGGAGAAGGTGAAGTATGGAGTGTGAATCAGAAGAAGCAGAAGAAGTAGAAGGAGAAGGTGAAGTCTGGAGGGTGAATCAGAAGAAGTAGAAGAAGGAGAAGGAGAAGGTGAAGTCTGGAGTGTGAATCAGAAGAAGCAGAAGAAGGAGAAGGAGAAGGTGAAGTCAGGAGGGTGAATCAGAAGAAGCAGAAGAAGGAGAAGGAGAAGGTGAAGTCTGGAGGGTGAATCAGAAGAAGCAGAAGAAGGAGAAGGAGAAGGTGAAGACTGGAGGGTGAATCAGAAGAAGTAGAAGAAGGAGAAGGAGAAGGTGAAGTCTGGAGGGTGAATCAGAAGAAGTAGAAGAAGGAGAAGGGGAAGGCGAAGTCTGGAGGGTGAATCAGAAGAAGCAGAAGAAGGAGAAGGAGAAGGTGAAATCTGGAGAGTGAATCAGAAGAAGCAGAAGAAGGAGAAGGAGAGATGAAGTCTGGAGGGTGAATCAGAAGAAGTAGAAGAAGGAGAAGGAGAAGGTGAGATCTGGAGGGTGAATCAGAAGAAGCAGAAGAAGGAGAAGGAGAAGGTGAAGTCTGAAGGGTGAATCAGAAGAAGCAGAAAAAGGAGAAGGAGAAGGTGAAGTCTGGAGGGTGAATCAGAAGAAGCAGAAGAAGGAGAAGTAGAAGCTGAAGTCTGGAGGGTGAATCAGAAGAAGCAGAAGAAGGAGAAGGAGAAGGTGAAGTCCGGAGGGTGAATCAGAAGAAGTAGAAGAAGGAGAAGGAGAAGGTGAAGTCTGGAGGGTGAATCAGAAGAAGTAGAAGAAGGAGAAGGAGAAGGTGAAGTCTGGAGGGTGAATCAGAAGAAGCAGAAGAAGGAGAAGGAGAAGGTGAAGTCTGGAGGGTGAATCAGAAGAAGCAGAAGAAGGAGAAGGAGAAGGTGAAGTCTGGAGGGTGAATCAGAAGAAGCAGAAGAAGGAGAAGGAGAAGGTGAAGTCTGGAGGGTGAATCAGAAGAAGCAGAATAAGGAGAAGGAGAAGGTGAAGTCTGGAGGGTGAATCAGAAGAAGCAGAAGAAGGAGAAGGAGAAGGTGAAGTCTGGAGGGAGAATCAGAAGAAGTAGAAGAAGGAGAAGGAGAAGGTGAAGTCTGGAGGGTGAAGCAGAAGAAGTAGAAGAA
The DNA here is from genome assembly GCF_052327205.1 of Somniosus microcephalus. Classification (NCBI taxonomy): domain Eukaryota; kingdom Metazoa; phylum Chordata; class Chondrichthyes; order Squaliformes; family Somniosidae; genus Somniosus; species Somniosus microcephalus. Next base: position 280,133 of record NW_028225242.1, on the reverse strand, counting down.
GGAGAAGGAGAAGGTGAAGTCAGGAGGGTGAATCAGAAGAAGTAGAAGAAGGAGAAGGAGAAGGTGAAGTCAGGAGGGTGAACCAGAAGAAGCAGAAGAAGGAGAAGGAGAAGGTGAAGTCTGGAGGGTGAACCAGAAGAATCAGAAGAAGGAGAAGGAGAAGGTGAAGTCTGGAGGGTGAATCAGAAGAAGCAGAAGAAAGAGAAGGAGAAGGTGAAGTCTGGAGGGTGAAGCAGAAGAAGCAGAAGAAGGAGAAGGAGAAGGTGAAGACTGGAGGGTGAATCAGAAGAAGTAGAAGAAGGAGAAGAAGAAGGTGAAGTCTGGAGGGTGAATCAGAAGAAGTAGAAGAAGGAGAAGGAGAAGGTGATGTCTGGAGGGTGAATCAGAAGAAGCAGAAGAAGGAGAAGGAGAAGGTGAAGTCTGGAGGGTGAATCAGAAGAAGCAGAAGAAGGAGAAGGAGAAGATGAAGTCTGGAGGGTGAATCAGAAGAAGTAGAAGAAGGAGAAGGAGAAGGTGAGGTCTGGAGGGTGAATCAGAAGAAGCAGAAGAAGGAGAAGTAGAAGGTGAAGTCTGGAGGGTGGATCAGAAGAAGCAGAAGAAGGAGAAGGAGAAGGTGAGGTCAGGAGGGTGAATCAGAAGAAGCAGAAGAAGGAGAAGGAGAAGGTGAAGTTAGGAGGGTGAATCAGAAGAAGCAGAAGAAGGAGAAGGAGAAGGTGAAGTCAGGGGGGTGAAGCAGAAGAAGTAGAAGAAGGAGAAGGAGAAGGTGAAGTCAGGAGGGTGAAGCAGAAGAAGCAGAAGAAGGAGAAGGAGAAGGTCAAGTCTGGAGGGCGCAGCAGAAGAAGCAGAAGAAGGAGAAGGAGAAGGTGAAGTCTGGAGGGTGAAGCCGTAGAAGCAGAAGAAGGAGAAGGAGAAGGTGAAGTCTGGAGGGTGAATCAGAAGAAGTAGAAGAAGGAGAAGGAGAAGGTGAAGTCAGGAGGGTGAAGCAGAAGAAGCAGAAGAAGGAGAAGGAGAAGGTGAAGTCTGGAGGGTGAAGCAGAAGAAGCAGAAGAAGGAGAAGGAGAAGGTGAAGTCCGGAGGGTGAATCAGAAGAAGTAGAAGAAGGAGAAGGAGAAGGTGAAGTCTGGAGGGTGAATCAGAAGAAGTAGAAGAAGGAGAAGGAGAAGGTGAAGTCTGGAGGGTGAATCAGAAGAAGCAGAAGAAGGAGAAGGAGAAGGTGAAGTCTGGAGGGTGAATCAGAAGAAGCAGAAGAAGGAGAAGGAGAAGGTGAAGTCTGGAGGGTGAATCAGAAGAAGCAGAAGAAGGAGAAGGAGAAGGTGAAGTCTGGAGGGTGAATCAGAAGAAGCAGAATAAGGAGAAGGAGAAGGTGAAGTCTGGAGGGTGAATCAGAAGAAGCAGAAGAAGGAGAAGGAGAAGGTGAAGTCTGGAGGGAGAATCAGAAGAAGTAGAAGAAGGAGAAGGAGAAGGTGAAGTCTGGAGGGTGAAGCAGAAGAAGTAGAAGAAGGAGAAGGAGAAGGTGAAGTCAGGAGGGTGAATCAGAAGAAGTAGAAGAAGGAGAAGGAGAAGGTGAAGTCAGGAGGGTGAACCAGAAGAAGCAGAAGAAGGAGAAGGAGAAGGTGAAGTCTGGAGGGTGAACCAGAAGAATCAGAAGAAGGAGAAGGAGAAGGTGAAGTCTGGAGGGTGAATCAGAAGAAGCAGAAGAAAGAGAAGGAGAAGGTGAAGTCTGGAGGGTGAAGCAGAAGAAGCAGAAGAAGGAGAAGGAGAAGGTGAAGACTGGAGGGTGAATCAGAAGAAGTAGAAGAAGGAGAAGGAGAAGGTGAAGTCAGGAGGGTGAAGCAGAAGAAGCAGAAGAAGGAGAAGGAGAAGGTGAAGTCTGGAGGGTGAAGCAGAAGAAGCAGAAGAAGGAGAAGGAGAAGGTGAAGTCCGGAGGGTGAATCAGAAGAAGTAGAAGAAGGAGAAGGAGAAGGTGAAGTCTGGAGGGTGAATCAGAAGAAGTAGAAGAAGGAGAAGGAGAAGGTGAAGTCTGGAGGGTGAATCAGAAGAAGCAGAAGAAGGAGAAGGAGAAGGTGAAGTCTGGAGGGTGAATCAGAAGAAGCAGAAGAAGGAGAAGGAGAAGGTGAAGTCTGGAGGGTGAATCAGAAGAAGCAGAAGAAGGAGAAGGAGAAGGTGAAGTCTGGAGGGTGAATCAGAAGAAGCAGAATAAGGAGAAGGAGAAGGTGAAGTCTGGAGGGTGAATCAGAAGAAGCAGAAGAAGGAGAAGGAGAAGGTGAAGTCTGGAGGGAGAATCAGAAGAAGTAGAAGAAGGAGAAGGAGAAGGTGAAGTCTGGAGGGTGAAGCAGAAGAAGTAGAAGAAGGAGAAGGAGAAGGTGAAGTCAGGAGGGTGAATCAGAAGAAGTAGAAGAAGGAGAAGGAGAAGGTGAAGTCAGGAGGGTGAACCAGAAGAAGCAGAAGAAGGAGAAGGAGAAGGTGAAGTCTGGAGGGTGAACCAGAAGAATCAGAAGAAGGAGAAGGAGAAGGTGAAGTCTGGAGGGTGAATCAGAAGAAGCAGAAGAAAGAGAAGGAGAAGGTGAAGTCTGGAGGGTGAAGCAGAAGAAGCAGAAGAAGGAGAAGGAGAAGGTGAAGACTGGAGGGTGAATCAGAAGAAGTAGAAGAAGGAGAAGAAGAAGGTGAAGTCTGGAGGGTGAATCAGAAGAAGTAGAAGAAGGAGAAGGAGAAGGTGATGTCTGGAGGGTGAATCAGAAGAAGCAGAAGAAGGAGAAGGAGAAGGTGAAGTCTGGAGGGTGAATCAGAAGAATCAGAAGAAGGAGAAGGAGAAGGTGAAGTCTGGAGGGTGAATCAGAAGAAGCAGAAGAAAGAGAAGGAGAAGGTGAAGTCTGGAGGGTGAAGCAGAAGAAGCAGAAGAAGGAGAAGGAGAAGGTGAAGACTGGAGGGTGAATCAGAAGAAGTAGAAGAAGGAGAAGAAGAAGGTGAAGTCTGGAGGGTGAATCAGAAGAAGTAGAAGAAGGAGAAGGAGAAGGTGATGTCTGGAGGGTGAATCAGAAGAAGCAGAAGAAGGAGAAGGAGAAGGTGAAGTCTGGAGGGTGAATCAGAAGAAGCAGAAGAAGGAGAAGTAGAAGGTGAAGTCTGGAGGGTGGATCAGAAGAAGCAGAAGAAGGAGAAGGAGAAGGTGAGGTCAGGAGGGTGAATCAGAAGAAGCAGAAGAAGGAGAAGGAGAAGGTGAAGTTAGGAGGGTGAATCAGAAGAAGCAGAAGAAGGAGAAGGAGAAGGTGAAGTCAGGGGGGTGAAGCAGAAGAAGTAGAAGAAGGAGAAGGAGAAGGTGAAGTCAGGAGGGTGAAGCAGAAGAAGCAGAAGAAGGAGAAGGAGAAGGTCAAGTCTGGAGGGCGCAGCAGAAGAAGCAGAAGAAGGAGAAGGAGAAGGTGAAGTCTGGAGGGTGAAGCCGTAGAAGCAGAAGAAGGAGAAGGAGAAGGTGAAGTCTGGAGGGTGAATCAGAAGAAGTAGAAGAAGGAGAAGGAGAAGGTGAAGTCAGGAGGGTGAAGCAGAAGAAGCAGAAGAAGGAGAAGGAGAAGGTGAAGTCTGGAGGGTGAAGCAGAAGAAGCAGAAGAAGGAGAAGGAGAAGCTGAAGTCTGGAGGGCGAAGCAGAAGAAGCAGAAGAAGGAGAAGGAGAAGGTGAATTCTGGAGGGTGAAGCAGAAAAAGCAGATGAAGGAGAAGGAGAAGGTGAAGTCTGGAGGGTGAATCAGAAGAAGTAGAAGAAGGAGTAGCAGAAGGTGAAGTCAGGAGGGTGAAGCAGAAGAAGCAGAAGAAGGAGAAGGAGAAGGTGAAGTCTGGAGGGTGAAGCAGAAGAAGCAGAAGAAGGAGAAGGGGAAGGTGAAGTCTGGAGGGTGAAGCAGAAGAAGCAGAAGAAGGAGAAGGAGAAGGTGAAGTCAGGAGGGTGAATCAGAAGAAGGAGAAGAAGGAGAAGGAGAAGGTGAAGTCTGGAGGGTGAATCAGAAGAAGTAGAAGAAGGAGAAGGAGAAGGTGAAGTCTGGAGGGTGAATCAGAAGAAGTAGAAGAAGGAGAAGGAGAAGGTGAAGTCTGGAGGGTGAATCAGAAAAAGTAGAAGAAGGAGAAGGAGAAGGTGAATTCTGGAGGGTGAAGCAGAAGAAGCAGAAGAAGGAGAAGGAGAAGGTGAAGTCTGGAGGGTGGATCAGAAGAAGCAGAAGAAGGAGAAGGAGAAGGTGAGGTCAGGAGGGTGAATCAGAAGAAGCAGAAGAAGGAGAAGGAGAAGGTGAAGTTAGGAGGGTGAATCAGAAGAAGCAGAAGAAGGAGAAGGAGAAGGTGAAGTCAGGGGGGTGAAGCAGAAGAAGTAGAAGAAGGAGAAGGAGAAGGTGAAGTCAGGAGGGTGAAGCAGAAGAAGCAGAAGAAGGAGAAGGAGAAGGTCAAGTCTGGAGGGCGCAGCAGAAGAAGCAGAAGAAGGAGAAGGAGAAGGTGAAGTCTGGAGGGTGAAGCCGTAGAAGCAGAAGAAGGAGAAGGAGAAGGTGAAGTCTGGAGGGTGAATCAGAAGAAGCAGAAGAAGGAGAAGGAGAAGGTGAAGTCTGGAGGGTGAATCAGAAGAAGCAGAATAAGGAGAAGGAGAAGGTGAAGTCTGGAGGGTGAATCAGAAGAAGCAGAAGAAGGAGAAGGAGAAGGTGAAGTCTGGAGGGAGAATCAGAAGAAGTAGAAGAAGGAGAAGGAGAAGGTGAAGTCTGGAGGGTGAAGCAGAAGAAGTAGAAGAAGGAGAAGGAGAAGGTGAAGTCAGGAGGGTGAATCAGAAGAAGTAGAAGAAGGAGAAGGAGAAGGTGAAGTCAGGAGGGTGAACCAGAAGAAGCAGAAGAAGGAGAAGGAGAAGGTGAAGTCTGGAGGGTGAACCAGAAGAATCAGAAGAAGGAGAAGGAGAAGGTGAAATCTGGAGGGTGAATCAGAAGAAGCAGAAGAAAGAGAAGGAGAAGGTGAAGTCTGGAGGGTGAAGCAGAAGAAGCAGAAGAAGGAGAAGGAGAAGGTGAAGACTGGAGGGTGAATCAGAAGAAGTAGAAGAAGGAGAAGAAGAAGGTGAAGTCTGGAGGGTGAATCAGAAGAAGTAGAAGAAGGAGAAGGAGAAGGTGATGTCTGGAGGGTGAATCAGAAGAAGCAGAAGAAGGAGAAGGAGAAGGTGAAGTCTGGAGGGTGAATCAGAAGAAGCAGAAGAAGGAGAAGGAGAAGATGAAGTCTGGAGGGTGAATCAGAAGAAGTAGAAGAAGGAGAAGGAGAAGGTGAGGTCTGGAGGGTGAATCAGAAGAAGCAGAAGAAGGAGAAGTAGAAGGTGAAGTCTGGAGGGTGGATCAGAAGAAGCAGAAGAAGGAGAAGGAGAAGGTGAAGTCAGGAGGGTGAATCAGAAGAAGGAGAAGAAGGAGAAGGAGAAGGTGAAGTCTGGAGGGTGAATCAGAAGAAGTAGAAGAAGGAGAAGGAGAAGGTGAAGTCTGGAGGGTGAATCAGAAGAAGTAGAAGAAGGAGAAGGAGAAGGTGAAGTCTGGAGGGTGAATCAGAAAAAGTAGAAGAAGGAGAAGGAGAAGGTGAATTCTGGAGGGTGAAGCAGAAGAAGCAGAAGAAGGAGAAGGAGAAGGTGAAGTCTGGAGGGTGGATCAGAAGAAGCAGAAGAAGGAGAAGGAGAAGGTGAGGTCAGGAGGGTGAATCAGAAGAAGCAGAAGAAGGAGAAGGAGAAGGTGAAGTTAGGAGGGTGAATCAGAAGAAGCAGAAGAAGGAGAAGGAGAAGGTGAAGTCAGGGGGGTGAAGCAGAAGAAGTAGAAGAAGGAGAAGGAGAAGGTGAAGTCAGGAGGGCGAAGCAGAAGAAGCAGAAGAAGGAGAAGGAGAAGGTCAAGTCTGGAGGGCGCAGCAGAAGAAGCAGAAGAAGGAGAAGGAGAAGGTGAAGTCTGGAGGGTGAAGCCGTAGAAGCAGAAGAAGGAGAAGGAGAAGGTGAAGTCTGGAGGGTGAATCAGAAGAAGCAGAAGAAGGAGAAGGAGAAGGTGAAGTCTGGAGGGTGAATCAGAAGAAGCAGAATAAGGAGAAGGAGAAGGTGAAGTCTGGAGGGTGAATCAGAAGAAGCAGAAGAAGGAGAAGGAGAAGGTGAAGTCTGGAGGGAGAATCAGAAGAAGTAGAAGAAGGAGAAGGAGAAGGTGAAGTCTGGAGGGTGAAGCAGAAGAAGTAGAAGAAGGAGAAGGAGAAGGTGAAGTCAGGAGGGTGAATCAGAAGAAGTAGAAGAAGGAGAAGGAGAAGGTGAAGTCAGGAGGGTGAACCAGAAGAAGCAGAAGAAGGAGAAGGAGAAGGTGAAGTCTGGAGGGTGAACCAGAAGAATCAGAAGAAGGAGAAGGAGAAGGTGAAGTCTGGAGGGTGAATCAGAAGAAGCAGAAGAAAGAGAAGGAGAAGGTGAAGTCTGGAGGGTGAAGCAGAAGAAGCAGAAGAAGGAGAAGGAGAAGGTGAAGACTGGAGGGTGAATCAGAAGAAGTAGAAGAAGGAGAAGAAGAAGGTGAAGTCTGGAGGGTGAATCAGAAGAAGTAGAAGAAGGAGAAGGAGAAGGTGATGTCTGGAGGGTGAATCAGAAGAAGCAGAAGAAGGAGAAGGAGAAGGTGAAGTCTGGAGGGTGAATCAGAAGAAGCAGAAGAAGGAGAAGGAGAAGATGAAGTCTGGAGGGTGAATCAGAAGAAGTAGAAGAAGGAGAAGGAGAAGGTGAGGTCTGGAGGGTGAATCAGAAGAAGCAGAAGAAGGAGAAGTAGAAGGTGAAGTCTGGAGGGTGGATCAGAAGAAGCAGAAGAAGGAGAAGGAGAAGGTGAGGTCAGGAGGGTGAATCAGAAGAAGCAGAAGAAGGAGAAGGAGAAGGTGAAGTTAGGAGGGTGAATCAGAAGAAGCAGAAGAAGGAGAAGGAGAAGGTGAAGTCAGGGGGGTGAAGCAGAAGAAGTAGAAGAAGGAGAAGGAGAAGGTGAAGTCAGGAGGGTGAAGCAGAAGAAGCAGAAGAAGGAGAAGGAGAAGGTCAAGTCTGGAGGGCGCAGCAGAAGAAGCAGAAGAAGGAGAAGGAGAAGGTGAAGTCTGGAGGGTGAAGCCGTAGAAGCAGAAGAAGGAGAAGGAGAAGGTGAAGTCTGGAGGGTGAATCAGAAGAAGTAGAAGAAGGAGAAGGAGAAGGTGAAGTCAGGAGGGTGAAGCAGAAGAAGCAGAAGAAGGAGAAGGAGAAGGTGAAGTCTGGAGGGTGAAGCAGAAGAAGCAGAAGAAGGAGAAGGAGAAGCTGAAGTCTGGAGGGCGAAGCAGAAGAAGCAGAAGAAGGAGAAGGAGAAGGTGAATTCTGGAGGGTGAAGCAGAAAAAGCAGATGAAGGAGAAGGAGAAGGTGAAGTCTGGAGGGTGAATCAGAAGAAGTAGAAGAAGGAGTAGCAGAAGGTGAAGTCAGGAGGGTGAAGCAGAAGAAGCAGAAGAAGGAGAAGGAGAAGGTGAAGTCTGGAGGGTGAAGCAGAAGAAGCAGAAGAAGGAGAAGGAGAAGGTGAAGTCTGGAGGGTGAAGCAGAAGAAGCAGAAGAAGGAGAAGGAGAAGGTGAAGTCAGGAGGGTGAATCAGAAGAAGGAGAAGAAGGAGAAGGAGAAGGTGAAGTCTGGAGGGTGAATCAGAAGAAGTAGAAGAAGGAGAAGGAGAAGGTAAAGTCTGGAGGGTGAATCAGAAGAAGTAGAAGAAGGAGAAGGAGAAGATGAAGTCTGGAGGGTGAATCAGAAAAAGTAGAAGAAGGAGAAGGAGAAGGTGAATTCTGGAGGGTGAATCAGAAGAAGTAGAAGAAGGAGAAGGAGAAGGTGAAGTCTGGAGGGTGAATCAGAAGAAGCAGAAGAAGGAGAAGGAGAAGGTGAAGTCAGGAGGGTGAATCAGAAGCAGCGGAAGAAGGAGAAGGAGAAGGTGAAGTCTGGAGGGTGAATCAGGAGAAGCAGAAGAAGGAGAAGGAGAAGGTGAAGACTGGAGGGTGAATCAGAAGAAGTAGAAGAAGGAGAAGGAGAAGGTGAAGTCTGGAGGGTGAATCAGAAGAAGTAGAAGAAGGAGAAGGCGAAGTCTGGAGGGTGAATCAGAAGAAGTAGAAGAAGGAGAAGGAGAAGGTGAAGTCATGAGGGAGAAGCAGAAGAAGCAGAAGAAGGAGAAGGAGAAGGTGATGCCTGGAGGGTGAATCAGAAGAAGCAGAAGAAGGAGAAGGAGAAGGTGAAGTCTGGAGGGCGAAGCAGAAGAAGCAGAAGAAGGAGAAAGAGAAGGTGACGTCTGGAGGGTGAAGAAGAAGAAGCAGAAGAAGGAGAAGGAGAAGGTGAAGTCTGGAGGGTGAATCAGAAGAAGTAGAAGAAGGAGAAGGAGAAGGTGAAGTCTGGAGGGTGAATCAGAAGAAGTAGAAGAAGGAGAAGGAGAAGGTGAAGTCAGGAGGGTGAAGCAGAAGAAGCAGAAGAAGGAGAAGGAGAAGGTGAAGTCTGGAGGGTGAAGCAGAAGAAGCAGAAGAAGGAGAAGGAGAAGGTGAAGTCTGGAGGGTGAAGCAGAAGAAGCAGAAGAAGAAGAAGGAGAAGGTGAAGTCTGGAGGGTGAATCAGAAGAAGTAGAAGAAGGAGAAGGAGAAGGTGAAGTCAGGAGGGTGAAGCAGAAGAAGCAGAAGAAGGAGAAGGAGAAGGTGAAGTCTGGAGGGTGAAGCAGAAGAAGCAGAAGAAGGAGCAGGAGAAGGTGAAGTCTGGAGGGTGAAGCAGAAGAAGCAGAAGAAGGAGAAGGAGAAGGTGAAGTCAGGAGGGTGAATCAGAAGAATTAGAAGAAGGAGAAGGAGAAGGTGAAGTCTGGAGGGTGAATCAGAAGAAGCAGAAGAAGGAGAAGGAGAAGGTGAAGTCTGGAGGGTGAATCAGAAGAAGCAGAAGAAGGAGAAGGAGAAGATGAAGTCTGGAGGGTGAATCAGAAGAAGTAGAAGAAGGAGAAGGAGAAGGTGAGGTCTGGAGGGTCAATCAGAAGAAGCAGAAGAAGGAGAAGGAGAAGGTGAAGTCTGGAGGGTGAATCAGAAGAAGCAGAAGAAGGACAAGGAGAAGGTGAAGTCTGGAGGGTGAATTAGAAGAAGCAGAAGAAGGAGAAGGAGAAGGTGAAGTCAGGAGGGTGAATCAGAAGAAGCAGAAGAAGGAGAAGGAGAAGGTAAAGTTAGGAGGGTGAATCAGAAGAAGCAGAAGAAGGAGAAGGAGCAGGTGAAGTCAGGGGGGTGAAGCAGAAGAAGTAGAAGAAGGAGAAGGAGAAGGTGAAGTCAGGAGGGTGAAGCAGAAGAAGCAGAAGAAGGAGAAGGAGAAGGTGAAGTCTGGAGGGCGCAGCAGAAGAAGCAGAAGAAGGAGAAGGAGAAGTTGAAGTCTGGAGGGTGAAGCCGTAGAAGCAGAAGAAGGAGAAGGAGAAGGTGAAGTCTGGAGGGTGAATCAGAAAAAGCAGAAGAAGGAGAAGGAGAAGGTGAAGTCAGGGGGGTGAAGCAGAAGAAGTAGAAGAAGGAGAAGGAGAAGGTGAAGTCAGGAGGGTGAAGCAGAAGAAGCAGAAGAAGGAGAAGGAGAAGGTCAAGTCTGGAGGGCGCAGCAGAAGAAGCAGAGGAAGGAGAAGGAGAAGGTGAAGTCTGGAGGGTGAAGCCGTAGAAGCAGAAGAAGGAGAAGGAGAAGGTGAAGTCTGGAGGGTGAATCAGAAGAAGTAGAAGAAGGAGAAGGAGAAGGTGAAGTCAGGAGGGTGAAGCAGAAGAAGCAGAAGAAGGAGAAGGAGAAGGTGAAGTCTGGAGGGTGAAGCAGAAGAAGCAGAAGAAGGAGAAGGAGAAGCTGAAGTCTGGAGGGCGAAGCAGAAGAAGCAGAAGAAGGAGAAGGAGAAGGTGAATTCTGGAGGGTGAAGCAGAAAAAGCAGATGAAGGAGAAGGAGAAGGTGATGTCTGGAGGGTGAATCAGAAGAAGTAGAAGAAGGAGTAGCAGAAGGTGAAGTCAGGAGGGTGAAGCAGAAGAAGCAGAAGAAGGAGAAGGAGAAGGTGAAGTCTGGAGGGTGAAGCAGAAGAAGCAGAAGAAGGAGAAGGAGAAGGTGATGTCTGGAGGGTGAAGCAGAAGAAGCAGAAGAAGGAGAAGGAGAAGGTGAAGTCAGGAGGGTGAATCAGAAGAAGGAGAAGAAGGAGAAGGAGAAGGTGAAGTCTGGAGGGTGAATCAGAAGAAGTAGAAGAAGGAGAAGGAGAAGGTGAAGTCTGGAGGGTGACTCAGAAGAAGTAGAAGAAGGAGAAGGAGAAGGTGAAGTCTGGAGGGTGAATCAGAAGAAGTAGAAGAAGGAGAAGGAGAAGGTGTAGTCTGGAGGGTGAATCAGAAGAAGCAGAAGAAGGAGAAGGAGAAGGTGAAGTCTGGAGGGTGGATCAGAAGAAGCAGAAGAAGGAGAAGGAGAAGGTGAGGTCAGGAGGGTGAATCAGAAGAAGCAGAAGAAGGAGAAGGAGAAGGTGAAGTTAGGAGGGTGAATCAGAAGAAGCAGAAGAAGGAGAAGGAGAAGGTGAAGTCAGGGGGGTGAAGCAGAAGAAGTAGAAGAAGGAGAAGGAGAAGGTGAAGTCAGGAGGGTGAAGCAGAAGAAGCAGAAGAAGGAGAAGTAGAAGGTCAAGTCTGGAGGGCGCAGCAGAAGAAGCAGAAGAAGGAGAAGGAGAAGGTGAAGTCTGGAGGGTGAAGCCGTAGAAGCAGAAGAAGGAGAAGGAGAAGGTGAAGTCTGGAGGGTGAATCAGAAGAAGCAGAAGAAGGAGAAGGAGAAGGTGAAGTCTGGAGGGTGAATCAGAAGAAGCAGAATAAGGAGAAGGAGAAGGTGAAGTCTGGAGGGTGAATCAGAAGAAGCAGAAGAAGGAGAAGGAGAAGGTGAAGTCTGGAGGGAGAATCAGAAGAAGTAGAAGAAGGAGAAGGAGAAGGTGAAGTCTGGAGGGTGAAGCAGAAGAAGTAGAAGAAGGAGAAGGAGAAGGTGAAGTCAGGAGGGTGAATCAGAAGAAGTAGAAGAAGGAGAAGGAGAAGGTGAAGTCAGGAGGGTGAACCAGAAGAAGCAGAAGAAGGAGAAGGAGAAGGTGAAGTCTGGAGGGTGAACCAGAAGAATCAGAAGAAGGAGAAGGAGAAGGTGAAGTCTGGAGGGTGAATCAGAAGAAGCAGAAGAAAGAGAAGGAGAAGGTGAAGTCTGGAGGGTGAAGCAGAAGAAGCAGAAGAAGGAGAAGGAGAAGGTGAAGACTGGAGGGTGAATCAGAAGAAGTAGAAGAAGGAGAAGAAGAAGGTGAAGTCTGGAGGGTGAATCAGAAGAAGTAGAAGAAGGACAAGGAGAAGGTGATGTCTGGAGGGTGAATCAGAAGAAGCAGAAGAAGGAGAAGGAGAAGGTGAAGTCTGGAGGGTGAATCAGAAGAAGCAGAAGAAGGAGAAGGAGAAGATGAAGTCTGGAGGGTGAATCAGAAGAAGTAGAAGAAGGAGAAGGAGAAGGTGAGGTCTGGAGGGTGAATCAGAAGAAGCAGAAGAAGGAGAAGTAGAAGGTGAAGTCTGGAGGGTGGATCAGAAGAAGCAGAAGAAGGAGAAGGAGAAGGTGAGGTCAGGAGGGTGAATCAGAAGAAGCAGAAGAAGGAGAAGGAGAAGGTGAAGTTAGGAGGGTGAATCAGAAGAAGCAGAAGAAGGAGAAGGAGAAGGTGAAGTCAGGGGGGTGAAGCAGAAGAAGTAGAAGAAGGAGAAGGAGAAGGTGAAGTCAGGAGGGTGAAGCAGAAGAAGCAGAAGAAGGAGAAGGAGAAGGTCAAGTCTGGAGGGCGCAGCAGAAGAAGCAGAAGAAGGAGAAGGAGAAGGTGAAGTCTGGAGGGTGAAGCCGTAGAAGCAGAAGAAGGAGAAGGAGAAGGTGAAGTCTGGAGGGTGAATCAGAAGAAGTAGAAGAAGGAGAAGGAGAAGGTGAAGTCAGGAGGGTGAAGCAGAAGAAGCAGAAGAAGGAGAAGGAGAAGGTGAAGTCTGGAGGGTGAAGCAGAAGAAGCAGAAGAAGGAGAAGGAGAAGCTGAAGTCTGGAGGGCGAAGCAGAAGAAGCAGAAGAAGGAGAAGGAGAAGGTGAATTCTGGAGGGTGAAGCAGAAAAAGCAGATGAAGGAGAAGGAGAAGGTGAAGTCTGGAGGGTGAATCAGAAGAAGTAGAAGAAGGAGTAGCAGAAGGTGAAGTCAGGAGGGTGAAGCAGAAAAAGCAGAAGAAGGAGAAGGAGAAGGTGAAGTCTGGAGGGTGAAGCAGAAGAAGCAGAAGAAGGAGAAGGAGAAGGTGAAGTCTGGAGGGTGAAGCAGAAGAAGCAGAAGAAGGAGAAGGAGAAGGTGAAGTCAGGAGGGTGAATCAGAAGAAGGAGAAGAAGGAGAAGGAGAAGGTGAAGTCTGGAGGGTGAATCAGAAGAAGTAGAAGAAGGAGAAGGAGAAGGTGAAGTCTGGAGGGTGAATCAGAAGAAGTAGAAGAAGGAGAAGGAGAAGGTGAAGTCTGGAGGGTGAATCAGAAAAAGTAGAAGAAGGAGAAGGAGAAGGTGAATTCTGGAGGGTGAATCAGAAGAAGTAGAAGAAGGAGAAGGAGAAGGTGAAGTCTGGAGGGTGAATCAGAAGAAGCAGAAGAAGGAGAAGGAGAAGGTGAAGTCAGGAGGGTGAATCAGAAGAAGCGGAAGAAGGAGAAGGAGAAGGTGAAGTCTGGAGGGTGAATCAGGAGAAGCAGAAGAAGGAGAAGGAGAAGGTGAAGACTGGAGGGTGAATCAGAAGAAGTAGAAGAAGGAGAAGGAGAAGGTGAAGTCTGGAGGGTGAATCAGAAGAAGTAGAAGAAGGAGAAGGCGAAGTCTGGAGGGTGAATCAGAAGAAGTAGAAGAAGGAGAAGGAGAAGGTGCAGTCATGAGGGAGAAGCAGAAGAAGCAGAAGAAGGAGAAGGAGAAGGTGATGCCTGGAGGGTGAAGCAGAAGAAGCAGAAGAAGGAGAAGGAGAAGGTGAAGTCTGGAGGGCGAAGCAGAAGAAGCAGAAGAAGGAGAAAGAGAAGGTGACGTCTGGAGGGTGAAGAAGAAGAAGCAGAAGAAGGAGAAGGAGAAGGTGAAGTCTGGAGGGTGAATCAGAAGAAGTAGAAGAAGGAGAAGGAGAAGGTGAAGTCTGGAGGGTGAATCAGAAGAAGTAGAAGAAGGAGAAGGAGAAGGTGAAGTCAGGAGGGTGAAGCAGAAGAAGCAGAAGAAGGAGAAGGAGAAGGTGAAGTCTGGAGGGTGAAGCAGAAGAAGCAGAAGAAGGAGAAGGAGAAGGTGAAGTCTGGAGGGTGAAGCAGAAGAAGCAGAAGAAGAAGAAGGAGAAGGTGAAGTCTGGAGGGTGAATCAGAAGAAGTAGAAGAAGGAGAAGGAGAAGGTGAAGTCAGGAGGGTGAAGCAGAAGAAGCAGAAGAAGGAGAAGGAGAAGGTGAAGTCTGGAGGGTGAAGCAGAAGAAGCAGAAGAAGGAGCAGGAGAAGGTGAAGTCTGGAGGGTGAAGCAGAAGAAGCAGAAGAAGGAGAAGGAGAAGGTGAAGTCAGGAGGGTGAATCAGAAGAATTAGAAGAAGGAGAAGGAGAAGGTGAAGTCTGGAGGGTGAATCAGAAGAAGCAGAAGAAGGAGAAGGAGAAGGTGAAGTCTGGAGGGTGAATCAGAAGAAGCAGAAGAAGGAGAAGGAGAAGATGAAGTCTGGAGGGTGAATCAGAAGAAGTAGAAGAAGGAGAAGGAGAAGGTGAGGTCTGGAGGGTCAATCAGAAGAAGCAGAAGAAGGAGAAGGAGAAGGTGAAGTCTGGAGGGTGAATCAGAAGAAGCAGAAGAAGGACAAGGAGAAGGTGAAGTCTGGAGGGTGAATTAGAAGAAGCAGAAGAAGGAGAAGGAGAAGGTGAAGTCAGGAGGGTGAATCAGAAGAAGCAGAAGAAGGAGAAGGAGAAGGTAAAGTTAGGAGGGTGAATCAGAAGAAGGAGAAGAAGGAGAAGGAGAAGGTGAAGTCTGGAGGGCGCAGCAGAAGAAGCAGAAGAAGGAGAAGGAGAAGTTGAAGTCTGGAGGGTGAAGAAGAAGAAGCAGAAGAAGGAGAAGGAGAAGGTGAAGTCTGGAGGGTGAATCAGAAGAAGTAGAAGAAGGTGAAGGAGAAGGTGAAGTCAGGAGAGTGAAGCAGACGAAGCAGAAGAAGGAGAAGGAGAAGGTGAAGTCTGGAGGGTGAATCAGAAGAAGCAGAAGAAGGAGAAGGAGAAGATGAAGTCTGGAGGGTGAATCAGAAGAAGTAGAAGAAGGAGAAGGAGAAGGTGAGATCTGGAGGGTGAATCAGAAGAAGCAGAAGAAGGAGAAGGAGAAGGTGAAGTCTGAAGGGTGAATCAGAAGAAGCAGAAAAAGGAGAAGGAGAAGGTGAAGTCTGGAGGGTGAATCAGAAGAAGCAGAAGAAGGAGAAGTAGAAGCTGAAGTCTGGAGGGTGAATCAGAAGAAGCAGAAGAAGGAGAAGGAGAAGGTGAAGTCCGGAGGGTGAATCAGAAGAAGTAGAAGAAGGAGAAGGAGAAGGTGAAGTCTGGAGGGTGAATCAGAAGAAGTAGAAGAAGGAGAAGGAGAAGTTGAAGTCTGGAGGGTGAATCAGAAGAAGCAGAAGAAGGAGAAGGAGAAGGTGAAGTCTGGAGGGTGAATCAAAAGAAGCAGAAGAAGGAGAAGGAGAAGATGAAGTCTGGAGGGTGAATCAGAAGAAGTAGAAGAAGGAGAAGGAGAAGGTGAAGTCTGGAGGGTGAATCAGAAGAAGCAGAAGAAGGAGAAGGAGAAGGTGAAGTCTGGAGGGTGAATCAGAAGAAGCAGAAGAAGGAGAAGGAGAAGGTGAAGTCTGGAGGGAGAAGCAGAAGAAGTAGAAGAAGGAGAAGGAGAAGGTGAAGTCTGGAGGGTGAATCAGAAGAAGTAGAAGAAGGAGAAGGAGAAGGTAAAGTCTGGAGGGTGAATCAGAAGAAGTAGAAGAAGGAAAAGGAGAAGGTGAAGTCTGGAGGGTGAATCAGAAGAAGCAGAAGAAGGAGAAGGAGAAGGTGAAGTCTGGAGGGTGAATTAGAAGAAGTAGAAGAAGGAGAAGGAGAAGGTGTAGTTTGGAGGGTGAATCAGGAGAAGTAGACGAAGGAGAAGGAGAAGGTGAAGTCTGGAGGGTGAATCAGAAGAAGCAGAAGAAGGAGAAGGAGAAGGTGAAGTCTGGAGGGTGAATCAGAAGAAGTAGAAGAAGCAGAAGGAGAAGGTGAAGTCTGGAGGGTGAATCAGAAGAAGCAGAAGAAGGAGAAGGAGAAGGTGAAGTCTGGAGGGTGAATCAGAAGAAGCAGAAGAAGGAGAAGGAGATGGTGAAGTATGGAGGGTTAATCAGAAGAAGCAGAAGAAGGAGATGGAGAAGGTGAAGTCTGGAGTGTGAATCAGAAGAAGCAGAAGAAGTAGAAGGAGAAGGTGAAGTCTGGAGGGTGAATCAGAAGAAGTAGAAGATGGAGAAGGAGAAGGTGAAGTCTGGAGTGTGAATCAGAAGAAGCAGAAGAAGGAGAAGGAGAAGGTGAAGTCAGGAGGGTGAATCAGAAGAAGCAGAAGAAGGAGAAGGAGAAGGTGAAGTCTGGAGGGTGAATCAGAAGAAGCAGAAGAAGGAGAAGGAGAAGGTGAAGACTGCAGGGTGAATCAGAAGAAGTAGAAGAAGGAGAAGGAGAAGGTGAAGTCTGGAGGGTGAATCAGAAGAAGTAGAAGAAGGAGAAGGGGAAGGCGAAGTCTGGAGGGTGAATCAGAAGAAGCAGAAGAAGGAGAAGGAGAAGGTGAAATCTGGAGGGTGAATCAGAAGAAGCAGAAGAAGGAGAAGGAGAAGATGAAGTCTGGAGGGTGAATCAGAAGAAGTAGAAGAAGGAGAAGGAGAAGGTGAGATCTGGAGGGTGAATCAGAAGAAGCAGAAGAAGGAGAAGGAGAAGGTGAAGTCTGAAGGGTGAATCAGAAGAAGCAGAAAAAGGAGAAGGAGAAGGTGAAGTCTGGAGGGTGAATCAGAAGAAGCAGAAGAAGGAGAAGTAGAAGCTGAAGTCTGGAGGGTGAATCAGAAGAAGCAGAAGAAGGAGAAGGAGAAGGTGAAGTCCGGAGGGTGAATCAGAAGAAGTAGAAGAAGGAGAAGGAGAAGGTGAAGTCTGGAGGGTGAATCAGAAGAAGTAGAAGAAGGAGAAGGAGAAGGTGAAGTCTGGAGGGTGAATCAGAAGAAGCAGAAGAAGGAGAAGGAGAAGGTGAAGTCTGGAGGGTGAATCAAAAGAAGCAGAAGAAGGAGAAGGAGAAGATGAAGTCTGGAGGGTGAATCAGAAGAAGTAGAAGAAGGAGAAGGAGAAGGTGAAGTCTGGAGGGTGAATCAGAAGAAGCAGAAGAAGGAGAAGGAGAAGGTGAAGTCTGGAGGGTGAATCAGAAGAAGCAGAAGAAGGAGAAGGAGAAGGTGAAGTCTGGAGGGTGAATCAGAAGAAGCAGAATAAGGAGAAGGAGAAGGTGAAGTCTGGAGGGTGAATCAGAAGAAGCAGAAGAAGGAGAAGGAGAAGGTGAAGTCTGGAGGGAGAATCAGAAGAAGTAGAAGAAGGAGAAGGAGAAGGTGAAGTCTGGAGGGTGAAGCAGAAGAAGTAGAAGAAGGAGAAGGAGAAGGTGAAGTCAGGAGGGTGAATCAGAAGAAGTAGAAGAAGGAGAAGGAGAAGGTGAAGTCAGGAGGGTGAACCAGAAGAAGCAGAAGAAGGAGAAGGAGAAGGTGAAGTCTGGAGGGTGAACCAGAAGAATCAGAAGAAGGAGAAGGAGAAGGTGAAGTCTGGAGGGTGAATCAGAAGAAGCAGAAGAAAGAGAAGGAGAAGGTGAAGTCTGGAGGGTGAAGCAGAAGAAGCAGAAGAAGGAGAAGGAGAAGGTGAAGACTGGAGGGTGAATCAGAAGAAGTAGAAGAAGGAGAAGAAGAAGGTGAAGTCTGGAGGGTGAATCAGAAGAAGTAGAAGAAGGAGAAGGAGAAGGTGATGTCTGGAGGGTGAATCAGAAGAAGCAGAAGAAGGAGAAGGAGAAGGTGAAGTCTGGAGGGTGAATCAGAAGAAGCAGAAGAAGGAGAAGGAGAAGATGAAGTCTGGAGGGTGAATCAGAAGAAGTAGAAGAAGGAGAAGGAGAAGGTGAGGTCTGGAGGGTGAATCAGAAGAAGCAGAAGAAGGAGAAGTAGAAGGTGAAGTCTGGAGGGTGGATCAGAAGAAGCAGAAGAAGGAGAAGGAGAAGGTGAGGTCAGGAGGGTGAATCAGAAGAAGCAGAAGAAGGAGAAGGAGAAGGTGAAGTTAGGAGGGTGAATCAGAAGAAGCAGAAGAAGGAGAAGGAGAAGGTGAAGTCAGGGGGGTGAAGCAGAAGAAGTAGAAGAAGGAGAAGGAGAAGGTGAAGTCAGGAGGGTGAAGCAGAAGAAGCAGAAGAAGGAGAAGGAGAAGGTCAAGTCTGGAGGGCGCAGCAGAAGAAGCAGAAGAAGGAGAAGGAGAAGGTGAAGTCTGGAGGGTGAAGCCGTAGAAGCAGAAGAAGGAGAAGGAGAAGGTGAAGTCTGGAGGGTGAATCAGAAGAAGTAGAAGAAGGAGAAGGAGAAGGTGAAGTCAGGAGGGTGAAGCAGAAGAAGCAGAAGAAGGAGAAGGAGAAGGTGAAGTCTGGAGGGTGAAGCAGAAGAAGCAGAAGAAGGAGAAGGAGAAGCTGAAGTCTGGAGGGCGAAGCAGAAGAAGCAGAAGAAGGAGAAGGAGAAGGTGAATTCTGGAGGGTGAAGCAGAAAAAGCAGATGAAGGAGAAGGAGAAGGTGAAGTCTGGAGGGTGAATCAGAAGAAGTAGAAGAAGGAGTAGCAGAAGGTGAAGTCAGGAGGGTGAAGCAGAAGAAGCAGAAGAAGGAGAAGGAGAAGGTGAAGTCTGGAGGGTGAAGCAGAAGAAGCAGAAGAAGGAGAAGGAGAAGGTGAAGTCTGGAGGGTGAAGCAGAAGAAGCAGAAGAAGGAGAAGGAGAAGGTGAAGTCAGGAGGGTGAATCAGAAGAAGGAGAAGAAGGAGAAGGAGAAGGTGAAGTCTGGAGGGTGAATCAGAAGAAGTAGAAGAAGGAGAAGGAGAAGGTGAAGTCTGGAGGGTGAATCAGAAGAAGTAGAAGAAGGAGAAGGAGAAGGTGAAGTCTGGAGGGTGAATCAGAAAAAGTAGAAGAAGGAGAAGGAGAAGGTGAATTCTGGAGGGTGAATCAGCAGAAGTAGAAGAAGGAGAAGGAGAAGGTGAAGTCTGGAGGGTGAATCAGAAGAAGCAGAAGAAGGAGAAGGAGAAGGTGAAGTCAGGAGGGTGAATCAGAAGAAGCGGAAGAAGGAGAAGGTGAAGTCTGGAGGGTGAATCAGAAGAAGCAGAAGAAGGAGAAGGAGAAGGTGAAGACTGGAGGGTGAATCAGAAGAAGTAGAAGAAGGAGAAGGAGAAGGTGAAGTCTGGAGGGTGAATCAGAAGAAGTAGAAGAAGGAGAAGGCGAAGTCTGGAGGGTGAATCAGAAGAAGTAGAAGAAGGAGAAGGAGAAGGTGAAGTCATGAGGGAGAAGCAGAAGAAGCAGAAGAAGGGGAAGGAGAAGGTGATGCCTGGAGGGTGAAGCAGAAGAAGCAGAAGAAGGAGAAGGAGAAGGTGAAGTCTGGAGGGCGAAGCAGAAGAAGCAGAAGAAGGAGAAAGAGAAGGTGACGTCTGGAGGGTGAAGAAGAAGAAGCAGAAGAAGGAGAAGGAGAAGGTGAAGTCTGGAGGGTGAATCAGAAGAAGTAGAAGAAGGAGAAGGAGAAGGTGAAGTCTGGAGGGTGAATCAGAAGAAGTAGAAGAAGGAGAAGGAGAAGGTGAAGTCAGGAGGGTGAAGCAGAAGAAGCAGAAGAAGGAGAAGGAGAAGGTGAAGTCTGGAGGGTGAAGCAGAAGAAGCAGAAGAAGGAGAAGGAGAAGGTGAAGTCTGGAGGGTGAAGCAGAAGAAGCAGAAGAAGGAGAAGGAGAAGGTGAAGTCAGGAGGGTGAATCAGAAAAAGTAGAAGAAGGAGAAGGAGAAGGTGAAGTCTGGAGGGTGAATCAGAAGAAGTAGAAGAAGGAGAAGGAGAAGGTGAAGTCTGGAGGGTGAATCAGAAGAAGTAGAAGAAGGAGAAGGAGAAGGTGAAGTCTGGAGGGAGAAGCAGAAGAAGCAGAAGAAGAAGAAGGAGAAGGTGGAGTCTGGAGGGTGAATCAGAAGAAGTAGAAGAAGGAGAAGGAGAAGGTGAAGTCAGGAGGGTGAAGCAGAAGAAGCAGAAGAAGGAGAAGGAGAAGGTGAAGTCTGGAGGGTGAAGCAGAAGAAGCAGAAGAAGGAGCAGGAGAAGGTGAAGTCTGGAGGGTGAAGCAGAAGAAGCAGAAGAAGGAGAAGGAGAAGGTGAAGTCAGGAGGGTGAATCAGAAGAATTAGAAGAAGGAGAAGGAGAAGGTGAAGTCTGGAGGGTGAATCAGAAGAAGCAGAAGAAGGAGAAGGAGAAGGTGAAGTCTGGAGGGTGAATCAGAAGAAGCAGAAGAAGGAGAAGGAGAAGATGAAGTCTGGAGGGTGAATCAGAAGAAGTAGAAGAAGGAGAAGGAGAAGGTGAGGTCTGGAGGGTCAATCAGAAGAAGCAGAAGAAGGAGAAGGAGAAGGTGAAGTCTGGAGGGTGAATCAGAAGAAGCAGAAGAAGGACAAGGAGAAGGTGAAGTCTGGAGGGTGAATTAGAAGAAGCAGAAGAAGGAGAAGGAGAAGGTGAAGTCAGGAGGGTGAATCAGAAGAAGCAGAAGAAGGAGAAGGAGAAGGTAAAGTTAGGAGGGTGAATCAGAAGAAGCAGAAGAAGGAGAAGGAGCAGGTGAAGTCAGGGGGGTGAAGCAGAAGAAGTAGAAGAAGGAGAAGGAGAAGGTGAAGTCAGGAGGGTGAAGCAGAAGAAGCAGAAGAAGGAGAAGGAGAAGGTGATGTCTGGAGGGCGCAGCAGAAGAAGCAGAAGAAGGAGAAGGAGAAGTTGAAGTCTGGAGGGTGAAGAAGAAGAAGCAGAAGAAGGAGAAGGAGAAGGTGAAGTCTGGAGGGTGAATCAGAAGAAGTAGAAGAAGGTGAAGGAGAAGGTGAAGTCAGGAGAGTGAAGCAGACGAAGCAGAAGAAGGAGAAGGAGAAGGTGAAGTCTGGAGGGTGAAGCAGAAGAATCAGAAGAAGGAGAAGGAGAAGGTGAAGACTGGAGGGTGAATCAGAAGAAGCAGAAGAAAGAGAAGGAGAAGGTGAAGTCTGGAGGGTGAATCAGAAGAAGTAGAAGAAGGAGAAGGAGAAGGTGAAGTCTGGAGGGTGAATCAGAAGAAGAAGAAGAAGGAGAAGGAGAAGGAGAAGTCTGGAGGGTGAATCAGAAGAAGTAGTCGAAGGAGAATTGAAGGTGAAGTCTGGAGGGTGAATCAGAAGAAGCAGAAGAAGGAGATGGAGAAGGTGAAGTCTGGAGGGTGAATCAGAAGAAGTAGAAGAAGGAGAAGGAGAAGGTGAAGTCTGGAGGGTGAATCAGAAGAAGCAGAAGAAGGAGAAGGAGAAGGTGAAGTCTGGAGGGTGAATCAGAAGAAGCAGAAGAAGGAGAAGGAGAAGGTGAAGTCTGGAGGGTGATTCAGAAGAAGCAGAATAAGGAGAAGGAGAAGGTGAAGTCTGGAGGGTGAAACAGAAGAAGCAGAAGAAGGAGAAGGAGAAGGTGAAGTCTGGAGGGTGAATCAGAAGAAGTAGAAGAAGGAGAAGGAGAAGGTGAAGTCTGGAGGGTGAATCAGAAGAAGCAGAAGAAGGAGAAGGAGAAGGTGAAGTCTGGAGGGTGATTCAGAAGAAGCAGAATAAGGAGAAGGAGAAGGTGAAGTCTGGAGGGTGAAGCAGAAGAAGTAGAAGAAGGAGAAGGAGAAGGTGAAGTCAGGAGGGTGAATCAGAAGATGTAGAAGAAGGAGAAGGAGAAGGTGAAGTCAGGAGGGTGAATCAGAAGAAGCAGAAGAAGGAGAAGGAGAAGGTGAAGTCTGGAGGGTGAATCAGAAGAAGTAGAAGAAGGAGAAGGAGAAGGTGAAGTCTGGAGGGTGAATCAGAAGAAGCAGAAGAAGGAGAAGGAGAAGGTGAAGTCTGGAGGGTGAATCAGAAGAAGCAGAAGAAGGAGAAGGAGAAGGTGAAGTCTGGAGGGTGAATCAGAAGAAGCAGAATAAGGAGAAGGAGAAGGTGAAGTCTGGAGGGTGAATCAGAAGAAGCAGAAGAAGGAGAAGGAGAAGGTGAAGTCTGGAGGGTGAATCAGAAGAAGTAGAAGAAGGAGAAGGAGAAGGTGTAGTCTGGAGGGTGAAGCAGAAGAAGTAGAAGAAGGAGAAGGAGAAGGTGAAGTCTGGAGGGTGAATCAGAAGAAGCAGAAGAAGGAGAAGGAGAAGGTGAAGTCTGGAGGGTGAATCAGAAGAAGTAGAAGAAGGAGAAGGAGAAGGTGAAGTCTGGAGGGTGAATCAGAAGAAGCAGAAGAAGGAGAAGGAGAAGGTGAAGTCTGGAGGGTGAATCAGAAGAAGCAGAAGAAGGAGAAGGAGAAGGTGAAGTCTGCAGGGTGAATCAGAAGAAGCAGAAGAAGGAGAAGGAGAAGGTGAAGTCTGGAGGGTGAATCAGAAGAAGCAGAATAAGGAGAAGGAGAAGGTGAAGTCTGGAGGGTGAATCAGAAGAAGCAGAAGAAGGAGAAGGAGAAGGTGAAGTCTGGAGGGTGAATCAGAAGGAGTAGAAGAAGGAGAAGGAGAAGGTGAAGTCTGGAGGGTGAATCAGAAGAAGCAGAAGAAGGAGAAGGAGAAGGTGAAGTCTGGAGGGTGAATCAGAAGAAGCAGAAGAAGGAGAAGGAGAAGGTGAAGTCTGGAGGGTGAATCATAAGAAGCAGAAGAAGGAGAAGGAGAAGGTGAAGTCTGGAGGGTGAATCAGAAGAAGCAGAATAAGGAGAAGGAGAAGGTGAAGTCTGGAGGGTGAATCAGAAGAAGCAGAAGAAGGAGAAGGAGAAGGTGAAGTCTGGAGGGTGAATCAGAAGAAGTAGAAGAAGGAGAAGGAGAAGGTGAAGTCAGGAGGGTGAATCAGAAGAAGTAGAAGAAGGAGAAGGAGAAGGTGAAGTCAGGAGGGTGAATCAGAAGAATCAGAAGAAGGAGAAGGAGAAGGTGAAGTCTGGAGGGTGAATCAGAAGAAGCAGAAGAAAGAGAAGAAGAAGGTGAAGTCTGGAGGGTGAAGCAGAAGAAACAGAAGAAGGAGAAGGAGAAGGTGAAGACTGGAGGGTGAATCTGAAGAAGTACAAGAAGGAGAAGGAGAAGGTGAAGTCTGGAGGGTGAATCAGACGAAGTAGAAGAAGGAGAAGGAGAAGGTGAAGTCTGGAGGGTGAATCAGAAGAAGCAGAAGAAGGAGAAGGAGAAGGTGAAGTCTGGAGGGTGAATCAGAAGAAGCAGAAGAAGGAGAAGGAGATGATGAAGTCTGGAGGGTGAATCAGAAGAAGCAGAAGAAGGAGAAGGAGAAGGTGAAGTCTGGAGGGTGAATCAGAAGAAGCAGAAGAAGGAGAAGGAGAAGGTGATGTCTGGATGGTGAATCAGAAGAAGCAGAAGAAGGAGAAGGAGAAGGTGAAGTCAGGAGGGTGAATCAGAAGAAGCAGAAGAAGGAGAAGGAGAAGGTGTAGTTAGGAGGGTGAATCAGAAGAACCAGAAGAAGGAGAAGGAGCAGGTGAAGTCAGGGGGGTGAAGCAGAAGAAGTAGAAGAAGGAGAAGGAGAAGGTGAAGTCAGGACGGCGAAGCAGAAGAAGCAGAAGAAGGAGAAGGAGAAGGTGAAGTCTGGAGGGCGCAGCAGAAGAAGCAGAAGAAGGAGTAGGAGAAGCTGAAGTCTGGAGGGTGAAGCAGAAGAAGTAGAAGAAGGAGAAGGAGAAGGTGAAGTCAGGAGAGTGAAGCAGAAGAAGCAGAAGATGGAGAAGGAGAAGGTGAAGTCTGGAGGGCGAAGCAGAAGAAGCAGAAGAAGGAGAAGGAGAAGGTGAAGTCTGGAGGGTGAATCAGAAGAAGCAGAAGAAGGAGAAGGAGAAGATGAAGTCTGGAGGGTGAATCAGAAGAAGTAGAAGAAGGAGAAGGAGAAGGTGAGGTCTGGAGGGTCAATCAGAAGAAGCATAAGAAGGAGAAGGAGAAGGTGAAGTCTGGAGGGTGAATCAGAAGAAGCAGAAGAAGGACAAGGAGAAGGTGAAGTCTGGAGGGTGAATTAGAAGAAGCAGAAGAAGGAGAAGGAGAAGGTGAAGTCAGGAGGGTGAATCAGAAGAAGCAGAAGAAGGAGAAGGAGAAGGTAAAGTTAGGAGGGTGAATCAGAAGAAGCAGAAGAAGGAGAAGGAGCAGGTGAAGTCAGGGGGGTGAAGCAGAAGAAGTAGAAGAAGGAGAAGGAGAAGGTGAAGTCAGGAGGGTGAAGCAGAAGAAGCAGAAGAAGGAGAAGGAGAAGGTGAAGTCTGGAGGGCGCAGCAGAAGAAGCAGAAGAAGGAGAAGGAGAAGGTGAAGTCTGGAGGGTGAAGCAGAAGAAGCAGAAGAAGGAGAAGGAGAAGGTGAAGTCTGGAGGGTGAATCAGAAGAAGTAGAAGAAGGAGAAGGAGAAGGTGAAGTCAGGAGGGTGAAGCAGAAGAAGCAGAAGAAGGAGAAGGAGAAGGTGAAGTCTGGAGGGTGAATCAGAAGAAGCAGAAGAAGGAGAAGGAGAAGATGAAGTCTGGAGGGTGAATCAGAAGAAGTAGAAGAAGGAGAAGGAGAAGGTGAGGTCTGGAGGGTCAATCAGAAGAAGCATAAGAAGGAGAAGGAGAAGGTGAAGTCTGGAGGGTGAATCAGAAGAAGCAGAAGAAGGACAAGGAGAAGGTGAAGTCTGGAGGGTGAATTAGAAGAAGCAGAAGAAGGAGAAGGAGAAGGTGAAGTCAGGAGGGTGAATCAGAAGAAGCAGAAGAAGGAGAAGGAGAAGGTAAAGTTAGGAGGGTGAATCAGAAGAAGCAGAAGAAGGAGAAGGAGCAGGTGAAGTCAGGGGGGTGAAGCAGAAGAAGTAGAAGAAGGAGAAGGAGAAGGTGAAGTCAGGAGGGTGAAGCAGAAGAAGCAGAAGAAGGAGAAGGAGAAGGTGAAGTCTGGAGGGCGCAGCAGAAGAAGCAGAAGAAGGAGAAGGAGAAGGTGAAGTCTGGAGGGTGAAGCAGAAGAAGCAGAAGAAGGAGAAGGAGAAGGTGAAGTCTGGAGGGTGAATCAGAAGAAGTAGAAGAAGGTGAAGGAGAAGGTGAAGTCAGGAGAGTGAAGCAGAAGAAGCAGAAGAAGGAGAAGGAGAAGGTGAAGTCTGGAGGGTGAAGCAGAAGAAGCAGAAGAAGGAGAAGGAGAAGGTGATGTCTGGAGGGCGAAGCAGAAGAAGCAGAAGAAGGAGAAGGAGAAGGTGAAGTCTGGAGGGTGAAGCAGAAGAAGCAGAAGAAGGAGAAGGAGAAGGTGAAGTCTGGAGGGTGAATCAGAAGAAGTAGAAGAAGGAGAAGGAGAAGGTGAAGTCAGGAGGGTGAAGCATAAGAAGCAGAAGAAGGAGAAGGAGAAGATGAAGTCAGGAGGGTGAATCGGAAGAAGTAGAAGAAGGAGAAGGAGAAGGTGAAGTCTGGAGGGTGAATCAGAAGAAGTAGAAGAAGGAGAAGGAGAAGGTGAAGTCTGGAGGGTGAATCAGAAGAAGTAGAAGAAGGAGAATGAGAAGGTGAAGTCTGGAGGGTGAATCAGAAGAAGCAGAAGAAGGAGAAGGAGAAGGTGAAGTCTGGAGGGAGAAGCAGAAGAAGTAGAAGAAGGAGAAGGAGAAGGTGAAGTCTGGAGGGTGAATCAGAAGAAGTAGAAGAAGGAGAAGGAGAAGGTGAAGTCTGGAGGGTGAATCAGAAGAAGTAGAAGAAGGAGAAGGAGAAGGTGAAGTCTGGAGGGTGAATCAGAAGAAACAGAAGAAGGAGAAGGAGAAGGTGAAGTCTGGAGGGTGAATCAGAAGAAGTAGAAGAAGGAGAAGGAGAAGGTGTAGTCTGGAGGGTAAATCAGAAGAAGTAGACGAAGGAGAAGGAGAAGGTGAAGTCTGGAGGGTGAATCAGAAGAAGCAGAAGAAGGAGAAGGAGAAGGTGAAGTCTGGAGGGTGAATCAGAAGAAGTAGAAGAAGGAGAAGGGGAAGGTGAAGTCTGGAGGGTGAATCAGAAGAAGCAGAAGAAGGAGTAGGAGAAGGTGAAGTCTGGAGGGTGAATCAGAAGAAGCAGAAGAAGGAGAAGGAGAAGGTGAAGTCTGGAGGGTGAAACAGAAGAAGCAGAATAAGGAGAAGGAGAAGGTGAAGTCAGGAGGGTGAATCAGAAGAAGTAGAAGAAGGAGAAGGAGAAGGTGAAGTCAGGAGGGTGAAGCAGAAGAAGCAGAAGAAGGAGAAGGAGAAGGTGAAGTCTGGAGGGTGAATCAGAAGAAGTAGAAGAAGGAGAAGGAGAAGGTGAAGTCAGGAGGGTGAAGCAGAAGAAGCAGAAGAAGGAGAAGGAGAAGGTGAAGTCTGGAGGGTGAATCAGAAGAAGTAGAAGAAGGAGAAGGAGAAGGTGAAGTCAGGAGGGTGAAGCAGAAGAAGCAGAAGAAGGAGAAGGAGAAGGTGAAGTCTGGAGGGTGAATCAGAAGAAGCAGAAGAAGGAGAAGGAGAAGATGAAGTCTGGAGGGTGAATCAGAAGAAGTAGAAGAAGGAGAAGGAGAAGGTGAGGTCTGGAGGGTCAATCAGAAGAAGCATAAGAAGGAGAAGGAGAAGGTGAAGTCTGGAGGGTGAATCAGAAGAAGCAGAAGAAGGACAAGGAGAAGGTGAAGTCTGGAGGGTGAATTAGAAGAAGCAGAAGAAGGAGAAGGAGAAGGTGAAGTCAGGAGGGTGAATCAGAAGAAGCAGAAGAAGGAGAAGGAGAAGGTAAAGTTAGGAGGGTGAATCAGAAGAAGCAGAAGAAGGAGAAGGAGCAGGTGAAGTCAGGGGGGTGAAGCAGAAGAAGTAGAAGAAGGAGAAGGAGAAGGTGAAGTCTGGAGGGCGCAGCAGAAGAAGCAGAAGAAGGAGAAGGAGAAGGTGAAGTCAGGAGGGTGAAGCAGAAGAAGCAGAAGAAGGAGAAGGAGAAGGTGAAGTCTGGAGGGTGAATCAGAAGAAGCAGAAGAAGGAGAAGGAGAAGATGAAGTCTGGAGGGTGAATCAGAAGAAGTAGAAGAAGGAGAAGGAGAAGGTGAGGTCTGGAGGGTCAATCAGAAGAAGCATAAGAAGGAGAAGGAGAAGGTGAAGTCTGGAGGGTGAATCAGAAGAAGCAGAAGAAGGACAAGGAGAAGGTGAAGTCTGGAGGGTGAATTAGAAGAAGCAGAAGAAGGAGAAGGAGAAGGTGAAGTCAGGAGGGTGAATCAGAAGAAGCAGAAGAAGGAGAAGGAGAAGGTAAAGTTAGGAGGGTGAATCAGAAGAAGCAGAAGAAGGAGAAGGAGCAGGTGAAGTCAGGGGGGTGAAGCAGAAGAAGTAGAAGAAGGAGAAGGAGAAGGTGAAGTCAGGAGGGTGAAGCAGAAGAAGCAGAAGAAGGAGAAGGAGAAGGTGAAGTCTGGAGGGCGCAGCAGAAGAAGCAGAAGAAGGAGAAGGAGAAGGTGAAGTCTGGAGGGTGAAGCAGAAGAAGCAGAAGAAGGAGAAGGAGAAGGTGAAGTCTGGAGGGTGAATCAGAAGAAGTAGAAGAAGGTGAAGGAGAAGGTGAAGTCAGGAGAGTGAAGCAGAAGAAGCAGAAGAAGGAGAAGGAGAAGGTGAAGTCTGGAGGGTGAAGCAGAAGAAGCAGAAGAAGGAGAAGGAGAAGGTGATGTCTGGAGGGCGAAGCAGAAGAAGCAGAAGAAGGAGAAGGAGAAGGTGAAGTCTGGAGGGTGAAGCAGAAGAAGCAGAAGAAGGAGAAGGAGAAGGTGAAGTCTGGAGGGTGAATCAGAAGAAGTAGAAGAAGGAGAAGGAGAAGGTGAAGTCAGGAGGGTGAAGCATAAGAAGCAGAAGAAGGAGAAGGAGAAGGTGAAGTCAGGAGGGTGAATCGGAAGAAGTAGAAGAAGGAGAAGGAGAAGGTGAAGTCTGGAGGGTGAATCAGAAGAAGTAGAAGAAGGAGAAGGAGAAGGTGAAGTCTGGAGGGTGAATCAGAAGAAGTAGAAGAAGGAGAATGAGAAGGTGAAGTCTGGAGGGTGAATCAGAAGAAGCAGAAGAAGGAGAAGGAGAAGGTGAAGTCTGGAGGGAGAAGCAGAAGAAGTAGAAGAAGGAGAAGGAGAAGGTGAAGTCTGGAGGGTGAATCAGAAGAAGTAGAAGAAGGAGAAGGAGAAGGTGAAGTCTGGAGGGTGAATCAGAAGAAGTAGAAGAAGGAGAAGGAGAAGGTGAAGTCTGGAGGGTGAATCAGAAGAAACGGAAGAAGGAGAAGGAGAAGGTGAAGTCTGGAGGGTGAATCAGAAGAAGTAGAAGAAGGAGAAGGAGAAGGTGTAGTCTGGAGGGTAAATCAGAAGAAGTAGACGAAGGAGAAGGAGAAGGTGAAGTCTGGAGGGTGAATCAGAAGAAGCAGAAGAAGGAGAAGGAGAAGGTGAAGTCTGGAGGGTGAATCAGAAGAAGTAGAAGAAGGAGAAGGGGAAGGTGAAGTCTGGAGGGTGAATCAGAAGAAGCAGAAGAAGGAGTAGGAGAAGGTGAAGTCTGGAGGGTGAATCAGAAGAAGCAGAAGAAGGAGAAGGAGAAGGTGAAGTCTGGAGGGTGAAACAGAAGAAGCAGAATAAGGAGAAGGAGAAGGTGAAGTCAGGAGGGTGAATCAGAAGAAGCAGAAGAAGGAGAAGGAGAAGGTGAAGTAAGGAGGGTGAATCAGAAGAAGCAGAAGAAGGAGAAGGAGAAGGTGAAGTCTGGAGTGTGAAGCAGAAGAAGCAAAAGAAGGAGAAGGAGAAGGTGAAGTCTGGAGGGTGAATCAGAAGAAGTAGAAGAAGGAGAAGGAGAAGGTGAAATCTGGAGGGTGAAGCAGAAGAAGTAGAAGAAGGAGAAGGAGAAGGTGAAGTCAGGAGGGTGAATCAGAAGAAGTAGAAGAAGGAGAAGGAGAAGGTGAAGTCAGGAGGGTGAATCAGAAGAAGCAGAAGAAGGAGAAGGAGAAGGTGAAGTCTGGAGGGTGAATCAGAAGAATCAGAAGAAGGAGAAGGAGAAGGTGAAGTCTGGAGGGTGAATCAGAAGAAGCAGAAGAAAGAGAAGGAGAAGGTGAAGTCTGGAGGGTGAAGCAGAAGAAACAGAAGAAGGAGAAGGAGAAGGTGAAGACTGGAGAGTGAATCTGAAGAAGTAGAAGAAGGAGAAGGAGAAGGTGAAGTCTGGAGGGTGAATCAGAAGAAGTAGAAGAAGGAGAAGGAGAAGGTGTAGTCTGGAGGGTGAATCAGAAGAAGCAGAAGAAGGAGAAGGAGAAGGTGAAGTCTGGAGGGTGAATCAGAAGAAGCAGAAGAAGGAGAAGGAGAAGATGAAGTCTGGAGGGTGAATCAGAAGAAGCAGAAGAAGGAGAAGGAGAAGGTGAAGTCTGGAGGGTGAATCAGAAGAAGCAGAAGAAGGAGAAGGAGAAGGTGAAGTTTGGAGGGTGAATCAGAAGAATCAGAAGAAGGAGAAGGAGAAGTTGAAGTCTGGAGGGTGAATCAGACGAAGCAGAAGAAAGAGAAGGAGAAGGTGAAGTCTGGAGGGTGAAGCAGAAGAAACAGAAGAAGGAGAAGGAGAAGGTGAAGACTGGAGGGTGAATCTGAAGAAGTAGAAGAAGGAGAAGGAGAAGGTGAAGTCTGGAGGGTGAATCAGAAGAAGTAGAAGAAGGAGAAGGAGAAGGTGAAGTCTGGAGTGTGAATCAGAAGAAGGAGAAGAAGGAGAAGGAGAAGGTGAAGTCTGGAGGGTGAAACAGAAGAAGCAGAAGAAGGAGAAGGAGAAGGTGAAGTCTGGAGGGTGAATCAGAAGAAGTAGAAGAAGGAGAAGGAGAAGGTGAAGTCTGGAGGGTGAATCAGAAGAAGCAGAAGAAGGAGAAGGAGAAGGTGAAGTCTGGAGGGTGATTCAGAAGAAGCAGAATAAGGAGAAGGAGAAGGTGAAGTCTGGAGGGTGAAGCAGAAGAAGTAGAAGAAGGAGAAGGAGAAGGTGAAGTCAGGAGGGTGAATCAGAAGATGTAGAAGAAGGAGAAGGAGAAGGTGAAGTCAGGAGGGTGAATCAGAAGAAGCAGAAGAAGGAGAAGGAGAAGGTGAAGTCTGGAGGGTGAATCAGAAGAAGTAGAAGAAGGAGAAGGAGAAGGTGAAGTCTGGAGGGTGAATCAGAAGAAGCAGAAGAAGGAGAAGGAGAAGGTGAAGTCTGGAGGGTGAATCAGAAGAAGCAGAAGAAGGAGAAGGAGAAGGTGAAGTCTGGAGGGTGAATCAGAAGAAGCAGAATAAGGAGAAGGAGAAGGTGAAGTCTGGAGGGTGAATCAGAAGAAGCAGAAGAAGGAGAAGGAGAAGGTGAAGTCTGGAGGGTGAATCAGAAGAAGTAGAAGAAGGAGAAGGAGAAGGTGTAGTCTGGAGGGTGAAGCAGAAGAAGTAGAAGAAGGAGAAGGAGAAGGTGAAGTCTGGAGGGTGAATCAGAAGAAGCAGAAGAAGGAGAAGGAGAAGGTGAAGTCTGGAGGGTGAATCAGAAGAAGTAGAAGAAGGAGAAGGAGAAGGTGAAGTCTGGAGGGTGAATCAGAAGAAGCAGAAGAAGGAGAAGGAGAAGGTGAAGTCTGGAGGGTGAATCAGAAGAAGCAGAAGAAGGAGAAGGAGAAGGTGAAGTCTGCAGGGTGAATCAGAAGAAGCAGAAGAAGGAGAAGGAGAAGGTGAAGTCTGGAGGGTGAATCAGAAGAAGCAGAATAAGGAGAAGGAGAAGGTGAAGTCTGGAGGGTGAATCAGAAGAAGCAGAAGAAGGAGAAGGAGAAGGTGAAGTCTGGAGGGTGAATCAGAAGGAGTAGAAGAAGGAGAAGGAGAAGGTGAAGTCTGGAGGGTGAATCAGAAGAAGCAGAAGAAGGAGAAGGAGAAGGTGAAGTCTGGAGGGTGAATCAGAAGAAGCAGAAGAAGGAGAAGGAGAAGGTGAAGTCTGGAGGGTGAATCATAAGAAGCAGAAGAAGGAGAAGGAGAAGGTGAAGTCTGGAGGGTGAATCAGAAGAAGCAGAATAAGGAGAAGGAGAAGGTGAAGTCTGGAGGGTGAATCAGAAGAAGCAGAAGAAGGAGAAGGAGAAGGTGAAGTCTGGAGGGTGAATCAGAAGAAGTAGAAGAAGGAGAAGGAGAAGGTGAAGTCAGGAGGGTGAATCAGAAGAAGTAGAAGAAGGAGAAGGAGAAGGTGAAGTCAGGAGGGTGAATCAGAAGAATCAGAAGAAGGAGAAGGAGAAGGTGAAGTCTGGAGGGTGAATCAGAAGAAGCAGAAGAAAGAGAAGTAGAAGGTGAAGTCTGGAGGGTGAAGCAGAAGAAACAGAAGAAGGAGAAGGAGAAGGTGAAGACTGGAGGGTGAATCTGAAGAAGTATAAGAAGGAGAAGGAGAAGGTGAAGTCTGGAGGGTGAATCAGACGAAGTAGAAGAAGGAGAAGGAGAAGGTGAAGTCTGGAGGGTGAATCAGAAGAAGCAGAAGAAGGAGAAGGAGAAGGTGAAGTCTGGAGGGTGAATCAGAAGAAGCAGAAGAAGGAGAAGGAGATGATGAAGTCTGGAGGGTGAATCAGAAGAAGCAGAAGAAGGAGAAGGAGAAGGTGAAGTCTGGAGGGTGAATCAGAAGAAGCAGAAGAAGGAGAAGGAGAAGGTGATGTCTGGATGGTGAATCAGAAGAAGCAGAAGAAGGAGAAGGAGAAGGTGAAGTCAGGAGGGTGAATCAGAAGAAGCAGAAGAAGGAGAAGGAGAAGGTGTAGTTAGGAGGGTGAATCAGAAGAACCAGAAGAAGGAGAAGGAGCAGGTGAAGTCAGGGGGGTGAAGCAGAAGAAGTAGAAGAAGGAGAAGGAGAAGGTGAAGTCAGGACGGCGAAGCAGAAGAAGCAGAAGAAGGAGAAGGAGAAGGTGAAGTCTGGAGGGCGCAGCAGAAGAAGCAGAAGAAGGAGTAGGAGAAGCTGAAGTCTGGAGGGTGAAGCAGAAGAAGCAGAAGAAGGAGAAGGAGAAGGTGAAGTCTGGAGGGTGAATCAGAAGAAGTAGAAGAAGGAGAAGGAGAAGGTGAAGTCAGGAGAGTGAAGCAGAAGAAGCAGAAGATGGAGAAGGAGAAGGTGAAGTCTGGAGGGCGAAGCAGAAGAAGCAGAAGAAGGAGAAGGAGAAGGTGAAGTCTGGAGGGTGAAGCAGAAGAAGCAGAAGAAGGAGAAGGAGAAGGTGAAGTCTGGAGGGTGAATCAGAAGAAGTAGAAGAAGGAGAAGGAGAAGGTGAAGTCAGGAGGGTGAAGCAGAAGAAGCAGAAGAAGGAGAAGGAGAAGGTGAAGTCTGGAGGGTGAATCAGAAGAAGCAGAAGAAGGAGAAGGAGAAGATGAAGTCTGGAGGGTGAATCAGAAGAAGTAGAAGAAGGAGAAGGAGAAGGTGAGGTCTGGAGGGTCAATCAGAAGAAGCATAAGAAGGAGAAGGAGAAGGTGACGTCTGGAGGGTGAATCAGAAGAAGCAGAAGAAGGACAAGGAGAAGGTGAAGTCTGGAGGGTGAATTAGAAGAAGCAGAAGAAGGAGAAGGAGAAGGTGAAGTCAGGAGGGTGAATCAGAAGAAGCAGAAGAAGGAGAAGGAGAAGGTAAAGTTAGGAGGGTGAATCAGAAGAAGCAGAAGAAGGAGAAGGAGCAGGTGAAGTCAGGGGTGTGAAGCAGAAGAAGTAGAAGAAGGAGAAGGAGAAGGTGAAGTCAGGAGGGTGAAGCAGAAGAAGCAGAAGAAGGAGAAGGAGAAGGTGAAGTCTGGAGGGCGCAGCAGAAGAAGCAGAAGAAGGAGAAGGAGAAGGTGAAGTCTGGAGGGTGAAGCAGAAGAAGCAGAAGAAGGAGAAGGAGAAGGTGAAGTCTGGAGGGTGAATCAGAAGAAGTAGAAGAAGGAGAAGGAGAAGGTGAAGTCAGGAGGGTGAAGCATAAGAAGCAGAAGAAGGAGAAGGAGAAGGTGAAGTCTGGAGGGTGAATCAGAAGAAGCAGAAGAAGGAGAAGGAGAAGGTGAAGTCTGGAGGGTGAATCAGAAGAAGCAGAAGAAGGAGAAGGAGAAGATGAAGTCTGGAGGGTGAATCAGAAGAAGTAGAAGAAGGAGAAGGAGAAGGTGAGGTCTGGAGGGTCAATCAGAAGAAGCATAAGAAGGAGAAGGAGAAGGTGAAGTCTGGAGGGTGAATCAGAAGAAGCAGAAGAAGGACAAGGAGAAGGTGAAGTCTGGAGGGTGAATTAGAAGAAGCAGAAGAAGGAGAAGGAGAAGGTGAAGTCAGGAGGGTGAATCAGAAGAAGCAGAAGAAGGAGAAGGAGAAGGTAAAGTTAGGAGGGTGAATCAGAAGAAGCAGAAGAAGGAGAAGGAGCAGGTGAAGTCAGGGGGGTGAAGCAGAAGAAGTAGAAGAAGGAGAAGGAGAAGGTGAAGTCTGGAGGGCGCAGCAGAAGAAGCAGAAGAAGGAGAAGGAGAAGGTGAAGTCAGGAGGGTGAAGCAGAAGAAGCAGAAGAAGGAGAAGGAGAAGGTGAAGTCTGGAGGGTGAATCAGAAGAAGCAGAAGAAGGAGAAGGAGAAGATGAAGTCTGGAGGGTGAATCAGAAGAAGTAGAAGAAGGAGAAGGAGAAGGTGAGGTCTGGAGGGTCAATCAGAAGAAGCATAAGAAGGAGAAGGAGAAGGTGAAGTCTGGAGGGTGAATCAGAAGAAGCAGAAGAAGGACAAGGAGAAGGTGAAGTCTGGAGGGTGAATTAGAAGAAGCAGAAGAAGGAGAAGGAGAAGGTGAAGTCAGGAGGGTGAATCAGAAGAAGCAGAAGAAGGAGAAGGAGAAGGTAAAGTTAGGAGGGTGAATCAGAAGAAGCAGAAGAAGGAGAAGGAGCAGGTGAAGTCAGGGGGGTGAAGCAGAAGAAGTAGAAGAAGGAGAAGGAGAAGGTGAAGTCAGGAGGGTGAAGCAGAAGAAGCAGAAGAAGGAGAAGGAGAAGGTGAAATCTGGAGGGCGCAGCAGAAGAAGCAGAAGAAGGAGAAGGAGAAGGTGAAGTCTGGAGGGTGAAGCAGAAGAAGCAGAAGAAGGAGAAGGAGAAGGTGAAGTCTGGAGGGTGAATCAGAAGAAGTAGAAGAAGGTGAAGGAGAAGGTGAAGTCAGGAGAGTGAAGCAGAAGAAGCAGAAGAAGGAGAAGGAGAAGGTGAAGTCTGGAGGGTGAAGCAGAAGAAGCAGAAGAAGGAGAAGGAGAAGGTGATGTCTGGAGGGCGAAGCAGAAGAAGCAGAAGAAGGAGAAGGAGAAGGTGAAGTCTGGAGGGTGAAGCAGAAGAAGCAGAAGAAGGAGAAGGAGAAGGTGAAGTCTGGAGGGTGAATCAGAAGAAGTAGAAGAAGGAGAAGGAGAAGGTGAAGTCAGGAGGGTGAAGCATAAGAAGCAGAAGAAGGAGAAGGAGAAGGTGAAGTCAGGAGGGTGAATCGGAAGAAGTAGAAGAAGGAGAAGGAGAAGGTGAAGTCTGGAGGGTGAATCAGAAGAAGTAGAAGAAGGAGAAGGAGAAGGTGAAGTCTGGAGGGTGAATCAGAAGAAGTAGAAGAAGGAGAATGAGAAGGTGAAGTCTGGAGGGTGAATCAGAAGAAGCAGAAGAAGGAGAAGGAGAAGGTGAAGTCTGGAGGGAGAAGCAGAAGAAGTAGAAGAAGGAGAAGGAGAAGGTGAAGTCTGGAGGGTGAATCAGAAGAAGTAGAAGAAGGAGAAGGAGAAGGTGAAGTCTGGAGGGTGAATCAGAAGAAGTAGAAGAAGGAGAAGGAGAAGGTGAAGTCTGGAGGGTGAATCAGAAGAAACGGAAGAAGGAGAAGGAGAAGGTGAAGTCTGGAGGGTGAATCAGAAGAAGTAGAAGAAGGAGAAGGAGAAGGTGTAGTCTGGAGGGTAAATCAGAAGAAGTAGACGAAGGAGAAGGAGAAGGTGAAGTCTGGAGGGTGAATCAGAAGAAGCAGAAGAAGGAGAAGGAGAAGGTGAAGTCTGGAGGGTGAATCAGAAGAAGTAGAAGAAGGAGAAGGGGAAGGTGAAGTCTGGAGGGTGAATCAGAAGAAGCAGAAGAAGGAGTAGGAGAAGGTGAAGTCTGGAGGGTGAATCAGAAGAAGCAGAAGAAGGAGAAGGAGAAGGTGAAGTCTGGAGGGTGAAACAGAAGAAGCAGAATAAGGAGAAGGAGAAGGTGAAGTCAGGAGGGTGAATCAGAAGAAGCAGAAGAAGGAGAAGGAGAAGGTGAAGTAAGGAGGGTGAATCAGAAGAAGCAGAAGAAGGAGAAGGAGAAGGTGAAGTCTGGAGTGTGAAGCAGAAGAAGCAAAAGAAGGAGAAGGAGAAGGTGAAGTCTGGAGGGTGAATCAGAAGAAGTAGAAGAAGGAGAAGGAGAAGGTGAAATCTGGAGGGTGAAGCAGAAGAAGTAGAAGAAGGAGAAGGAGAAGGTGAAGTCAGGAGGGTGAATCAGAAGAAGTAGAAGAAGGAGAAGGAGAAGGTGAAGTCAGGAGGGTGAATCAGAAGAAGCAGAAGAAGGAGAAGGAGAAGGTGAAGTCTGGAGGGTGAATCAGAAGAATCAGAAGAAGGAGAAGGAGAAGGTGAAGTCTGGAGGGTGAATCAGAAGAAGCAGAAGAAAGAGAAGGAGAAGGTGAAGTCTGGAGGGTGAAGCAGAAGAAACAGAAGAAGGAGAAGGAGAAGGTGAAGACTGGAGGGTGAATCTGAAGAAGTAGAAGAAGGAGAAGGAGAAGGTGAAGTCTGGAGGGTGAATCAGAAGAAGTAGAAGAAGGAGAAGGAGAAGGTGTAGTCTGGAGGGTGAATCAGAAGAAGCAGAAGAAGGAGAAGGAGAAGGTGAAGTCTGGAGGGTGAATCAGAAGAAGCAGAAGAAGGAGAAGGAGAAGATGAAGTCTGGAGGGTGAATCAGAAGAAGCAGAAGAAGGAGAAGGAGAAGGTGAAGTCTGGAGGGTGAATCAGAAGAAGCAGAAGAAGGAGAAGGAGAAGGTGAAGTTTGGAGGGTGAATCAGAAGAATCAGAAGAAGGAGAAGGAGAAGTTGAAGTCTGGAGGGTGAATCAGAAGAAGCAGAAGAAAGAGAAGGAGAAGGTGAAGTCTGGAGGGTGAAGCAGAAGAAACAGAAGAAGGAGAAGGAGAAGGTGAAGACTGGAGGGTGAATCTGAAGAAGTAGAAGAAGGAGAAGGAGAAGGTGAAGTCTGGAGGGTGAATCAGAAGAAGTAGAAGAAGGAGAAGGAGAAGGTGAAGTCTGGAGTGTGAATCAGAAGAAGGAGAAGAAGGAGAAGGAGAAGGTGAAGTCTGGAGGGTGAAACAGAAGAAGCAGAAGAAGGAGAAGGAGAAGGTGAAGTCTGGAGGGTGAATCAGAAGAAGTAGAAGAAGGAGAAGGAGAAGGTGAAGTCTGGAGGGTGAATCAGAAGAAGCAGAAGAAGGAGAAGGAGAAGGTGAAGTCTGGAGGGTGATTCAGAAGAAGCAGAATAAGGAGAAGGAGAAGGTGAAGTCTGGAGGGTGAAGCAGAAGAAGTAGAAGAAGGAGAAGGAGAAGGTGAAGTCAGGAGGGTGAATCAGAAGATGTAGAAGAAGGAGAAGGAGAAGGTGAAGTCAGGAGGGTGAATCAGAAGAAGCAGAAGAAGGAGAAGGAGAAGGTGAAGTCTGGAGGGTGAATCAGAAGAAGTAGAAGAAGGAGAAGGAGAAGGTGAAGTCTGGAGGGTGAATCAGAAGAAGCAGAAGAAGGAGAAGGAGAAGGTGAAGTCTGGAGGGTGAATCAGAAGAAGCAGAAGAAGGAGAAGGAGAAGGTGAAGTCTGGAGGGTGAATCAGAAGAAGCAGAATAAGGAGAAGGAGAAGGTGAAGTCTGGAGGGTGAATCAGAAGAAGCAGAAGAAGGAGAAGGAGAAGGTGAAGTCTGGAGGGTGAATCAGAAGAAGTAGAAGAAGGAGAAGGAGAAGGTGTAGTCTGGAGGGTGAAGCAGAAGAAGTAGAAGAAGGAGAAGGAGAAGGTGAAGTCTGGAGGGTGAATCAGAAGAAGCAGAAGAAGGAGAAGGAGAAGGTGAAGTCTGGAGGGTGAATCAGAAGAAGTAGAAGAAGGAGAAGGAGAAGGTGAAGTCTGGAGGGTGAATCAGAAGAAGCAGAAGAAGGAGAAGGAGAAGGTGAAGTCTGGAGGGTGAATCAGAAGAAGCAGAAGAAGGAGAAGGAGAAGGTGAAGTCTGCAGGGTGAATCAGAAGAAGCAGAAGAAGGAGAAGGAGAAGGTGAAGTCTGGAGGGTGAATCAGAAGAAGCAGAATAAGGAGAAGGAGAAGGTGAAGTCTGGAGGGTGAATCAGAAGAAGCAGAAGAAGGAGAAGGAGAAGGTGAAGTCTGGAGGGTGAATCAGAAGGAGTAGAAGAAGGAGAAGGAGAAGGTGAAGTCTGGAGGGTGAATCAGAAGAAGCAGAAGAAGGAGAAGGAGAAGGTGAAGTCTGGAGGGTGAATCAGAAGAAGCAGAAGAAGGAGAAGGAGAAGGTGAAGTCTGGAGGGTGAATCATAAGAAGCAGAAGAAGGAGAAGGAGAAGGTGAAGTCTGGAGGGTGAATCAGAAGAAGCAGAATAAGGAGAAGGAGAAGGTGAAGTCTGGAGGGTGAATCAGAAGAAGCAGAAGAAGGAGAAGGAGAAGGTGAAGTCTGGAGGGTGAATCAGAAGAAGTAGAAGAAGGAGAAGGAGAAGGTGAAGTCAGGAGGGTGAATCAGAAGAAGTAGAAGAAGGAGAAGGAGAAGGTGAAGTCAGGAGGGTGAATCAGAAGAATCAGAAGAAGGAGAAGGAGAAGGTGAAGTCTGGAGGGTGAATCAGAAGAAGCAGAAGAAAGAGAAGAAGAAGGTGAAGTCTGGAGGGTGAAGCAGAAGAAACAGAAGAAGGAGAAGGAGAAGGTGAAGACTGGAGGGTGAATCTGAAGAAGTATAAGAAGGAGAAGGAGAAGGTGAAGTCTGGAGGGTGAATCAGACGAAGTAGAAGAAGGAGAAGGAGAAGGTGAAGTCTGGAGGGTGAATCAGAAGAAGCAGAAGAAGGAGAAGGAGAAGGTGAAGTCTGGAGGGTGAATCAGAAGAAGCAGAAGAAGGAGAAGGAGATGATGAAGTCTGGAGGGTGAATCAGAAGAAGCAGAAGAAGGAGAAGGAGAAGGTGAAGTCTGGAGGGTGAATCAGAAGAAGCAGAAGAAGGAGAAGGAGAAGGTGATGTCTGGATGGTGAATCAGAAGAAGCAGAAGAAGGAGAAGGAGAAGGTGAAGTCAGGAGGGTGAATCAGAAGAAGCAGAAGAAGGAGAAGGAGAAGGTGTAGTTAGGAGGGTGAATCAGAAGAACCAGAAGAAGGAGAAGGAGCAGGTGAAGTCAGGGGGGTGAAGCAGAAGAAGTAGAAGAAGGAGAAGGAGAAGGTGAAGTCAGGACGGCGAAGCAGAAGAAGCAGAAGAAGGAGAAGGAGAAGGTGAAGTCTGGAGGGCGCAGCAGAAGAAGCAGAAGAAGGAGTAGGAGAAGCTGAAGTCTGGAGGGTGAAGCAGAAGAAGCAGAAGAAGGAGAAGGAGAAGGTGAAGTCTGGAGGGTGAATCAGAAGAAGTAGAAGAAGGAGAAGGAGAAGGTGAAGTCAGGAGAGTGAAGCAGAAGAAGCAGAAGATGGAGAAGGAGAAGGTGAAGTCTGGAGGGCGAAGCAGAAGAAGCAGAAGAAGGAGAAGGAGAAGGTGAAGTCTGGAGGGTGAAGCAGAAGAAGCAGAAGAAGGAGAAGGAGAAGGTGAAGTCTGGAGGGTGAATCAGAAGAAGTAGAAGAAGGAGAAGGAGAAGGTGAAGTCAGGAGGGTGAAGCAGAAGAAGCAGAAGAAGGAGAAGGAGAAGGTGAAGTCTGGAGGGTGAATCAGAAGAAGCAGAAGAAGGAGAAGGAGAAGATGAAGTCTGGAGGGTGAATCAGAAGAAGTAGAAGAAGGAGAAGGAGAAGGTGAGGTCTGGAGGGTCAATCAGAAGAAGCATAAGAAGGAGAAGGAGAAGGTGACGTCTGGAGGGTGAATCAGAAGAAGCAGAAGAAGGACAAGGAGAAGGTGAAGTCTGGAGGGTGAATTAGAAGAAGCAGAAGAAGGAGAAGGAGAAGGTGAAGTCAGGAGGGTGAATCAGAAGAAGCAGAAGAAGGAGAAGGAGAAGGTAAAGTTAGGAGGGTGAATCAGAAGAAGCAGAAGAAGGAGAAGGAGCAGGTGAAGTCAGGGGGGTGAAGCAGAAGAAGTAGAAGAAGGAGAAGGAGAAGGTGAAGTCAGGAGGGTGAAGCAGAAGAAGCAGAAGAAGGAGAAGGAGAAGGTGAAGTCTGGAGGGCGCAGCAGAAGAAGCAGAAGAAGGAGAAGGAGAAGGTGAAGTCTGGAGGGTGAAGCAGAAGAAGCAGAAGAAGGAGAAGGAGAAGGTGAAGTCTGGAGGGTGAATCAGAAGAAGTAGAAGAAGGAGAAGGAGAAGGTGAAGTCAGGAGGGTGAAGCATAAGAAGCAGAAGAAGGAGAAGGAGAAGGTGAAGTCAGGAGGGTGAATCGGAAGAAGTAGAAGAAGGAGAAGGAGAAGGTGAAGTCTGGAGGGTGAATCAGAAGAAGTAGAAGAAGGAGAAGGAGAAGGTGAAGTCTGGAGGGTGAATCAGAAGAAGTAGAAGAAGGAGAATGAGAAGGTGAAGTCTGGAGGGTGAATCAGAAGAAGCAGAAGAAGGAGAAGGAGAAGGTGAAGTCTGGAGGGAGAAGCAGAAGAAGTAGAAGAAGGAGAAGGAGAAGGTGAAGTCTGGAGGGTGAATCAGAAGAAGTAGAAGAAGGAGAAGGAGAAGGTGAAGTCTGGAGGGTGAATCAGAAGAAGTAGAAGAAGGGGAAGGAGAAGGTGAAGTCTGGAGGGTGAATCAGAAGAAACGGAAGAAGGAGAAGGAGAAGGTGAAGTCTGGAGGGTGAATCAGAAGAAGTAGAAGAAGGAGAAGGAGAAGGTGTAGTCTGGAGGGTAAATCAGAAGAAGTAGACGAAGGAGAAGGAGAA
This sequence comes from Somniosus microcephalus, assembly GCF_052327205.1. Classification (NCBI taxonomy): domain Eukaryota; kingdom Metazoa; phylum Chordata; class Chondrichthyes; order Squaliformes; family Somniosidae; genus Somniosus; species Somniosus microcephalus. Next base: position 241,146 of record NW_028225242.1, on the reverse strand, counting down.
GGTGAAGTCTGGAGGGTGAATCAGAAGAAGCAGAAGAAGGAGAAGGAGAAGGTGAAGTCTGGAGGGTGAATCAGAAGAAGTAGAAGAAGGAGAAGGGGAAGGTGAAGTCTGGAGGGTGAATCAGAAGAAGCAGAAGAAGGAGTAGGAGAAGGTGAAGTCTGGAGGGTGAATCAGAAGAAGCAGAAGAAGGAGAAGGAGAAGGTGAAGTCTGGAGGGTGAAACAGAAGAAGCAGAATAAGGAGAAGGAGAAGGTGAAGTCAGGAGGGTGAATCAGAAGAAGCAGAAGAAGGAGAAGGAGAAGGTGAAGTAAGGAGGGTGAATCAGAAGAAGCAGAAGAAGGAGAAGGAGAAGGTGAAGTCTGGAGTGTGAAGCAGAAGAAGCAAAAGAAGGAGAAGGAGAAGGTGAATTCTGGAGGGTGAATCAGAAGAAGTAGAAGAAGGAGAAGGAGAAGGTGAAATCTGGAGGGTGAAGCAGAAGAAGTAGAAGAAGGAGAAGGAGAAGGTGAAGTCAGGAGGGTGAATCAGAAGAAGTAGAAGAAGGAGAAGGAGAAGGTGAAGTCAGGAGGGTGAATCAGAAGAAGCAGAAGAAGGAGAAGGAGAAGGTGAAGTCTGGAGGGTGAATCAGAAGAATCAGAAGAAGGAGAAGGAGAAGGTGAAGTCTGGAGGGTGAATCAGAAGAAGCAGAAGAAAGAGAAGGAGAAGGTGAAGTCTGGAGGGTGAAGCAGAAGAAACAGAAGAAGGAGAAGGAGAAGGTGAAGACTGGAGGGTGAATCTGAAGAAGTAGAAGAAGGAGAAGGAGAAGGTGAAGTCTGGAGGGTGAATCAGAAGAAGTAGAAGAAGGAGAAGGAGAAGGTGTAGTCTGGAGGGTGAATCAGAAGAAGCAGAAGAAGGAGAAGGAGAAGGTGAAGTCTGGAGGGTGAATCAGAAGAAGCAGAAGAAGGAGAAGGAGAAGATGAAGTCTGGAGGGTGAATCAGAAGAAGCAGAAGAAGGAGAAGGAGAAGGTGAAGTCTGGAGGGTGAATCAGAAGAAGCAGAAGAAGGAGAAGGAGAAGGTGAAGTTTGGAGGGTGAATCAGAAGAATCAGAAGAAGGAGAAGGAGAAGTTGAAGTCTGGAGGGTGAATCAGAAGAAGCAGAAGAAAGAGAAGGAGAAGGTGAAGTCTGGAGGGTGAAGCAGAAGAAACAGAAGAAGGAGAAGGAGAAGGTGAAGACTGGAGGGTGAATCTGAAGAAGTAGAAGAAGGAGAAGGAGAAGGTGAAGTCTGGAGGGTGAATCAGAAGAAGTAGAAGAAGGAGAAGGAGAAGGTGAAGTCTGGAGTGTGAATCAGAAGAAGGAGAAGAAGGAGAAGGAGAAGGTGAAGTCTGGAGGGTGAAACAGAAGAAGCAGAAGAAGGAGAAGGAGAAGGTGAAGTCTGGAGGGTGAATCAGAAGAAGTAGAAGAAGGAGAAGGAGAAGGTGAAGTCTGGAGGGTGAATCAGAAGAAGCAGAAGAAGGAGAAGGAGAAGGTGAAGTCTGGAGGGTGATTCAGAAGAAGCAGAATAAGGAGAAGGAGAAGGTGAAGTCTGGAGGGTGAAGCAGAAGAAGTAGAAGAAGGAGAAGGAGAAGGTGAAGTCAGGAGGGTGAATCAGAAGATGTAGAAGAAGGAGAAGGAGAAGGTGAAGTCAGGAGGGTGAATCAGAAGAAGCAGAAGAAGGAGAAGTAGAAGGTGAAGTCTGGAGGGTGAATCAGAAGAAGTAGAAGAAGGAGAAGGAGAAGGTGAAGTCTGGAGGGTGAATCAGAAGAAGCAGAAGAAGGAGAAGGAGAAGGTGAAGTCTGGAGGGTGAATCAGAAGAAGCAGAAGAAGGAGAAGGAGAAGGTGAAGTCTGGAGGGTGAATCAGAAGAAGCAGAATAAGGAGAAGGAGAAGGTGAAGTCTGGAGGGTGAATCAGAAGAAGCAGAAGAAGGAGAAGGAGAAGGTGAAGTCTGGAGGGTGAATCAGAAGAAGTAGAAGAAGGAGAAGGAGAAGGTGTAGTCTGGAGGGTGAAGCAGAAGAAGTAGAAGAAGGAGAAGGAGAAGGTGAAGTCTGGAGGGTGAATCAGAAGAAGCAGAAGAAGGAGAAGGAGAAGGTGAAGTCTGGAGGGTGAATCAGAAGAAGTAGAAGAAGGAGAAGGAGAAGGTGAAGTCTGGAGGGTGAATCAGAAGAAGCAGAAGAAGGAGAAGGAGAAGGTGAAGTCTGGAGGGTGAATCAGAAGAAGCAGAAGAAGGAGAAGGAGAAGGTGAAGTCTGCAGGGTGAATCAGAAGAAGCAGAAGAAGGAGAAGGAGAAGGTGAAGTCTGGAGGGTGAATCAGAAGAAGCAGAATAAGGAGAAGGAGAAGGTGAAGTCTGGAGGGTGAATCAGAAGAAGCAGAAGAAGGAGAAGGAGAAGGTGAAGTCTGGAGGGTGAATCAGAAGGAGTAGAAGAAGGAGAAGGAGAAGGTGAAGTCTGGAGGGTGAATCAGAAGAAGCAGAAGAAGGAGAAGGAGAAGGTGAAGTCTGGAGGGTGAATCAGAAGAAGCAGAAGAAGGAGAAGGAGAAGGTGAAGTCTGGAGGGTGAATCATAAGAAGCAGAAGAAGGAGAAGGAGAAGGTGAAGTCTGGAGGGTGAATCAGAAGAAGCAGAATAAGGAGAAGGAGAAGGTGAAGTCTGGAGGGTGAATCAGAAGAAGCAGAAGAAGGAGAAGGAGAAGGTGAAGTCTGGAGGGTGAATCAGAAGAAGTAGAAGAAGGAGAAGGAGAAGGTGAAGTCAGGAGGGTGAATCAGAAGAAGTAGAAGAAGGAGAAGGAGAAGGTGAAGTCAGGAGGGTGAATCAGAAGAATCAGAAGAAGGAGAAGGAGAAGGTGAAGTCTGGAGGGTGAATCAGAAGAAGCAGAAGAAAGAGAAGAAGAAGGTGAAGTCTGGAGGGTGAAGCAGAAGAAACAGAAGAAGGAGAAGGAGAAGGTGAAGACTGGAGGGTGAATCTGAAGAAGTATAAGAAGGAGAAGGAGAAGGTGAAGTCTGGAGGGTGAATCAGACGAAGTAGAAGAAGGAGAAGGAGAAGGTGAAGTCTGGAGGGTGAATCAGAAGAAGCAGAAGAAGGAGAAGGAGAAGGTGAAGTCTGGAGGGTGAATCAGAAGAAGCAGAAGAAGGAGAAGGAGATGATGAAGTCTGGAGGGTGAATCAGAAGAAGCAGAAGAAGGAGAAGGAGAAGGTGAAGTCTGGAGGGTGAATCAGAAGAAGCAGAAGAAGGAGAAGGAGAAGGTGATGTCTGGATGGTGAATCAGAAGAAGCAGAAGAAGGAGAAGGAGAAGGTGAAGTCAGGAGGGTGAATCAGAAGAAGCAGAAGAAGGAGAAGGAGAAGGTGTAGTTAGGAGGGTGAATCAGAAGAACCAGAAGAAGGAGAAGGAGCAGGTGAAGTCAGGGGGGTGAAGCAGAAGAAGTAGAAGAAGGAGAAGGAGAAGGTGAAGTCAGGACGGCGAAGCAGAAGAAGCAGAAGAAGGAGAAGGAGAAGGTGAAGTCTGGAGGGCGCAGCAGAAGAAGCAGAAGAAGGAGTAGGAGAAGCTGAAGTCTGGAGGGTGAAGCAGAAGAAGCAGAAGAAGGAGAAGGAGAAGGTGAAGTCTGGAGGGTGAATCAGAAGAAGTAGAAGAAGGAGAAGGAGAAGGTGAAGTCAGGAGAGTGAAGCAGAAGAAGCAGAAGATGGAGAAGGAGAAGGTGAAGTCTGGAGGGCGAAGCAGAAGAAGCAGAAGAAGGAGAAGGAGAAGGTGAAGTCTGGAGGGTGAAGCAGAAGAAGCAGAAGAAGGAGAAGGAGAAGGTGAAGTCTGGAGGGTGAATCAGAAGAAGTAGAAGAAGGAGAAGGAGAAGGTGAAGTCAGGAGGGTGAAGCAGAAGAAGCAGAAGAAGGAGAAGGAGAAGGTGAAGTCTGGAGGGTGAATCAGAAGAAGCAGAAGAAGGAGAAGGAGAAGATGAAGTCTGGAGGGTGAATCAGAAGAAGTAGAAGAAGGAGAAGGAGAAGGTGAGGTCTGGAGGGTCAATCAGAAGAAGCATAAGAAGGAGAAGGAGAAGGTGAAGTCTGGAGGGTGAATCAGAAGAAGCAGAAGAAGGACAAGGAGAAGGTGAAGTCTGGAGGGTGAATTAGAAGAAGCAGAAGAAGGAGAAGGAGAAGGTGAAGTCAGGAGGGTGAATCAGAAGAAGCAGAAGAAGGAGAAGGAGAAGGTAAAGTTAGGAGGGTGAATCAGAAGAAGCAGAAGAAGGAGAAGGAGCAGGTGAAGTCAGGGGGGTGAAGCAGAAGAAGTAGAAGAAGGAGAAGGAGAAGGTGAAGTCAGGAGGGTGAAGCAGAAGAAGCAGAAGAAGGAGAAGGAGAAGGTGAAGTCTGGAGGGCGCAGCAGAAGAAGCAGAAGAAGGAGAAGGAGAAGGTGAAGTCTGGAGGGTGAAGCAGAAGAAGCAGAAGAAGGAGAAGGAGAAGGTGAAGTCTGGAGGGTGAATCAGAAGAAGTAGAAGAAGGAGAAGGAGAAGGTGAAGTCAGGAGGGTGAAGCAGAAGAAGCAGAAGAAGGAGAAGGAGAAGGTGAAGTCTGGAGGGTGAATCAGAAGAAGCAGAAGAAGGAGAAGGAGAAGATGAAGTCTGGAGGGTGAATCAGAAGAAGTAGAAGAAGGAGAAGGAGAAGGTGAGGTCTGGAGGGTCAATCAGAAGAAGCATAAGAAGGAGAAGGAGAAGGTGAAGTCTGGAGGGTGAATCAGAAGAAGCAGAAGAAGGACAAGGAGAAGGTGAAGTCTGGAGGGTGAATTAGAAGAAGCAGAAGAAGGAGAAGGAGAAGGTGAAGTCAGGAGGGTGAATCAGAAGAAGCAGAAGAAGGAGAAGGAGAAGGTAAAGTTAGGAGGGTGAATCAGAAGAAGCAGAAGAAGGAGAAGGAGCAGGTGAAGTCAGGGGGGTGAAGCAGAAGAAGTAGAAGAAGGAGAAGGAGAAGGTGAAGTCAGGAGGGTGAAGCAGAAGAAGCAGAAGAAGGAGAAGGAGAAGGTGAAGTCTGGAGGGCGCAGCAGAAGAAGCAGAAGAAGGAGAAGGAGAAGGTGAAGTCTGGAGGGTGAAGCAGAAGAAGCAGAAGAAGGAGAAGGAGAAGGTGAAGTCTGGAGGGTGAATCAGAAGAAGTAGAAGAAGGTGAAGGAGAAGGTGAAGTCAGGAGAGTGAAGCAGAAGAAGCAGAAGAAGGAGAAGGAGAAGGTGAAATCTGGAGGGTGAAGCAGAAGAAGCAGAAGAAGGAGAAGGAGAAGGTGATGTCTGGAGGGCGAAGCAGAAGAAGCAGAAGAAGGAGAAGGAGAAGGTGAAGTCTGGAGGGTGAAGCAGAAGAAGCAGAAGAAGGAGAAGGAGAAGGTGAAGTCTGGAGGGTGAATCAGAAGAAGTAGAAGAAGGAGAAGGAGAAGGTGAAGTCAGGAGGGTGAAGCATAAGAAGCAGAAGAAGGAGAAGGAGAAGGTGAAGTCAGGAGGGTGAATCGGAAGAAGTAGAAGAAGGAGAAGGAGAAGGTGAAGTCTGGAGGGTGAATCAGAAGAAGTAGAAGAAGGAGAAGGAGAAGGTGAAGTCTGGAGGGTGAATCAGAAGAAGTAGAAGAAGGAGAATGAGAAGGTGAAGTCTGGAGGGTGAATCAGAAGAAGCAGAAGAAGGAGAAGGAGAAGGTGAAGTCTGGAGGGAGAAGCAGAAGAAGTAGAAGAAGGAGAAGGAGAAGGTGAAGTCTGGAGGGTGAATCAGAAGAAGTAGAAGAAGGAGAAGGAGAAGGTGAAGTCTGGAGGGTGAATCAGAAGAAGTAGAAGAAGGAGAAGGAGAAGGTGAAGTCTGGAGGGTGAATCAGAAGAAACAGAAGAAGGAGAAGGAGAAGGTGAAGTCTGGAGGGTGAATCAGAAGAAGTAGAAGAAGGAGAAGGAGAAGGTGTAGTCTGGAGGGTAAATCAGAAGAAGTAGACGAAGGAGAAGGAGAAGGTGAAGTCTGGAGGGTGAATCAGAAGAAGCAGAAGAAGGAGAAGGAGAAGGTGAAGTCTGGAGGGTGAATCAGAAGAAGTAGAAGAAGGAGAAGGGGAAGGTGAAGTCTGGAGGGTGAATCAGAAGAAGCAGAAGAAGGAGTAGGAGAAGGTGAAGTCTGGAGGGTGAATCAGAAGAAGCAGAAGAAGGAGAAGGAGAAGGTGAAGTCTGGAGGGTGAAACAGAAGAAGCAGAATAAGGAGAAGGAGAAGGTGAAGTCAGGAGGGTGAATCAGAAGAAGTAGAAGAAGGAGAAGGAGAAGGTGAAGTCAGGAGGGTGAAGCAGAAGAAGCAGAAGAAGGAGAAGGAGAAGGTGAAGTCTGGAGGGTGAATCAGAAGAAGTAGAAGAAGGAGAAGGAGAAGGTGAAGTCAGGAGGGTGAAGCAGAAGAAGCAGAAGAAGGAGAAGGAGAAGGTGAAGTCTGGAGGGTGAATCAGAAGAAGTAGAAGAAGGAGAAGGAGAAGGTGAAGTCAGGAGGGTGAAGCAGAAGAAGCAGAAGAAGGAGAAGGAGAAGGTGAAGTCTGGAGGGTGAATCAGAAGAAGCAGAAGAAGGAGAAGGAGAAGATGAAGTCTGGAGGGTGAATCAGAAGAAGTAGAAGAAGGAGAAGGAGAAGGTGAGGTCTGGAGGGTCAATCAGAAGAAGCATAAGAAGGAGAAGGAGAAGGTGAAGTCTGGAGGGTGAATCAGAAGAAGCAGAAGAAGGACAAGGAGAAGGTGAAGTCTGGAGGGTGAATTAGAAGAAGCAGAAGAAGGAGAAGGAGAAGGTGAAGTCAGGAGGGTGAATCAGAAGAAGCAGAAGAAGGAGAAGGAGAAGGTAAAGTTAGGAGGGTGAATCAGAAGAAGCAGAAGAAGGAGAAGGAGCAGGTGAAGTCAGGGGGGTGAAGCAGAAGATGTAGAAGAAGGAGAAGGAGAAGGTGAAGTCAGGAGGGTGAAGCAGAAGAAGCAGAAGAAGGAGAAGGAGAAGGTGAAGTCTGGAGGGCGCAGCAGAAGAAGCAGAAGAAGGAGAAGGAGAAGGTGAAGTCTGGAGGGTGAAGCAGAAGAAGCAGAAGAAGGAGAAGGAGAAGGTGAAGTCTGGAGGGTGAATCAGAAGAAGTAGAAGAAGGAGAAGGAGAAGGTGAAGTCAGGAGGGTGAAGCAGAAGAAGCAGAAGAAGGAGAAGGAGAAGGTGAAGTCTGGAGGGTGAATCAGAAGAAGCAGAAGAAGGAGAAGGAGAAGATGAAGTCTGGAGGGTGAATCAGAAGAAGTAGAAGAAGGAGAAGGAGAAGGTGAGGTCTGGAGGGTCAATCAGAAGAAGCATAAGAAGGAGAAGGAGAAGGTGAAGTCTGGAGGGTGAATCAGAAGAAGCAGAAGAAGGACAAGGAGAAGGTGAAGTCTGGAGGGTGAATTAGAAGAAGCAGAAGAAGGAGAAGGAGAAGGTGAAGTCAGGAGGGTGAATCAGAAGAAGCAGAAGAAGGAGAAGGAGAAGGTGAAGTCTGGAGGGTGAATCAGAAGAAGCAGAAGAAGGAGAAGGAGAAGGTGATGTCTGGATGGTGAATCAGAAGAAGCAGAAGAAGGAGAAGGAGAAGGTGAAGTCAGGAGGGTGAATCAGAAGAAGCAGAAGAAGGAGAAGGAGAAGGTGTAGTTAGGAGGGTGAATCAGAAGAACCAGAAGAAGGAGAAGGAGCAGGTGAAGTCAGGGGGGTGAAGCAGAAGAAGTAGAAGAAGGAGAAGGAGAAGGTGAAGTCAGGACGGCGAAGCAGAAGAAGCAGAAGAAGGAGAAGGAGAAGGTGAAGTCTGGAGGGCGCAGCAGAAGAAGCAGAAGAAGGAGTAGGAGAAGCTGAAGTCTGGAGGGTGAAGCAGAAGAAGCAGAAGAAGGAGAAGGAGAAGGTGAAGTCTGGAGGGTGAATCAGAAGAAGTAGAAGAAGGAGAAGGAGAAGGTGAAGTCAGGAGAGTGAAGCAGAAGAAGCAGAAGATGGAGAAGGAGAAGGTGAAGTCTGGAGGGCGAAGCAGAAGAAGCAGAAGAAGGAGAAGGAGAAGGTGAAGTCTGGAGGGTGAAGCAGAAGAAGCAGAAGAAGGAGAAGGAGAAGGTGAAGTCTGGAGGGTGAATCAGAAGAAGTAGAAGAAGGAGAAGGAGAAGGTGAAGTCAGGAGGGTGAAGCAGAAGAAGCAGAAGAAGGAGAAGGAGAAGGTGAAGTCTGGAGGGTGAATCAGAAGAAGCAGAAGAAGGAGAAGGAGAAGATGAAGTCTGGAGGGTGAATCAGAAGAAGTAGAAGAAGGAGAAGGAGAAGGTGAGGTCTGGAGGGTCAATCAGAAGAAGCATAAGAAGGAGAAGGAGAAGGTGAAGTCTGGAGGGTGAATCAGAAGAAGCAGAAGAAGGACAAGGAGAAGGTGAAGTCTGGAGGGTGAATTAGAAGAAGCAGAAGAAGGAGAAGGAGAAGGTGAAGTCAGGAGGGTGAATCAGAAGAAGCAGAAGAAGGAGAAGGAGAAGGTAAAGTTAGGAGGGTGAATCAGAAGAAGCAGAAGAAGGAGAAGGAGCAGGTGAAGTCAGGGGGGTGAAGCAGAAGAAGTAGAAGAAGGAGAAGGAGAAGGTGAAGTCAGGAGGGTGAAGCAGAAGAAGCAGAAGAAGGAGAAGGAGAAGGTGAAGTCTGGAGGGCGCAGCAGAAGAAGCAGAAGAAGGAGAAGGAGAAGGTGAAGTCTGGAGGGTGAAGCAGAAGAAGCAGAAGAAGGAGAAGGAGAAGGTGAAGTCTGGAGGGTGAATCAGAAGAAGTAGAAGAAGGAGAAGGAGAAGGTGAAGTCAGGAGGGTGAAGCAGAAGAAGCAGAAGAAGGAGAAGGAGAAGGTGAAGTCTGGAGGGTGAATCAGAAGAAGCAGAAGAAGGAGAAGGAGAAGATGAAGTCTGGAGGGTGAATCAGAAGAAGTAGAAGAAGGAGAAGGAGAAGGTGAGGTCTGGAGGGTCAATCAGAAGAAGCATAAGAAGGAGAAGGAGAAGGTGAAGTCTGGAGGGTGAATCAGAAGAAGCAGAAGAAGGACAAGGAGAAGGTGAAGTCTGGAGGGTGAATTAGAAGAAGCAGAAGAAGGAGAAGGAGAAGGTGAAGTCAGGAGGGTGAATCAGAAGAAGCAGAAGAAGGAGAAGGAGAAGGTAAAGTTAGGAGGGTGAATCAGAAGAAGCAGAAGAAGGAGAAGGAGCAGGTGAAGTCAGGGGGGTGAAGCAGAAGAAGTAGAAGAAGGAGAAGGAGAAGGTGAAGTCAGGAGGGTGAAGCAGAAGAAGCAGAAGAAGGAGAAGGAGAAGGTGAAGTCTGGAGGGCGCAGCAGAAGAAGCAGAAGAAGGAGAAGGAGAAGGTGAAGTCTGGAGGGTGAAGCAGAAGAAGCAGAAGAAGGAGAAGGAGAAGGTGAAGTCTGGAGGGTGAATCAGAAGAAGTAGAAGAAGGTGAAGGAGAAGGTGAAGTCAGGAGAGTGAAGCAGAAGAAGCAGAAGAAGGAGAAGGAGAAGGTGAAATCTGGAGGGTGAAGCAGAAGAAGCAGAAGAAGGAGAAGGAGAAGGTGATGTCTGGAGGGCGAAGCAGAAGAAGCAGAAGAAGGAGAAGGAGAAGGTGAAGTCTGGAGGGTGAAGCAGAAGAAGCAGAAGAAGGAGAAGGAGAAGGTGAAGTCTGGAGGGTGAATCAGAAGAAGTAGAAGAAGGAGAAGGAGAAGGTGAAGTCAGGAGGGTGAAGCATAAGAAGCAGAAGAAGGAGAAGGAGAAGGTGAAGTCAGGAGGGTGAATCGGAAGAAGTAGAAGAAGGAGAAGGAGAAGGTGAAGTCTGGAGGGTGAATCAGAAGAAGTAGAAGAAGGAGAAGGAGAAGGTGAAGTCTGGAGGGTGAATCAGAAGAAGTAGAAGAAGGAGAATGAGAAGGTGAAGTCTGGAGGGTGAATCAGAAGAAGCAGAAGAAGGAGAAGGAGAAGGTGAAGTCTGGAGGGAGAAGCAGAAGAAGTAGAAGAAGGAGAAGGAGAAGGTGAAGTCTGGAGGGTGAATCAGAAGAAGTAGAAGAAGGAGAAGGAGAAGGTGAAGTCTGGAGGGTGAATCAGAAGAAGTAGAAGAAGGAGAAGGAGAAGGTGAAGTCTGGAGGGTGAATCAGAAGAAACAGAAGAAGGAGAAGGAGAAGGTGAAGTCTGGAGGGTGAATCAGAAGAAGTAGAAGAAGGAGAAGGAGAAGGTGTAGTCTGGAGGGTAAATCAGAAGAAGTAGACGAAGGAGAAGGAGAAGGTGAAGTCTGGAGGGTGAATCAGAAGAAGCAGAAGAAGGAGAAGGAGAAGGTGAAGTCTGGAGGGTGAATCAGAAGAAGTAGAAGAAGGAGAAGGGGAAGGTGAAGTCTGGAGGGTGAATCAGAAGAAGCAGAAGAAGGAGTAGGAGAAGGTGAAGTCTGGAGGGTGAATCAGAAGAAGCAGAAGAAGGAGAAGGAGAAGGTGAAGTCTGGAGGGTGAAACAGAAGAAGCAGAATAAGGAGAAGGAGAAGGTGAAGTCAGGAGGGTGAATCAGAAGAAGTAGAAGAAGGAGAAGGAGAAGGTGAAGTCAGGAGGGTGAAGCAGAAGAAGCAGAAGAAGGAGAAGGAGAAGGTGAAATCTGGAGGGTGAAGCAGAAGAAGCAGAAGAAGGAGAAGGAGAAGGTGATGTCTGGAGGGCGAAGCAGAAGAAGCAGAAGAAGGAGAAGGAGAAGGTGAAGTCTGGAGGGTGAAGCAGAAGAAGCAGAAGAAGGAGAAGGAGAAGGTGAAGTCTGGAGGGTGAATCAGAAGAAGTAGAAGAAGGAGAAGGAGAAGGTGAAGTCAGGAGGGTGAAGCATAAGAAGCAGAAGAAGGAGAAGGAGAAGGTGAAGTCAGGAGGGTGAATCGGAAGAAGTAGAAGAAGGAGAAGGAGAAGGTGAAGTCTGGAGGGTGAATCAGAAGAAGTAGAAGAAGGAGAAGGAGAAGGTGAAGTCTGGAGGGTGAATCAGAAGAAGTAGAAGAAGGAGAATGAGAAGGTGAAGTCTGGAGGGTGAATCAGAAGAAGCAGAAGAAGGAGAAGGAGAAGGTGAAGTCTGGAGGGAGAAGCAGAAGAAGTAGAAGAAGGAGAAGGAGAAGGTGAAGTCTGGAGGGTGAATCAGAAGAAGTAGAAGAAGGAGAAGGAGAAGGTGAAGTCTGGAGGGTGAATCAGAAGAAGTAGAAGAAGGAGAAGGAGAAGGTGAAGTCTGGAGGGTGAATCAGAAGAAACAGAAGAAGGAGAAGGAGAAGGTGAAGTCTGGAGGGTGAATCAGAAGAAGTAGAAGAAGGAGAAGGAGAAGGTGTAGTCTGGAGGGTAAATCAGAAGAAGTAGACGAAGGAGAAGGAGAAGGTGAAGTCTGGAGGGTGAATCAGAAGAAGCAGAAGAAGGAGAAGGAGAAGGTGAAGTCTGGAGGGTGAATCAGAAGAAGTAGAAGAAGGAGAAGGGGAAGGTGAAGTCTGGAGGGTGAATCAGAAGAAGCAGAAGAAGGAGTAGGAGAAGGTGAAGTCTGGAGGGTGAATCAGAAGAAGCAGAAGAAGGAGAAGGAGAAGGTGAAGTCTGGAGGGTGAAACAGAAGAAGCAGAATAAGGAGAAGGAGAAGGTGAAGTCAGGAGGGTGAATCAGAAGAAGTAGAAGAAGGAGAAGGAGAAGGTGAAGTCAGGAGGGTGAAGCAGAAGAAGCAGAAGAAGGAGAAGGAGAAGGTGAAGTCTGGAGGGTGAATCAGAAGAAGTAGAAGAAGGAGAAGGAGAAGGTGAAGTCAGGAGGGTGAAGCAGAAGAAGCAGAAGAAGGAGAAGGAGAAGGTGAAGTCTGGAGGGTGAATCAGAAGAAGTAGAAGAAGGAGAAGGAGAAGGTGAAGTCAGGAGGGTGAAGCAGAAGAAGCAGAAGAAGGAGAAGGAGAAGGTGAAGTCTGGAGGGTGAATCAGAAGAAGCAGAAGAAGGAGAAGGAGAAGATGAAGTCTGGAGGGTGAATCAGAAGAAGTAGAAGAAGGAGAAGGAGAAGGTGAGGTCTGGAGGGTCAATCAGAAGAAGCATAAGAAGGAGAAGGAGAAGGTGAAGTCTGGAGGGTGAATCAGAAGAAGCAGAAGAAGGACAAGGAGAAGGTGAAGTCTGGAGGGTGAATTAGAAGAAGCAGAAGAAGGAGAAGGAGAAGGTGAAGTCAGGAGGGTGAATCAGAAGAAGCAGAAGAAGGAGAAGGAGAAGGTAAAGTTAGGAGGGTGAATCAGAAGAAGCAGAAGAAGGAGAAGGAGCAGGTGAAGTCAGGGGGGTGAAGCAGAAGATGTAGAAGAAGGAGAAGGAGAAGGTGAAGTCAGGAGGGTGAAGCAGAAGAAGCAGAAGAAGGAGAAGGAGAAGGTGAAGTCTGGAGGGCGCAGCAGAAGAAGCAGAAGAAGGAGAAGGAGAAGGTGAAGTCTGGAGGGTGAAGCAGAAGAAGCAGAAGAAGGAGAAGGAGAAGGTGAAGTCTGGAGGGTGAATCAGAAGAAGTAGAAGAAGGAGAAGGAGAAGGTGAAGTCAGGAGGGTGAAGCAGAAGAAGCAGAAGAAGGAGAAGGAGAAGGTGAAGTCTGGAGGGTGAATCAGAAGAAGCAGAAGAAGGAGAAGGAGAAGATGAAGTCTGGAGGGTGAATCAGAAGAAGTAGAAGAAGGAGAAGGAGAAGGTGAGGTCTGGAGGGTCAATCAGAAGAAGCATAAGAAGGAGAAGGAGAAGGTGAAGTCTGGAGGGTGAATCAGAAGAAGCAGAAGAAGGACAAGGAGAAGGTGAAGTCTGGAGGGTGAATTAGAAGAAGCAGAAGAAGGAGAAGGAGAAGGTGAAGTCAGGAGGGTGAATCAGAAGAAGCAGAAGAAGGAGAAGGAGAAGGTGAAGTCTGGAGGGTGAATCAGAAGAAGCAGAAGAAGGAGAAGGAGAAGGTGATGTCTGGATGGTGAATCAGAAGAAGCAGAAGAAGGAGAAGGAGAAGGTGAAGTCAGGAGGGTGAATCAGAAGAAGCAGAAGAAGGAGAAGGAGAAGGTGTAGTTAGGAGGGTGAATCAGAAGAACCAGAAGAAGGAGAAGGAGCAGGTGAAGTCAGGGGGGTGAAGCAGAAGAAGTAGAAGAAGGAGAAGGAGAAGGTGAAGTCAGGACGGCGAAGCAGAAGAAGCAGAAGAAGGAGAAGGAGAAGGTGAAGTCTGGAGGGCGCAGCAGAAGAAGCAGAAGAAGGAGTAGGAGAAGCTGAAGTCTGGAGGGTGAAGCAGAAGAAGCAGAAGAAGGAGAAGGAGAAGGTGAAGTCTGGAGGGTGAATCAGAAGAAGTAGAAGAAGGAGAAGGAGAAGGTGAAGTCAGGAGAGTGAAGCAGAAGAAGCAGAAGATGGAGAAGGAGAAGGTGAAGTCTGGAGGGCGAAGCAGAAGAAGCAGAAGAAGGAGAAGGAGAAGGTGAAGTCTGGAGGGTGAAGCAGAAGAAGCAGAAGAAGGAGAAGGAGAAGGTGAAGTCTGGAGGGTGAATCAGAAGAAGTAGAAGAAGGAGAAGGAGAAGGTGAAGTCAGGAGGGTGAAGCAGAAGAAGCAGAAGAAGGAGAAGGAGAAGGTGAAGTCTGGAGGGTGAATCAGAAGAAGCAGAAGAAGGAGAAGGAGAAGATGAAGTCTGGAGGGTGAATCAGAAGAAGTAGAAGAAGGAGAAGGAGAAGGTGAGGTCTGGAGGGTCAATCAGAAGAAGCATAAGAAGGAGAAGGAGAAGGTGAAGTCTGGAGGGTGAATCAGAAGAAGCAGAAGAAGGACAAGGAGAAGGTGAAGTCTGGAGGGTGAATTAGAAGAAGCAGAAGAAGGAGAAGGAGAAGGTGAAGTCAGGAGGGTGAATCAGAAGAAGCAGAAGAAGGAGAAGGAGAAGGTAAAGTTAGGAGGGTGAATCAGAAGAAGCAGAAGAAGGAGAAGGAGCAGGTGAAGTCAGGGGGGTGAAGCAGAAGAAGTAGAAGAAGGAGAAGGAGAAGGTGAAGTCAGGAGGGTGAAGCAGAAGAAGCAGAAGAAGGAGAAGGAGAAGGTGAAGTCTGGAGGGCGCAGCAGAAGAAGCAGAAGAAGGAGAAGGAGAAGGTGAAGTCTGGAGGGTGAAGCAGAAGAAGCAGAAGAAGGAGAAGGAGAAGGTGAAGTCTGGAGGGTGAATCAGAAGAAGTAGAAGAAGGAGAAGGAGAAGGTGAAGTCAGGAGGGTGAAGCAGAAGAAGCAGAAGAAGGAGAAGGAGAAGGTGAAGTCTGGAGGGTGAATCAGAAGAAGCAGAAGAAGGAGAAGGAGAAGATGAAGTCTGGAGGGTGAATCAGAAGAAGTAGAAGAAGGAGAAGGAGAAGGTGAGGTCTGGAGGGTCAATCAGAAGAAGCATAAGAAGGAGAAGGAGAAGGTGAAGTCTGGAGGGTGAATCAGAAGAAGCAGAAGAAGGACAAGGAGAAGGTGAAGTCTGGAGGGTGAATTAGAAGAAGCAGAAGAAGGAGAAGGAGAAGGTGAAGTCAGGAGGGTGAATCAGAAGAAGCAGAAGAAGGAGAAGGAGAAGGTAAAGTTAGGAGGGTGAATCAGAAGAAGCAGAAGAAGGAGAAGGAGCAGGTGAAGTCAGGGGGGTGAAGCAGAAGAAGTAGAAGAAGGAGAAGGAGAAGGTGAAGTCAGGAGGGTGAAGCAGAAGAAGCAGAAGAAGGAGAAGGAGAAGGTGAAGTCTGGAGGGCGCAGCAGAAGAAGCAGAAGAAGGAGAAGGAGAAGGTGAAGTCTGGAGGGTGAAGCAGAAGAAGCAGAAGAAGGAGAAGGAGAAGGTGAAGTCTGGAGGGTGAATCAGAAGAAGTAGAAGAAGGTGAAGGAGAAGGTGAAGTCAGGAGAGTGAAGCAGAAGAAGCAGAAGAAGGAGAAGGAGAAGGTGAAATCTGGAGGGTGAAGCAGAAGAAGCAGAAGAAGGAGAAGGAGAAGGTGATGTCTGGAGGGCGAAGCAGAAGAAGCAGAAGAAGGAGAAGGAGAAGGTGAAGTCTGGAGGGTGAAGCAGAAGAAGCAGAAGAAGGAGAAGGAGAAGGTGAAGTCTGGAGGGTGAATCAGAAGAAGTAGAAGAAGGAGAAGGAGAAGGTGAAGTCAGGAGGGTGAAGCATAAGAAGCAGAAGAAGGAGAAGGAGAAGGTGAAGTCAGGAGGGTGAATCGGAAGAAGTAGAAGAAGGAGAAGGAGAAGGTGAAGTCTGGAGGGTGAATCAGAAGAAGTAGAAGAAGGAGAAGGAGAAGGTGAAGTCTGGAGGGTGAATCAGAAGAAGTAGAAGAAGGAGAATGAGAAGGTGAAGTCTGGAGGGTGAATCAGAAGAAGCAGAAGAAGGAGAAGGAGAAGGTGAAGTCTGGAGGGAGAAGCAGAAGAAGTAGAAGAAGGAGAAGGAGAAGGTGAAGTCTGGAGGGTGAATCAGAAGAAGTAGAAGAAGGAGAAGGAGAAGGTGAAGTCTGGAGGGTGAATCAGAAGAAGTAGAAGAAGGAGAAGGAGAAGGTGAAGTCTGGAGGGTGAATCAGAAGAAACAGAAGAAGGAGAAGGAGAAGGTGAAGTCTGGAGGGTGAATCAGAAGAAGTAGAAGAAGGAGAAGGAGAAGGTGTAGTCTGGAGGGTAAATCAGAAGAAGTAGACGAAGGAGAAGGAGAAGGTGAAGTCTGGAGGGTGAATCAGAAGAAGCAGAAGAAGGAGAAGGAGAAGGTGAAGTCTGGAGGGTGAATCAGAAGAAGTAGAAGAAGGAGAAGGGGAAGGTGAAGTCTGGAGGGTGAATCAGAAGAAGCAGAAGAAGGAGTAGGAGAAGGTGAAGTCTGGAGGGTGAATCAGAAGAAGCAGAAGAAGGAGAAGGAGAAGGTGAAGTCTGGAGGGTGAAACAGAAGAAGCAGAATAAGGAGAAGGAGAAGGTGAAGTCAGGAGGGTGAATCAGAAGAAGTAGAAGAAGGAGAAGGAGAAGGTGAAGTCAGGAGGGTGAAGCAGAAGAAGCAGAAGAAGGAGAAGGAGAAGGTGAAGTCTGGAGGGTGAATCAGAAGAAGTAGAAGAAGGAGAAGGAGAAGGTGAAGTCAGGAGGGTGAAGCAGAAGAAGCAGAAGAAGGAGAAGGAGAAGGTGAAGTCTGGAGGGTGAATCAGAAGAAGTAGAAGAAGGAGAAGGAGAAGGTGAAGTCAGGAGGGTGAAGCAGAAGAAGCAGAAGAAGGAGAAGGAGAAGGTGAAGTCTGGAGGGTGAATCAGAAGAAGCAGAAGAAGGAGAAGGAGAAGATGAAGTCTGGAGGGTGAATCAGAAGAAGTAGAAGAAGGAGAAGGAGAAGGTGAGGTCTGGAGGGTCAATCAGAAGAAGCATAAGAAGGAGAAGGAGAAGGTGAAGTCTGGAGGGTGAATCAGAAGAAGCAGAAGAAGGACAAGGAGAAGGTGAAGTCTGGAGGGTGAATTAGAAGAAGCAGAAGAAGGAGAAGGAGAAGGTGAAGTCAGGAGGGTGAATCAGAAGAAGCAGAAGAAGGAGAAGGAGAAGGTAAAGTTAGGAGGGTGAATCAGAAGAAGCAGAAGAAGGAGAAGGAGCAGGTGAAGTCAGGGGGGTGAAGCAGAAGATGTAGAAGAAGGAGAAGGAGAAGGTGAAGTCAGGAGGGTGAAGCAGAAGAAGCAGAAGAAGGAGAAGGAGAAGGTGAAGTCTGGAGGGCGCAGCAGAAGAAGCAGAAGAAGGAGAAGGAGAAGGTGAAGTCTGGAGGGTGAAGCAGAAGAAGCAGAAGAAGGAGAAGGAGAAGGTGAAGTCTGGAGGGTGAATCAGAAGAAGTAGAAGAAGGAGAAGGAGAAGGTGAAGTCAGGAGGGTGAAGCAGAAGAAGCAGAAGAAGGAGAAGGAGAAGGTGAAGTCTGGAGGGTGAATCAGAAGAAGCAGAAGAAGGAGAAGGAGAAGATGAAGTCTGGAGGGTGAATCAGAAGAAGTAGAAGAAGGAGAAGGAGAAGGTGAGGTCTGGAGGGTCAATCAGAAGAAGCATAAGAAGGAGAAGGAGAAGGTGAAGTCTGGAGGGTGAATCAGAAGAAGCAGAAGAAGGACAAGGAGAAGGTGAAGTCTGGAGGGTGAATTAGAAGAAGCAGAAGAAGGAGAAGGAGAAGGTGAAGTCAGGAGGGTGAATCAGAAGAAGCAGAAGAAGGAGAAGGAGAAGGTAAAGTTAGGAGGGTGAATCAGAAGAAGCAGAAGAAGGAGAAGGAGAAGGTGAAGTCAGGAGGGTGAAGCAGAAGAAGCAGAAGAAGGAGAAGGAGAAGGTGAAGTCTGGAGGGCGCAGCAGAAGAAGCAGAAGAAGGAGAAGGAGAAGGTGAAGTCTGGAGGGTGAAGCAGAAGAAGCAGAAGAAGGAGAAGGAGAAGGTGAAGTCTGGAGGGTGAATCAGAAGAAGTAGAAGAAGGTGAAGGAGAAGGTGAAGTCAGGAGAGTGAAGCAGAAGAAGCAGAAGAAGGAGAAGGAGAAGGTGAAGTCTGGAGGGTGAAGCAGAAGAAGCAGAAGAAGGAGAAGGAGAAGGTGATGTCTGGAGGGCGAAGCAGAAGAAGCAGAAGAAGGAGAAGGAGAAGGTGAAGTCTGGAGGGTGAAGCAGAAGAAGCAGAAGAAGGAGAAGGAGAAGGTGAAGTCTGGAGGGTGAATCAGAAGAAGTAGAAGAAGGAGAAGGAGAAGGTGAAGTCAGGAGGGTGAAGCATAAGAAGCAGAAGAAGGAGAAGGAGAAGGTGAAGTCAGGAGGGTGAATCGGAAGAAGTAGAAGAAGGAGAAGGAGAAGGTGAAGTCTGGAGGGTGAATCAGAAGAAGTAGAAGAAGGAGAAGGAGAAGGTGAAGTCTGGAGGGTGAATCAGAAGAAGTAGAAGAAGGAGAATGAGAAGGTGAAGTCTGGAGGGTGAATCAGAAGAAGCAGAAGAAGGAGAAGGAGAAGGTGAAGTCTGGAGGGAGAAGCAGAAGAAGTAGAAGAAGGAGAAGGAGAAGGTGAAGTCTGGAGGGTGAATCAGAAGAAGTAGAAGAAGGAGAAGGAGAAGGTGAAGTCTGGAGGGTGAATCAGAAGAAGTAGAAGAAGGAGAAGGAGAAGGTGAAGTCTGGAGGGTGAATCAGAAGAAACGGAAGAAGGAGAAGGAGAAGGTGAAGTCTGGAGGGTGAATCAGAAGAAGTAGAAGAAGGAGAAGGAGAAGGTGTAGTCTGGAGGGTAAATCAGAAGAAGTAGACGAAGGAGAAGGAGAAGGTGAAGTCTGGAGGGTGAATCAGAAGAAGCAGAAGAAGGAGAAGGAGAAGGTGAAGTCTGGAGGGTGAATCAGAAGAAGTAGAAGAAGGAGAAGGGGAAGGTGAAGTCTGGAGGGTGAATCAGAAGAAGCAGAAGAAGGAGTAGGAGAAGGTGAAGTCTGGAGGGTGAATCAGAAGAAGCAGAAGAAGGAGAAGGAGAAGGTGAAGTCTGGAGGGTGAAACAGAAGAAGCAGAATAAGGAGAAGGAGAAGGTGAAGTCAGGAGGGTGAATCAGAAGAAGCAGAAGAAGGAGAAGGAGAAGGTGAAGTAAGGAGGGTGAATCAGAAGAAGCAGAAGAAGGAGAAGGAGAAGGTGAAGTCTGGAGTGTGAAGCAGAAGAAGCAAAAGAAGGAGAAGGAGAAGGTGAAGTCTGGAGGGTGAATCAGAAGAAGTAGAAGAAGGAGAAGGAGAAGGTGAAATCTGGAGGGTGAAGCAGAAGAAGTAGAAGAAGGAGAAGGAGAAGGTGAAGTCAGGAGGGTGAATCAGAAGAAGTAGAAGAAGGAGAAGGAGAAGGTGAAGTCAGGAGGGTGAATCAGAAGAAGCAGAAGAAGGAGAAGGAGAAGGTGAAGTCTGGAGGGTGAATCAGAAGAATCAGAAGAAGGAGAAGGAGAAGGTGAAGTCTGGAGGGTGAATCAGAAGAAGCAGAAGAAAGAGAAGGAGAAGGTGAAGTCTGGAGGGTGAAGCAGAAGAAACAGAAGAAGGAGAAGGAGAAGGTGAAGACTGGAGGGTGAATCTGAAGAAGAAGAAGAAGGAGAAGGAGAAGGTGAAGTCTGGAGGGTGAATCAGAAGAAGTAGAAGAAGGAGAAGGAGAAGGTGTAGTCTGGAGGGTGAATCAGAAGAAGCAGAAGAAGGAGAAGGAGAAGGTGAAGTCTGGAGGGTGAATCAGAAGAAGCAGAAGAAGGAGAAGGAGAAGATGAAGTCTGGAGGGTGAATCAGAAGAAGCAGAAGAAGGAGAAGGAGAAGGTGAAGTCTGGAGGGTGAATCAGAAGAAGCAGAAGAAGGAGAAGGAGAAGGTGAAGTTTGGAGGGTGAATCAGAAGAATCAGAAGAAGGAGAAGGAGAAGTTGAAGTCTGGAGGGTGAATCAGAAGAAGCAGAAGAAAGAGAAGGAGAAGGTGAAGTCTGGAGGGTGAAGCAGAAGAAACAGAAGAAGGAGAAGGAGAAGGTGAAGACTGGAGGGTGAATCTGAAGAAGTAGAAGAAGGAGAAGGAGAAGGTGAAGTCTGGAGGGTGAATCAGAAGAAGTAGAAGAAGGAGAAGGAGAAGGTGAAGTCTGGAGTGTGAATCAGAAGAAGGAGAAGAAGGAGAAGGAGAAGGTGAAGTCTGGAGGGTGAATCAGAAGAAGCAGAAGAAGGAGAAGGAGAAGATGAAGTTTGGAGGGTGAATCAGAAGAAGCAGAAGAAGGAGAAGGAGAAGGTGAAGTCTGGAGGGTGAAACAGAAGAAGCAGAAGAAGGAGAAGGAGAAGTTGAAGTCTGGTGGGTGAATCAGAAGAAGCAGAAGAAGGAGAAGGAGAAGATGAAGTCAGGAGGGTGAATCAGAAGAAGCAGAAGGACAAGGAGAAGGTGAAGTTCGGAGGGTGAATCAGAAGAAGCAGAAGAAGGAGAAGGAGCAGGTGAAGTCAGGGGGGTGAAGCAGAAGAAGTAGAAGAAGGAGAAGGAGAAGGTGAAGTCAGGACGGTGAAGCAGAAGAAGCAGAAGAAGGAGAAGCAGAAGGTGAAGTCTGGAGGGTGCAGCAGAAGAAGCAGAAGAAGGAGAAGGAGAAGCTGAAGTCTGGAGGGTGAAGCAGAAGAAGCAGAAGAAGGAGAAGGAGAAGGTGAAGTCTGGAGGGTGAATCAGAAGAAGTAGAAGAAGGAGAAGGAGAAGGTGAAGTCAGGAGAGTGAAGCAGAAGAAGCAGAAGATGGAGAAGGAGAAGGTGAAGTCTGGAGGGCGAAGCAGAAGAAGCAGAAGAAGGAGAAGGAGAAGGTGAAGTCTGGAGGGTGAAGCAGAAGAAGCAGAAGAAGGAGAAGGAGAAGGTGAAGTCTGGAGGGTGAATCAGAAGAAGTAGAAGAAGGAGAAGGAGAAGGTGAAGTCAGGAGGGTGAAGCAGAAGAAGCAGAAGAATGAGAAGGAGAAGGTGAAGTCTGGAGGGTGAAGCAGAAGAAGCAGAAGAAGGAGCAGGAGAAGGTGAAGTCTGGAGGGTGAAGCAGAAGAAGCAGAAGAAGGAGAAGGAGAAGGTGAAGTCAGGAGGGTGAATCAGAAGAAGTAGAAGAAGGAGAAGGAGAAGGTGAAGTCTGGAGGGTGAATCAGAAGAAGCAGAAGAAGGAGAAGGAGAAGGTGAAGTCTGGAGGGTGAATCAGAAGAAGCAGAAGAAGGAGAAGGAGAAGATGAAGTCTGGAGGGTGAATCAGAAGAAGTAGAAGAAGGAGAAGGAGAAGGTGAGGTCTGGAGGGTCAATCAGAAGAAGCAGAAGAAGGAGAAGGAGAAGGTGAAGTCTGGAGGGTGAATCAGAAGAAGCAGAAGAAGGAGAAGGAGAAGGTGAAGTCTGGAGGGTGAATTAGAAGAAGCAGAAGAAGGAGAAGGAGAAGGTGAAGTCAGGAGGGTGAATCAGAAGAAGCAGAAGAAGGAGAAGGAGAAGGTAAAGTTAGGAGGGTGAATCAGAAGAAGCAGAAGAAGGAGAAGGAGCAGGTGAAGTCAGGGGGGTGAAACAGAAGAAGTAGAAGAAGGAGAAGGAGAAGGTGAAGTCAGGAGGGTGAAGCAGAATAAGCAGAAGAAGGAGAAGGAGAAGTTGAAGTCTGGAGGGCGCAGCAGAAGAAGCAGAAGAAGGAGAAGGAGAAGGTGAAGTCTGGAGGGTGAAGCAGAAGAAGCAGAAGAAGGAGAAGGAGAAGGTGAAGTCTGGAGGGTGAATCAGAAGAAGTAGAAGAAGGAGAAGGAGAAGGTGAAGTCAGGAGGGTGAAGCAGAAGAAGCAGAAGAAGGAGAAGGAGAAGGTGAAGTCAGGAGGGTGAATCGGAAGAAGTAGAAGAAGGAGAAGGAGAAGGTGAAGTCTGGAGGGTGAATCAGAAGAAGTAGAAGAAGGAGAAGGAGAAGGTGAAGTCTGGAGGGTGAATCAGAAGAAGTAGAAGAAGGAGAAGGGGAAGGTGAAGTCTGGAGGGTGAATCAGAAGAAGCAGAAGAAGGAGAAGGAGAAGGTGAAGTCTGGAGGGAGAAGCAGAAGAAGTAGAAGAAGGAGAAGGAGAAGGTGAAGTCTGGAGGGTGAATCAGAAGAAGTAGAAGAAGGAGAAGGAGAAGGTGAAGTCTGGAGGGTGAATCAGAAGAAGTAGAAGAAGGAGAAGGAGAAGGTGAAGTCTGGAGGGTGAATCAGAAGAAACAGAAGAAGGAGTAGGAGAAGGTGAAGTCTGGAGGGTGAATCAGAAGAAGCAGAAGAAGGAGAAGGAGAAGGAGAAGTCTGGAGGGTGAATCAGAAGAAGTAGACGAAGGAGAAGGAGAAGGTGAAGTCTGGAGGGTGAATCAGAAGAAGCAGAAGAAGGAGATGGAGAAGGTGAAGTCTGGAGGGTGAATCAGAAGAAGTAGAAGAAGGAGAAGGAGAAGGTGAAGTCTGGAGGGTGAATCAGAAGAAGCAGAAGAAGGAGAAGGAGAAGGTGAAGTCTGGAGGGTGAATCAGAAGAAGCAGAAGAAGGAGAAGGAGAAGGTGAAGTCTGGAGGGTGATTCAGAAGAAGCAGAATAAGGAGAAGGAGAAGGTGAAGTCTGGAGGGTGAAACAGAAGAAGCAGAAGAAGGAGAAGGAGAAGGTGAAGTCTGGAGGGTGAATCAGAAGAAGTAGAAGAAGGAGAAGGAGAAGGTGAAGTCTGGAGGGTGAATCAGAAGAAGCAGAAGAAGGAGAAGGAGAAGGTGAAGTCTGGAGGGTGATTCAGAAGAAGCAGAATAAGGAGAAGGAGAAGGTGAAGTCTGGAGGGTGAAGCAGAAGAAGTAGAAGAAGGAGAAGGAGAAGGTGAAGTCAGGAGGGTGAATCAGAAGATGTAGAAGAAGGAGAAGGAGAAGGTGAAGTCAGGAGGGTGAATCAGAAGAAGCAGAAGAAGGAGAAGGAGAAGGTGAAGTCTGGAGGGTGAATCAGAAGAAGTAGAAGAAGGAGAAGGAGAAGGTGAAGTCTGGAGGGTGAATCAGAAGAAGCAGAAGAAGGAGAAGGAGAAGGTGAAGTCTGCAGGGTGAATCAGAAGAAGCAGAAGAAGGAGAAGGAGAAGGTGAAGTCTGGAGGGTGAATCAGAAGAAGCAGAATAAGGAGAAGGAGAAGGTGAAGTCTGGAGGGTGAATCAGAAGAAGCAGAAGAAGGAGAAGGAGAAGGTGAAGTCTGGAGGGTGAATCAGAAGAAGTAGAAGAAGGAGAAGGATAAGGTGTAGTCTGGAGGGTGAAGCAGAAGAAGTAGAAGAAGGAGAAGGAGAAGGTGAAGTCTGGAGGGTGAATCAGAAGAAGCAGAAGAAGGAGAAGGAGAAGGTGAAGTCTGGAGGGTGAATCAGAAGAAGTAGAAGAAGGAGAAGGAGAAGGTGAAGTCTGGAGGGTGAATCAGAAGAAGCAGAAGAAGGAGAAGGAGAAGGTGAAGTCTGGAGGGTGAATCAGAAGAAGCAGAAGAAGGAGAAGGAGAAGGTGAAGTCTGCAGGGTGAATCAGAAGAAGCAGAAGAAGGAGAAGGAGAAGGTGAAGTCTGGAGGGTGATTCAGAAAAAGCAGAATAAGGAGAAGGAGAAGGTGAAGTCTGGAGGGTGAATCAGAAGAAGCAGAAGAAGGAGAAGGAGAAGGTGAAGTCTGGAGGGTGAATCAGAAGGAGTAGAAGAAGGAGAAGGAGAAGGTGAAGTCTGGAGGGTGAATCAGAAGAAGCAGAAGAAGGAGAAGGAGAAGGTGAAGTCTGGAGGGTGAATCAGAAGAAGCAGAAGAAGGAGAAGGAGAAGGTGAAGTCTGGAGGGTGAATCATAAGAAGCAGAAGAAGGAGAAGGAGAAGGTGAAGTCTGGAGGGTGAATCAGAAGAAGCAGAATAAGGAGAAGGAGAAGGTGAAGTCTGGAGGGTGAATCAGAAGAAGCAGAAGAAGGAGAAGGAGAAGGTGAAGTCTGGAGGGTGAATCAGAAGAAGTAGAAGAAGGAGAAGGAGAAGGTGAAGTCAGGAGGGTGAATCAGAAGAAGTAGAAGAAGGAGAAGGAGAAGGTGAAGTCAGGAGGGTGAATCAGAAGAATCAGAAGAAGGAGAAGGAGAAGGTGAAGTCTGGAGGGTGAATCAGAAGAAGCAGAAGAAAGAGAAGAAGAAGGTGAAGTCTGGAGGGTGAAGCAGAAGAAACAGAAGAAGGAGAAGGAGAAGGTGAAGACTGGAGGGTGAATCTGAAGAAGTATAAGAAGGAGAAGGAGAAGGTGAAGTCTGGAGGGTGAATCAGAAGAAGTAGAAGAAGGAGAAGGAGCAGGTGAAGTCAGGGGGGTGAAGCAGAAGAAGTAGAAGAAGGAGAAGGAGAAGGTGAAGTCAGGACGGTGAAGCAGAAGAAGCAGAAGAAGGAGAAGGAGAAGGTGAAGTCTGGAGGGCGCAGCAGAAGAAGCAGAAGAAGGAGAAGGAGAAGCTGAAGTCTGGAGGGTGAAGCAGAAGAAGCAGAAGAAGGAGAAGGAGAAGGTGAAGTCTGGAGGGTGAATCAGAAGAAGTAGAAGAAGGAGAAGGAGAAGGTGAAGTCAGGAGAGTGAAGCAGAAGAAGCAGAAGATGGAGAAGGAGAAGGTGAAGTCTGGATGGCGAAGCAGAAGAAGCAGAAGAAGGAGAAGGAGAAGGTGAAGTCAGGAGGGTGAATCAGAAGAAGTAGAAGAAGGAGAAGGAGAAGGTGAAGTCTGGAGGGTGAATCAGAAGAAGCAGAAGAAGGAGAAGGAGAAGGTGAAGTCTGGAGGGTGAATCAGAAGAAGCAGAAGAAGGAGAAGGAGAAGATGAAGTCTGGAGGGTGAATCAGAAGAAGTAGAAGAAGGAGAAGGAGAAGGTGAGGTCTGGAGGGTCAATCAGAAGAAGCAGAAGAAGGAGAAGGAGAAGGTGAAGTCTGGAGGGTGAATCAGAAGAAGCAGAAGAAGGAGAAGGAGAAGGTGAAGTCTGGAGGGTGAATTAGAAGAAGCAGAAGAAGGAGAAGGAGAAGGTGAAGTCAGGAGGGTGAATCAGAAGAAGCAGGAGAAGGAGAAGGAGAAGGTAAAGTTAGGAGGGTGAATCAGAAGAAGCAGAAGAAGGAGAAGGAGCAGGTGAAGTCAGGGGGGTGAAACAGAAGAAGTAGAAAAAGGAGAAGGAGAAGGTGAAGTCAGGAGGGTGAAGCAGAATAAGCAGAAGAAGGAGAAGGAGAAGTTGAAGTCTGGAGGGCGCAGCAGAAGAAGCAGAAGAAGGAGAAGGAGAAGGTGAAGTCTGGAGGGTGAAGCAGAAGAAGCAGAAGAAGGAGAAGGAGAAGATGAAGTCTGGAGGGTGAATCAGAAGAAGTAGAAGAAGGAGAAGGAGAAGGTGAAGTCAGGAGAGTGAAGCAGAAGAAGCAGAAGAAGGAGAAGGAGAAGGTGAAGTCTGGAGGGTGAAGCAGAAGAAGCAGAAGAAGGAGAAGGAGAAGGTGATGTCTGGAGGGCGAATCAGAAGAAGCAGAAGAAGGAGAAGGAGAAGGTGAAGTCTGGAGGGTGAAGCAGAAGAAGCAGAAGAAGGAGAAGGAGAAGGTGAAGTCTGGAGGGTGAATCAGAAGAAGTAGAAGAAGGAGAAGGAGAAGGTGAAGTCAGGAGGGTGAAGCAGAAGAAGCAGAAGAAGGAGAAGGAGAAGGTGAAGTCAGGAGGGTGAATCGGAAGAAGTAGAAGAAGGAGAAGGAGAAGGTGAAGTCTGGAGGGTGAATCAGAAGAAGTAGAAGAAGGAGAAGCAGAAGGTGAAGTCTGGAGGGTGAATCAGAAGAAGTAGAAGAAGGAGAAGGGGAAGGTGAAGTCTGGAGGGTGAATCAGAAGAAGCAGAAGAAGGAGAAGGAGAAGGTGAAGTCTGGAGGGAGAAGCAGAAGAAGTAGAAGAAGGAGAAGGAGAAGGTGAAGTCTGGAGGGTGAATCAGAAGAAGTAGAAGAAGGAGAAGGAGAAGGTGAAGTCTGGAGGGTGAATCAGAAGAAGTAGAAGAAGGAGAAGGAGAAGGTGAAGTCTGGAGGGTGAATCAGAAGAAACAGAAGAAGGAGAAGGAG
Organism: Somniosus microcephalus; assembly: GCF_052327205.1. NCBI lineage: Eukaryota > Metazoa > Chordata > Chondrichthyes > Squaliformes > Somniosidae > Somniosus > Somniosus microcephalus. The sequence continues at coordinate 215,851 of NW_028225242.1, read as the reverse complement.
AAGGTGAAGTCTGGAGGGTGAATCAGAAGAAGCAGAAGAAGGAGAAGGAGAAGGAGAAGTCTGGAGGGTGAATCAGAAGAAGTAGACGAAGGAGAAGGAGAAGGTGAAGTCTGGAGGGTGAATCAGAAGAAGCAGAAGAAGGAGAAGGAGAAGGTGAAGTCTGGAGGGTGATTCAGAAGAAGCAGAATAAGGAGAAGGAGAAGGTGAAGTCTGGAGGGTGAAGCAGAAGAAGTAGAAGAAGGAGAAGGAGAAGGTGAAGTCAGGAGGGTGAATCAGAAGATGTAGAAGAAGGAGAAGGAGAAGGTGAAGTCAGGAGGGTGAATCAGAAGAAGCAGAAGAAGGAGAAGGAGAAGGTGAAGTCTGGAGGGTGAATCAGAAGAAGTAGAAGAAGGAGAAGGAGAAGGTGAAGTCTGGAGGGTGAATCAGAAGAAGCAGAAGAAGGAGAAGGAGAAGGTGAAGTCTGGAGGGTGAATCAGAAGAAGCAGAAGAAGGAGAAGGAGAAGGTGAAGTCTGGAGGGTGAATCAGAAGAAGCAGAATAAGGAGAAGGAGAAGGTTAAGTCTGGAGGGTGAATCAGAAGAAGCAGAAGAAGGAGAAGGAGAAGGTGAAGTCTGGAGGGTGAATCAGAAGAAGTAGAAGAAGGAGAAGGAGAAGGTGTAGTCTGGAGGGTGAAGCAGAAGAAGTAGAAGAAGGAGAAGGAGAAGGTGAAGTCTGGAGGGTGAATCAGAAGAAGCAGAAGAAGGAGAAGGAGAAGGTGAAGTCTGGAGGGTGAATCAGAAGAAGTAGAAGAAGGAGAAGGAGAAGGTGAAGTCTGGAGGGTGAATCAGAAGAAGCAGAAGAAGGAGAAGGAGAAGGTGAAGTCTGGAGGGTGAATCAGAAGAAGCAGAAGAAGGAGAAGGAGAAGGTGAAGTCTGCAGGGTGAATCAGAAGAAGCAGAAGAAGGAGAAGGAGAAGGTGAAGTCTGGAGGGTGAATCAGAAGAAGCAGAATAAGGAGAAGGAGAAGGTGAAGTCTGGAGGGTGAATCAGAAGAAGCAGAAGAAGGAGAAGGAGAAGGTGAAGTCTGGAGGGTGAATCAGAAGGAGTAGAAGAAGGAGAAGGAGAAGGTGAAGTCTGGAGGGTGAATCAGAAGAAGCAGAAGAAGGAGAAGGAGAAGGTGAAGTCTGGAGGGTGAATCAGAAGAAACAGAAGAAGGAGAAGGAGAAGGTGAAGTCTGGAGGGTGAATCATAAGAAGCAGAAGAAGGAGAAGGAGAAGGTGAAGTCTGGAGGGTGAATCAGAAGAAGCAGAATAAGGAGAAGGAGAAGGTGAAGTCTGGAGGGTGAATCAGAAGAAGCAGAAGAAGGAGAAGGAGAAGGTGAAGTCTGGAGGGTGAATCAGAAGAAGTAGAAGAAGGAGAAGGAGAAGGTGAAGTCAGGAGGGTGAATCAGAAGAAGTAGAAGAAGGAGAAGGAGAAGGTGAAGTCAGGAGGGTGAATCAGAAGAATCAGAAGAAGGAGAAGGAGAAGGTGAAGTCTGGAGGGTGAATCAGAAGAAGCAGAAGAAAGAGAAGAAGAAGGTGAAGTCTGGAGGGTGAAGCAGAAGAAACAGAAGAAGGAGAAGGAGAAGGTGAAGACTGGAGGGTGAATCTGAAGAAGTATAAGAAGGAGAAGGAGAAGGTGAAGTCTGGAGGGTGAATCAGAAGAAGTAGAAGAAGGAGAAGGAGAAGGTGAAGTCTGGAGTGTGAATCAGAAGAAGCAGAAGAAGGAGAAGGAGAAGGTGAAGTCTGGAGGGTGAATCAGAAGAAGCAGAAGAAGGAGAAGGAGAAGATGAAGTCTGGAGGGTGAATCAGAAGAAGCAGAAGAAGGAGAAGGAGAAGGTGAAGACTGGAGGGTGAATCAGAAGAAGAGAAGAAGGAGAAGGAGAAGGTGAAGTCTGGAGGGCGCAGCAGAAGAAGCAGAAGAAGGAGAAGGAGAAGCTGAAGTCTGGAGGGTGAAGCAGAAGAAGCAGAAGAAGGAGAAGGAGAAGGTGAAGTCTGGAGGGTGAATCAGAAGAAGTAGAAGAAGGAGAAGGAGAAGGTGAAGTCAGGAGAGTGAAGCAGAAGAAGCAGAAGATGGAGAAGGAGAAGGTGAAGCCTGGAGGGCGAAGCAGAAGAAGCAGAAGAAGGAGAAGGAGAAGGTGAAGTCTGGAGGGTGAAGCAGAAGAAGCAGAAGAAGGAGAAGGAGAAGGTGAAGTCTGGAGGGTGAATCAGAAGAAGTAGAAGAAGGAGAAGGAGAAGGTGAAGTCAGGAGGGTGAAGCAGAAGAAGCAGAAGAAGGAGAAGGAGAAGGTGAAGTCTGGAGGGTGAATCAGAAGAAGCAGAAGAAGGAGAAGGAGAAGATGAAGTCTGGAGGGTGAATCAGAAGAAGTAGAAGAAGGAGAAGGAGAAGGTGAGGTCTGGAGGGTCAATCAGAAGAAGCAGAAGAAGGAGAAGGAGAAGGTGAAGTCTGGAGGGTGAATCAGAAGAAGCAGAAGAAGGACAAGGAGAAGGTGAAGTCTGGAGGGTGAATTAGAAGAAGCAGAAGAAGGAGAAGGAGAAGGTGAAGTCAGGAGGGTGAATCAGAAGAAGCAGAAGAAGGAGAAGGAGAAGGTAAAGTTAGGAGGGTGAATCAGAAGAAGCAGAAGAAGGAGAAGGAGCAGGTGAAGTCAGGGGGGTGAAGCAGAAGAAGTAGAAGAAGGAGAAGGAGAAGGTGAAGTCAGGAGGGTGAAGCAGAAGAAGCAGAAGAAGGAGAAGGAGAAGGTGAAGTCTGGAGGGCGCAGCAGAAGAAGCAGAAGAAGGAGAAGGAGAAGGTGAAGTCTGGAGGGTGAAGCAGAAGAAGCAGAAGAAGGAGAAGGAGAAGGTGAAGTCTGGAGGGTGAATCAGAAGAAGTAGAAGAAGGTGAAGGAGAAGGTGAAGTCAGGAGAGTGAAGCAGAAGAAGCAGAAGAAGGAGAAGGAGAAGGTGAAGTCTGGAGGGTGAAGCAGAAGAAGCAGAAGAAGGAGAAGGAGAAGGTGATGTCTGGAGGGCGAAGCAGAAGAAGCAGAAGAAGGAGAAGGAGAAGGTGAAGTCTGGAGGGTGAATCAGAAGAAGCAGAAGAAGGAGAAGGAGAAGGTGAAGTCAGGAGGGTGAATCAGAAGAAGCAGAAAAGGAGAAGGAGAAGGTGAAGACTGGAGGGTGAATCTGAAGAAGTAGAAGAAGGAGAAGGAGAAGGTGAAGTCTGGAGGGTGAATCAGAAGAAGCAGAAGAAGGAGAAGGAGAAGGTGAAGTCTGGAGGGTGAATCAGAAGAAGTAGAAGAAGGAGAAGGAGAAGGTGTAGTCTGGAGGGTGAATCAGAAGAAATAGACGAAGGAGAAGGAGAAGGTGAAGTCTGGAGGGTGAATCAGAAGAAGCAGAAGAAGGAGAAGGAGAAGGTGAAGTCTGGAGGGTGAATCAGAAGAAGTAGAAGAAGGAGAAGGAGAAGGTGAAGTCTGGAGGGTGAATCAGAAGAAACAGAAGAAGGAGAAGGAGAAGGTGAAGTCTGGAGGGTGAATCAGAAGAAGCAGAAGAAGGAGAAGGAGAAGGTGAAGTCTGGAGGGTGAAACAGAAGAAGCAGAATAAGGAGAAGGAGAAGGTGAAGTCAGGAGGGTGAATCAGAAGAAGCAGAAGAAGGAGAAGGAGAAGGTGAAGTAAGGAGGGTGAATCAGAAGAAGCAGAAGAAGGAGAAGGAGAAGGTGAAGTCTGGAGTGTGAAGCAGAAGAAGCAAAAGAAGGAGAAGGGGAATGTGAAGTCTGGAGGGTGAATCAGAAGAAGTAGAAGAAGGAGAAGGAGAAGGTGATGTCTGGAGGGCGAATCAGAAGAAGCAGAAGAAGGAGAAGGAGAAGGTGAAGTCTGGAGGGTGAAGCAGAAGAAGCAGAAGAAGGAGAAGGAGAAGGTGAAGTCTGGAGGGTGAATCAGAAGAAGTAGAAGAAGGAGAAGGAGAAGGTGAAGTCAGGAGGGTGAAGCAGAAGAAGCAGAAGAAGGAGAAGGAGAAGGTGAAGTCAGGAGGGTGAATCGGAAGAAGTAGAAGAAGGAGAAGGAGAAGGTGAAGTCTGGAGGGTGGATCAGAAGAAGTAGAAGAAGGAGAAGGAGAAGGTGAAGTCTGGAGGGTGAATCAGAAGAAGTAGAAGAAGGAGAAGGGGAAGGTGAAGTCTGGAGGGTGAATCAGAAGAAGCAGAAGAAGGAGAAGGAGAAGGTGAAGTCTGGAGGGAGAAGCAGAAGAAGTAGAAGAAGGAGAAGGAGAAGGTGAAGTCTGGAGGGTGAATCAGAAGAAGTAGAAGAAGGAGAAGGAGAAGGTGAAGTCTGGAGGGTGAATCAGAAGAAGTAGAAGAAGGAGAAGGAGAAGGTGAAGTCTGGAGGGTGAATCAGAAGAAACAGAAGAAGGAGAAGGAGAAGGTGAAGTCTGGAGGGTGAATCAGAAGAAGCAGAAGAAGGAGAAGGAGAAGGAGAAGTCTGGAGGGTGAATCAGAAGAAGTAGACGAAGGAGAAGGAGAAGGTGAAGTCTGGAGGGTGAATCAGAAGAAGCAGAAGAAGGAGATGGAGAAGGTGAAGTCTGGAGGGTGAATCAGAAGAAGTAGAAGAAGGAGAAGGAGAAGGTGAAGTCTGGAGGGTGAATCAGAAGAAGCAGAAGAAGGAGAAGGAGAAGGTGAAGTCTGGAGGGTGAATCAGAGGAAGCAGAAGAAGGAGAAGGAGAAGGTGAAGTCTGGAGGGTGATTCAGAAGAAGCAGAATAAGGAGAAGGAGAAGGTGAAGTCTGGAGGGTGAAACAGAAGAAGCAGAAGAAGGAGAAGGAGAAGGTGAAGTCTGGAGGGTGAATCAGAAGAAGTAGAAGAAGTAGAAGGAGAAGGTGAAGTCTGGAGGGTGAATCAGAAGAAGCAGAAGAAGGAGAAGGAGAAGGTGAAGTCTGGAGGGTGATTCAGAAGAAGCAGAATAAGGAGAAGGAGAAGGTGAAGTCTGGAGGGTGAAGCAGAAGAAGTAGAAGAAGGAGAAGGAGAAGGTGAAGTCAGGAGGGTGAATCAGAAGATGTAGAAGAAGGAGAAGGAGAAGGTGAAGTCAGGAGGGTGAATCAGAAGAAGCAGAAGAAGGAGAAGGAGAAGGTGAAGTCTGGAGGGTGAATCAGAAGAAGTAGAAGAAGGAGAAGGAGAAGGTGAAGTCTGGAGGGTGAATCAGAAGAAGCAGAAGAAGGAGAAGGAGAAGGTGAAGTCTGGAGGGTGAATCAGAAGAAGCAGAAGAAGGAGAAGGAGAAGGTGAAGTCTGGAGGGTGAATCAGAAGAAGCAGAATAAGGAGAAGGAGAAGGTGAAGTCTGGAGGGTGAATCAGAAGAAGCAGAAGAAGGAGAAGGAGAAGGTGAAGTCTGGAGGGTGAATCAGAAGAAGTAGAAGAAGGAGAAGGAGAAGGTGTAGTCTGGAGGGTGAAGCAGAAGAAGTAGAAGAAGGAGAAGGAGAAGGTGAAGTCTGGAGGGTGAATCAGAAGAAGCAGAAGAAGGAGAAGGAGAAGGTGAAGTCTGGAGGGTGAATCAGAAGAAGTAGAAGAAGGAGAAGGAGAAGGTGAAGTCTGGAGGGTGAATCAGAAGAAGCAGAAGAAGGAGAAGGAGAAGGTGAAGTCTGGAGGGTGAATCAGAAGAAGCAGAAGAAGGAGAAGGAGAAGGTGAAGTCTGCAGGGTGAATCAGAAGAAGCAGAAGAAGGAGAAGGAGAAGGTGAAGTCTGGAGGGTGAATCAGAAGAAGCAGAATAAGGAGAAGGAGAAGGTGAAGTCTGGAGGGTGAATCAGAAGAAGCAGAAGAAGGAGAAGGAGAAGGTGAAGTCTGGAGGGTGAATCAGAAGGAGTAGAAGAAGGAGAAGGAGAAGGTGAAGTCTGGAGGGTGAATCAGAAGAAGCAGAAGAAGGAGAAGGAGAAGGTGAAGTCTGGAGGGTGAATCAGAAGAAGCAGAAGAAGGAGAAGGAGAAGGTGAAGTCTGGAGGGTGAATCATAAGAAGCAGAAGAAGGAGAAGGAGAAGGTGAAGTCTGGAGGGTGAATCAGAAGAAGCAGAATAAGGAGAAGGAGAAGGTGAAGTCTGGAGGGTGAATCAGAAGAAGCAGAAGAAGGAGAAGGAGAAGGTGAAGTCTGGAGGGTGAATCAGAAGAAGTAGAAGAAGGAGAAGGAGAAGGTGAAGTCAGGAGGGTGAATCAGAAGAAGTAGAAGAAGGAGAATTAGAAGGTGAAGTCAGGAGGGTGAATCAGAAGAATCAGAAGAAGGAGAAGGAGAAGGTGAAGTCTGGAGGGTGAATCAGAAGAAGCAGAAGAAAGAGAAGAAGAAGGTGAAGTCTGGAGGGTGAAGCAGAAGAAACAGAAGAAGGAGAAGGAGAAGGTGAAGACTGGAGGGTGAATCTGAAGAAGTATAAGAAGGAGAAGGAGAAGGTGAAGTCTGGAGGGTGAATCAGAAGAAGTAGAAGAAGGAGAAGGAGAAGGTGAAGTCTGGAGGGTGAATCAGAAGAAGCAGAAGAAGGAGAAGGAGAAGGTGAAGTCTGGAGGGTGAATCAGAAGAAGCAGAAGAAGGAGAAGGAGAAGATGAAGTCTGGAGGGTGAATCAGAAGAAGCAGAAGAAGGAGAAGGAGAAGGTGAAGACTGGAGGGTGAATCAGAAGAAGAGAAGAAGGAGAAGGAGAAGGTGAAGTCTGGAGGGTGAATCAGAAGAAGCAGAAGAAGGAGAAGGAGAAGGTGAAGTCAGGAGGGTGAATCAGAAGAAGCAGAAGAAGGAGAAGTAGAAGGTGTAGTTAGGAGGGTGAATCAGAAGAAGCAGAAGAAGGAGAAGGAGCAGGTGAAGTCAGGGGGGTGAAGCAGAAGAAGTAGAAGAAGGAGAAGGAGAAGGTGAAGTCAGGACGGCAAAGCAGAAGAAGCAGAAGAAGGAGAAGGAGAAGGTGAAGTCTGGAGGGCGCAGCAGAAGAAGCAGAAGAAGGAGAAGGAGAAGCTGAAGTCTGGAGGGTGAAGCAGAAGAAGCAGAAGAAGGAGAAGGAGAAGGTGAAGTCTGGAGGGTGAATCAGAAGAAGTAGAAGAAGGAGAAGGAGAAGGTGAAGTCAGGAGAGTGAAGCAGAAGAAGCAGAAGATGGAGAAGGAGAAGGTGAAGTCTGGAGGGCGAAGCAGAAGAAGCAGAAGAAGGAGAAGGAGAAGGTGAAGTCTGGAGGGTGAAGCAGAAGAAGCAGAAGAAGGAGAAGGAGAAGGTGAAGTCTCGAGGGTGAATCAGAAGAAGTAGAAGAAGGAGAAGGAGAAGGTGAAGTCAGGAGGGTGAAGCAGAAGAAGCAGAAGAAGGAGAAGGAGAAGGTGAAGTCTGGAGGGTGAATCAGAAGAAGCAGAAGAAGGAGAAGGAGAAGATGAAGTCTGGAGGGTGAATCAGAAGAAGTAGAAGAAGGAGAAGGAGAAGGTGAGGTCTGGAGGGTCAATCAGAAGAAGCAGAAGAAGGAGAAGGAGAAGGTGAAGTCTGGAGGGTGAATCAGAAGAAGCAGAAGAAGGACAAGGAGAAGGTGAAGTCTGGAGGGTGAATTAGAAGAAGCAGAAGAAGGAGAAGGAGAAGGTGAAGTCAGGAGGGTGAATCAGAAGAAGCAGAAGAAGGAGAAGGTGAAGTTAGGAGGGTGAATCAGAAGAAGCAGAAGAAGGAGAAGGAGCAGGTGAAGTCAGGGGGTTGAAGCAGAAGAAGTAGAAGAAGGAGAAGGAGAAGGTGAAGTCAGGAGGGTGAAGCAGAAGAAGCAGAAGAAGGAGAAGGAGAAGGTGAAGTCTGGAGAGCGCAGCAGAAGAAGCAGAAGAAGGAGAAGGAGAAGGTGAAGTCTGGAGGGTGAAGCAGAAGAAGCAGAAGAAGGAGAAGGAGAAGGTGAAGTCTGGAGGGTGAATCAGAAGAAGTAGAAGAAGGTGAAGGAGAAGGTGAAGTCAGGAGAGTGAAGCAGAAGAAGCAGAAGAAGGAGAAGGAGAAGCTGAAGTCTGGAGGGTGAAGCAGAAGAAGCAGAAGAAGGAGAAGGAGAAGGTGATGTCTGGAGGGCGAAGCAGAGGAAGCAGAAGAAGGAGAAGGAGAAGGTGAAGTCTGGAGGGTGAATCAGAAGAAGCAGAAGAAGGAGAAGGAGAAGGTGAAGTCAGGAGGGTGAATCAGAAGAAGCAGAAAAGGAGAAGGAGAAGGTGAAGACTGGAGGGTGAATCTGAAGAAGTAGAAGAAGGAGAAGGAGAAGGTGAAGTCTGGAGGGTGAATCAGAAGAAGCAGAAGAAGGAGAAGGAGAAGGTGAAGTCTGGAGGGTGAATTAGAAGAAGTAGAAGAAGGAGAAGGAGAAGGTGTAGTCTGGAGGGTGAATCAGAAGAAGTAGACGAAGGAGAAGGAGAAGGTGAAGTCTGGAGGGTGAATCAGAAGAAGCAGAAGAAGGAGAAGTAGAAGGTGAAGTCTGGAGGGTGAATCAGAAGAAGTAGAAGAAGGAGAAGGAGAAGGTGAAGTCTGGAGGGTGAATCGGAAGAAACAGAAGAAGGAGAAGGAGAAGGTGAAGTCTGGAGGGTGAATCAGAAGAAGCAGAAGAAGGAGAAGGAGAAGGTGAAGTCTGGAGGGTGAAACAGAAGAAGCAGAATAAGGAGAAGGAGAAGGTGAAGTCAGGAGGGTGAATCAGAAGAAGCAGAAGAAGGAGAAGGAGAAGGTGAAGTAAGGAGGGTGAATCCCAAGAAGCAGAAGAAGGAGAAGGAGAAGGTGAAGTCTGGAGTGTGAAGCAGAAGAAGCAAAAGAAGGAGAAGGAGAATGTGAAGTCTGGAGGGTGAATCAGAAGAAGTAGAAGAAGGAGAAGGAGAAGGTGAAGTCTGGAGGGTGAAGCAGAAGAAGTAGAAGAAGGAGAAGGAGAAGGTGAAGTCAGGACGGCGAAGCAGAAGAAGCAGAAGAAGGAGAAGGAGAAGGTGAAGTCTGGAGGGCGCAGCAGAAGAAGCAGAAGAAGGAGAAGGAGAAGCTGAAGTCTGGAGGGTGAAGCAGAAGAAGCAGAAGAAGGAGAAGGAGAAGGTGAAGTCTGGAGGGTGAATCAGAAGAAGTAGAAGAAGGAGAAGGAGAAGGTGAAGTCAGGAGAGTGAAGCAGAAGAAGCAGAAGATGGAGAAGGAGAAGGTGAAGTCTGGAGGGCGAAGCAGAAGAAGCAGAAGAAGGAGAAGGAGAAGGTGAAGTCTGGAGGGTGAAGCAGAAGAAGCAGAAGAAGGAGAAGGAGAAGGTGAAGTCTGGAGGGTGAATCAGAAGAAGTAGAAGAAGGAGAAGGAGAAGGTGAAGTCAGGAGGGTGAATCAGAAGAAGCAGAAGAAGGAGAAGGAGAAGATGAAGTCTGGAGGGTGAATCAGAAGAAGTAGAAGAAGGAGAAGGAGAAGGTGAGGTCTGGAGGGTCAATCAGAAGAAGCAGAAGAAGGAGAAGGAGAAGGTGAAGTCTGGAGGGTGAATCAGAAGAAGCAGAAGAAGGACAAGGAGAAGGTGAAGTCTGGAGGGTGAATTAGAAGAAGCAGAAGAAGGAGAAGGAGAAGGTGAAGTCAGGAGGGTGAATCAGAAGAAGCAGAAGAAGGAGAAGGAGAAGGTAAAGTTAGGAGGGTGAATCAGAAGAAGCAGAAGAAGGAGAAGGAGAAGGTGAAGTCAGGAGGGTGAAGCAGAAGAAGCAGAAGAAGGAGAAGGAGAAGGTGAAGTCTGGAGGGCGCAGCAGAAGAAGCAGAAGAAGGAGAAGGAGAAGGTGAAGTCTGGAGGGTGAAGCAGAAGAAGCAGAAGAAGGAGAAGGAGAAGGTGAAGTCTGGAGGGTGAATCAGAAGAAGTAGAAGAAGGTGAAGGAGAAGGTGAAGTCAGGAGAGTGAAGCAGAAGAAGCAGAAGAAGTAGAAGGAGAAGGTGAAGTCTGGAGGGTGAAGCAGAAGAAGCAGAAGAAGGAGAAGGAGAAGGTGATGTCTGGAGGGCGAAGCAGAAGAAGCAGAAGAAGGAGAAGGAGAAGGTGAAGTCTGGAGGGTGAAGCAGAAGAAGCAGAAGAAGGAGAAGGAGAAGGTGAAGTCTGGAGGGTGAATCAGAAGAAGTAGAAGAAGGAGAAGGAGAAGGTGAAGTCAGGAGGGTGAAGCAGAAGAAGCAGAAGAAGGAGAAGGAGAAGGTTAAGTCAAGAGGGTGAATCGGAAGAAGTAGAAGAAGGAGAAGGAGAAGGTGAAGTCTGGAGGGTGAATCAGAAGAAGTAGAAGAAGGAGAAGGAGAAGGTGAAGTCTGGAGGGTGAATCAGAAGAAGTAGAAGAAGGAGAATGAGAAGGTGAAGTCTGGAGGGTGAATCAGAAGAAGCAGAAGAAGGAGAAGGAGAAGGTGAAGTCTGGAGGGAGAAGCAGAAGAAGTAGAAGAAGGAGAAGGAGAAGGTGAAGTCTGGAGGGTGAATCAGAAGAAGTAGAAGAAGGAGAAGGAGAAGGTGAAGTCTGGAGGGTGAGTCAGAAGAAGTAGAAGAAGGAGAAGGAGAAGGTGAAGTCTGGAGGGTGAATCAGAAGAAACAGAAGAAGGAGAAGGAGAAGGTGAAGTCTGGAGGGTGAATCAGAAGAAGTAGAAGAAGGAGAAGGAGAAGGTGTAGTCTGGAGGGTGAATCAGAAGAAGTAGACGAAGGAGAAGGAGAAGGTGAAGTCTGGAGGGTGAATCAGAAGAAGCAGAAGAAGGAGAAGGAGAATGGGAAGTCTGGAGGGTGAATCAGAAGACGTAGAAGAAGGAGAAGGGGAAGGTGAAGTCTGGAGGGTGAATCAGAAGAAGCAGAAGAAGGAGAAGGAGAAGGTGATGTCTGGAGGGTGAATCAGAAGAAGCAGAAGAAGGAGAAGGAGAAGGTGAAGTCTGGAGGGTGAAACAGAAGAAGCAGAATAAGGAGAAGGAGAAGGTGAAGTCAGGAGGGTGAATCAGAAGAAGCAGAAGAAGGAGAAGGAGAAGGTGAAGTAAGGAGGGTGAATCAGAAGAAGCAGAAGAAGGAGAAGGAGAAGGTGAAGTCTGGAGTGTGAAGCAGAAGAAGCAAAAGAAGGAGAAGGAGAAGGTGAAGTCTGGAGGGTGAATCAGAAGAAGTAGAAGAAGGAGAAGGAGAAGGTGAAGTCTGGAGGGTGAAGCAGAAGAAGTAGAAGAAGGAGAAGGAGAAGGTGAAGTCAGGAGGGTGAATCAGAAGAAGTAGAAGAAGGAGAAGGAGAAGGTGAAGTCAGGAGGGTGAATCAGAAGAAGCAGAAGAAGGAGAAGGAGAAGGTGAAGTCTGGAGGGTGAATCAGAAGAATCAGAAGAAGGAGAAGGAGAAGGTGAAGTCTGGAGGGTGAATCAGAAGAAGCAGAAGAAAGAGAAGGAGAAGGTGAAGTCTGGAGGGTGAAGCAGAAGAAACAGAAGAAGGAGAAGGAGAAGGTGAAGACTGGAGGGTGAATCTGAAGAAGTAGAAGAAGGAGAAGGAGAAGGTGAAGTCTGGAGGGTGAATCAGAAGAAGTAGAAGAAGGAGAAGGAGAAGGTTTAGTCTGGAGGGTGAATCAGAAGAAGCAGAAGAAGGAGAAGGAGAAGGTGAAGTCTGGAGGGTGAATCAGAAGAAGCAGAAGAAGGAGAAGGAGAAGATGAAGTCTGGAGGGTGAATCAGAAGAAGCAGAAGAAGGAGAAGGAGAAGGTGAAGTCTGGAGGGTGAATCAGAAGAAGTAGAAGAAGGAGAAGGAGAAGGTGAGGTCTGGAGGGTCAATCAGAAGAAGCAGAAGAAGGAGAAGGAGAAGGTGAAGTCTGGAGGGTGAATCAGAAGAAGCAGAAGAAGGACAAGGAGAAGGTGAAGTCTGGAGGGTGAATTAGAAGAAGCAGAAGAAGGAGAAGGAGAAGGTGAAGTCAGGAGGGTGAATCAGAAGAAGCAGAAGAAGGAGAAGGAGAAGGTGAAGTCTGGAGGGTGAATCAGAAGAAGCAGAAGAAGGAGAAGGAGAAGATGAAGTCTGGAGGGTGAATCAGAAGAAGCAGAAGAAGGAGAAGGAGAAGGTGAAGTCTGGAGGGTGAATCAGAAGAAGCAGAAGAAGGAGAAGGAGAAGGTGAAGTCTGGAGGGTGAATCAGAAGAAGTAGAAGAAGGAGAAGGAGAAGGTGAGGTCTGGAGGGTCAATCAGAAGAAGCAGAAGAAGGAGAAGGAGAAGGTGAAGTCTGGAGGGTGAATCAGAAGAAGCAGAAGAAGGACAAGGAGAAGGTGAAGTCTGGAGGGTGAATTAGAAGAAGCAGAAGAAGGAGAAGGAGAAGGTGAAGTCAGGAGGGTGAAGCAGAAGAAGCAGAAGAAGGAGAAGGAGAAGGTAAAGTTAGGAGGGTGAATCAGAAGAAGCAGAAGAAGGAGAAGGAGAAGGTGAAGTCAGGAGGGTGAAGCAGAAGAAGCAGAAGAAGGAGAAGGAGAAGGTGAAGTCTGGAGGGCGCAGCAGAAGAAGCAGAAGAAGGAGAAGGAGAAGGTGAAGTCTGGAGGGTGAAGCAGAAGAAGCAGAAGAAGGAGAAGGAGAAGGTGAAGTCTGGAGGGTGAATCAGAAGAAGTAGAAGAAGGTGAAGGAGAAGGTGAAGTCAGGAGAGTGAAGCAGAAGAAGCAGAAGAAGTAGAAGGAGAAGGTGAAGTCTGGAGGGTGAAGCAGAAGAAGCAGAAGAAGGAGAAGGAGCAGGTGATGTCTGGAGGGCGAAGCAGAAGAAGCAGAAGAAGGAGAAGGAGAAGGTGAAGTCTGGAGGGTGAAGCAGAAGAAGCAGAAGAAGGAGAAGGAGAAGGTGAAGTCTGGAGGGTGAATCAGAAGAAGTAGAAGAAGGAGAAGGAGAAGGTGAAGTCAGGAGGGTGAAGCAGAAGAAGCAGAAGAAGGAGAAGGAGAAGGTTAAGTCATGAGGGTGAATCGGAAGAAGTAGAAGAAGGAGAAGGAGAAGGTGAAGTCTGGAGGGTGAATCAGAAGAAGTAGAAGAAGGAGAAGGAGAAGGTGAAGTCTGGAGGGTGAATCAGAAGAAGTAGAAGAAGGAGAATGAGAAGGTGAAGTCTGGAGGGTGAATCAGAAGAAGCAGAAGAAGGAGAAGGAGAAGGTGAAGTCTGGAGGGAGAAGCAGAAGAAGTAGAAGAAGGAGAAGGAGAAGGTGAAGTCTGGAGGGTGAATCAGAAGAAGTAGAAGAAGGAGAAGGAGAAGGTGAAGTCTGGAGGGTGAATCAGAAGAAGTAGAAGAAGGAGAAGGAGAAGGTGTAGTCTGGAGGGTGAATCAGAAGAAGTAGACGAAGGAGAAGGAGAAGGTGAAGTCTGGAGGGTGAATCAGAAGAAGCAGAAGAAGGAGAAGGAGAATGGGAAGTCTGGAGGGTGAATCAGAAGACGTAGAAGAAGGAGAAGGGGAAGGTGAAGTCTGGAGGGTGAATCAGAAGAAGCAGAAGAAGGAGAAGGAGAAGGTGATGTCTGGAGGGTGAATCAGAAGAAGCAGAAGAAGGAGAAGGAGAAGGTGAAGTCTGGAGGGTGAAACAGAAGAAGCAGAATAAGGAGAAGGAGAAGGTGAAGTCAGGAGGGTGAATCAGAAGAAGCAGAAGAAGGAGAAGGAGAAGGTGAAGTAAGGAGGGTGAATCAGAAGAAGCAGAAGAAGGAGAAGGAGAAGGTGAAGTCTGGAGTGTGAAGCAGAAGAAGCAAAAGAAGGAGAAGGAGAAGGTGAAGTCTGGAGGGTGAATCAGAAGAAGTAGAAGAAGGAGAAGGATAAGGTGAAGTCTGGAGGGTGAAGCAGAAGAAGTAGAAGAAGGAGAAGGAGAAGGTGAAGTCAGGAGGGTGAATCAGAAGAAGTAGAAGAAGGAGAAGGAGAAGGTGAAGTCAGGAGGGTGAATCAGAAGAAGCAGAAGAAGGAGAAGGAGAAGGTGAAGTCTGGAGGGTGAATCAGAAGAAGCAGAAGAAAGAGAAGTAGAAGGTGAAGTCTGGAGGGTGAAGCAGAAGAAACAGAAGAAGGAGAAGGAGAAGGTGAAGACTGGAGGGTGAATCTGAAGAAGTAGAAGAAGGAGAAGGAGAAGGTGAAGTCTGGAGGGTGAATCAGAAGAAGTAGAAGAAGGAGAAGGAGAAGGTGTAGTCTGGAGGGTGAATCAGAAGAAGCAGAAGAAGGAGAAGGAGAAGGTGAAGTCTGGAGGGTGAATCAGAAGAAGCAGAAGAAGGAGAAGGAGAAGATGAAGTCTGGAGGGTGAATCAGAAGAAGCAGAAGAAGGAGAAGGAGAAGGTGAAGTCTGGAGGGTGAATCAGAAGAAGCAGAAGAAGGAGAAGGAGAAGGTGAAGTTTGGAGGGTGAATCAGAAGAATCAGAAGAAGGAGAAGGAGAAGTTGAAGTCTGGAGGGTGAATCAGAAGAAGCAGAAGAAAGAGAAGGAGAAGGTGAAGTCTGGAGGGTGAAGCAGAAGAAACAGAAGAAGGAGAAGGAGAAGGTGAAGACTGGAGGGTGAATCTGAAGAAGTAGAAGAAGGAGAAGGAGAAGGTGAAGTCTGGAGGGTGAATCAGAAGAAGTAGAAGAAGGAGAAGGAGAAGGTGAAGTCTGGAGTGTGAATCAGAAGAAGCAGAAGAAGGAGAAGGAGAAGGTGAAGTCTGGAGGGTGAATCAGAAGAAGCAGAAGAAGGAGAAGGAGAAGATGAAGTCTGGAGGGTGAATCAGAAGAAGCAGAAGAAGGAGAAGGAGAAGGTGAAGTCTGGAGGGTGAAACAGAAGAAGCAGAAGAAGGAGAAGGAGAAGGTGAAGTCTGGTGGGTGAATCAGAAGAAGCAGAAGAAGGAGAAGGAGAAGGTGAAGTCAGGAGGGTGAATCAGAAGAAGCAGAAAAGGAGAAGGAGAAGGTGAAGTTCGGAGGGTGAATCAGAAGAAGCAGAAGAAGGAGAAGGAGCAGGTGAAGTCATGGGGGTGAAGCAGAAGAAGTAGAAGAAGGAGAAGGAGAAGGTGAAGTCAGGACGGTGAAGCAGAAGAAGCAGAAGAAGGAGAAGGAGAAGGTGAAGTCTGGAGGGCGCAGCAGAAGAAGCAGAAGAAGGAGAAGGAGAAGCTGAAGTCTGGAGGGTGAAGCAGAAGAAGCAGAAGAAGGAGAAGGAGAAGGTGAAGTCTGTAGGGTGAATCAGAAGAAGTAGAAGAAGGAGAAGGTGAAGGTGAAGTCAGGAGAGTGAAGCAGAAGAAGCAGAAGATGGAGAAGGAGAAGGTGAAGTCTGGAGGGCGAAGCAGAAGAAGCAGAAGAAGGAGAAGGAGAAGGTGAAGTCTGGAGGGTGAATCAGAAGAAGCAGAAGAAGGAGAAGGAGAAGGTGAAGTCTGGAGGGTGAATCAGAAGAAGCAGAAGAAGGAGAAGGAGAAGATGAAGTCTGGAGGGTGAATCAGAAGAAGTAGAAGAAGGAGAAGGAGAAGGTGAGGTCTGGAGGGTCAATCAGAAGAAGCAGAAGAAGGAGAAGGAGAAGGTGAAGTCTGTAGGGTGAATCAGAAGAAGCAGAAGAAGGAGAAGGAGAAGGTGAAGTCTGGAGGGTGAATTAGAAGAAGCAGAAGAAGGAGAAGGAGAAGGTGAAGTCAGGAGGGTGAATCAGAAGAAGCAGAAGAAGGAGAAGGAGAAGGTAAAGTTAGGAGGGTGAATCAGAAGAAGCAGAAGAAGGAGAAGGAGCAGGTGAAGTCAGGGGGGTGAAACAGAAGAAGTAGAAGAACGAGAAGGAGAAGGTGAAGTCAGGAGGGTGAAGCAGAAGAAGCAGAAGAAGGAGAAGGAGAAGTTGAAGTCTGGAGGGCGCAGCAGAAGAAGCAGAAGAAGGAGAAGGAGAAGGTGAAGTCTGGAGGGTGAAGCAGAAGAAGCAGAAGAAGGAGAAGGAGAAGGTGAAGTCTGGAGGGTGAATCAGAAGAAGTAGAAGAAGGAGAAGGAGAAGGTGAAGTCAGGAGAGTGAAGCAGAAGAAGCAGAAGAAGGAGAAGGAGAAGGTGAAGTCTGGAGGGTGAAGCAGAAGAAGCAGAAGAAGGAGAAGGAGAAGGTGATGTCTGGAGGGCGAATCAGAAGAAGCAGAAGAAGGAGAAGGAGAAGGTGAAGTCTGGAGGGTGAAGCAGAAGAAGCAGAAGAAGGAGAAGGAGAAGGTGAAGTCTGGAGGGTGAATCAGAAGAAGTAGAAGAAGGAGAAGGAGAAGGTGAAGTCAGGAGGGTGAAGCAGAAGAAGCAGAAGAAGGAGAAGGAGAAGGTGAAGTCAGGAGGGTGAATCGGAAGAAGTAGACGAAGGAGAAGGAGAAGGTGAAGTCTGGAGGGAGAAGCAGAAGAAGTAGAAGAAGGAGAAGGAGAAGGTGAAGTCTGGAGGGTGAATCAGAAGAAGTAGAAGAAGGAGAAGGAGAAGGTGAAGTCTGGAGGGTGAATCAGAAGAAGTAGAAGAAGGAGAAGGAGAAGGTGTAGTCTGGAGGGTGAATCAGAAGAAGTAGACGAAGGAGAAGGAGAAGGTGAAGTCTGGAGGGTGAATCAGAAGAAGCAGAAGAAGGAGAAGGAGAATGGGAAGTCTGGAGGGTGAATCAGAAGACGTAGAAGAAGGAGAAGGGGAAGGTGAAGTCTGGAGGGTGAATCAGAAGAAGCAGAAGAAGGAGAAGGAGAAGGTGATGTCTGGAGGGTGAATCAGAAGAAGCAGAAGAAGGAGAAGGAGAAGGTGAAGTCTGGAGGGTGAAACAGAAGAAGCAGAATAAGGAGAAGGAGAAGGTGAAGTCAGGAGGGTGAATCAGAAGAAGCAGAAGAAGGAGAAGGAGAAGGTGAAGTAAGGAGGGTGAATCAGAAGAAGCAGAAGAAGGAGAAGGAGAAGGTGAAGTCTGGAGTGTGAAGCAGAAGAAGCAAAAGAAGGAGAAGGAGAAGGTGAAGTCTGGAGGGTGAATCAGAAGAAGTAGAAGAAGGAGAAGGATAAGGTGAAGTCTGGAGGGTGAAGCAGAAGAAGTAGAAGAAGGAGAAGGAGAAGGTGAAGTCAGGAGGGTGAATCAGAAGAAGTAGAAGAAGGAGAAGGAGAAGGTGAAGTCAGGAGGGTGAATCAGAAGAAGCAGAAGAAGGAGAAGGAGAAGGTGAAGTCTGGAGGGTGAATCAGAAGAAGCAGAAGAAAGAGAAGTAGAAGGTGAAGTCTGGAGGGTGAAGCAGAAGAAACAGAAGAAGGAGAAGGAGAAGGTGAAGACTGGAGGGTGAATCTGAAGAAGTAGAAGAAGGAGAAGGAGAAGGTGAAGTCTGGAGGGTGAATCAGAAGAAGTAGAAGAAGGAGAAGGAGAAGGTGTAGTCTGGAGGGTGAATCAGAAGAAGCAGAAGAAGGAGAAGGAGAAGGTGAAGTCTGGAGGGTGAATCAGAAGAAGCAGAAGAAGGAGAAGGAGAAGATGAAGTCTGGAGGGTGAATCAGAAGAAGCAGAAGAAGGAGAAGGAGAAGGTGAAGTCTGGAGGGTGAATCAGAAGAAGCAGAAGAAGGAGAAGGAGAAGGTGAAGTTTGGAGGGTGAATCAGAAGAATCAGAAGAAGGAGAAGGAGAAGTTGAAGTCTGGAGGGTGAATCAGAAGAAGCAGAAGAAAGAGAAGGAGAAGGTGAAGTCTGGAGGGTGAAGCAGAAGAAACAGAAGAAGGAGAAGGAGAAGGTGAAGACAGGAGGGTGAATCTGAAGAAGTAGAAGAAGGAGAAGGAGAAGGTGAAGTCTGGAGGGTGAATCAGAAGAAGTAGAAGAAGGAGAAGGAGAAGGTGAAGTCTGGAGTGTGAATCAGAAGAAGCAGAAGAAGGAGAAGGAGAAGGTGAAGTCTGGAGGGTGAATCAGAAGAAGCAGAAGAAGGAGAAGGAGAAGATGAAGTCTGGAGGGTGAATCAGAAGAAGCAGAAGAAGGAGAAGGAGAAGGTGAAGTCTGGAGGGTGAAACAGAAGAAGCAGAAGAAGGAGAAGGAGAAGGTGAAGTCTGGTGGGTGAATCAGAAGAAGCAGAAGAAGGAGAAGGAGAAGGTGAAGTCAGGAGGGTGAATCAGAAGAAGCAGAAAAGGAGAAGGAGAAGGTGAAGTTCGGAGGGTGAATCAGAAGAAGCAGAAGAAGGAGAAGGAGCAGGTGAAGTCATGGGGGTGAAGCAGAAGAAGTAGAAGAAGGAGAAGGAGAAGGTGAAGTCAGGACGGTGAAGCAGAAGAAGCAGAAGAAGGAGAAGGAGAAGGTGAAGTCTGGAGGGCGCAGCAGAAGAAGCAGAAGAAGGAGAAGGAGAAGCTGAAGTCTGGAGGGTGAAGCAGAAGAAGCAGAAGAAGGAGAAGGAGAAGGTGAAGTCTGTAGGGTGAATCAGAAGAAGTAGAAGAAGGAGAAGGTGAAGGTGAAGTCAGGAGAGTGAAGCAGAAGAAGCAGAAGATGGAGAAGGAGAAGGTGAAGTCTGGAGGGCGAAGCAGAAGAAGCAGAAGAAGGAGAAGGAGAAGGTGAAGTCTGGAGGGTGAATCAGAAGAAGCAGAAGAAGGAGAAGGAGAAGGTGAAGTCTGGAGGGTGAATCAGAAGAAGCAGAAGAAGGAGAAGGAGAAGATGAAGTCTGGAGGGTGAATCAGAAGAAGTAGAAGAAGGAGAAGGAGAAGGTGAGGTCTGGAGGGTCAATCAGAAGAAGCAGAAGAAGGAGAAGGAGAAGGTGAAGTCTGTAGGGTGAATCAGAAGAAGCAGAAGAAGGAGAAGGAGAAGGTGAAGTCTGGAGGGTGAATTAGAAGAAGCAGAAGAAGGAGAAGGAGAAGGTGAAGTCAGGAGGGTGAATCAGAAGAAGCAGAAGAAGGAGAAGGAGAAGGTAAAGTTAGGAGGGTGAATCAGAAGAAGCAGAAGAAGGAGAAGGAGCAGGTGAAGTCAGGGGGGTGAAACAGAAGAAGTAGAAGAACGAGAAGGAGAAGGTGAAGTCAGGAGGGTGAAGCAGAAGAAGCAGAAGAAGGAGAAGGAGAAGTTGAAGTCTGGAGGGCGCAGCAGAAGAAGCAGAAGAAGGAGAAGGAGAAGGTGAAGTCTGGAGGGTGAAGCAGAAGAAGCAGAAGAAGGAGAAGGAGAAGGTGAAGTCTGGAGGGTGAATCAGAAGAAGTAGAAGAAGGAGAAGGAGAAGGTGAAGTCAGGAGAGTGAAGCAGAAGAAGCAGAAGAAGGAGAAGGAGAAGGTGAAGTCTGGAGGGTGAAGCAGAAGAAGCAGAAGAAGGAGAAGGAGAAGATGATGTCTGGAGGGCGAATCAGAAGAAGCAGAAGAAGGAGAAGGAGAAGGTGAAGTCTGGAGGGTGAAGCAGAAGAAGCAGAAGAAGGAGAAGGAGAAGGTGAAGTCTGGAGGGTGAATCAGAAGAAGTAGAAGAAGGAGAAGGAGAAGGTGAAGTCAGGAGGGTGAAGCAGAAGAAGCAGAAGAAGGAGAAGGAGAAGGTGAAGTCAGGAGGGTGAATCGGAAGAAGTAGAAGAAGGAGAAGGAGAAGGTGAAGTCTGGAGGGTGAATCAGAAGAAGTAGAAGAAGGAGAAGGAGAAGGTGAAGTCTGGAGGGTGAATCAGAAGAAGTAGAAGAAGGAGAAGGGGAAGGTGAAGTCTGGAGGGTGAATCAGAAGAAGCAGAAGAAGGAGAAGAAGAAGGTGAAGTCTGGAGGGAGAAGCAGAAGAAGTAGAAGAAGGAGAAGGAGAAGGTGAAGTCTGGAGGGTGAATCAGAAGAAGTAGAAGAAGGAGAAGGAGAAGGTGAAGTCTGGAGGGTGAATCAGAAGAAGTAGAAGAAGGAGAAGGAGAAGGTGAAGTCTGGAGGGTGAATCAGAAGAAACAGAAGAAGGAGAAGGAGAAGGTGAAGTCTGGAGGGTGAATCAGAAGAAGTAGAAGAAGGAGAAGGAGAAGGTGTAGTCTGGAGGGTGAATCAGAAGAAGTAGACGAAGGAGAAGGAGAAGGTGAAGTCTGGAGGGTGAATCAGAAGAAGCAGAAGAAGGAGAAGGAGAAGGTGAAGTCTGGAGGGTGAATCAGAAGAAGTAGAAGAAGGAGAAGGAGAAGGTGAAGTCTGGAGGGTGAATCAGAAGAAACAGAAGAAGGAGAAGGAGAAGGTGAAGTCTGGAGGGTGAATCAGAAGAAGCAGAAGAAGGAGAAGGAGAAGGTGAAGTCTGGAGGGTGAAACAGAAGAAGCAGAATAAGGAGAAGGAGAAGGTGAAGTCAGGAGGGTGAATCAGAAGAAGCAGAAGAAGGAGAAGGAGAAGGTGAAGTAAGGAGGGTGAATCAGAAGAAGCAGAAGAAGGAGAAGGAGAAGGTGAAGTCTGGAGTGTGAAGCAGAAGAAGCAAAAGAAGGAGAAGGAGAATGTGAAGTCTGGAGGGTGAATCAGAAGAAGTAGAAGAAGGAGAAGGAGAAGGTGAAGTCTGGAGGGTGAAGCAGAAGAAGTGGAAGAAGGAGAAGGAGAAGGTGAAGTCAGGAGGGTGAATCAGAAGAAGTAGAAGAAGGAGAAAGAGAAGGTGAAGTCTGGAGGGTGAATCAGAAGAATCAGAAGAAGGAGAAGGAGAAGTTGAAGTCTGGAGGGTGAATCAGAAGAAGCAGAAGAAAGAGAAGGGGAAGGTGAAGTCTGGAGGGTGAAGCAGAAGAAACAGAAGAAGGAGAAGGAGAAGGTGAAGACTGGAGGGTGAATCTGAAGAAGTAGAAGAAGGAGAAGGAGAAGGTGAAGTCTGGAGGGTGAATCAGAAGAAGTAGAGGAAGGAGAAGGAGAAGGTGAAGTCTGGAGGGTGAATCAGAAGAAGCAGAAGAAGGAGAAGGAGAAGGTGAAGTCTGGAGGGTGAATCAGAAGAAGCAGAAGAAGGAGAAGGAGAAGATGAAGTCTGGAGGGTGAATCAGAAGAAGCAGAAGAAGGAGAAGGAGAAGGTGAAGTCTGGAGGGTGAATCAGAAGAAGCAGAAGAAGGAGAAGGAGAAGCTGAAGTCTGGAGGGTGAATCAGAAGAATCAGAAGAAGGAGAAGGAGAGGGTGAAGCCTGGAGGGTGGATCAGAAGAAGCAGAAGAAAGAGAAGGAGAAGGTGAAGTCTGGAGGGTGAAGCAGAAGAAACAGAAGAAGGACAAGGAGAAAGTGAAGACTGGAGGGTGAATCTGAAGAAGTAGAAGAAGGAGAAGGAGAAGGTGAAGTCTGGAGGGTGAATCAGAAGAAGTAGAAGAAGGAGAAGGAGAAGGTGAAGTCTGGAGGGTGAATCAGAAGAAGCAGAAGAAGGAGAAGGAGAAGGTGAAGTCTGGAGGGTGAATCAGAAGAAGCAGAAGAAGGAGAAGGAGAAGATGAAGTCTGGAGGGTGAATCAGAAGAAGCAGAAGAAGGAGAAGGAGAAGGTGAAGTCTGGAGGGTGAAACAGAAGAAGCAGAAGAAGGAGAAGGAGAAGGTGAAGTCTGGAGGGTGAATCAGAAGAAGCAGAAGAAAGAGAAGGAGAAGGTGAAGTCTGGAGGGTGAATCAGAAGAAGCAGGAGAAGGAGAAGGTGAAGTCTGGAGGGTGAATCAGAAGAAGCAGAAGAAGGAGAAGGAGAAGGTGAAGTCTGGAGGGTGAATCAGAAGAAGCAGAAGAAGGAGAAGGAGAAGATGAAGTCTGGAGGGTGAATCAGAAGAAGCAGAAGAAGGAGAAGGAGAAGGTGAAGTCAGGAGGGTGAATCAGAAGAAGCAGAAGAAGGAGAAGGAGAAGGTGAAGTTAGGAGGGTGAATCAGAAGAAGCAGAAGAAGGAGAAGGAGCAGGTGAAGTCAGGGGGGTGAAGCAGAAGAAGTAGAAGAAGGAGAAGGAGAAGGTGAAGTCAGGACGGTGAAGCAGAAGAAGCAGAAGAAGGAGAAGGAGAAGGTGAAGTCTGGAGGGCGCAGCAGAAGAAGCAGATGAAGGAGAAGGAGAAGTTGAAGTCTAGAGGGTGAAGCAGAAGAAGCAGAAGAAGGAGAAGGAGAAGGTGAAGTCTGGAGGGTGAATCAGAAGAAGTAGAAGAAGGAGAAGGAGAAGGTGAAATCAGGAGAGTGAAGCAGAAGAAGCAGAAGATGGAGAAGTAGAAGGTGAAGTCTGGAGGGCGAAGCAGAAGAAGCAGAAGAAGGAGAAGGAGAAGGTGAAGTCTGGAGGGTGAAGCAGAAGAAGCAGAAGAAGGAGAAGGAGAAGGTGAAGTCTGGAGGGTGAATCAGAAGAAGTAGAAGAAGGAGAAGGAGAAGGTGAAGTCAGGAGGGTGAAGCAGAAGAAGCAGAAGAAGGAGAAGGAGAAGGTGAAGTCTGGAGGGTGAAGCAGAAGAAGCAGAAGAAGGAGCAGGAGAAGGTGAAGTCTGGAGGGTGAACCAGAAGAAGCAGAAGAAGGAGAAGGAGAAGGTGAAGTCAGGAGGGTGAATCAGAAGAAGTAGAAGAAGGAGAAGGAGAAGGTGAAGTCTGGAGGGTGAATCAGAAGAAGCAGAAGAAGGAGAAGGAGAAGGTGAAGTCTGGAGGGTCAATCAGAAGAAGCAGAAGAAGGAGAAGGAGAAGATGAAGTCTGGAGGGTGAATCAGAAGAAGTAGAAGAAGGAGAAGGAGAAGGTGAGGTCTGGAGGGTCAATCAGAAGAAGCAGAAGAAGGAGAAGGAGAAGGTGAAGTCTGGAGGGTGAATCAGAAGAAGCAGAAGAAGGAGAAGGAGTAGGTGAAGTCTGGAGGGTGAATTAGAAGAAGCAGAAGAAGGAGAAGGAGAAGGTGAAGTCAGGAGGGTGAATCAGAAGAAGCAGCAGAAGGAGAAGGAGCAGGTGAAGTCAGGGGGGTGAAACAGAAGAAGTAGAAGAAGGAGAAGGAGAAGGTGAAGTCAGGAGGGTGAAGCAGAAGAAGCAGAAGAAGGAGAAGGAGAAGGTGAAGTCTGGAGGGCGCAGCAGAAGAAGCAGAAGAAGGAGAAGGAGAAGGTGAAGTCTGGAGGGTGAAGCAGAAGAAGCAGAAGAAGGAGAATGAGAAGGTGAAGTCTGGAGGGTGAATCAGAAGAAGTAGAAGAAGGAGAAGGAGAAGGTGAAGTCAGGAGAGTGAAGCAGAAGAAGCAGAAGAAGGAGAAGGAGAAGGTGAAGTCTGGAGGGTGAAGCAGAAGAAGCAGAAGAAGGAGAAGGAGAAGGTGATGTCTGGAGGGCGAAGCAGAAGAAGCAGAAGAAGGAGAAGGAGAAGGTGAATTCTGGAGGGTGAAGCAGAGGAAGCAGAAGAAGGAGAAGGAGAAGGTGAAGTCTGGAGGGTGAATCAGAAGAAGTAGAAGAAGGAGAAGGAGAAGGTGAAGTCAGGAGGGTGAGCAGAAGAAGGAGAAGGAGAAGGTGAAGTCAGGAGGGTGAATCGGAAGAAGTAGAAGAAGGAGAAGGAGAAGGTGAAGTCTGGAGGGTGAATCAGAAGAAGTAGAAGAAGGAGAAGTAGAAGGTGAAGTCTGGAGGGTGAATCAGAAGAAGTAGAAGAAGGAGAAGGAGAAGGTGAAGTCTGGAGGGTGAATCAGAAGAAGCAGAAGAAGGAGAAGGAGAAGGTGAAGTCTGGAGGGAGAAGCAGAAGAAGTAGAAGAAGGAGAAGGAGAAGGTGAAGTCTGGAGGGTGAATCAGAAGAAGTAGAAGAAGGAGAAGGAGAAGGTGAAGTCTGGAGGGTGAATCAGAAGAAGCAGAAAAGGAGAAGGAGAAGGTGAAGTCTGGAGGGTGAAACAGAAGAAGCAGAATAAGGAGAAGGAGAAGGTGAAGTCAGGAGGGTGAATCAGAAGAAGCAGAAGAAGGAGAAGGAGAAGGTGAAGTAAGGAGGGTGAATCAGAAGAAGCAGAAGAAGGAGAAGGAGAAGGTGAAGTCTGGAGTGTGAAGCAGAAGAAGCAAAAGAAGGAGAAGGAGAAGGTGAAGTCTGGAGGGTGAATCAGAAGAAGTAGAAGAAGGAGAAGGAGAAGGTGAAGTCTGGAGGGTGAAGCAGAAGAAGTAGAAGAAGGAGAAGGAGAAGGTGAAGTCAGGAGGGTGAATCAGAAGAAGTAGAAGAAGGAGAAGGAGAAGGTGAAGTCAGGAGGGTGAATCAGAAGAAGCAGAAGAAGGAGAAGGCGAAGGTGAAGTCTGGAGGGTGAAACAGAAGAATCAGAAGAAGGAGAAGGAGAAGGTGAAGTCTGGAGGGTGAATCAGAAGAAGCAGAAGAAAGAGAAGGAGAAGGTGAAGTCTGGAGGGTGAATCAGAAGAAGCAGAAGAAGGAGAAGGAGAAGGTGAAGTCTGGAGGGAGAAGCAGAAGAAGTAGAAGAAGGAGAAGGAGAAGGTGAAGTCTGGAGGGTGAATCAGAAGAAGTAGAAGAAGGAGAAGGAGAAGGTGAAGTCTGGAGGGTGAATCAGAAGAAGTAGAAGAAGGAGAAGGAGAAGGTGAAGTCTGGAGGGTGAATCAGAAGAAACAGAAGAAGGAGAACGAGAAGGTGAAGTCTGGAGGGTGAATCAGAAGAAGTAGAAGAAGGAGAAGGAGAAGGTGTAGTCTGGAGGGTGAATCAGAAGAAGTAGACGAAGGAGAAGGAGAAGGTGAAGTCTGGAGGGTGAACCAGAAGAAGCAGAAGAAGGAGAAGGAGAAGGTGAAGTCTGGAGGGTGAATCAGAAGAAGTAGAAGAAGGAGAAGGAGAAGGTGAAGTCTGGAGGGTGAATCAGAAGAAGCAGAAGAAGGAGAAGGAGAAGGTGAAGTCTGGAGGGTGAATCAGAAGAAGCAGAAGAAGGAGAAGGAGAGGGTGAAGTCTGGAGGGTGAAACAGAAGAAGCAGAATAAGGAGAAGGAGAAGGTGAAGTCAGGAGGGTGAATCAGAAGAAGCAGAAGAAGGAGAAGGAGAAGGTGAAGTAAGGAGGGTGAATCAGAAGAAGCAGAAGAAGGAGAAGGAGAAGGTGAAGTCTGGAGTGTGAAGCAGAAGAAGCAAAAGAAGGAGAAGGAGAAGGTGAAGTCTGGAGGGTGAATCAGAAGAAGTAGAAGAAGGAGAAGGAGAAGGTGAAGTCTTCAGGGGGAAGCAGAAGAAGTAGAAGAAGGAGAAGGAGAAGGTGAAGTCAGGAGGGTGAATCAGAAGAAGTAGAAGAAGGAGAAGGAGAAGGTGAAGTCAGGAGGGTGAATCAGAAGAAGCAGAAGAAGGAGAAGGAGAAGGTGAAGTCTGGAGGGTGAATCAGAAGAATCAGAAGAAGGAGAAGGAGAAGGTGAAGTCTGGAGGGTGAATCAGAAGAAGCAGAAGAAAGAGAAGGAGAAGGTGAAGTCTGGAGGGTGAATCAGAAGAAGTAGAAGAAGGAGAAGGAGAAGCTGAAGTCTGGAGGGTGAATCAGAAAAAGTAGAAGAAGGAGAAGGAGAAGGTGAAGTCAGGAGGGTGAATCAGAAGAAGCAGAAGAAGGAGAAGGCGAAGGTGAAGTCTGGAGGGTGAATCAGAAGAATCAGAAGAAGGAGAAGGAGAGGGTGAAGCCTGGAGGGTGGATCAGAAGAAGCAGAAGAAAGAGAAGGAGAAGGTGAAGTCTGGAGGGTGAAGCAGAAGAAACAGAAGAAGGAGAAGGCGAAGGTGAAGTCTGGAGGGTGAAACAGAAGAATCAGAAGAAGGAGAAGGAGAAGGTGAAGTCTGGAGGGTGAATCAGAAGAAGCAGAAGAAAGAGAAGGAGAAGGTGAAGTCTGGAGGATGAATCAGAAGAAGCAGAAGAAGGAGAAGGAGAAGGTGAAGTCTGGAGGGTGAATCAGAAGAAGCAGAAGAAGGAGAAGGAGAAGATGAAGTCTGGAGGGTGAATCAGAAGAAGCAGAAGAAGGAGAAGGAGAAGGTGAAGTCTGGAGGGTGAAACAGAAGAAGCAGAAGAAGGAGAAGGAGAAGGTGAAGTCTGGAGGGTGAATCAGAAGAAGCAGAAGAAAGAGAAGGAGAAGGTGAAGTCTGGAGGGTGAATCAGAAGAAGCAGAAGAAGGAGAAGGAGAAGGTGAAGTCTGGAGGGTGAATCAGAAGAAGCAGAAGAAGGAGAAGGAGAAGGTGAAGTCTGGAGGGTGAATCAGAAGAAGCAGAAGAAGGAGAAGGAGAAGATGAAGTCTGGAGGGTGAATCAGAAGAAGCAGAAGAAGGAGAAGGAGAAGGTGAAGTCAGGAGGGTGAATCAGAAGAAGCAGAAGAAGGAGAAGGAGAAGGTGAAGTTAGGAGGGTGAATCAGAAGAAGCAGAAGAAGGAGAAGGAGCAGGTGAAGTCAGGGGGGTGAAGCAGAAGAAGTAGAAGAAGGAGAAGGAGAAGGTGAAGTCAGGACGGTGAAGCAGAAGAAGCATAAGAAGGAGAAGGAGAAGGTGAAGTCTGGAGGGCGCAGCAGAAGAAGCAGATGAAGGAGAAGGAGAAGTTGAAGTCTAGAGGGTGAAGCAGAAGAAGCAGAAGAAGGAGAAGGAGAAGGTGAAGTCTGGAGGGTGAATCAGAAGAAGTAGAAGAAGGAGAAGGAGAAGGTGAAATCAGGAGAGTGAAGCAGAAGAAGCAGAAGATGGAGAAGTAGAAGGTGAAGTCTGGAGGGCGAAGCAGAAGAAGCAGAAGAAGGAGAAGGAGAAGGTGAAGTCTGGAGGGTGAAGCAGAAGAAGCAGAAGAAGGAGAAGGAGAAGGTGAAGTCTGGAGGGTGAATCAGAAGAAGTAGAAGAAGGAGAAGGAGAAGGTGAAGTCAGGAGGGTGAAGCAGAAGAAGCAGAAGAAGGAGAAGGAGAAGGTGAAGTCTGGAGGGTGAAGCAGAAGAAGCAGAAGAAGGAGCAGGAGAAGGTGAAGTCTGGAGGGTGAACCAGAAGAAGCAGAAGAAGGAGAAGGAGAAGGTGAAGTCAGGAGGGTGAATCAGAAGAAGTAGAAGAAGGAGAAGGAGAAGGTGAAGTCTGGAGGGTGAATCAGAAGAAGCAGAAGAAGGAGAAGGAGAAGGTGAAGTCTGGAGGGTCAATCAGAAGAAGCAGAAGAAGGAGAAGGAGAAGATGAAGTCTGGAGGGTGAATCAGAAGAAGTAGAAGAAGGAGAAGGAGAAGGTGAGGTCTGGAGGGTCAATCAGAAGAAGCAGAAGAAGGAGAAGGAGAAGGTGAAGTCTGGAGGGTGAATCAGAAGAAGCAGAAGAAGGAGAAGGAGTAGGTGAAGTCTGGAGGGTGAATTACAAGAAGCAGAAGAAGGAGAAGGAGAAGGTGAAGTCAGGAGGGTGAATCAGAAGAAGCAGAAGAAGGAGAAGGAGAAGGTAAAGTTAGGAGGGTGAATCAGAAGAAGCAGAAGAAGGAGAAGGAGCAGGTGAAGTCAGGGGGGTGAAACAGAAGAAGTAGAAGAAGGAGAAGGAGAAGGTGAAGTCAGGAGGGTGAAGCAGAAGAAGCAGAAGAAGGCGAAGGAGAAGGTGAAGTCTGGAGGGCGCAGCAGAAGAAGCAGAAGAAGGAGAAGGAGAAGGTGAAGTCTGGAGGGTGAAGCAGAAGAAGCAGAAGAAGGAGAAGGAGAAGGTGAAGTCTGGAGGGTGAATCAGAAGAAGTAGAAGAAGGAGAAGGAGAAGGTGAAGTCAGGAGAGTGAAGCAGAAGAAGCAGAAGAAGGAGAAGGAGAAGGTGAAGTCTGGAGGGTGAAGCAGAAGAAGCAGAAGAAGGAGAAGGAGAAGGTGATGTCTGGAGGGCGAAGCAGAAGAATCAGAAGAAGGAGAAGGAGAAGGTGAAGTCTGGAGGGTGAAGCAGAGGAAGCAGAAGAATGAGAAGGAGAAGGTGAAGTCTGGAGGGTGAATCAGAAGAAGTAGAAGAAGGAGAAGGAGAAGGTGAAGTCAGGAGGGTGAGCAGAAGAAGGAGAAGGAGAAGGTGAAGTCAGGAGGGTGAATCGGAAGAAGTAGAAGAAGGAGAAGGAGAAGGTGAAGTCTGGAGGGTGAATCAGAAGAAGTAGAAGAAGGAGAAGTAGAAGGTCAAGTCTGGAGGGTGAATCAGAAGAAGTAGAAGAAGGAGAAGGAGAAGATGAAGTCTGGAGGGTGAATCAGAAGAAGCAGAAGAAGGAGAAGGAGAAGGTGAAGTCTGGAGGGAGAAGCAGAAGAAGTAGAAGAAGGAGAAGGAGAAGGTGAAGTCTGGAGGGTGAATCAGAAGAAGTAGAAGAAGGAGAAGGAGAAGGTGAAGTCTGGAGGGTGAATCAGAAGAAGAAGAAAAGGAGAAGGAGAAGGTGAAGTCTGGAGGGTGAATCAGAAGAAGCAGAAGAAGGAGAAGGAGAAGGTGAAGTCTGGAGGGAGAAACAGAAGAAGCAGAATAAGGAGAAGGAGAAGGTGAAGTCAGGAGGGTGAATCAGAAGAAGCAGAAGAAGGAGAAGGAGAAGGTGAAGTAAGGAGGGTGAATCAGAAGAAGCAGAAGAAGGAGAAGGAGAAGGTGAAGTCTGGAGTGTGAAGCAGAAGAAGCAAAAGAAGGAGAAGGAGAAGGTGAAGTCTGGAGGGTGAATCAGAAGAAGTAGAAGAAGGAGAAGGAGAAGGTGAAGTCTGGAGGGTGAAGCAGAAGAAGTAGAAGAAGGAGAAGGAGAAGGTGAAGTCAGGAGGGTGAATCAGAAGAAGTAGAAGAAGGAGAAGGAGAAGGTGAAGTCAGGAGGGTGAATCAGAAGAAGCAGAAGAAGGAGAAGGCGAAGGTGAAGTCTGGAGGGTGAAACAGAAGAATCAGAAGAAGGAGAAGGAGAAGGTGAAGTCTGGAGGGTGAATCAGAAGAAGCAGAAGAAAGAGAAGGAGAAGGTGAAGTCTGGAGGGTGAATCAGAAGAAGCAGAAGAAGGAGAAGGAGAAGGTGAAGTCTGGAGGGAGAAGCAGAAGAAGTAGAAGAAGGAGAAGGAGAAGGTGAAGTCTGGAGGGTGAATCAGAAGAAGTAGAAGAAGGAGAAGGAGAAGGTGAAGTCTGGAGGGTGAATCAGAAGAAGTAGAAGAAGGAGAAGGAGAAGGTGAAGTCTGGAGGGTGAATCAGAAGAAACAGAAGAAGGAGAACGAGAAGGTGAAGTCTGGAGGGTGAATCAGAAGAAGTAGAAGAAGGAGAAGTAGAAGGTGTAGTCTGGAGGGTGAATCAGAAGAAGTAGACGAAGGAGAAGGAGAAGGTGAAGTCTGGAGGGTGAACCAGAAGAAGCAGAAGAAGGAGAAGGAGAAGGTGAAGTCTGGAGGGTGAATCAGAAGAAGTAGAAGAAGGAGAAGGAGAAGGTGAAGTCTGGAGGGTGAATCAGAAGAAGCAGAAGAAGGAGAAGGAGAAGGTGAAGTCTGGAGGGTGAATCAGAAGAAGCAGAAGAAGGAGAAGGAGAAGGTGAAGTCTGGAGGGTGAAACAGAAGAAGCAGAATAAGGAGAAGGAGAAGGTGAAGTCAGGAGGGTGAATCAGAAGAAGCAGAAGAAGGAGAAGGAGAAGGTGAAGTAAGGAGGGTGAATCAGAAGAAGCAGAAGAAGGAGAAGGAGAAGGTGAAGTCTGGAGTGTGAAGCAGAACAAGCAAAAGAAGGAGAAGGAGAAGGTGAAGTCTGGAGGGTGAATCAGAAGAAGTAGAAGAAGGAGAAGGAGAAGGTGAAGTCTTCAGGGGGAAGCAGAAGAAGTAGAAGAAGGAGAAGGAGAAGGTGAAGTCAGGAGGGTGAATCAGAAGAAGTAGAAGAAGGAGAAGGAGAAGGTGAAGTCAGGAGGGTGAATCAGAAGAAGCAGAAGAAGGAGAAGGAGAAGGTGAAGTCTGGAGGGTGAATCAGAAGAATCAGAAGAAGGAGAAGGAGAAGGTGAAGTCTGGAGGGTGAATCAGAAGAAGCAGAAGAAAGAGAAGGAGAAGGTGAAGTCTGGAGGGTGAATCAGAAGAAGTAGAAGAAGGAGAAGGAGAAGGTGAAGTCTGGAGGGTGAATCAGAAAAAGCAGAAGAAGGAGAAGGAGAAGGTGAAGTCTGGAGGGTGAATCAGAAGAAGCAGAAGAAGGAGAAGGAGAAGGTGAAGTCTGGAGGGTGAATCAGAAGAAGCAGAAGAAGGAGAAGGAGAAGGTGAAGTCTGGAGGGTGAATCAGAAGACGCAGAATAAGGAGAAGGAGAAGGTGAAGTCTGGAGGGTGAATCAAAAGAAGCAGAAAAAGGAGAAGCAGAAGGTGAAGTCTGAAGGGTGAATCAGAAGAAGTAGAAGAAGGAGAAGGAGAAGGTGAAGTCTGCAGGGGGAAGCAGAAGAAGTAGAAGAAGGAGAAGGAGAAGGTGAAGTCAGGAGGGTGAATCAGAAGAAGTAGAAGAAGGAGAAGGAGAAGGTGAAGTCAGGAGGGTGAATCAGAAGAAGCAGAAGAAGGAGAAGGAGAAGGTGAAGTCTGGAGGGTGAATCAGAAGAATCAGAAGAAGGAGAAGGAGAAGGTGAAGTCTGGAGGGTGAATCAGAAGAAGCAGAAGAAAGAGAAGGAGAAGGTGAAGTCTGGAGGGTGAATCAGAAGAAGCAGAAGAAGGAGAAGGAGAAGGTGAAGTCTGGAGGGTGAATCAGAAGAAGCAGAAGAAGGAGAAGGAGAAGGTGAAGTCTGGAGGGTGAATCAGAAGAAGCAGAATAAGGAGAAGGAGAAGGTGAAGTCTGGAGGGTGAATCAGAAGAAGCAGAAAAAGGAGAAGCAGAAGGTGAAGTCTGAAGGGTGAATCAGAAGAAGTAGAAGAAGGAGAAGGAGAAGGTGAAGTCTGGAGGGTGAAGCAGAAGAAGTAGAAGAAGGAGAAGGAGAAGGTGAAGTCAGGAGAGTGAATCAGAAGAAGCAGAAGAAGGAGAAGGAGAAGGTGAAGTCTGGAGGGTGAATCAGAAGAAGTAGAAGAAGGAGAAGGAGAAGGTGAAGTCTGGAGGGTGAATCAGAAAAAGCAGAAGAAGGAGAAGGAGAAGGTGAAGTCTGGAGGGTGAATCAGAAGAAGCAGAAGAAGGAGAAGGAGAAGGTGAAGTCTGGAGGGTGAATCAGAAGAAGCAGAAGAAGGAGAAGGAGAAGGTGAAGTCTGGAGGGTGAATCAGAAGAAGCAGAATAAGGAGAAGGAGAAGGTGAAGTCTGGAGGGTGAATCAGAAGAAGCAGAAGAAAGAGAAGGAGAAGGTGAAGTCTGGAGGGTGAATCAGAAGAAGTAGAAGAAGGAGAAGGAGAAGGTGAAGTCTGGAGGGTGAATCAGAAAAAGCAGAAGAAGGAGAAGGAGAAGGTGAAGTCTGGAGGGTGAATCAGAAGAAGCAGAAGAAGGAGAAGGAGAAGGTGAAGTCTGGAGGGTGAATCAGAAGAAGCAGAAGAAGGAGAAGGAGAAGGTGAAGTCTGGAGGGTGAATCAGAAGAAGCAGAATAAGGAGAAGGAGAAGGTGAAGTCTGGAGGGTGAATCAGAAGAAGCAGAAAAAGGAGAAGCAGAAGGTGAAGTCTGAAGGGTGAATCAGAAGAAGTAGAAGAAGGAGAAGGAGAAGGTGAAGTGTGCAGGGGGAAGCAGAAGAAGTAGAAGAAGGAGAAGGAGAAGGTGAAGTCAGGAGGGTGAATCAGAAGAAGTAGAAGAAGGAGAAGGAGAAGGTGAAGTCTGGAGTGTGAAGCAGAAGAAGCAAAAGAAGGAGAAGGAGAAGGTGAAGTCAGGAGGGTGAGCAGAAGAAGGAGAAGGAGAAGGTGAAGTCAGGAGGGTGAATCGGAAGAAGTAGAAGAAGGAGAAGGAGAAGGTGAAGTCTGGAGGGTGAATCAGAAGAAGTAGAAGAAGGAGAAGTAGAAGGTGAAGTCTGGAGGGTGAATCAGAAGAAGTAGAAGAAGGAGAAGGAGAAGATGAAGTCTGGAGGGTGAATCAGAAGAAGCAGAAGAAGGAGAAGGAGAAGGTGAAGTCTGGAGGGAGAAGCAGAAGAAGTAGAAGAAGGAGAAGGAGAAGGTGAAGTCTGGAGGGTGAATCAGAAGAAGTAGAAGAAGGAGAAGGAGAAGGTGAAGTCTGGAGGGTGAATCAGAAGAAGCAGAAAAGGAGAAGGAGAAGGTGAAGTCTGGAGGGTGAATCAGAAGAAGCAGAAGAAGGAGAAGGAGAAGGTGAAGTCTGGAGGGTGAAACAGAAGAAGCAGAATAAGGAGAAGGAGAAGGTGAAGTCAGGAGGGTGAATCAGAAGAAGCAGAAGAAGGAGAAGGAGAAGGTGAAGTAAGGAGGGTGAATCAGAAGAAGCAGAAGAAGGAGAAGGAGAAGGTGAAGTCTGGAGTGTGAAGCAGAAGAAGCAAAAGAAGGAGAAGGAGAAGGTGAAGTCTGGAGGGTGAATCAGAAGAAGTAGAAGAAGGAGAAGGAGAAGGTGAAGTCTGGAGGGTGAAGCAGAAGAAGTAGAAGAAGGAGAAGGAGAAGGTGAAGTCAGGAGGGTGAATCAGAAGAAGTAGAAGAAGGAGAAGGAGAAGGTGAAGTCAGGAGTGTGAATCAGAAGAAGCAGAAGAAGGAGAAGGCGAAGGTGAAGTCTGGAGGGTGAAACAGAAGAATCAGAAGAAGGAGAAGGAGAAGGTGAAGTCTGGAGGGTGAATCAGAAGAAGCAGAAGAAAGAGAAGGAGAAGGTGAAGTCTGGAGGGTGAATCAGAAGAAGCAGAAGAAGGAGAAGGAGAAGGTGAAGTCTGGAGGGAGAAGCAGAAGAAGTAGAAGAAGGAGAAGGAGAAGGTGAAGTCTGGAGGGTGAATCAGAAGAAGTAGAAGAAGGAGAAGGAGAAGGTGAAGTCTGGAGGGTGAATCAGAAGAAGTAGAAGAAGGAGAAGGAGAAGGTGAAGTCTGGAGGGTGAATCAGAAGAAACAGAAGAAGGAGAACGAGAAGGTGAAGTCTGGAGGGTGAATCAGAAGAAGTAGAAGAAGGAGAAGGAGAAGATGTAGTCTGGAGGGTGAATCAGAAGAAGTAGACGAAGGAGAAGGAGAAGGTGAAGTCTGGAGGTTGAACCAGAAGAAGCAGAAGAAGGAGAAGGAGAAGGTGAAGTCTGGAGGGTGAATCAGAAGAAGTAGAAGAAGGAGAAGGAGAAGGTGAAGTCTGGAGGGTGAATCAGAAGAAGCAGAAGAAGGAGAAGGAGAAGGTGAAGTCTGGAGGGTGAATCAGAAGAAGCAGAAGAAGGAGAAGGAGAAGGTGAAGTCTGGAGGGTGAAACAGAAGAAGCAGAATAAGGAGAAGGAGAAGGTGAAGTCAGGAGGGTGAATCAGAAGAAGCAGAAGAAGGAGAAGGAGAAGGTGAAGTAAGGAGGGTGAATCAGAAGAAGCAGAAGAAGGAGAAGGAGAAGGTGAAGTCTGGAGTGTGAAGCAGAAGAAGCAAAAGAAGGAGAAGGAGAAGGTGAAGTCTGGAGGGTGAATCAGAAGAAGTAGAAGAAGGAGAAGGAGAAGGTGAAGTCTTCAGGGGGAAGCAGAAGAAGTAGAAGAAGGAGAAGGAGAAGGTGAAGTCAGGAGGGTGAATCAGAAGAAGTAGAAGAAGGAGAAGGAGAAGGTGAAGTCAGGAGGGTGAATCAGAAGAAGCAGAAGAAGGAGAAGGAGAAGGTGAAGTCTGGAGGGTGAATCAGAAGAATCAGAAGAAGGAGAAGGAGAAGGTGAAGTCTGGAGGGTGAATCAGAAGAAGCAGAAGAAAGAGAAGGAGAAGGTGAAGTCTGCAGGGTGAATCAGAAGAAGTAGAAGAAGGAGAAGGAGAAGGTGAAGTCTGGAGGGTGAATCAGAAAAAGCAGAAGAAGGAGAAGGAGAAGGTGAAGTCTGGAGGGTGAATCAGAAGAAGCAGAAGAAGGAGAAGGAGAAGGTGAAGTCTGGAGGGTGAATCAGAAGAAGCAGAAGAAGGAGAAGGAGAAGGTGAAGTCTGGAGGGTGAATCAGAAGACGCAGAATAAGGAGAAGGAGAAGGTGAAGTCTGGAGGGTGAATCGAAAGAAGCAGAAAAAGGAGAAGCAGAAGGTGAAGTCTGAAGGGTGAATCAGAAGAAGTAGAAGAAGGAGAAGGAGAAGGTGAAGTCTGCAGGGGGAAGCAGAAGAAGTAGAAGAAGGAGAAGGAGAAGGTGAAGTCAGGAGGGTGAATCAGAAGAAGTAGAAGAAGGAGAAGGAGAAGGTGAAGTCAGGAGGGTGAATCAGAAGAAGCAGAAGAAGGAGAAGGAGAAGGTGAAGTCTGGAGGGTGAATCAGAAGAATCAGAAGAAGGAGAAGGAGAAGGTGAAGTCTGGAGGGTGAATCAGAAGAAGCAGAAGAAAGAGAAGGAGAAGGTGAAGTCTGGAGGGTGAATCGGAAGAAGCAGAAGAAGGAGAAGGAGAAGGTGAAGTCTGGAGGGTGAATCAGAAGAAGCAGAAGAAGGAGAAGGAGAAGGTGAAGTCTGGAGGGTGAATCAGAAGAAGCAGAATAAGGAGAAGGAGAAGGTGAAGTCTGGAGGGTGAATCAGAAGAAGCAGAAAAAGGAGAAGCAGAAGGTGAAGTCTGAAGGGTGAATCAGAAGAAGTAGAAGAAGGAGAAGGAGAAGGTGAAGTCTGGAGGGTGAAGCAGAAGAAGTAGAAGAAGGAGAAGGAGAAGGTGAAGTCAGGAGGGTGAATCAGAAGAAGCAGAAGAAGAAGAAGGAGAAGGTGAAGTCTGGAGGGTGAATCAGAAGAAGTAGAAGAAGGAGAAAGAGAAGGTGAAGTCTGGAGGGTGAATCAGAAAAAGCAGAAGAAGGAGAAGGAGAAGGTGAAGTCTGGAGGGTGAATCAGAAGAAGCAGAAGAAGGAGAAGGAGAAGGTGAAGTCTGGAGGGTGAATCAGAAGAAGCAGAAGAAGGAGAAGGAGAAGGTGAAGTCTGGAGGGTGAATCAGAAGAAGCAGAATAAGGAGAAGGAGAAGGTGAAGTCTGGAGGGTGAATCAGAAGAAGCAGAAGAAAGAGAAGGAGAAGGTGAAGTCTGGAGGGTGAATCAGAAGAAGTAGAAGAAGGAGAAGGAGAAGGTGAAGTCTGGAGGGTGAATCAGAAAAAGCAGAAGAAGGAGAAGGAGAAGGTGAAGTCTGGAGGGTGAATCAGAAGAAGCAGAAGAAGGAGAAGGAGAAGGTGAAGTCTGGAGGGTGAATCAGAAGAAGCAGAAGAAGGAGAAGGAGAAGGTGAAGTCTGGAGGGTGAATCAGAAGAAGCAGAATAAGGAGAAGGAGAAGGTGAAGTCTGGAGGGTGAATCAGAAGAAGCAGAAAAAGGAGAAGCAGAAGGTGAAGTCTGAAGGGTGAATCAGAAGAAGTAGAAGAAGGAGAAGGAGAAGGTGAAGTCTGCAGGGGGAAGCAGAAGAAGTAGAAGAAGGAGAAGGAGAAGGTGAAGTCAGGAGGGTGAATCAGAAGAAGTAGAAGAAGGAGAAGGAGAAGGTGAAGTCAGGAGGGTGAATCAGAAGAAGCAGAAGAAGGAGAAGGAGAAGGTGAAGTCTGGAGGGTGAATAAGAAGAATCAGAAGAAGGAGAAGGAGAAGGTGAAGTCTGGAGGGTGAATCAGAAGAAGCAGAAGAAAGAGAAGGAGAAGGTGAAGTCTGGAGGGTGAATCAGAAGAAGCAGAAGAAGGAGAAGGAGAAGGTGAAGTCTGGAGGGTGAATCAGAAGAAGCAGAAGAAGGAGAAGGAGAAGGTGAAGTCTGGAGGGTGAATCAGAAGAAGCAGAATAAGGAGAAGGAGAAGGTGAAGTCTGGAGGGTGAATCAGAAGAAGCAGAAAAAGGAGAAGCAGAAGGTTAAGTCTGAAGGGTGAATCAGAAGAAGTAGAAGAAGGAGAAGGAGAAGGTGAAGTCTGGAGGGTGAAGCAGAAGAAGTAGAAGAAGGAGAAGGAGAAGGTGAAGTCAGGAGGGTGAATCAGAAGAAGCAGAAGAAGGAGAAGGAGAAGGTGAAGTCTGGAGGGTGAATCAGAAGAAGTAGAAGAAGGAGAAGGAGAAGGTGAAGTCTGGAGGGTGAATCAGAAAAAGCAGAAGAAGGAGAAGGAGAAGGTGAAGTCTGGAGGGTGAATCAGAAGAAGCAGAAGAAGGAGAAGGAGAAGGTGAAGTCTGGAGGGTGAATCAGAAGAAGCAGAATAAGGAGAAGGAGAAGGTGAAGTCTGGAGGGTGAATCAGAAGAAGCAGAAAAAGGAGAAGCAGAAGGTGAAGTCTGAAGGGTGAATCAGAAGAAGTAGAAGAAGGAGAAGGAGAAGGTGAAGTCTGGAGGGTGAAGCAGAAGAAGTAGAAGAAGGAGAAGGAGAAGGTGAAGTCAGGAGGGTGAATCAGAAGAAGTAGAAGAAGGAGAAGGAGAAGGTGAAGTCAGGAGGGTGAATCAGAAGAAGCAGAAGAAGGAGAAGGAGAAGGTGAAGTCTGGAGGGTGAATCAGAAGAATCAGAAGAAGGAGAAGGAGAAGGTGAAGTCTGGAGGGTGAATCAGAAGAAGCAGAAGAAAGAGAAGGAGAAGGTGAAGTCTGGAGGGTGAAGCAGAAGAAACAGAAGAAGGAGAAGGAGAAGGTGAAGACTGGAGGGTGAATCAGAAGAAGTAGAAGAAGGAGAAGGAGAAGGTGAAATCTGGAGGGTGAATCAGAAGAAGCAGAAGAAGGAGAAGGAGAAGGTGAAGTCTGGAGGGTGAATCAGAAGAAGCAGAAGAAGGAGAAGGAGAAGATGAAGTCTGGAGGGTGAATCAGAAGAAGTAGAAGAAGGAGAAGGAGAAGGTGAGGTCTGGAGGGTGAATCAGAAGAAGCAGAAGAAGGAGAAGGAGAAGGTGAAGTCTGGAGGGTGAATCAGAAGAAGTAGAAGAAGGAGAAGGAGAAGGTGAAGTCAGGAGGGTGAATCAGAAGAAGTAGAAGAAGGAGAAGGAGAAGGTGAAGTCAGGAGGGTGAATCAGAAGAAGCAGAAGAAGGAGAAGGAGAAGGTGAATTAAGGAGGGTGAATCAGAAGAAGCAGAAGAAGGAGAAGGAGAAGGTGAAGTCTGGAGTGCGAAGCAGAAGAAGCAAAAGAAGGAGAAGGAGAAGGTGAAGTCTGAAGGGTGAATCAGAAGAAGTAGAAGAAGGAGAAGGAGAAGGTGAAGTCTGGAGGGTGAATCAGAAGAATCAGAAGAAGGAGAAGGAGAAGGTGAAGTCTGGAGGGTGAATCAGAAGAAGCAGAAGAAAGAGAAGGAGAAGGTGAAGTCTGGAGGGTGAATCAGAAGAAGTAGAAGAAGGAGAAGGAGAAGGTGAAGTCTGGAGGGTGAATCAGAAAAAGCAGAAGAAGGAGAAGGAGAAGGTGAAGTCTGGAGGGTGAATCAGAAGAAGCAGAAGAAGGAGAAGGAGAAGGTGAAGTCTGGAGGGTGAATCAGAAGAAGCAGAAGAAGGAGAAGGAGAAGGTGAAATCTGGAGGGTGAATCAGAAGAAGCAGAATAAGGAGAAGGAGAAGGTGAAGTCTGGAGGGTGAATCAGAAGAAGCAGAAAAAGGAGAAGCAGAAGGTGAAGTCTGAATGGTGAATCAGAAGAAGTAGAAGAAGGAGAAGGAGAAGGTGAAGTCTGGAGGGTCAAGCAGAAGAAGTAGAAGAAGGAGAAGGAGAAGGTGAAGTCAGGAGGGTGAATCAGAAGAAGTAGAAGAAGGAGAAGGAGAAGGTGAAGTCAGGAGGGTGAATCAGAAGAAGCAGAAGAAGGAGAAGGAGAAGCTGAAGTCTGGAGGGTGAATCAGAAGAATCAGAAGAAGGAGAAGGAGAAGGTGAAGTCTGGAGGTTGAATCAGAAGAAGCAGAAGAAAGAGAAGGAGAAGGTGAAGTCTGGAGGGTGAAGCAGAAGAAACAGAAGAAGGAGAAGGAGAAGGTGAAGACTGGAGGGTGAATCAGAAGAAGTAGAAGAAGGAGAAGGAGAAGGTGAAGTCTGGAGGGTGAATCAGAAGAAGTAGAAGAAGGAGAAGGAGAAGGTGAAGTCTGGAGGGTGAATCAGAAGAAGCAGAAGAAGGAGAAGGAGAAGGTGAAGTCTGGAGGGTGAATCAGAAGAAGCAGAAGAAGGAGAAGGAGAAGATGATGTCTGGAGGGTGAATCAGAAGAAGTAGAAGAAGGAGAAGGAGAAGGTGAGGTCTGGAGGGTGAATCAGAAGAAGCAGAAGAAGGAGAAGGAGAAGGTGAAGTCTGGAGGGTGAATCAGAAGATGCAGAAGAAGGAGAAGGAGAAGGCGAAGTCTGGAGGGTGAATCAGAAGAAGCAGAAGAAGGAGAAGGAGAAGGTGAAGTCAGGAGGGTGAATCAGAAGAAGCAGAAGAAGGAGAAGGAGAAGGTGAAGTTAGGAGGGTGAATCAGAAGAAGCAGAAGAAGGAGAAGGAGCAGGTGATGTCAGGGGGATGAAGCAGAAGAAGTAGAAGAAGGAGAAGGAGAAGGTGAAGTCAGGACGGTGAAGCAGAAGAAGCAGAAGAAGGAGAAGGAGAAGGTGAAGTCTGGAGGGTGAATCAGAAGAAGTAGAAGAAGGAGAAGGAGAAGGTCAAGTCTGGAGGGTGAATCAGAAGAAGTAGAATAAGGAGAAGGAGAAGGTGAAGTCTGGAGGGTGAAGCAGAAGAAGTAGAAGAAGGAGAAGGAGAAGGTGAAGTCAGGAGGGTGAATCAGAAGAAGTAGAAGAAGGAGAAGGAGAAGGTGAAGTCAGGAGGGTGAATCAGAAGAAGCAGAAGAAGGAGAAGGAGAAGGTGAAGTCTGGAGGGTGAATCAGAAGAATCAGAAGAAGGAGAAGGAGAAGGTGAAGTCTGGAGGGTGAATCAGAAGGAGCAGAAGAAAGAGAAGGAGAAGTTGAAGTCTGGAGGGTGAATCAGAAGAAGTAGAAGAAGGAGAAGGAGAAGGTGAAGTCTGGAGTGTGAATCAGAAGAAGCAGAAGAAGGAGAAGGAGAAGGTGAAGTCTAGAGGGTGAATCAGAAGAAGCAGAATAAGGAGAAGGAGAAGGTGAAGTCTGGAGGGTGAATCAGAAGAAGCAGAAGAAGGAGAAGGAGAAGGTGAAGTCTGGAGGGTGAATCAGAAGAAGTAGAAGAAGGAGAAGGAGAAGGTGAAGTCTGGAGGGTGAAGCAGAAGAAGTAGAAGAAGGAGAAGGAGAAGGTGAAGTCAGGAGGGTGAATCAGAAGAAGTAGAAGAAGGAGAAGGAGAAGGTGAAGTCAGGAGGGTG
Source organism: Somniosus microcephalus (assembly GCF_052327205.1). Lineage (NCBI taxonomy): Eukaryota > Metazoa > Chordata > Chondrichthyes > Squaliformes > Somniosidae > Somniosus > Somniosus microcephalus. The sequence goes on along the minus strand of NW_028225242.1, from coordinate 177,232 downwards.
AATCAGAAGAAGCAGAAGAAGGAGAAGGAGAAGGTGAAGTCTGGAGGGTGAATCAGAAGAAGCAGAGGAAGGAGAAGGAGAAGGTGAAGTCTGGAGGGTGAATCAGAAGAAGCAGAAGAAGGAGAAGGAGAAGATGAAGTCTGGAGGGTGAATCAGAAGAAGCAGAATAAGGAGAAGGAGAAGGTGAAGTCTGGAGGGTGAATCAGAAGAAGCAGAATAAGGAGAAAGAGAAGGTGAAGTCTGGAGGGTGAATCAGAAGAAGCAGAAAAAGGAGAAGGAGAAGATGAAGTCTGGAGGGTGAATCAGAAGAAGTAGAAGAAGGAGAAGGAGAAGGTGACGTCTGGAGGGTGAAGCAGAAGAAGTAGAAGAAGGAGAAGGAGAAGGTGAAGTCAGGAGGGTGAATCAGAAGAAGTAGAAGAAGAAGTAGGAGAAGGTGAAGTCAGGAGGGTGAATCAGAAGAAGCAGAAGAAGGAGAAGGAGAAGGTGAAGTCTGGAGGGTGAATCAGAAGAATCAGAAGAAGGAGAAGTAGAAGGTGAAGTCTGGAGGGTGAATCAGAAGAAGCAGAAGAAAGAGAAGGAGAAGGTGAAGTCTGGAGGGTGAAGCAGAAGAAACAGAAGAAGGAGAAGGAGAAGGTGAAGACTGGAGGGTGAATCAGAAGAAGTAGAAGAAGGAGAAGGAGAAGGTGAAGTCTGGAGGGTGAATCAGAAGAAGTAGAAGAAGGAGAAGGATAAGGTGAAGTCTGGAGGGTGAATCAGAAGAAGCAGAGGAAGGAGAAGGAGAAGGTGAAGTCTGGAGGGTGAAACAGAAGAAGCAGAAGAAGGAGAAGGAGAAGATGAAGTCTGGAGGGTGAATCAGAAGAAGTAGAAGAAGGAGAAGGAGAAGGTGAAGTCTGGAGGGTGAATCAGAAGTAGTAGAAGAAGGAGAAGGAGAAGGTGAAGTCTGGACGGTGAATCAGAAGAAACAGAAGAAGGAGAAGGTGAAGTCTGGAGGGTGAATCAGAAGAAGTAGAAGAAGGAGAAGGAGAAGGTGTAGTCTGGAGGGTGAATCAGAAGAAGTAGACGAAGGAGAAGGAGAAGGTGAAGTCTGGAGGGTGAATCAGAAGAAGCAGAAGAAGGAGAAGGAGAAGGTGAAGTCTGGAGGGTGAATCAGAAGAAGCAGAAGAAGGAGAAGGAGAAGATGAAGTCTGGAGGGTGAATCAGAAGAAGTAGAAGAAGGAGAAGGAGAAGGTGAAGTCTGGAGGGTGAATCAGAAGTAGTAGAAGAAGGAGAAGGAGAAGGTGAAGTCTGGACGGTGAATCAGAAGAAACAGAAGAAGGAGAAGGTGAAGTCTGGAGGGTGAATCAGAAGAAGTAGAAGAAGGAGAAGGAGAAGGTGTAGTCTGGAGGGTGAATCAGAAGAAGTAGACGAAGGAGAAGGAGAAGGTGAAGTCTGGAGGGTGAATCAGAAGAAGCAGAAAAAGGAGAAGGAGAAGGTGAAGTCTGAAGGGTGAATCAGAAGAAGTAGAAGAAGGAGAAGGAGAAGGTGAAGTCTGGAGGGTGAAGCAGAAGAAGTAGAAGAAGGAGCAGGAGAAGGTGAAGTCAGGAGGGTGAATCAGAAGAAGTAGAAGAAGGAGAAGGAGAAGATGAAGTCAGGAGGGTGAATCATAAGAAGCAGAAGAAGGAGAAGGAGAAGGTGAAGTCTGGAGGGTGAATCAGAAGAATCAGAAGAAGGAGAAGGAGAAGGTGAAGTCTGGAGGGTGAATCAGAAGAAGCAGAAGAAGGAGAAGGAGAAGGTGAAGTCTGGAGGGAGAAGCAGAAGAAGTAGAAGAAGGAGAAGGAGAAGGTGAAGTCTGGAGGGTGAATCAGAAGAAGTAGAAGAAGGAGAAGGAGAAGGTGAAGTCTGGAGGGTGAATCAGAAGAAGCAGAAGAAAGAGAAGGAGAAGGTGAAGTCTGGAGGGTGAATCAGAAGAACCAGAAGAAGGAGAAGGAGAAGGTGAAGTCTGGAGGGAGAAGCAGAAGAAGTAGAAGAAGGAGAAGGAGAAGGTGAAGTCTGGAGGGTGAATCAGAAGAAGTAGAAGAAGGAGAAGGAGAAGGTGAAGTCTGGAGGGTGAATCAGAAGAAGTAGAAAAAGGAGAAGGAGAAGGTGAAGTCTGGAGGGTGAATCAGAAGAAACAGAAGAAGGAGAAGGAGAAGGTGAAGTCTGGAGGGTGAATCAGAGGAAGTAGAAGAAGGAGAAGGAGAAGGTGTAGTCTGGAGGGTGAATCAGAAGAAGTAGACGAAGGAGAAGGAGAAGGTGAAGTCTGGAGTGTGAACCAGAAGAAGCAGAAGAAGGAGAAGGAGAAGGTGAAGTCTGGAGGGTGAATCAGAAGAAGTAGAAGAAGGAGAAGGAGAAGGTGAAGTCTGGAGGGTGGATCAGAAGAAGCAGAAGAAGGAGAAGGAGAAGGTGAAGTCTGGAGGGTGAATCAGAAGAAGCAGAAGAAGGAGAAGGAGAAGGAGAAGTCTGGAGGGTGAAACAGAAGAAGCAGAATAAGGAGAAGGAGAAGGTGAAGTCAGGAGGGTGAATCAGAAGAAGCAGAAGAAGGAGAAGGAGAAGGTGAAGTAAGGAGGGTGAATCAGAAGAAGCAGAAGAAGGAGAAGGAGAAGGTGAATTCTGGAGTGTGAAGCAGAAGAAGCAAAAGAAGGAGAAGGAGAAGGTGAAGTCTGGAGGGTGAAGCAGAAGAAGTAGAAGAAGGAGAAGGAGAAGGTGAAGTCAGGAGGGTGAATCAGAAGAAGTAGAAGAAGGAGAAGGAGAAGGTGAAGTCAGGAGGGTGAATCAGAAGAAGCAGAAGAAGGAGAAGGAGAAGGTGAAGTCTGGAGGGTGAATCAGAAGAAGCAGAGGAAGGAGAAGGAGAAGGTGAAGTCTGGAGGGTGAATCAGAAGAAGCAGAAGAAGGAGAAGGAGAAGATGAAGTCTGGAGGGTGAATCAGAAGAAGCAGAATAAGGAGAAGGAGAAGGTGAAGTCTGGAGGGTGAATCAGAAGAAGCAGAATAAGGAGAAAGAGAAGGTGAAGTCTGGAGGGTGAATCAGAAGAAGCAGAAGAAGGAGAAGGAGAAGATGAAGTCTGGAGGGTGAATCAGAAGAAGTAGAAGAAGGAGAAGGAGAAGGTGAAGTCTGGAGGGTGAAGCAGAAGAGGTAGAAGAAGGAGAAGGAGAAGGTGAAGTCAGGAGGGTGAATCAGAAGAAGTAGAAGAAGAAGTAGGAGAAGGTGAAGTCAGGAGGGTGAATCAGAAGAAGCAGAAGAAGGAGAAGGAGAAGGTGAAGTCTGGAGGGTGAATCAGAAGAATCAGAAGAAGGAGAAGTAGAAGGTGAAGTCTGGAGGGTGAATCAGAAGAAGCAGAAGAAAGAGAAGGAGAAGGTGAAGTCTGGAGGGTGAAGCAGAAGAAACAGAAGAAGGAGAAGGAGAAGGTGAAGACTGGAGGGTGAATCAGAAGAAGTAGAAGAAGGAGAAGGAGAAGGTGAAGTCTGGAGGGTGAATCAGAAGAAGTAGAAGAAGGAGAAGGATAAGGTGAAGTCTGGAGGGTGAATCAGAAGAAGCAGAAGAAGGAGAAGGAGAAGGTGAAGTCTGGAGGGTGAATCAGAAGAAGCAGAAGAAGGAGAAGGAGAAGATGAAGTCTGGAGGGTGAATCAGAAGAAGTAGAAGAAGGAGAAGGAGAAGGTGAAGTCTGGAGGGTGAATCAGAAGTAGTAGAAGAAGGAGAAGGAGAAGGTGAAGTCTGGACGGTGAATCAGAAGAAACAGAAGAAGGAGAAGGTGAAGTCTGGAGGGTGAATCAGAAGAAGTAGAAGAAGGAGAAGGAGAAGGTGTAGTCTGGAGGGTGAATCAGAAGAAGTAGACGAAGGAGAAGGAGAAGGTGAAGTCTGGAGGGTGAATCAGAAGAAGCAGAAGAAGGAGAAGGAGAAGGTGAAGTCTGGAGGGTGAATCAGAAGAAGCAGAAGAAGGAGAAGGAGAAGATGAAGTCTGGAGGGTGAATCAGAAGAAGTAGAAGAAGGAGAAGGAGAAGGTGAAGTCTGGAGGGTGAATCAGAAGTAGTAGAAGAAGGAGAAGGAGAAGGTGAAGTCTGGACGGTGAATCAGAAGAAACAGAAGAAGGAGAAGGTGAAGTCTGGAGGGTGAATCAGAAGAAGTAGAAGAAGGAGAAGGAGAAGGTGTAGTCTGGAGGGTGAATCAGAAGAAGTAGACGAAGGAGAAGGAGAAGGTGAAGTCTGGAGGGTGAATCAGAAGAAGCAGAAGAAGGAGAAGGAGAAGGTGAAGTCTGGAGGGTGTATCAGAAGAAGCAGAAAAAGGAGAAGGAGAAGGTGAAGTCTGAAGGGTGAATCAGAAGAAGTAGAAGAAGGAGAAGGAGAAGGTGAAGTCTGGAGGGTGAAGCAGAAGAAGTAGAAGAAGGAGCAGGAGAAGGTGAAGTCAGGAGGGTGAATCAGAAGAAGTAGAAGAAGGAGAAGGAGAAGATGAAGTCAGGAGGGTGAATCATAAGAAGCAGAAGAAGGAGAAGGAGAAGGTGAAGTCTGGAGGTTGAATCAGAAGAATCAGAAGAAGGAGAAGGAGAAGGTGAAGTCTGGAGGGTGAATCAGAAGAAGCAGAAGAAGGAGAAGGAGAAGGTGAAGTCTGGAGGGAGAAGCAGAAGAAGTAGAAGAAGGAGAAGGAGAAGGTGAAGTCTGGAGGGTGAATCAGAAGAAGTAGAAGAAGGAGAAGGAGAAGGTGAAGTCTGGAGGGTGAATCAGAAGAAGCAGAAGAAAGAGAAGGAGAAGGTGAAGTCTGGAGGGTGAATCAGAAGAACCAGAAGAAGGAGAAGGATAAGGTGAAGTCTGGAGGGAGAAGCAGAAGAAGTAGAAGAAGGAGAAGGAGAAGGTGAAGTCTGGAGGGTGAATCAGAAGAAGTAGAAGAAGGAGAAGGAGAAGGTGAAGTCTGGAGGGTGAATCAGAAGAAGTAGAAAAAGGAGAAGGAGAAGGTGAAGTCTGGAGGGTGAATCAGAAGAAACAGAAGAAGGAGAAGGAGAAGGTGAAGTCTGGAGGGTGAATCAGAGGAAGTAGAAGAAGGAGAAGGAGAAGGTGTAGTCTGGAGGGTGAATCAGAAGAAGTAGACGAAGGAGAAGGAGAAGGTGAAGTCTGGAGGGTGAACCAGAAGAAGCAGAAGAAGGAGAAGGAGAAGGTGAAGTCTGGAGGGTGAATCAGAAGAAGTAGAAGAAGGAGAAGGAGAAGGTGAAGTCTGGAGGGTGGATCAGAAGAAGCAGAAGAAGGAGAAGGAGAAGGTGAAGTCTGGAGGGTGAATCAGAAGAAGCAGAAGAAGGAGAAGGAGAAGGAGAAGTCTGGAGGGTGAAACAGAAGAAGCAGAATAAGGAGAAGGAGAAGGTGAAGTCAGGAGGGTGAATCAGAAGAAGCAGAAGAAGGAGAAGGAGAAGGTGAAGTAAGGAGGGTGAATCAGAAGAAGCAGAAGAAGGAGAAGGAGAAGGTGAATTCTGGAGTGTGAAGCAGAAGAAGCAAAAGAAGGAGAAGGAGAAGGTGAAGTCTGGAGGGTGAATCAGAAGAAGTAGAAGAAGGAGAAGGAGAAGGTGAAGTCAGGAGGGTGAATCAGAAGAAGTAGAAGAAGGAGAAGGAGAAGGTGAAGTCAGGAGGGTGAATCAGAAGAAGCAGAAGAAGGAGAAGGAGAAGGTGAAGTCTGGAGGGTGAATCAGAAGAATCAGAAGAAGGAGAAGGAGAAGGTGAAGTCTGGAGGGTGAATCAGAAGAAGCAGAAGAAAGAGAAGGAGAAGGTGAAGTCTGGAGGGTGAATCAGAAGAAGTAGAAGAAGGAGAAGGAGAAGGTGAAGTCTGGAGGGTGAATCAGAAAAAGCAGAAGAAGGAGAAGGAGAAGGTGAAGTCTGGAGGGTGAATCAGAAGAAGCAGAAGAAGGAGAAGGAGAAGGTGAAGTCTGGAGGGTGAATCAGAAGAAGCAGAAGAAGGAGAAGGAGAAGGTGAAGTCTGGAGGGTGAATCAGAAGAAGCAGAATAAGGAGAAGGAGAAGGTGAAGTCTGGAGGGTGAATCAGAAGAAGCAGAAAAAGGAGAAGGAGAAGGTGAAGTCTGAAGGGTGAATCAGAAGAAGCAGAAGAAGGAGAAGGTGAAGTCTGGAGGGTGAAGCAGAAGAAGTAGAAGAAGGAGAAGGAGAAGGTGAAGTCAGGAGGGTGAATCAGAAGAAGTAGAAGAAGGAGAAGGAGAAGGTGAAGTCAGGAGGGTGAATCAGAAGAAGCAGAAGAAGGAGAAGGAGAAGGTGAAGTCTGGAGGGTGAATCAGAAGAATCAGAAGAAGGAGAAGGAGAAGGTGTAGTCTGGAGGGTGAATCAGAAGAAGTAGACGAAGGAGAAGGAGAAGGTGAAGTCTGGAGGGTGAACCAGAAGAAGCAGAAGAAGGAGAAGGAGAAGGTGAAGTCTGGAGGGTGAATCAGAAGAAGTAGAAGAAGGAGAAGGAGAAGGTGAAGTCTGGAGGGTGGATCAGAAGAAGCAGAAGAAGGAGAAGGAGAAGGTGAAGTCTGGAGGGTGAATCAGAAGAAGCAGAAGAAGGAGAAGGAGAAGGAGAAGTCTGGAGGGTGAAACAGAAGAAGCAGAATAAGGAGAAGGAGAAGGTGAAGTCAGGAGGGTGAATCAGAAGAAGCAGAAGAAGGAGAAGGAGAAGGTGAAGTAAGGAGGGTGAATCAGAAGAAGCAGAAGAAGGAGAAGGAGAAGGTGAATTCTGGAGTGTGAAGCAGAAGAAGCAAAAGAAGGAGAAGGAGAAGGTGAAGTCTGGAGGGTGAATCAGAAGAAGTAGAAGAAGGAGAAGGAGAAGGTGAAGTCTGCAGGGTGAAGCAGAAGAAGTAGAAGAAGGAGAAGGAGAAGGTGAAGTCAGGAGGGTGAATCAGAAGAAGTAGAAGAAGGAGAAGGAGAAGGTGAAGTCAGGAGGGTGAATCAGAAGAAGCAGAAGAAGGAGAAGGAGAAGGTGAAGTCTGGAGGGTGAATCAGAAGAATCAGAAGAAGGAGAAGGAGAAGGTGAAGTCTGGAGGGTGAATCAGAAGAAGCAGAAGAAAGAGAAGGAGAAGGTGAAGTCTGGAGGGTGAATCAGAAGAAGTAGAAGAAGGAGAAGGAGAAGGTGAAGTCTGGAGGGTGAATCAGAAAAAGCAGAAGAAGGAGAAGGAGAAGGTGAAGTCTGGAGGGTGAATCAGAAGAAGCAGAAGAAGGAGAAGGAGAAGGTGAAGTCTGGAGGGTGAATCAGAAGAAGCAGAAGAAGGAGAAGGAGAAGGTGAAGTCTGGAGGGTGAATCAGAAGAAGCAGAATAAGGAGAAGGAGAAGGTGAAGTCTGGAGGGTGAATCAGAAGAAGCAGAAAAAGGAGAAGGAGAAGGTGAAGTCTGAAGGGTGAATCAGAAGAAGCAGAAGAAGGAGAAGGTGAAGTCTGGAGGGTGAAGCAGAAGAAGTAGAAGAAGGAGAAGGAGAATTTGAAGTCAGGAGGGTGAATCAGAAGAAGTAGAAGAAGGAGAAGGAGAAGGTGAAGTCAGGAGGGTGAATCAGAAGAAGCAGAAGAAGGAGAAGGAGAAGGTGAAGTCTGGAGGGTGAATCAGAAGAATCAGAAGAAGGAGAAGGAGAAGGTGAAGTCTGGAGGGTGAATCAGAAGAAGCAGAAGAAAGAGAAGGAGAAGGTGAAGTCTGGAGGGTGAAGCAGAAGAAACAGAAGAAGGAGAAGGAGAAGGTGAAGACTGGAGGGTGAATCAGAAGAAGTAGAAGAAGGAGAAGGAGAAGGTGAAGTCTGGAGGGTGAATCAGAAGAAGTAGAAGAAGGAGAAGGAGAAGGTGAAGTCTGGAGGGTGAATCAGAAGAAGCAGAAGAAGGAGAAGGAGAAGGTGAAGTCTGGAGGGTGAATCAGAAGAAGCAGAAGAAGGAGAAGGAGAAGATGAAGTCTGGAGGGTGAATCAGAAGAAGTAGAAGAAGGAGAAGGAGAAGGTGAGGTCTGGAGGGTGAATCAGAAGAAGCAGAAGAAGGAGAAGGAGAAGGTGAAGTCTGGAGGGTGAATCAGAAGAAGTAGAAGAAGGAGAAGGAGAAGGTGAAGTCTGGAGGGTGAATCAGAAGAAGCAGAAGAAGGAGAAGGAGAAGGTGAAGTCAGGAGGGTGAATCAGAAGAAGCAGAAGAAGGAGAAGGAGAAGGTGAAGTTAGGAGGGTGAATCAGTAGAAGCAGAAGAAGGAGAAGGAGCAAGTGATGTCAGGGGGATGAAGCAGAAGAAGTAGAAGAAGGAGAAGGAGAAGGTGAAGTCAGGACGGTGAAGCAGAAGAAGCAGAAGAAGGAGAAGGAGAAGGTGAAGTCTGGAGGGTGAATCAGAAGAAGTAGAAGAAGGAGAAGGAGAAGGTCAAGTCTGGAGGGTGAATCAGAAGAAGTAGAATAAGGAGAAGGAGAAGGTGAAGTCTGGAGGGTGAAGCAGAAGAAGTAGAAGAAGGAGAAGGAGAAGGTGAAGTCAGGAGGGTGAATCAGAAGAAGTAGAAGAAGGAGAAGGAGAAGGTGAAGTCAGGAGGGTGAATCAGAAGAAGCAGAAGAAGGAGAAGGAGAAGGTGATGTCTGGAGGGTGAATCAGAAGAATCAGAAGAAGGAGAAGGAGAAGGTGAAGTCTGGAGGGTGAATCAAAAGAAGCAGAAGAAAGAGAAGGAGAAGGTGAAGTCTGGAGGGTGAATCAGAAGAAGTAGAAGAAGGAGAAGGAGAAGGTGAAGTCTGGAGTGTGAATCAGAAGAAGCAGAAGAAGGAGAAGGAGAAGGTGAAGTCTAGAGGGTGAATCAGAAGAAGCAGAATAAGGAGAAGGAGAAGGTGAAGTCTGGAGGGTGAATCAGAAGAAGCAGAAGAAGGAGAAGGAGAAGCTGAAGTCTGGAGGGTGAATCAGAAGAAGTAGAAGAAGGAGAAGGAGAAGGTGAAGTCTGGAGGGTGAAGCAGAAGAAGTAGAAGAAGGAGAAGGAGAAGGTGAAGTCAGGAGGGTGAATCAGAAGAAGTAGAAGAAGGAGAAGGAGAAGGTGAAGTCAGGAGGGTGAATCAGAAGAAGCAGAAGAAGGAGAAGGAGAAGCTGAAGTCTGGCGGGTGAATCAGAAGAATCAGAAGAAGGAGAAGGAGAAGGTGAAGTCTGGAGGGTGAATCAGAAGAAGCAGAGGAAGGAGAAGGAGAAGGTGAAGTCTGGAGGGTGAATCAGAAGAAGCAGAATAAGGAGAAGGAGAAGGTGAAGTCTGGAGGGTGAATCAGAAGAAGCAGAATAAGGAGAAGGAGAAGGTGAAGTCTGGAGGGTGAATCAGAAGAAGCAGAAGAAGGAGAAGGAGAAGATGAAGTCTGGAGGGTGAATCAGAAGAAGTAGAAGAAGGAGAAGGAGAAGGTGAAGTCTGGAGGGTGAAGCAGAAGAAGTAGAAGAAGGAGAAGGAGAAGGTGAAGTCAGGAGGGTGAATCAGAAGAAGTAGAAGAAGAAGTAGGAGAAGGTGAAGTCAGGAGGGTGAATCAGAAGAAGCAGAAGAAGGAGAAGGAGAAGGTGAAGTCTGGAGGGTGAATCAGAAGAATCAGAAGAAGGAGAAGTAGAAGGTGAAGTCTGGAGGGTGAATCAGAAGAAGCAGAAGAAAGAGAAGGAGAAGGTGAAGTCTGGAGGGTGAAGCAGAAGAAACAGAAGAAGGAGAAGGAGAAGGTGAAGACTGGAGGGTGAATCAGAAGAAGTAGAAGAAGGAGAAGGAGAAGGTGAAGTCTGGAGGGTGAATCAGAAGAAGTAGAAGAAGGAGAAGGAGAAGGTGAAGTCTGGAGGGAGAATCAGAAGAAGCAGAAGAAGGAGAAGGAGAAGGTGAAGTCTGGAGGGTGAATCAGAAGAAGCAGAAGAAGGAGAAGGAGAAGATGAAGTCTGGAGGGTGAATCAGAAGAAGTAGAAGAAGGAGAAGGAGAAGGTGAAGTCTGGAGGGTGAATCAGAAGTAGTAGAAGAAGGAGAAGGAGAAGGTGAAGTCTGGACGGTGAATCAGAAGAAACAGAAGAAGGAGAAGGAGAAGGTGAAGTCTGGAGGGTGAATCAGAAGAAGTAGAAGAAGGAGAAGGAGAAGGTGTAGTCTGGAGGGTGAATCAGAAGAAGTAGACGAAGGAGAAGGAGAAGGTGAAGTCTGGAGGGTGAATCAGAAGAAGCAGAAGAAGGAGAAGGAGAAGGTGAAGTCTGGAGGGTGAATCAGAAGAAGCAGAAGAAGGAGAAGGAGAAGGTGAAGTCTGGAGGGTGAATCAGAAGAAGCAGAATAAGGAGAAGGGGAAGGTGAAGTCTGGAGGGTGAATCAGAAGAAGCAGAAAAAGGAGAAGGAGAAGGTGAAGTCTGAAGGGTGAATCAGAAGAAGTAGAAGAAGGAGAAGGAGAAGGTGAAGTCTGGAGGGTGAAGCAGAAGAAGTAGAAGAAGGAGCAGGAGAAGGTGAAGTCAGGAGGGTGAATCAGAAGAAGTAGAAGAAGGAGAAGGAGAAGATGAAGTCAGGAGGGTGAATCATAAGAAGCAGAAGAAGGAGAAGGAGAAGTTGAAGTCTGGAGGGTGAATCAGAAGAATCAGAAGAAGGAGAAGGAGAAGGTGAAGTCTGGAGGGTGAATCAGAAGAAGCAGAAGAAGGAGAAGGAGAAGGTGAAGTCTGGAGGGAGAAGCAGAAGAAGTAGAAGAAGGATAAGGAGAAGGTGAAGTCTGGAGGGTGAATCAGAAGAATTAGAAGAAGGAGAAGGAGAAGGTGAAGTCTGGAGGGTGAATCAGAAGAAGCAGAAGAAGGAGAAGGAGAAGGTGAAGTCTGGAGGGTGAATCAGAAGAAGCAGAAGAAGGAGAAGGAGAAGGTGAAGTCTGGAGGGTGAAACAGAAGAAACAGAATAAGGAGAAGGAGAAGGTGAAGTCAGGAGGGTGAATCAGAAGAAGCAGAAGAAGGAGAAGGAGAAGGTGAAGTAAGGAGGGTGAATCAGAAGAAGCAGAAGAAGGAGAAGGAGAAGGTGAAGTCTGGAGTGTGAAGCAGAAGAAGCAAAAGAAGGAGTAGGAGAAGGTGAAGTCTGGAGGGTGAATCAGAAGAAGTAGAAAAAGGAGAAGGAGAAGGTGAAGTCTGGAGGGTGAAGCAGAAGAAGTAGAAGAAGGAGAAGGAGAAGGTGAAGTCAGGAGGGTGAATCAGAAGAAGTAGAAGAAGGAGAAGTAGAAGGTAAAGTCAGGAGGGTGAATCAGAAGGAGCAGAAGAAGGAGAAGGAGAAGGTGAAGTCTGGAGGGTGTATCAGAAGGATCAGAAGAAGGAGAAGGAGGAGGTGAAGTCTGGAGGGTGAATCAGAAGAAGCAGAAGAAAGAGAAGGAGAAGGTGAAGTCTGGAGGGTGAATCAGAAGAAGCAGAAGAAGGAGAAGGAGAAGGTGAAGTCTGGAGGGAGAAGCAGAAGAAGTAGAAGAAGGAGAAGGAGAAGGTGAAGTCTGGAGGGTGAATCAGAAGAAGTAGAAGAAGGAGAAGGAGAAGGTGAAGTCTGGAGGGTGAATCAGAAGAAACAGAAGAAGGAGAAGGAGAAGGTGAAGTCTGGAGGGTGAATCAGAAGAAGTAGAAGAAGGAGAAGGAGAAGGTGTAGTCTGGAGGGTGAATCAGAAGAAGTAGACGAAGGAGAAGGAGAAGGTGAAGTCTGGAGGGTGAACCAGAAGAAGCAGAAGAAGGAGAAGGAGAAGGTGAAGTCTGGAGGGTGAATCAGAAGAAGTAGAAGAAGGAGAAGGAGAAGGTGAAGTCTGGAGGGAGAATCAGAAGAAGCAGAAGAAGGAGAAGGAGAAGGTGAAGTCTGGAGGGTGAATTAGAAGAAGTAGAAGAAGGAGAAGGAGAAGGTGAAGTCAGGAGGGTGAAGCAGAAGAAGCAGAAGCAGGAGAAGGAGAAGGTGAAGTCTGGAGGGTGAAGCAGAAGAAGCAGAAGAAGGAGAAGGAGAAGGTGAAGTCTGGAGGGTGAAGCAGAAGAAGCTGAAGAAGGAGAAGGAGAAGGCGAAGTCAGGAGGGTGAAGCAGAAGAAGCAGAAGCAGGAGAAGGAGAAGGTGAAGTCTGGAGGGTGAATCAGAAGAAGTAGAAGAAGGAGAAGGAGAAGGTGAAGTCTGGAGGGTGATTCAGAAGAAGCAGAAGAAGGAGAAGGAGAAGGTGAAGTCTGGAGGGAGAAGCAGAAGAAGTAGAAGAAGGAGAAGGAGAAGGTGACGTTTGGAGGGTGAATCAGTAGAAGTAGAAGAAGGAGAAGGAGAAGGTGAAGTCTGGAGGGTGAATCAGAAGAAGCAGAAGAAGGAGAAGGAGAAGGAGAAGTCTGGAGGGTGAATCAGAAGAAGTAGAAGAAGGAGAAGGAGAAGGTGTAGTCTGGAGGGTGAATCAGAAGAAGTAGACGAAGGAGAAGGAGAATGTGAAGTCTGGAGGGTGAATCAGAAGAAGCAGAAGCAGGAGAAGGAGAAGGTGAAGTCTGGAGGGTGAATCAGAAGAAGTAGAAGAAGGAGAAGGAGAAGGTGAAGTCTGGAGGGTGAATCAGAAGAAGCAGAAGAAGGAGAAGGAGAGGGTGAATTCTGGAGGGTGAATCAGAAGAAGCAGAAGAAGGAGAAGGTGAAGTCTGGAGGGTGAATCAGAAGAAGCAGAAGAAGGAGAAGGAGAAGGTGAAGTCAGGAGGGTGAATCAGAAGAAGCAGAAGAAGTAGAAGGAGAAGGTGAAGTCTGGAGGGTGAATCAGAAGAAGTAGAAGAAGGAGAAGGAGAAGGTGAAGTCTGCAGGGTGAATCAGAAGAAGCAGAAGAAGGAGAAGGAGAAGGTGAAGTCAGGAGGTTGAATCAGAAGAAGCAGAAGAAGGAGAAGGAGAAGGTGAAGTCTGGAGGGTGAATCAGAAGAAGCAGAAGAATGAGAAGGAGAAGGTGAAGACTGGAGGGTGAATCAGAAGAAGTAGAAGAAGGAGAAGGAGAAGGTGAAGTCTGGAGGGTGAACCAGAAGAAGTAGAAGAAGGAGAAGGAGAAGGCGAAGTCTGGAGGGTGAATCAGAAATAGCAGAAGAAGGAGAAGGAGAAGGTGAAGTCTGGAGGGTGAATCAGAAGAAGCAGAAGAAGGAGAAGGAGAAGATGAAGTCCGGAGGGTGAATCAGAAGAAGTATAAAAAGGAGAAGGAGAAGGTGAGGTCTGGAGGGTGAATCAGAAGAAGCAGAAGAAGGAGAAGGAGAAGGTGAAGTCTGAAGGCTGAATCAGAAGAAGCAGAAGAAGGAGAAGGAGAAGGTGAGGGCTGGAGGGTGAATCAGGAGAAGCAGAAGAAGGAGAAGGAGAAGGTGAAGTCTGGAGGGTGAATCAGAAGAAGCAGAAGAAAGAAAAGGAGATGGTGAAGTCTGGAGGGTGAAGCAGAAGAAGCTGAAGAAGGAGAAGGAGAAGGTGAAGACTGGAGGGTGAATCAGAAGAAGTAGAAGAAGGAGAAGGAGAAGGTGAAGTCTGGAGGGTGAATCAGAAGAAGTAGAAGAAGGAGAAGGAGAAGGTGAAGTCTGGAGGGTGAATCAGAAGAAGCAGAAGAAGGAGAAGGAGAAGGTGAAGTCTGGAGGGTGAATCAGAAGAAGCAGAAGAAGGAGAAGGAGGAGATGAATTCTGGAGGGTGAATCAGAAGAAGTAGAAGAAGGAGAAGGAGAAGGTGAGGTCTGGAGGGTGAATCAGAAGAAGCAGAAGAAGGAGAAGGAGAAGGTGAAGTCTGGAGGGTGAATCAGAAGAAGCAGAAGAAGGAGAAGGAGAAGGTGAAGTCTGGAGGGTGAATCAGAAGAAGCAGTCAAAGGAGAAGGAGAAGGTGAAGTCAGGAGGGTGAATCAGAAGAAGCAGAATAAGGAGAAGGAGAAGGTGAAGTTAGGAGGGTGAATCAGAAGAAGCAGAAGAAGGAGAAGGAGAAGGTGTAGTCAGGGGGGTGAAGCAGAAGAAGTAGAAGAAGGAGAAGGAGAAGGTGAAGTCAGGAGGGTGAAGCAGAAGAAGCAGAAGAAGGAGAAGGAGAAGGTGAAGTCTGGAGGGCGCAGCAGAAAAAGCAGAAGAAGGAGAAGGAGAAGGTGAAGTCTGGAGGGTGAAGCAGAAGAAGCAGAAGAAGGAGAAGGAGAAGGTGAAGTCTGGAGGGTGAATCCGAAGAAGTAGAAGAAGGAGAAGGAGAAGGTGAAGTCAGGAGGGTGAAGCAGAAGAAGCAGAAGAAGGAGAAGGAGAAGGTGAAGTCTGGAGGGTGAAGCAGAAGAAGCAGAAGATGGAGAAGGAGAAGGTGAAGTCTGGAGGGCGAAGCAGAAGAAGCAGAAGAAGGAGAAGGAGAAGGTGAAGTCTGGAGGGTGAAGCAGAAGAAGCAGAAGAAGGAGAAGGAGAAGGTGAAGTCTGGAGGGTGAATCAGGAGAAGTAGAAGAAGGAGAAGGAGAAGGTAAAGTCAGGAGGGTGAAGCAGAAGAAGCAGAAGAAGGAGAAGGAGAAGGTGAAGTCAGGAGGGTGAAGCAGAAGAAGCAGAAGAAGGAGAAGGAGAAGGTGAAGTCTGGAGGGTGAAGCAGAAGAAGCAGAAGAAGGAGAAGGAGAAGGTGAAGTCAGGAGGGTGAATCAGAAGAAGTATAAAAAGGAGAAGGAGAAGGTGAGGTCTGGAGGGGGAATCAGAAGAAGCAGAAGAAGGAGAAGGAGAAGGTGAAGTCTGAAGGCTGAATCAGAAGAAGCAGAAGAAGGAGAAGGAGAAGGTGAAGGCTGGAGGGTGAATCAGGAGAAGCAGAAGAAGGAGAAGGAGAAGGTGAAGTCTGGAGGGTGAATCAGAAGAAGCAGAAGAAAGAGAAGGAGATGGTGAAGTCTGGAGGGTGAAGCAGAAGAAGCAGAAGAAGGAGAAGGAGAAGGTGAAGACTGGAGGGTGAATCAGAAGAAGTAGAAGAAGGAGAAGGAGAAGGTGAAGTCTGGAGGGTGAATCAGAAGAAGTAGAAGAAGGAGAAGGAGAAGGTGAAGTCTGGAGGGTGAATCAGAAGAAGCAGAAGAAGGAGAAGGAGAAGGTGAAGTCTGGAGGGTTAATCAGAAGAAGCAGAAGAAGGAGAAGGAGGAGATGAAGTCTGGAGGGTGAATCAGAAGAAGTAGAAGAAGGAGAAGGAGAAGGTGAGGTCTGGAGGGTGAATCAGAAGAAGCAGAAGAAGGAGAAGGAGAAGGTGAAATCTGGAGGGTGAATCAGAAGAAGCAGAAGAAGGAGAAGGAGAAGGTGAAGTCAGGAGGGTGAATCAGAAGAAGCAGAAGAAGGAGAAGGAGAAGGTGAAGTTAGGAGGGTGAATCAGAAGAAGCAGAAGAAGGAGAAGGAGAAGGTGTAGTCAGGGGGGTGAAGCAGAAGAAGTAGAAGAAGGAGAAGGAGAAGGTGGAGTCAGGAGGGTGAAGCAGAAGAAGCAGAAGAAGGAGAAGGAGATGGTGAAGTCTGGAGGGCGCAGCAGAAAAAGCAGAAGAAGGAGAAGGAGAAGGTGAAGTCTGGAGGGTGAAGCAGAAGAAACAGAAGAAGGAGAAGGAGAAGGTGAAGTCTGGAGGGTGAATCCGAAGAAGTAGAAGAAGGAGAAGGAGAAGGTGAAGTCAGGAGGGTGAAGCAGAAGAAGCAGAAGAAGGAGAAGGAGAAGGTGAAGTCTGGAGGGTGAAGCAGAAGAAGCAGAAGATGGAGAAGGAGAAGGGGAAGTCTGGAGGGCGAAGCAGAAGAAGCAGAAGAAGGAGAAGGAGAAGGTGAAGTCTGGAGGGTGAAGCAGAAGAAGCAGAAGAAGGAGAAGGAGAAGGTGAAGTCTGGAGGGTGAATCAGGAAAAGTAGAAGAAGGAGAAGGAGAAGGTGAAGTCAGGAGGGTGAAGCAGAAGAAGCAGAAGAAGGAGAAGGAGAAGGTGAAGTCAGGAGGGTGAAGCAGAAGAAGCAGAAGAAGGAGAAGGAGAAGGTGAAGTCTGGAGGGTGAAGCAGAAGAAGCAGAAGAAGGAGAAGGTGAAGTCAGGAGGGTGAATCAGAAGAAGTAGAAGAAGGAGAAGGAGAAGGTGAAGTCTGGAGGGTGAATCAGAAGAAGTAGAAGATGGAGAAGGAGAAGGTGAAGTCTGGAGGGTGAATCAGAAGAAGTAGAAGAAGGAGAAGGAGAAGGTGATGTCTGGAGGGTGAATCAGAAGAAGCAGAAGAAGGAGAAGGAGAAGGTGAAGTCTGGAGGGTGAATCAGAAGAAGCAGAAGAAGGAGAAGGAGAAGGTGAAGTCAGGAGGGTGAATCAGAAGAAGCAGAAGAAGGAGAAGGAGAAGGTGAAGTCTAGAGGGTGAATCAGAAGAATCAGAAGAAGGAGAAGGAGAAGTTGAAGACTGGAGGGTGAATCAGAAGAAGTAGAAGAAGGAGAAGGAGAAGGTGAAGTCTGGAGGGTGAATCAGAAGAAGTAGAAGAAGGAGAAGGAGAAGGTGTAGTCTGGAGGGTGAATCAGAAGAAGTAGAAGAAGGAGAAGGAGAAGGTGAAGTCTGGAGGGTGAATCAGAAGAAGCAGAAGAAGGAGAAGGAGAAGGTGAAGTCAGGAGGGTGAATCAGAAGAAGCAGAAGAAGGAGAAGGAGAAGGTGAAGTCTAGAGGGTGAATCAGAAGAATCAGAAGAAGGAGAAGGAGAAGGTGAAATCTGGAGGGTGTATCAGAAGAAGCAGAAGAAGGAGAAGGAGAAGGTGAAGTCAGGAGGGTGAAGCAGAAGAAGCAGAAGAAGGAGAAGGAGAAGGTGAAGTCTGGAGGGCGCAGCAGAAAAAGCAGAAGAAGGAGAAGGAGAAGGTGAAGTCTGGAGGGTGAAGCAGAAGAAGCAGAAGAAGGAAAAGGAGAAGGTGAAGTCTGGAGGGTGAATCCGAAGAAGTAGAAGAAGGGGAAGGAGAAGGTGAAGTCAGGAGGGTGAAGCAGAAGAAGCAGAAGAAGGAGAAGGAGAAGGTGAAGTCTGGAGGGAGAAGCAGAAGAAGCAGAAGATGGAGAAGGAGAAGGTGAAGTCTGGAGGGCGAAGCAGAAGAAGCAGAAGAAGGAGAAGGAGAAGGTGAAGTCTGGAGTGTGAAGAAGAAGAAGCAGAAGAAGGAGAAGGAGAAGGTGAAGTCTGGAGAGTGAATCAGGAGAAGTAGAAGAAGGAGAAGGAGAAGGTGAAGTCAGGAGGGTGAAGCAGAAGAAGCAGAACAAGGAGAAGGAGAAGGTGAAGTCAGGAGGGTGAAGCAGAAGAAGCAGAAGAAGGAGAAGGAGAAGGTGAAGTCTGGAGGGCGAAGCAGAAGAAGCAGAAGAAGGAGAAGGAGAAGGTGAAGTGAGGAGGGTGAATCAGAAGAAGTAGAAGAAGGAGAAGGAGAAGGTGAAGTCTGGAGGGTGAATCAGAAGAAGTAGAAGATGGAGAAGGAGAAGGTGAAGTCTGGAGGGTGAATCAGAAGAAGTAGAAGAAGGAGAAGGAGAAGGTGAAGTCTGGAGGGTGAATCAGAAGAAGCAGAAGAAGGAGAAGGAGAAGGTGAAGTCTGGAGGGAGAAGCAGAAGAAGTAGAAGAAGGAGAAGGAGAAGGTGAAGTCTGGAGGGTGAATCAGAAGAAGAAGAAGAAGGAGAAGGAGAAGGTGAAGTCTGGAGGGTGAATCAGTAGAAGTAGAAGAAGGAGAAGGAGAAGGTGAAGTCTGGAGGGTGAATCAGAAGAAGCAGAAGAAGGAGAAGGAGAAGGTGAAGTCTGGAGGGCGAATCAGAAGAAGTAGAAGAAGGAGAAGGAGATGGTGTAGTCTGGAGGGTGAATCAGAAGAAGTAGACGAAGGAGAAGGAGAAGGTGAAGTCTGGAGGGTGAATCAGAAGAAGCAGAAGAAGGAGAAGGAGAAGGTGAAGTCTAGAGGGTGAATCAGAAGAAGTAGAAGAAGGAGAAGGAGAAGGTGAAGTCTGGAGGGTGAATCAGAAGAAGCAGAAGAAGGAGAAGGAGAAGGTGAAGTCAGGAGGGTGAATCAGAAGAAGCAGAAGAAGGAGAAGGAGAAGGTGAAGTCTAGAGGGTGAATCAGAAGAATCAGAAGAAGGAGAAGGAGAAGTTGAAGACTGGAGGGTGAATCAGAAGAAGTAGAAGAAGGAGAAGGAGAAGGTGAAGTCTGGAGGGTGAATCAGAAGAAGTAGAAGAAGGAGAAGGAGAAGGTGTAGTCTGGAGGGTGAATCAGAAGAAGTAGACGAAGGAGAAGGAGAAGGTGAAGTCTGGAGGGTGAATCAGAAGAAGCAGAAGAAGGAGAACGAGAAGGTGAAGTCTGGAGGGTGAATCAGAAGAAGTAGATGAAGGAGAAGGAGAAGGTGAAGTCTGGAGGGTGAATCAGAAGAAGCAGAAGAAGGAGAATGAGAAGGTGAAGTCAGGAGGGTGAATCAGAAGAAGCAGAAGAAGGAGAAGGAGAAGGTGAAGTCTGGAGGGTGAATCAGAAGAAGCAGAAGAAGGAGAAGGAGAAGGTGAAGACTGGAGGGTGAATCAGAAGAAGTAGAAGAAGGAGAAGGAGAAGGTGAAGTCTGGAGGGTGAACCAGAAGAAGTAGAAGAAGGAGAAGGAGAAGGCGAAGTCTGGAGGGTGAATCAGAAATAGCAGAAGAAGGAGAAGGAGAAGGTGAAGTCTGGAGGGTGAATCAGAAGAAGCAGAAGAAGGAGAAGGAGAAGATGAAGTCCGGAGGGTGAATCAGAAGAAGTATAAAAAGGAGAAGGAGAAGGTGAGGTCTGGAGGGTGAATCAGAAGAAGCAGAAGAAGGAGAAGGAGAAGGTGAAGTCTGAAGGCTGAATCAGAAGAAGCAGAAGAAGGAGAAGGAGAAGGTGAAGGCTGGAGGGTGAATCAGGAGAAGCAGAAGAAGGAGAAGGAGAAGGTGAAGTCTGGAGGGTGAAGCAGAAGAAGCTGAAGAAGGAGAAGGAGAAGGTGAAGTCTGGAGGGTGAAGCAGAAGAAGCAGAAGATGGAGAAGGAGAAGGTGAAGTCTGGAGGGCGAAGCAGAAGAAGGAGAAGGAGCAGGTGAAGTCTGGAGGGTGAAGCAGAAGAAGCAGAAGAAGGAGAAGGAGAAGGTGAAGTCTGGAGGGTGAATCAGGAGAAGTAGAAGAAGGAGAAGGAGAAGGTAAAGTCAGGAGGGTGAAGCAGAAGAAGGAGAAGGAGAAGGTGAAGTCAGGAGGGTGAAGCAGAAGAAGCAGAAGAAGGAGAAGGAGAAGGTGAAGTCTGGAGGGTGAAGCAGAAGAAGCAGAAGAAGGAGAACGAGAAGGTGAAGTCAGGAGGGTGAATCAGAAGAAGTATAAAAAGGAGAAGGAGAAGGTGAGGTCTGGAGGGTGAATCAGAAGAAGCAGAAGAAGGAGAAGGAGAAGGTGAAGTCTGAAGGCTGAATCAGAAGAAGCAGAAGAAGGAGAAGGAGAAGGTGAAGGCTGGAGGGTGAATCAGGAGAAGCAGAAGAAGGAGAAGGAGAAGGTGAAGTCTGGAGGGTGAATCAGAAGAAGCAGAAGAAAGAGAAGGAGATGGTGAAGTCTGGAGGGTGAAGCAGAAGAAGCAGAAGAAGGAGAAGGAGAAGGTGAAGACTGGAGGGTGAATCAGAAGAAGTAGAAGAAGGAGAAGGAGAAGGTGAAGTCTGGAGGGTGAATCAGAAGAAGTAGAAGAAGGAGAAGGAGAAGGTGAAGTCTGGAGGGTGAATCAGAAGAAGCAGAAGAAGGAGAAGGAGAAGGTGATGTCTGGAGGGTGAATCAGAAGAAGCAGAAGAAGGAGAAGGAGGAGATGAAGTCTGGAGGGTGAATCAGAAGAAGTAGAAGAAGGAGAAGGAGAAGGTGAGGTCCGGAGGGTGAATCAGAAGAAGCAGAAGAAGGAGAAGGAGAAGGTGAAGTCTGGAGGGTGAATCAGAAGAAGCAGAAGAAGGAGAAGGAGAAGGTGAAGTCTGGAGGTTGAATCAGAAGAAGCAGAAGAAGGAGAAGGAGAAGGTGAAGTCAGGAGGGTGAATCAGAAGAAGCAGAAGAAGGAGAAGGAGAAGGTGAAGTTAGGAGGGTGAATCAGAAGAAGCAGAAGAAGGAGAAGGAGAAGGTGTAGTCAGGGGGGTGAAGCAGAAGTAGTAGAAGAAGGAGAAGGAGAAGGTGAAGTCAGGAGGGTGAAGCAGAAGAAGCAGAAGAAGGAGAAGGAGAAGGTGAAGTCTGGAGGGCGCAGCAGAAAAAGCAGAAGAAGGAGAAGGAGAAGGTGAAGTCTGGAGGGTGAAGCAGAAGAAGCAGAAGAAGGAGAAGGAGAAGGTGAAGTCTGGAGGGTGAATCCGAAGAAGTAGAAGAAGGAGAAGGAGAAGGTGAAGTCAGGAGGGTGAAGCAGAAGAAGCAGAAGAAGGAGAAGGAGAAGGTGAAGTCAGGAGGGTGAAGCAGAAGAAGCAGAAGAAGGAGAAGGAGAAGGTGAAGTCTGGAGGGTGAAGCAGAAGAAGCAGAAGAAGGAGAAGGAGAAGGTGAAGTCAGGAGGGTGAATCAGAAGAAGTAGAAGAAGGAGAAGGAGAAGGTGAAGTCTGGAGGGTGAATCAGAAGAAGTAGAAGATGGAGAAGGAGAAGGTGAAGTCTGGAGGGTGAATCAGAAGAAGTAGAAGAAGGAGAAGGAGAAGGTGAAGTCTGGAGGGTGAATCAGAAGAAGCAGAAGAAGGAGAAGGAGAAGGTGAAGTCTGGAGGGAGAAGCAGAAGAAGTAGAAGAAGGAGAAGGAGAAGGTGAAGTCTGGAGGGTGAATCAGAAGAAGAAGAAGAAGGAGAAGGAGAAGGTAAAGTCAGGAGGGTGAAGCAGAAGAAGGAGAAGGAGAAGGTGAAGTCAGGAGGGTGAAGCAGAAGAAGCAGAAGAAGGAGAAGGAGAAGGTGAAGTCTGGAGGGTGAAGCAGAAGAAGCAGAAGAAGGAGAACGAGAAGGTGAAGTCAGGAGGGTGAATCAGAAGAAGTATAAAAAGGAGAAGGAGAAGGTGAGGTCTGGAGGGTGAATCAGAAGAAGCAGAAGAAGGAGAAGGAGAAGGTGAAGTCTGAAGGCTGAATCAGAAGAAGCAGAAGAAGGAGAAGGAGAAGGTGAAGGCTGGAGGGTGAATCAGGAGAAGCAGAAGAAGGAGAAGGAGAAGGTGAAGTCTGGAGGGTGAATCAGAAGAAGCAGAAGAAAGAGAAGGAGATGGTGAAGTCTGGAGGGTGAAGCAGAAGAAGCAGAAGAAGGAGAAGGAGAAGGTGAAGACTGGAGGGTGAATCAGAAGAAGTAGAAGAAGGAGAAGGAGAAGGTGAAGTCTGGAGGGTGAATCAGAAGAAGTAGAAGAAGGAGAAGGAGAAGGTGAAGTCTGGAGGGTGAATCAGAAGAAGCAGAAGAAGGAGAAGGAGAAGGTGATGTCTGGAGGGTGAATCAGAAGAAGCAGAAGAAGGAGAAGGAGGAGATGAAGTCTGGAGGGTGAATCAGAAGAAGTAGAAGAAGGAGAAGGAGAAGGTGAGGTCCGGAGGGTGAATCAGAAGAAGCAGAAGAAGGAGAAGGAGAAGGTGAAGTCTGGAGGGTGAATCAGAAGAAGCAGAAGAAGGAGAAGGAGAAGGTGAAGTCTGGAGGTTGAATCAGAAGAAGCAGAAGAAGGAGAAGGAGAAGGTGAAGTCAGGAGGGTGAATCAGAAGAAGCAGAAGAAGGAGAAGGAGAAGGTGAAGTTAGGAGGGTGAATCAGAAGAAGCAGAAGAAGGAGAAGGAGAAGGTGTAGTCAGGGGGGTGAAGCAGAAGTAGTAGAAGAAGGAGAAGGAGAAGGTGAAGTCAGGAGGGTGAAGCAGAAGAAGCAGAAGAAGGAGAAGGAGAAGGTGAAGTCTGGAGGGCGCAGCAGAAAAAGCAGAAGAAGGAGAAGGAGAAGGTGAAGTCTGGAGGGTGAAGCAGAAGAAGCAGAAGAAGGAGAAGGAGAAGGTGAAGTCTGGAGGGTGAATCCGAAGAAGTAGAAGAAGGAGAAGGAGAAGGTGAAGTCAGGAGGGTGAAGCAGAAGAAGCAGAAGAAGGAGAAGGAGAAGGTGAAGTCAGGAGGGTGAAGCAGAAGAAGCAGAAGAAGGAGAAGGAGAAGGTGAAGTCTGGAGGGTGAAGCAGAAGAAGCAGAAGAAGGAGAAGGAGAAGGTGAAGTCAGGAGGGTGAATCAGAAGAAGTAGAAGAAGGAGAAGGAGAAGGTGAAGTCTGGAGGGTGAATCAGAAGAAGTAGAAGATGGAGAAGGAGAAGGTGAAGTCTGGAGGGTGAATCAGAAGAAGTAGAAGAAGGAGAAGGAGAAGGTGAAGTCTGGAGGGTGAATCAGAAGAAGCAGAAGAAGGAGAAGGAGAAGGTGAAGTCTGGAGGGAGAAGCAGAAGAAGTAGAAGAAGGAGAAGGAGAAGGAGAAGTCTGGAGGGTGAATCAGAAGAAGAAGAAGAAGGAGAAGGAGAAGGTGAAGTCTGGAGGGTGAATCAGTAGAAGTAGAAGAAGGAGAAGGAGAAGGTGAAGTCTGGAGGGTGAATCAGAAGAAGCAGAAGAAGGAGAAGGAGAAGGTGAAGTCTGGAGGGTGAATCAGAAGAAGTAGAAGAAGGAGAAGGAGATGGTGTAGTCTGGAGGGTGAATCAGAAGAAGTAGACGAAGGAGAAGGTGAAGGTGAAGTCTGGAGGGTGAATCAGAAGAAGCAGAAGAAGGAGAAGGAGAAGGTGAAGTCAGGGGGGTGAAGCAGAAGAAGTAGAAGAAGGAGAAGGAGAAGGTGAAGTCAGGAGGGTGAAGCAGAAGAAGCAGAAGAAGGAGAAGGAGAAGGTGAAGTCTGGAGGGCGCAGCAGAAAAAGCAGAAGAAGGAGAACGAGAAGGTGAAGTCTGGAGGGTGAAGCAGAAGATGCAGAAGAAGGAGAAGGAGAAGGTGAAGTCTGGAGGGTGAATCCGAAGAAGTAGAAGAAGGGGAAGGAGAAGGTGAAGTCAGGAGGGTGAAGCAGAAGAAGCAGATGAAGGAGAAGGAGAAGGTGAAGTCTGGAGGGTGAAGCAGAAGAAGCAGAAGATGGAGAAGGAGAAGGTGAAGTCTGGAGGGCGAAGCAGAAGAAGCAGAAGAAGGAGAAGGAGAAGGTGAAGTCTGGAGGGTGAAGAAGAAGAAGCAGAAGAAGGAGAAGGAGAAGGTGAAGTCTGGAGGGTGAATCAGGAGAAGTAGAAGAAGGAGAAGGAGAAGGTGAAGTCAGGAGGGTGAAGCAGAAGAAGCAGAACAAGGAGAAGGAGAAGGTGAAGTCAGGAGGGTGAAGCAGAAGAAGCAGAAGAAGGAGAAGGAGAAGGTGAAGTCTGGAGGGTGAAGCAGAAGAAGCAGAAGAAGGAGAAGGAGAAGGTGAAGTCAGGAGGGTGAATCAGAAGAAGTAGAAGAAGGAGAAGGAGAAGGTGAAGTCTGGAGGGTGAATCAGAAGAAGTAGAAGATGGAGAAGGAGAAGGTGAAGTCTGGAGGGTGAATCAGAAGAAGTAGAAGAAGGAGAAGGAGAAGGTGAAGTCTGGAGGGTGAATCAGAAGAAGCAGAAGAAGGAGAAGGAGAAGGTGAAGTCTGGAGGGAGAAGCAGAAGAAGTAGAAGAAGGAGAAGGAGAAGGTGAAGTCTGGAGGGTGAATCAGAAGAAGAAGAAGAAGGAGAAGGAGAAGGTGAAGTCTGGAGGGTGAATCAGTAGAAGTAGAAGAAGGAGAAGGAGAACGTGAAGTCTGGAGGGTGAATCAGAAGAAGCAGAAGAAGGAGAAGGAGAAGGTGAAGTCTGGAGGGTGAATCAGAAGAAGTAGAAGAAGGAGAAGGAGATGGTGTAGTCTGGAGGGTGAATCAGAAGAAGCAGAAGAAGGAGAAGGAGAAGGTGAAGTCAGGGGGGTGAAGCAGAAGAAGTAGAAGAAGGAGAAGGAGAAGGTGAAGTCAGGAGGGTGAAGCAGAAGAAACAGAAGAAGGAGAAGGAGAAGGTGAAGTCTGGAGGGCGCAGCAGAAAAAGCAGAAGAAGGAGAACGAGAAGGTGAAGTCTGGAGAGTGAAGCAGAAGATGCAGAAGAAGGAGAAGGAGAAGGTGAAGTCTGGAGGGTGAATCCGAAGAAGTAGAAGAAGGGGAAGGAGAAGGTGAAGTCAGGAGGGTGAAGCAGAAGAAGCAGAAGAAGGAGAAGGAGAAGGTGAAGTCTGGAGGGTGAAGCAGAAGAAGCAGAAGATGGAGAAGGAGAAGGTGAAGTCTGGAGGGCGAAGCAGAAGAAGCAGAAGAAGGAGAAGGAGAAGGTGAAGTCTGGAGGGTGAAGAAGAAGAAGCAGAAGAAGGAGAAGGAGAAGGTGAAGTCTGGAGGGTGAATCAGGAGAAGTAGAAGAAGGAGAAGGAGAAGGTGAAGTCAGGAGGGTGAAGCAGAAGAAGCAGAACAAGGAGAAGGAGAAGGTGAAGTCAGGAGGGTGAAGCAGAAGAAGCAGAAGAAGGAGAAGGAGAAGGTGAAGTCTGGAGGGTGAAGCAGAAGAAGTAGAAGAAGGAGAAGGAGAAGGTGAAGTCTGGAGGGTGAATCAGAAGAAGTAGAAGATGGAGAAGGAGAAGGTGAAGTCTGGAGGGTGAATCAGAAGAAGCAGAAGAAGGAGAAGGAGAAGGTGAAGTCTGGAGGGAGAAGCAGAAGAAGTAGAAGAAGGAGAAGGAGAAGGTGAAGTCTGGAGGGTGAATCAGAAGAAGAAGAAGAAGGAGAAGGAGAAGGTGAAGTCTGGAGGGTGAATCAGTAGAAGTAGAAGAAGGAGAAGGAGAAGGTGAAGTCTGGAGGGTGAATCAGAAGAAGCAGAAGAAGGAGAAGGAGAAGGTGAAGTCTGGAGGGTGAATCAGAAGAAGTAGAAGAAGGAGAAGGAGATGGTGTAGTCTGGAGGGTGAATCAGAAGAAGTAGACGAAGGAGAAGGAGAAGGTGAAGTCTGGAGGGTGAATCAGAAGAAGCAGAAGAAGGAGAAGGAGAAGGTGAAGTCTAGAGGGTGAATCAGAAGAAGTAGAAGAAGGAGAAGGAGAAGGTGAAGTCTGGAGGGTGAATCAGAAGAAGCAGAAGAAGGAGAAGGAGAAGGTGAAGTCAGGAGGGTGAATCAGAAGAAGCAGAAGAAGGAGAAGGAGAAGGTGAAGTCTAGAGGGTGAATCAGAAGAATCAGAAGAAGGAGAAGGAGAAGTTGAAGACTGGAGGGTGAATCAGAAGAAGTAGAAGAAGGAGAAGGAGAAGGTGAAGTCTGGAGGGTGAATCAGAAGAAGTAGAAGAAGGAGAAGGAGAAGGTGAAGTCTGGAGGGTGAATCAGAAGAAGTAGAAGAAGGAGAAGGAGAAGGTGAAGTCTGGAGGGTGAATCAGAAGAAGCAGAAGAAGGAGAATGAGAAGGTGAAGTCAGGAGGGTGAATCAGAAGAAGCAGAAGAAGGAGAAGGAGAAGGTGAAGTCTGGAGGGTGAATCAGAAGAAGCAGAAGAAGGAGAAGGAGGAGGTGAAGACTGGTGGGTGAATCAGAAAAAGTAGAAGAAGGAGAAGGAGAAGGTGAAGTCTGGAGGGTGAATCAGAAGAAGTAGAAGAAGGAGAAGGAGAAGGCGAAGTCTGGAGGGTGAATCAGAAGAAGCAGAAAAAGGAGAAGGAGAAGGTGAAGTCTGGAGGGTGAATCAGAAGAAGCAGAAGAAGGAGGAGGAGAAGATGAAGTCTGGAGGGTGAATCAGAAGAAGTAGAAGAAGGAGAAGGAGAAGGTGAGGTCTGGAGGGTGAATCAGAAGAAGCAGAAGAAGGAGAAGGATATGGTGAAGTCTGAAGGGTGAATCAGAAGAAGCAGAAGAAGGAGAAGTAAAAGGTGAAGTCTGGAGGGTGAATCAGAAGAAGCAGAAGAAGGAGAAGGAGAAGGTGAAGTCTGGAGGGTGAATCAGAAGAAGCAGAAGAAGGAGAAGGAGAAGGTGAAGTCTGGAGGGTGAATCAGAAGAAGTAGAAGAAGGAGAAGGAGAAGGTGAAGTCTGGAAGGTGAATCAGAAGAAGTAGAAGAAGGAGAAGGAGAAGGTGAAGTCTGGAGGGTGAATCAGAAGAAGCAGAAGAAGGAGAAGGAGAAGGTGAAGTCTGGAGGGTGAATCAGAAGAAGCAGAAGAAGGAGAAGGAGAAGATGAAGTCTGGAGGGTGAATCAGAAGAAGTAGAAGAAGGAGTAGGAGAAGGAGAAGTCTGGAGGGTGAATCAGAAGAAGCAGAAGAAGGAGAAGGAGATGGTGAAGTCTGGAGGGTGAATCAGAAGAAGCAGAAGAAGGAGAAGGAGAAGGTGAAGTCTGGAGGGTGAATCAGAAGAAGTAGAAGACGGAGAAGGAGAAGGTGAAGTCTGGAGGCTGGAGGGTGAAGCAGAAGAAGTAGAAGAAGGAGAAGGAGAAGGTGAAGTCAGGAGGGTGAATCAGAAGAGGTAGAAGAAGGAGAAGGTGAAGGTGAAGTCAGGAGGGTGAATCAGAAGAAGCAGAAGAAGGAGAAGGAGAAGGTGAAGTCTGGAGAGTGAATCAGAAGAATCAGAAGAAGGAGAAGGAGAAGGTGAAGTCTGGAGGGTGAATCAGAAGAAGCTGAAGAAAGAGAAGGAGAAGGTGAAGTCTGGAGGGTGAAGCAGAAGAAGCAGAAGATGGAAAAGTAGAAGGTGAAGTCTGGAGGGCGAAGCAGAAGAAGCAGAAGAAGGAGAAGGAGAAGGTGAAGTCTGGAGGGTGAAGCAGAAGAAGCAGAAGAAGGAAAAGGAGAAGGTGAAGTCTGGAGGGTGAATCAGGAGAAGTAGAAGAAGGAGAAGGAGAAGGTGAAGTCAGGAGGGTGAAGCAGGAGAAGCAGAACAAGGAGAAGGAGAAGGTGAAGTCTGGAGGGTGAAGCAGAAGAAGCAGAAGATGGAGAAGGAGAAGGTGAAGTCTGGAGGGCGAAGCAGAAGAAGCAGAAGAAGGAGAAGAAGAAGGTGAAGTCTGGAGGGTGAAGCAGAAGAAGCAGAAGAAGGAGAAGGAGAAGGTGAAGTCTGGAGGGTGAATCAGGAGAAGTAGAAGAAGGAGAAGGAGAAGGTGAAGTCAGGAGGGTGAAGCAGAAGAAGCAGAACAAGGAGAAGGAGAAGGTGAAGTCAGGAGGGTGAAGCAGAAGAAGCAGAAGAAGGAGAAGGAGAAGGTGAAGTCTGGAGGGTGAAGCAGAAGAAGCAGAAGAAGGAGAAGGAGAAGGTGAAGTCAGGAGGGTGAATCAGAAGAAGTAGAAGAAGGAGAAGGAGAAGGTGAAGTCTGGAGGGTGAATCAGAAGAAGTAGAAGATGGAGAAGGAGAAGGTGAAGTCTGGAGGGTGAATCAGAAGAAGTAGAAGAAGGAGAAGGAGAAGGTGAAGTCTGGAGGGTGAATCAGAAGAAGCAGAAGAAGGAGAAGGAGAAGGTGAAGTCTGGAGGGAGAAGCAGAAGAAGTAGAAGAACGAGAAGGAGAAGGTGAAGTCTGGAGGGTGAATCAGAAGAAGAAGAAGAAGGAGAAGGAGAAGGTGAAGTCTGGAGGGTGAATCAGTAGAAGTAGAAGAAGGAGAAGGAGAAGGTGAAGTCTGGAGGGTGAATCAGAAGAAGCAGAAGAAGGAGAAGGAGAAGGTGAAGTCTGGAGGGTGAATCAGAAGAAGTAGAAGAAGGAGAAGGAGATGGTGTAGTCTGGAGGGTGAATCAGAAGAAGTAGACGAAGGAAAAGGAGAAGGTGAAGTCTGGAGGGTGAATCAGAAGAAGCAGAAGAAGGAGAAGGAGAAGGTGAAGTCTAGAGGGTGAATCAGAAGAAGTAGAAGAAGGAGAAGGAGAAGGTGAAGTCTGGAGGGTGAATCAGAAGAAGCAGAAGAAGGAGAAGGAGAAGGTGAAGTCAGGAGGGTGAATCAGAAGAAGCAGAAGAAGGAGAAGGAGAAGGTGAAGTCTGGAGGGTGAATCAGAAGAAGCAGAAGAAGGAGAAGGAGAAGTTGAAGACTGGAGGGTGAATCAGAAGAAGTTGAAGAAGGAGAAGGAGAAGGTGAAGTCTGGAGGGTGAATCAGAAGAAGTAGAAGAAGGAGAAGGAGAAGGTGTAGTCTGGAGGGTGAATCAGAAGAAGCAGACGAAGGAGAAGTAGAAGGTGTAGTCTGGAGGGTGAATCAGAAGAAGCAGAAGAAGGAGAACGAGAAGGTGAAGTCTGGAGGGTGAATCAGAAGAAGTCGAAGAAGGAGAAGGAGAAGGTGAAGTCTGGAGGGTGAATCAGAAGAAGCAGAAGAAGGAGAATGAGAAGGTGAAGTCAGGAGGGTGAATCAGAAGAAGCAGAAGAAGGAGAAGGAGAAGGTGAAGTCTGGAGGGTGAATCAGAAGAAGCAGAAGAAGGAGAAGGAGGAGGTGAAGACTGGAGGGTGAATCAGAAAAAGTAGAAGAAGGAGAAGGAGAAGGTGAAGTCTGGAGGGTGAATCAGAATAAGTAGAAGAAGGAGAAGGAGAAGGCGAACTCTGGAGGGTGAATCAGAAGAAGCAGAAAAAGGAGAAGGAGAAGGTGAAGTCTGGAGGGTGAATCAGAAGAAGCAGAAGAAGGAGGAGGAGAAAATGAAGTCTGGAGGGTGAATCAGAAGAAGTAGAAGAAGGAGAAGGAGAAGGTGATGTCTGGAGGGTGAATCAGAAGAAGCAGAAGAAGGAGAATGATATGGTGAAGTCTGAAGGGTGAATCAGAAGAAGCAGAAGAAGGAGAAGTAAAAGGTGAAGTCTGGAGGGTGAATCAGAAGAAGCAGAAGAAGGAGAAGGAGAAGGTGAAGTCTGGAGGGTGAATCAGAAGAAGCAGAAGAAGGAGAAGGAGAAGGTGAAGTCTGGAGGGTGAATCAGAAGAAGTAGAAGAAGTAGAAGGAGAAGGTGAAGTCTGGAGGGTGAATCAGAAGAAGTAGAAGAAGGAGAAGGAGAAGGTGAAGTCTGGAGGGTGAATCAGAAGAAGCAGAAGAAGGAGAAGGAGACGGTGAAGTCTGGAGGGTGAATCAGAAGAAGCAGAAGAAGGAGAAGGAGAAGATGAAGTCTGGAGGGTGAATCAGAAGAAGTAGAAGAAGGAGTAGGAGAAGGAGAAGTCTGCAGGGTGAATCAGAAAAAGCAGAAGAAGGAGAAGGAGATGGTGAAGTCTGGAGGGTGAATCAGAAGAAGCAGAAGAAGGAGAAGGAGAAGGTGAAGTCTGAAGGGTGAATCAGAAGAAGCAAAAGAAGGAGAAGGAGAAGGTGAAGTCTGGAGGGTGAATCAGAAGAAGTAGAAGACGGAGAAGGAGAAGGTGAAGTCTGGAGGCTGGAGGGTGAAGCAGAAGAAGTAGAAGAAGGAGAAGGAGAAGGTGAAGTCAGGAGGGTGAATCAGAAGAGGTAGAAGAAGGAGAAGGTGAAGGTGAAGTCAGGAGGGTGAATCAGAAGAAGCAGAAGAAGGAGAAGGAGAAGGTGAAGTCTGGAGAGTGAATCAGAAGAATCAGAAGAAGGAGAAGGAGAAGGTGAAGTCTGGAGGGTGAATCAGAAGAAGCTGAAGAAAGAGAAGGAGAAGGTGAAGTCTGGAGAGTGAAGCAGAAGAAGCAGAAGAAGGAGAAGGAGAAGTTGAAGACTGGAGGGTGAATCAGAAGAAGTAGAAGAAGGAGAAGGAGAAGGTGAAGTCTGGAGGGTGAATCAGAAGAAGTAGAAGAAGGAGTAGGAGAAGGTGAAGTCTGGAGGGTGAATCAGAAGAATGAGAAGAAGGAGAAGGAGAAGGTGAAGTCAGGAGGGTGAATCAGAAGAAGCAGAAGAAGGAGAAGGAGAAGGTGAAGTTAGGGGGTGAATCAGAAGAAGCAGAAGAAGGAGAAGGAGAAGGTGAAGTCAGGGGGGTGAAGCAGAAGAAGTAGAAGAAGGAGAAGGAGAAGGTGAAGTCTGGAGGGTGAATCAGAAGAAGCAGAAGAAGGAGAAAGAGAAGGTGAAGTCAGGAGGGTGAATCAGAAGAAGCAGAAGAAGGAGAAGGAGAAGGTGAAGTCTGGAGGGTGAATCAGAAGAAGCAGAAGAAGGAGAAGGAGAAGTTGAAGACTGGAGGGTGAATCAGAAGAAGTAGAAGAAGGAGAAGGAGAAGGTGAAGTCTGGAGAGTGAATCAGAAGAAGTAGAAGAAGGAGAAGGAGAAGGTGTAGTCTGGAGGGTGAATCAGAAGAAGTAGACGAAGGAGAAGGAGAAGGTGAAGTCTGGAGGGTGAATCAGAAGAAGCAGAAGAAGGAGAACGAGAAGGTGAAGTCTGGAGGGTCAATCAGAAGAAGTAGAAGAAGGAGAAGGAGAAGGTGAAGTCTGGAGGGTGAATCAGAAGAAGCAGATGAAGGAGAATGAGAAGGTGAAGTCAGGAGGGTGAATCAGAAGAAGCAGAAGAAGGAGAAGGAGAAGGTGAAGTCTGGAGGGTGAATCAGAAGAAGTAGAAGAAGGAGAAGGAGAAGGCGAAGTCTGGAGGGTGAATCAGAAGAAGCAGAAAAAGGAGAAGGAGAAGGTGAAGTCTGGAGGGTGAATCAGAAGAAGCAGAAGAAGGAGGAGGAGAAGATGAAGTCTGGAGGGTGAATCAGAAGAAGTAGAAGAAGGAGAAGGAGAAGGTGAGGTCTGGAGGGCGAATCAGAAGAAGCAGAAGAAGGAGAAGGATATGGTGAAGTCTGAAGGGTGAATCAGAAGAAGCAGAAGAAGGAGAAGTAAAAGGTGAAGTCTGGAGGGTGAATCAGAAGAAGCAGAAGAAGGAGAAGGAGAAGGTGAAGTCTGGAGGGTGAATCAGAAGAAGCAGAAGAAGGAGAAGGAGAAGGTTAAGTCTGGAGGGTGAATCAGAAGAAGTAGAAGAAGGAGAAGGAGAAGGTGAAGTCTGGAGGGTGAATCAGAAGAAGTAGAAGAAGGAGAAGGAGAAGGTGAAGTCTGGAGGGTGAATCAGAAGAAGCAGAAGAAGGAGAAGGAGAAGGTGAAGTCTGGAGGGTGAATCAGAAGAAGCAGAAGAAGGAGAAGGAGAAGATGAAGTCTGGACGGTGAATCAGAAGAAGTAGAAGAAGGAGTAGCAGAAGGAGAAGTCTGGAGGTTGAATCAGAAGAAGCAGAAGAAGGAGAAGGAGATGGTGAAGTCTGGAGGGTGAATCAGAAGAAGCAGAAGAAGGAGAAGGAGAAGGTGAAGTCTGGAGGGTGAATCAGAAGAAGCAGAAGAAGGAGAAGGAGAAGGTGAAGTCTGGAGGGTGAATCAGAAGAAGTAGAAGACGGAGAAGGAGAAGGTGAAGTCTGGAGGCTGGAGGGTGAAGCAGAAGAAGTAGAAGAAGGAGAAGGAGAAGGTGAAGTCAGGAGGGTGAATCAGAAGAGGTAGAAGATGGAGAAGGTGAAGGTGAAGTCAGGAGGGTGAATCAGAAGAAGCAGAAGAAGGAGAAGGAGAAGGTGAAGTCTGGAGAGTGAATCAGAAGAATCAGAAGAAGGAGAAGGAGAAGGTGAAGTCTGGAGGGTGAATCAGAAGAAGTTGAAAAAAGAGAAGGAGAAGGTGAAGTCTGGAGGGTGAAGCAGAAGAAGCAGAAGATGGAGAAGGAGAAGGTGAAGTCTGGAGGGCGAAGCAGAAGAAGCAGAAGAAGGAGAGTGAGAAGGTGAAGTCTGGAGGGTGAAGCAGAAGAAGCAGAAGAAGGAGAAGGAGAAGGTGAAGTCTGGAGGGTGAATCAGGAGAAGTAGAAGAAGGAGAAGGAGAAGGTGAAGTCAGGAGGGTGAAGCAGAAGAAGCAGAAGAAGGAGAAGGAGAAGGTGAAGTCTGGAGGGTGAAGCAGAAGAAGCAGAAGATGGAGAAGGAGAAGGTGAAGTCTGGAGGGCGAAGCAGAAGAAGCAGAAGAAGGAGAAGGAGAAGGTGTAGTCTGGAGTGTGAATCAGAAGAAGTAGAAGAAGGAGAAGGAGAAGGCGAAGTCTGGAGGGTGAATCAGAAGAAGCAGAAAAAGGAGAAGGAGAAGGTGAAGTCTGGAGGGTGAATCAGAAGAAGCAGAAGAAGGAGGAGGAGAAGATGAAGTCTGGAGGGTGAATCAGAAGAAGTAGAAGAAGGAGAAGGAGAAGGTGAGGTCTGGAGGGTGAATCAGAAGAAGCAGAAGAAGGAGAAGGATATGGTGAAGTCTGAAGGGTGAATCAGAAGAAGCAGAAGAAGGAGAAGTAAAAGGTGAAGTCTGGAGGGTGAATCAGAAGAAGCAGAAGAAGGAGAAGGAGAAGGTGAAGTCTGGAGGGTGAATCAGAAGAAGCAGAAGAAGGAGAAGGAGAAGGTGAAGTCTGGAGGGTGAATCAGAAGAAGTAGAAGAAGGAGAAGGAGAAGGTGAAGTCTGGAGGGTGAATCAGAAGAAGTAGAAGAAGGAGAAGGAGAAGGTGAAGTCTGGAGGGTGAATCAGAAGAAGCAGAAGAAGGAGAAGGAGAAGGTGAAGTCTGGAGGGTGAATCAGAAGAAGCAGAAGAAGGAGAAGGAGAAGATGAAGTCTGGAGGGTGAATCAGAAGAAGTAGAAGATGGAGTAGGAGAAGGAGAAGTCTGGAGGGTGAATCAGAAGAAGCAGAAGAAGGAGAAGGAGATGGTGAAGTCTGGAGGGTGAATCAGAAGAAGCAGAAGAAGGAGAAGGAGAAGGTGAAGTCTGGAGGGTGAATCAGAAGAAGCAGAAGAAGGAGAAGGAGAAGGTGAAGTCTGGAGGGTGAACCAGAAGAAGTAGAAGACGGAGAAGGAGAAGGTGAAGTCTGGAGGCTGGAGGGTGAAGCAGAAGAAGTAGAAGAAGGAGAAGGAGAAGGTGAAGTCAGGAGGGTGAATCAGAAGAGGTAGAAGATGGAGAAGGTGAAGGTGAAGTCAGGAGGGTGAATCAGAAGAAGCAGAAGAAGGAGAAGGAGAAGGTGAAGTCTGGAGAGTGAATCAGAAGAATCAGAAGAAGGAGAAGGAGAAGGTGAAGTCTGGAGGGTGAATCAGAAGAAGCTGAAAAAAGAGAAGGAGAAGGTGAAGTCTGGAGGGTGAAGCAGAAGCAGCAGAAGATGGAGAAGGAGAAGGTGAAGTCTGGAGGGCGAAGCAGAAGAAGCAGAAGAAGGAGAAGGAGTAGGTGAAGTCTGGAGGGTGAAGCAGAAGAAGCAGAAGAAGGAGAAGGAGAAGGTGAAATCTGGAGGGTGAATCAGGAGAAGTAGAAGAAGGAGAAGGACAAGGTGAAGTCAGGAGGGTGAAGCAGAAGAAGCAGAAGAAGGAGAAGGAGAAGGTGAAGTCTGGAGGGTGAAGCAGAAGAAGCAGAAGATGGAGAAGGAGAAGGTGAAGTCTGGAGGGCGAAGCAGAAGAAGCAGAAGAAGGAGAAGGAGAAGGTGATGTCTGGAGGGTGAAGCAGAAGAAGCAGAAGAAGGAGAAGGAGAAGGTGAAGTCAGGAGGGTGAATCAGAAGAAGTAGAAGAAGGAGAAGGAGAAGGTGAAGTCTGGAGGGTGAATCAGAAGAAGTAGAAGATGGAGAAGGAGAAGGTGAAGTCTGGAGGGTGAATCAGAAGAAGTAGAAGAAGGAGAAGGAGAAGGTGAAGTCTGGAGGGTGAATCAGAAGAAGCAGAAGAAGGAGAAGGAGAAGGTGAAGTCTGGAGGGAGAAGCAGAAGAAGTAGAAGAAGGAGAAGGAGAAGGTGAAGTCTGGAGGGTGAATCAGAAGAAGAAGAAGAAGGAGAAGGAGAAGGTGAAGTCTGGAGGGTGAATCAGTAGAAGTAGAAGAAGGAGAAGGAGAAGGTGAAGTCTGGAGGGTGAATCAGAAGAAGCAGAAGAAGGAGAAGGAGAAGGTGAAGTCTGGAGGGTGAATCAGAAGAAGTAGAAGAAGGAGAAGGAGATGGTGTAGTCTGGAGGGTGAATCAGAAGAAGTAGACGAAGGAGAAGGAGAAGGTGAAGTCTGGAGGGTGAATCAGAAGAAGCAGAAGAAGGAGAAGGAGAAGGTGAAGTCTAGAGGGTGAATCAGAAGAAGCAGAAGAAGGAGAATGATATGGTGAAGTCTGAAGGGTGAATCAGAAGAAGCAGAAGAAGGAGAAGTAAAAGGTGAATTCTGGAGGGTGAATCAGAAGAAGCAGAAGAAGGAGAAGGAGAAGGTGAAGTCTGGAGGGTGAATCAGAAGAAGCAGAAGAAGGAGAAGAAGAAGGTGAAGTCTGGAGGGTGAATCAGAAGAAGTAGAAGAAGGAGAAGGAGAAGGTGAAGTCTGGAGGGTGAATCAGAAGAAGTAGAAGAAGGAGAAGGAGAAGGTGAAGTCTGGAGGGTGAATCAGAAGAAGCAGAAGAAGGAGAAGGAGACGGTGAAGTCTGGAGGGTGAATCAGAAGAAGCAGAAGAAGGAGAAGGAGAAGATGAAGTCTGGAGGGTGAATCAGAAGAAGTAGAAGAAGGAGTAGGAGAAGGAGAAGTCTGCAGAGTGAATCAGAAAAAGCAGAAGAAGGAGAAGGAGATGGTGAAGTCTGGAGGGTGAATCAGAAGAAGCAGAAGAAGGAGAAGGAGAAGGTGAAGTCTGGAGGGTGAATCAGAAGAAGCAGAAGAAGGAGAAGGAGAAGGTGAAGTCTGGAGGGTGAATCAGAAGAAGTAGAAGACGGAGAAGGAGAAGGTGAAGTCTGGAGGCTGGAGGGTGAAGCAGAAGAAGTAGAAGAAGGAGAAGGAGAAGGTGAAGTCAGGAGGGTGAATCAGAAGAGGTAGAAGAAGGAGAAGGTGAAGGTGAAGTCAGGAGGGTGAATCAGAAGAAGCAGAAGAAGGAGAAGGAGAAGGTGAAGTCTGGAGAGTGAATCAGAAGAATCAGAAGAAGGAGAAGGAGAAGGTGAAGTCTGGAGGGTGAATCAGAAGAAGCTGAAGAAAGAGAAGGAGAAGGTGAAGTCTGGAGGGTGAAGCAGAAGAAGCAGAAGAAGGAGAAGGAGAAGGTGAAGACTGGAGGGTGAATCAGAAGAAGTAGAA
Source organism: Somniosus microcephalus (assembly GCF_052327205.1). Lineage (NCBI taxonomy): Eukaryota > Metazoa > Chordata > Chondrichthyes > Squaliformes > Somniosidae > Somniosus > Somniosus microcephalus. The sequence goes on along the minus strand of NW_028225242.1, from coordinate 142,606 downwards.
GAAGGAGAAGGAGAAGGTGAAGTCTGGAGGGTGAATCAGAAGAAGTAGAAGAAGGAGTAGGAGAAGGTGAAGTCTGGAGGGTGAATCAGAAGAATGAGAAGAAGGAGAAGGAGAAGGTGAAGTCTGGAGGGTGAATCAGAAGAAGCAGAAGAAGGAGAAGGAGAAGGTGAAGTCAGGAGGGTGAATCAGAAGAAGCAGAAGAAGGAGAAGGAGAAGGTGAAGTTAGGAGGGTGAATCAGAAGAAGCAGAAGAAGGAGAAGGAGAAGGTGAAGTCAGGGGGGTGAAGCAGAAGAAGTAGAAGAAGGAGAAGGAGAAGGTGAAGTCTGGAGGGTGAATCAGAAGAAGCAGAAGAAGGAGAAGGAGAACGTGAAGTCAGGAGGGTGAATCAGAAGAAGCAGAAGAAGGAGAAGGAGAAGGTGAAGTCTGGAGGGTGAATCAGAAGAAGCAGAAGAAGGAGAAGGAGAAGTTGAAGACTGGAGGGTGAATCAGAAGAAGTAGAAGAAGGAGAAGGAGAAGGTGAAGTCTGGAGGGTGAATCAGAAGAAGTAGAAGAAGGAGAAGGAGAAGGTGTAGTCTGGAGGGTGAATCAGAAGAAGTAGACGAAGGAGAAGGAGAATGTGAAGTCTGGAGGGTGAATCAGAAGAAGCAGAAGAAGGAGAACGAGAAGGTGAAGTCTGGAGGGTGAATCAGAAGAAGTCGAAGAAGGAGAAGGAGAAGGTGAAGTCTGGAGGGTGAATCAGAAGAAGCAGAAGAAGGAGAATGAGAAGGTGAAGTCAGGAGGGTGAATCAGAAGAAGCAGAAGAAGGAGAAGGAGAAGGTGAAGTCTGGAGGGTGAATCAGAAGAAGTAGAAGAAGGAGAAGGAGAAGGCGAAGTCTGGAGGGTGAATCAGAAGAAGCAGAAAAAGGAGAAGGAGAAGGTGAAGTCTGGAGGGTGAATCAGAAGAAGCAGAAGAAGGAGGAGGAGAAGATGAAGTCTGGAGGGTGAATCAGAAGAAGTAGAAGAAGGAGAAGGAGAAGGTGAGGTCTGGAAGGCGAATCAGGAGAAGCAGAAGAAGGAGAAGGATATGGTGAAGTCTGAAGGGTGAATCAGAAGAAGCAGAAGAAGGAGAAGTAAAAGGTGAAGTCTGGAGGGTGAATCAGAAGAAGCAGAAGAAGGAGAAGGAGAAGGTGAAGTCTGGAGGGTGAATCAGAAGAAGCAGAAGAAGGAGAAGGAGAAGGTGAAGTCTGGAGGGTGAATCAGAAGAAGTAGAAGAAGGAGAAGGAGAAGGTGAAGTCTGGAGGGTGAATCAGAAGAAGTAGAAGAAGGAGAAGGAGAAGGTGAAGTCTGGAGGGTGAATCAGAAGAAGCAGAAGAAGGAGAAGGAGAAGGTGAAGTCTGGAGGGTGAATCAGAAGAAGCAGAAGAAGGAGAAGGAGAAGATGAAGTCTGGAGGGTGAATCAGAAGAAGTAGAAGAAGGAGTAGGAGAAGGAGAAGTCTGGAGGGTGAATCAGAAGAAGCAGAAGAAGGAGAAGGAGATGGTGAAGTCTGGAGGGTGAATCAGAAGAAGCAGAAGAAGGAGAAGGAGAAGGTGAAGTCTGGAGGGTGAATCAGAAGAAGCAGAAGAAGGAGAAGGAGAAGGTGATGTCTGGAGGGTGAATCAGAAGAAGTAGAAGACGGAGAAGGAGAAGGTGAAGTCTGGAGGCTGGAGGGTGAAGCAGAAGATGTAGAGGAAGGAGAAGGAGAAGGTGAAGTCAGGAGGGTGAATCAGAAGAGGTAGAAGATGGAGAAGGTGAAGGTGAAGTCAGGAGGGTGAATCAGAAGAAGCAGAAGAAGGAGAAGGAGAAGGTGAAGTCTGGAGAGTGAATCAGAAGAATCAGAAGAAGGAGAAGGAGAAGGTGAAGTCTGGAGGGCGAAGCAGCAGAAGCAGAAGAAGGAGAGTGAGAAGGTGAAGTCTGGAGGGTGAAGCAGAAGAAGCAGAAGAAGGAGAAGGAGAAGGTGAAGTCTGGAGGGTGAATCAGGAGAAGTAGAAGAAGGAGAAGGAGAAGGTGAAGTCAGGAGGGTGAAGCAGAAGAAGCAGAAGAAATGGAAGGAGAAGGTGAAGTCTGGAGGGTGAAGCAGAAGAAGCAGAAGATGGAGAAGGAGAAGGTGAAGTCTGGAGGGCGAAGCAGAAGAAGCAGAAGAAGGAGAAGGAGAAGGTGAAGTCTGGAGGGTGAATCAGAAGAAGCAGAAGAAGGAGAATGAGAAGGTGAAGTCAGGAGGGTGAATCAGAAGAAGCAGAAGAAGGAGAAGGAGAAGGTGAAGTCTGGAGGGTGAATCAGAAGAAGCAGAAGAAGGAGAAGGAGGAGGTGAAGACTGGAGGGTGAATCAGAAAAAGTAGAAGAAGGAGAAGGAGAAGGTGTAGTCTGGAGGGTGAATCAGAAGAAGTGGAAGAAGGAGAAGGAGAAGGCGAAGTCTGGAGGGTGAATCAGAAGAAGCAGAAAAAGGAGAAGGAGAAGGTGAAGTCTGGAGGGTGAATCAGAAGAAGCAGAAGAAGGAGGAGGAGAAGATGAAGTCTGGAGGGTGAATCAGAAGAAGTAGAAGAAGGAGAAGGAGAAGGTGAGGTCTGGAGGGTGAATCAGAAGAAGCAGAAGAAGGAGAAGGATATGGTGAAGTCTGAAGGGTGAATCAGAAGAAGCAGAAGAAGGAGAAGTAAAAGGTGAAGTCTGGAGGGTGAATCAGAAGAAGCAGAAGAAGGAGAAGGAGAAGGTGAAGTCTGGAGGGTGAATCAGAAGAAGCAGAAGAAGGAGAAGGAGAAGGTGAAGTCTGGAGGGTGAATCAGAAGAAGTAGAAGAAGGAGAAGGAGAAGGTGAAGTCTGGAGGGTGAATCAGAAGAAGTAGAAGAAGGAGAAGGAGAAGGTGAAGTCTGGAGGGTGAATCAGAAGAAGCAGAAGAAGGAGAAGGAGAAGGTGAAGTCTGGAGGGTGAATCAGAAGAAGCAGAAGAAGGAGAAGGAGAAGATGAAGTCTGGAGGGTGAATCAGAAGAAGTAGAAGAACGAGTAGGAGAAGGAGAAGTCTGGAGGGTGTATCAGAAGAAGCAGAAGAAGGAGAAGGAGATGGTGAAGTCTGGAGGGTGAATCAGAAGAAGCAGAAGAAGGAGAAGGAGAAGGTGAAGTCTGGAGGGTGAATCGGAAGAAGCAGAAGAAGGAGAAGCAGAAGATGAAGTCTGGAGGGTGAATCAGAAGAAGCAGAAGAAAGAGAAGGTGAAGTCTGGAGAGTGAATCAGCAGAAGTAGAAGAAGGAGAAGGAGAAGGTGAAGTCTGGAGGGTGAATCAGAAGAAGCAGAAGAAGGAGGAGGAGAAGGTGAAGTCTGGAGGGTGAATCAGAAGAAGCAGAAGAAGGAGAAGGAGAAGGTGAAGTCTGGAGGGTGAATCAGAAGAAGTAGAAGAAGGAGAAGGAGAAGGTGAAGTCTGGAGGGTGAAGCAGAAGAAGTAGAAGTAGGAGAAGGAGAAGGTGAAGTCAGGAGGGTGAATCAGAAGAAGCAGAAGAAGGAGAAGGAGAAGGTGAAGTCTGGAGGGTGAATCAGAAGAATCAGAAGAAGGAGAAGGAGAAGGTGAAGTCTGGAGGGTGAATCAGAAGAAGCAGAAGAAAGAGAAGGAGAAGGTGAAGTCTGGAGGGTGAAGCAGAAGAAGCAGAAGAAGGAGAAGCAGAAGGTGAAGACTGGAGGGTGAATCAGAAGAAGTAGAAGAAGGAGAAGGAGAAGGTGAAGTCTGGAGGATGAATCAGAAGAAGTAGAAGAAGGAGAAGGAGAAGGTGAAGTCTGGAGGGTGAATCAGAAGAAGCAGAAGAAGGAGAAGGAGAAGGTGAGGTCTGGAGGGTGAATCAGAAGAAGCAGAAGAAGGCGAAGGAGAAGATGAAGTCTGAAGGGTGAATCAGAAGAAGAAGAAGAAGGAGAAGGAGAAGGTGGGGTCTGGAGGGCGAATCAGAAGAAGCAGAAGAAGGAGAAGGAGAAGGTGAAGTCTGGAAGGTGAATCAGAAGAAGCAGAAATAGAAGAAGGAGAAGGTGAAGTCTGGAGGGTGAATCAGAAGAAGCAGAAGAAGGACAAGGAGAAGGTGAAGTCAGGAGTGTGAATCAGAAGAAGCAGAAGAAGGAGAAGGAGAAGGTGAAGTCAGGGGGGTGAAGCAGAAGAAGTAGAAGAAGGAGAAGGAGAAGGTGAAGTCAGGAGGGTGAAGCAGAAGAAGCAGAAGAAGGAGAAGGAGAAGGTGAAGTCTGGAGGGCGCAGCAGAAGAAGCAGAAGAAGGAGAAGGAGAAGGTGAAGTCTGGAGGGTGAAGCAGAAGAAGCAGAAGAAGGAGAAGGAGAAGGTGAAGTCTGGAGGGTGAATGAGAAGAAGTAGAAGAAGGAGAAGGAGAAGGTGAAGTCAGGAGGGTGAAGCAGAAGAAGCAGAAGAAGGAGAAGGAGAAGGTGAAGTCTGGAGGGTGAACCAGAAGATGTAGAAGGAGAAGGTGAAGTCTGGAGGGTGAAGCAGAAGAAGCAGAAGAAGGAGAAGGAGAATGTGAAGTCTGGAGGGCGAAGCAGAAGAAGGAGAAGGAGAAGGTGAAGTCTGGAGGATGAAGCAGAAGAAGCAGAAGAAGGAGAAGGAGAAGGTGAAGTCTGGAGGGTGAATCAGAAGAAGTAGAAGAAGGAGTAGGAGAAGGTGAAGTCAGGAGGGTGAAGCAGAAGAAGCAGAAGAAGGAGAAGGAGAAGGTGAAGTCTGGAGGGTGAAGCAGAAGAAGCAGAAGAAGGAGAAGGAGAAGGTGAAGTCTGGAGGGTGAAGCAGAAGAAGCAGAAGAAGGAGAAGGAGAAGGTGAAGTCAGGAGGGTGAATCAAAAGAAGTAGAAGAAGGAGAAGGAGATGGTGAAGTCTGGAGGGTGAATCAGAAGAAGTAGAAGAAGGAGAAGGAGAAGGTGAAGTCTGGAGGGTGAATCAGAAGAAGTAGAAGAAGGAGAAGGAGAAGGTGAAGTCTGGAGGGTGAATCAGAAGAAGCAGAAGAAGGAGAAGAGAAGGTGAAGTCTGGAGGGAGAAGCAGAAGAAGTAGAAGAAGGAGAAGGAGAAGGTGAAATCTGGAGGGTGAATCAGAAGAAGTAGAAGAAGGAGAAGGAGAAGGTGATGTCTGGAGGGTGAATCAGAAGAAGTAGAAGAAGGAGAAGGAGAAGGTGAAGTCTGGAGGGTGAATCAGAAGAAGCAGAAGAAGGAGAAGTAGAAGGTGAAGTCTGGAGGGTGAATCAGAAGAAGTAGAAGAAGGAGAAGGAGAAGGTGTAGTCTGGAAGGTGAATCAGAAGAAGTAGACGAAGGAGAAGGAGAAGGTGAAGTCTGGAGGGTGAATCAGAAGAAGCAGAAGAAAGAGAAGGTGAAGTCTGGAGAGTGAATCAGCAGAAGTAGAAGAAGGAGAAGGAGAAGGTGAAGTCTGGAGGGTGAATCAGAAGAAGCAGAAGAAGGAGAAGGAGAAGGTGAAGTCTGGAGGGTGAATCAGAAGAAGTAGAAGAAGGAGAAGGAGATGGTGTAGTCTGGAGGGTGAATCAGAAGAAGTAGACGAAGGAGAAGGAGAAGGTGAAGTCTGGAGGGTGAATCAGAAGAAGCAGAAGAAGGAGAAGGAGAAGGTGAAGTCTAGAGGGTGAATCAGAAGAAGTAGAAGAAGGAGAAGGAGAAGGTGAAGTCTGGAGGGTGAATCAGAAGAAGCAGAAGAAGGAGAAGGAGAAGGTGAAGTCAGGAGGGTGAATCAGAAGAAGCAGAAGAAGGAGGAGGAGAAGGTGAAGTCTGGAGGGTGAATCAGAAGAAGCAGAAGAAGGAGAAGGAGAAGTTGAAGACTGGAGGGTGAATCAGAAGAAGTAGAAGAAGGAGAAGGAGAAGGTGAAGTCTGGAGGGTGAATCAGAAGAAGTAGAAGAAGGAGAAGGAGAAGGTGTAGTCTGGAGGGTGAATCAGAAGAAGTAGACGAAGGAGAAGGAGAAGGTGAAGTCTGGAGGGTGAATCAGAAGAAGCAGAAGAAGGAGAACGAGAAGGTGAAGTCTGGAGGGTGAATCAGAAGAAGTAGAAGAAGGAGAAGGAGAAGGTGAAGTCTGGAGGGCGAATCAGAAGAAGCAGAAGAAGGAGAATGAGAAGGTGAAGTCAGGAGGGTGAATCAGAAGAAGCAGAAGAAGGAGAAGGAGAAGGTGAAGTCTGGAGGGTGAATCAGAAGAAGCAGAAGAAGGAGAAGGAGTAGGTGAAGACTGGAGGGTGAATCAGAAAAAGTAGAAGAAGGAGAAGGAGAAGGTGAAGTCTGGAGGGTGAATCAGAAGAAGTAGAAGAAGGAGAAGGAGAAGGCGAAGTCTGGAGGGAGAATCAGAAGAAGCAGAAAAAGGAGAAGGAGAAGGTGAAGTCTGGAGGGTGAATCAGAAGAAGCAGAAGAAAAAGGAGGAGAAGATGAAGTCTGGAGGGTGAATCAGAAGAAGCAGAAGAAGGAGAAGGAGAAGGTGAAGTCTGGAGGGTGAATCAGAAGAAGTAGAAGAAGGAGAAGGAGAAGGCGAAGTCTGGAGGGTGAATCAGAAGAAGCAGAAAAAGGAGAAGGAGAAGGTGAAGTCTGGAGGGTGAATCAGAAGAAGCAGAAGAAGGAGAAGGAGAAGGTGAAGTCTGGAGGGTGAATCAGAAGAAGCAGAAGAAGGAGAAGGAGAAGGTGAAGTCTGGAGGGTGAATCAGAAGAAGTAGAAGAAGGAGAAGGAGAAGGTGAAGTCGGGAGGGTGAATCAGAAGAAGCAGAAGAATGAGAAGGAGAAGGTGAAGTCTGGAGGGTGAATCAGAAGAAGCAGAAGAAGGAGAAGGAGAAGGTGAAGTCTGGAGGGTGAATCAGAAGAAGTAGAAGACGGAGAAGGAGAAGGTGAAGTCTGGAGGCTGGAGGGTGAAGCAGAAGAAGTAGAAGAAGGAGAAGGAGAAGGTGAAGTCAGGAGGGTGAACCAGAAGAGGTAGAAGAAGGAGAAGGAGAAGGTGAAGTCAGGAGGGTGAATCAGAAGAAGCAGAAGAAGGAGAAGGAGAAGGTGAAGTCTGGAGAGTGAATCAGAAGAATCAGAAGAAGGAGAAGGAGAAGGAGAAGGTGAAGTCTGGAGGGTGAATCAGAAGAAGCTGAAGAAAGAGAAGGAGAAGGTGAAGTCTGGAGGGTGAAGCAGAAGAAGCAGAAGAAGGAGAAGGAGAAGGTGAAGACTGGAGGGTGAATCAGAAGAAGTAGAAGAAGGAGAAGGAGAAGGTGAAGTCTGGAGGGTGAATCAGAAGAAGTAGAAGAAGGAGTAGGAGAAGGTGAGGTCTGGAGGGTGAATCAGAAGAATGAGAAGAAGGAGAAGGAGAAGGTGAAGTCTGGAGGGTGAATCAGAAGAAGCAGAAGAAGGAGAAGGAGAAGGTGAAGTCAGGAGGGTGAATCAGAAGAAGCAGAAGAAGGAGAAGGAGAAGGTGAAGTTAGGAGGGTGAATCAGAAGAAGCAGAAGAAGGAGAAGGAGAAGGTGAAGTCAGGGGGGTGAAGCAGAAGAAGTAGAAGAAGGAGAAGGAGAAGGTGAAGTCTGGAGGGTGAATCAGAAGAAGCAGAAGAAGGAGAAGGAGAAGGTGAAGTCTGGAGGGTGAATCAGAAGAAGCAGAAGAAGGAGAAGGAGAAGATGAAGTCTGGAGGGTGAATCAGAAGAAGTAGATGAAGGAGAAGGAGAAGGTGAGGTCTGGAGGGTGAATCAGAAGAAGCAGAAGAAGGAGAAGGAGAAGGTGAAGTCTGAAGGGTGAATCAGAAGAAGCAGAAGAAGGAGAAGGAGAAGGTGAAGTCTGGAGGGTGAATCAGAAGAAGCAGAAGAAGGAGAAGGAGAAGGTAAAGTCTGGAGGGTGAATCAGAAGAAGCAGAAGAAGGAGAAGGAGAAGGTGAAGTCTGGAGGGTGAATCAGAAGAAGTAGAAGAAGGAGAAGGAGAAGGTGAAGTCTGGAGGGTGAATCAGAAGAAGTAGAAGAATGAGAAGGAGAAGGTGACGTCTGGAGGGTGAATCAGAAGAAGCAGAAGAAGGAGAAGGAGAAGGTGAAGTCTGGAGGGTGAATCGGAAGAAGCAGAAGAAGGAGAAGGAGAAGATGAAGTCTGGAGGGTGAATCAGAAGAAGTAGAAGAAGGAGTAGGAGAAGGAGAAGTCTGGAGGGTGAATCAGAAGAAGCAGAAGAAGGAGAAGGAGATGGTGAAGTCTGGAGGGTGAATCAGAAGAAGCAGAAGAAGGAGAAGGAAAAGGTGAAGTCTGGAGGGTGAATCAGAAGAAGCAGAAGAAGGAGAAGGAGAAGGTGAAGTCTGGAGGGTGAATCAGAAGAAGTAGAAGACGGAGAGGGAGAAGGTGAAGTCTGGAGGCTGGAGGGTGAAGCAGAAGAAGTAGAAGAAGGAGAAGGAGAAGGTGAAGTCAGGAGGGTGAATCAGAAGAGGTAGAAGAAGGAGAAGGAGAAGGTGAAGTCAGGAGGGTGAATCAGAAGAAGCAGAAGAAGGAGAAGGAGAAGGTGAAGTCTGGAGAGTGAATCAGAAGAATCAGAAGAAGGAGAAGGAGAAGGTGAAGTCTGGAGGGTGAATCAGAAGAAGCTGAAGAAAGAGAAGGAGAAGGTGAAGTCTGGAGGGTGAAGCAGAAGAAGCAGAAGAAGGAGAAGGAGAAGGTGAAGACTGGAGGGTGAATCAGAAGAAGTAGAAGAAGGAGAAGGAGAAGGTGAAGTCTGGAGGGTGAATCAGAAGAAGTAGAAGAAGGAGTAGGAGAAGGTGAAGACTGGATGGTGAATCAGAAGAATGAGAAGAAGGAGAAGGAGAAGGTGAAGTCTGGAGGGTGAATCAGAAGAAGCAGAAGAAGGAGAAGGAGAAGGTGAAGTCAGGAGGGTGAATCAGAAGAAGCAGAAGAAGGAGAAGGAGAAGGTGAAGTTAGGAGGGTGAATCAGAAGAAGCAGAAGAAGGAGAAGGAGAATGTGAAGTCAGGGGGGTGAAGCAGAAGAAGTAGAAGAAGGAGAAGGAGAAGGTGAAGTCTGGAGGGTGAATCAGAAGAAGCAGAAGAAGGAGAATGAGAAGGTGAAGTCTGGAGGGTGAATCAGAAGAAGCAGAAGAAGGAGAAGGAGAAGATGAAGTCCGGAGGGTGAATCAGAAGAAGTAGATGAAGGAGAAGGAGAAGGTGAGGTCTGGAGGGTGAATCAGAAGAAGCAGAAGAAGGAGAAGGAGAAGGTGAAGTCTGAAGGGTGAATCAGAAGAAGCAGAAGAAGGAGAAGGAGAAGGTGAAGTCTGGAGGGTGAATCAGAAGAAGCAGAAGAAGGAGAAGGAGAAGTTGAAGTCTGGAGGGTGAATCAGAAGAAGCAGAAGAAGGCGAAGGAGAAGGTGAAGTCTGGAGGGTGAATCAGAAGAAGTAGAAGAAGGAGAAGGAGAAGGTGAAGTATGGAGGGTGAATCAGAAGAAGTAGAAGAAGGAGAAGGAGAAGGTGAAGTCTGGAGGGTGAATCAGAAGAAGCAGAAGAAGGAGAAGGAGAAGGTGAAGTCTGGAGGGTGAATCAGAAGAAGTAGAAGAAGGAGTAGGAGAAGGAGAAGTCTGGAGGGTGAATCAGAAGAAGCAGAAGAAGGAGAAGGAGATGGTGAAGTCTGGAGGGTGAATCAGAAGAAGCAGAAGAAGGAGAAGGAGAAGGTGAAGTCTGGAGGGTGAATCAGAAGAAGCAGAAGAAGGAGAAGGAGAAGGTGAAGTCTGGAGGGTGAATCAGAAGAAGTAGAAGACGGAGAGGGAGAAGGTGAAGTCTGGAGGCTGGAGGGTGAAGCAGAAGAAGTAGAAGAAGGAGAAGGAGAAGGTGAAGTCAGGAGGGTGAATCAGAAGAGGTAGAAGAAGGAGAAGGAGAAGGTGAAGTCAGGAGGGTGAATCAGAAGAAGCAGAAGAAGGAGAAGGAGAAGGTGAAGTCTGGAGAGTGAATCAGAAGAATCAGAAGAAGGAGAAGGAGAAGGTGAAGTCTGGAGGGTGAATCAGAAGAAGCTGAAGAAAGAGAAGGAGAAGGTGAAGTCTGGAGGGTGAAGCAGAAGAAGCAGAAGAAGGAGAAGGAGAAGGTGAAGACTGGAGGGTGAATCAGAAGAAGTAGAAGAAGGAGAAGGAGAAGGTGAAGTCTGGAGGGTGAATCAGAAGAAGTAGAAGAAGGAGTAGGAGAAGGTGAAGACTGGAGGGTGAATCAGAAGAATGAGAAGAAGGAGAAGGAGAAGGTGAAGTCTGGAGGGTGAATCAGAAGAAGCAGAAGAAGGAGAAGGAGAAGGTGAAGTCAGGAGGGTGAATCAGAAGAAGCAGAAGAAGGAGAAGGAGAAGGTGAAGTTAGGAGGGTGAATCAGAAGAAGCAGAAGAAGGAGAAGGAGAATGTGAAGTCAGGGGGGTGAAGCAGAAGAAGTAGAAGAAGGAGAAGGAGAAGGTGAAGTCTGGAGGGTGAATCAGAAGAAGCAGAAGAAGGAGAATGAGAAGGTGAAGTCTGGAGGGTGAATCAGAAGAAGCAGAAGAAGGAGAAGGAGAAGATGAAGTCTGGAGGGTGAATCAGAAGAAGTAGATGAAGGAGAAGGAGAAGGTGAGGTCTGGAGGGTGAATCAGAAGAAGCAGAAGAAGGAGAAGGAGAAGGTGAAGTCTGAAGGGTAAATCAGAAGAAGCAGAAGAAGGAGAAGGAGAAGGTGAAGTCTGGAGGGTGAATCAGAAGAAGCAGAAGAAGGAGAAGGAGAAGTTGAAGTCTGGAGGGTGAATCAGAAGAAGCAGAAGAAGGCGAAGGAGAAGGTGAAGTCTGGAGGGTGAATCAGAAGAAGTAGAAGAAGGAGAAGGAGAAGGTGAAGTCTGGAGGGTGAATCAGAAGAAGTAGAAGAAGGAGAAGGAGAAGGTGAAGTCTGGAGGGTGAATCAGAAGAAGCAGAAGAAGGAGAAGGAGAAGGTGAAGTCTGGAGGGTGAATCGGAAGAAGCAGAAGAAGGAGAAGGAGAAGATGAAGTCTGGAGGGTGAATCAGAAGAAGTAGAAGAAGGAGAAGGAGAAGGTGAAGTCTGGAGGGTGAATCAGAAGATGCAGAAGAAGGAGAAGGAGAAGGTGAAGTCTGGAGGGTGAATCAGAAGAAGCAGAAGAAGGAGGAGGAGAAGGTGAAGTCTGGAGGGTGAATCAGAAGAAGCATTATAAGGAGAAGGAGAAGGTGAAGTCTGGAGGGTGAATCAGAAGAAGCAGAAGAAAGAGAAGGAGAAAGTGAAGTCTGGAGGGTGAAGCAGAAGAAACAGAAGAAGGAGAAGGAGAAGATGAAGACTGGAGGGTGAATCAGAAGAAGTAGAAGAAGGAGAAGGAGAAGGTGAAGTCTGGAGGATGAATCAGAAGAAGTAGAGGAAGGAGAAGGAGAAGATGAAGTCTGGAGGGTGAATCAGAAGAAGTAGAAGAAGGAGAAGGAGAAGGTGAGGTCTGGAGGGTGAATCAGAAGAAGCAGAAGAAGGAGAAGGAGAAGGTGAAGTCTGGAGGGTGAATCAGAAGAAGCAGAAGAAGGAGAAGGAGAAGGTGAAGTCTGGAGGGTGAATCAGAAGAAGCAGAAGAAGGAGGAGGAGAAGGTGAAGTCTGGAGGGTGAATCAGAAGAAGCATTATAAGGAGAAGGAGAAGGTGAAGTCTGGAGGGTGAATCAGAAGAAGCAGAAGAAAGAGAAGGAGAAAGTGAAGTCTGGAGGGTGAAGCAGAAGAAACAGAAGAAGGAGAAGGAGAAGGTGAAGACTGGAGGGTGAATCAGAAGAAGTAGAAGAAGGAGAAGGAGAAGGTGAAGTCTGGAGGATGAATCAGAAGAAGTAGAAGAAGGAGAAGGAGAAGATGAAGTCTGGAGGGTGAATCAGAAGAAGTAGAAGAAGGAGAAGGAGAAGGTGAGGTCTGGAGGGTGAATCAGAAGAAACAGAAGAAGGAGAAGGAGAAGGTGAAGTCTGGAGGGTGAATCAGAAGAAGCAGAAGAAGGAGAAGGAGAAGGTGAAGTCTGGAGGGTTAATCAGAAGAAGCAGAAGACGGAGAAGGAGAAGGTGAAGTCAGGAGGGTGAATCAGAAGAAGCAGAAGAAGGAGAAGGAGAAGGTGAAGTTAGGAGTGTGAATCGGAAGAAGCAGAAGAAGGAGAAGGAGAAGATGAAGTGTGGAGGGTGAATCAGAAGAAGTAGAAGAAGGAGTAGGAGAAGGAGAAGTCTGGAGGGTGAATCAGAAGAAGCAGAAGAAGGAGAAGGAGATGGTGAAGTCTGGAGGGTGAATCAGAAGAAGCAGAAGAAGGAGAAGGAGAAGGTGAAGTCTGGAGGGTGAATCAGAAGAAGCAGAAGAAGGAGAAGGAGAAGGTGAAGTCTGGAGGGTGAATCAGAAGAAGTAGAAGACGGAGAAGGAGAAGGTGAAGTCTGGAGGCTGGAGGGTGAAGCAGAAGAAGTAGAAGAAGGAGAAGGAGAAGGTGAAGTCAGGAGGGTGAATCAGAAGAGGTAGAAGAAGGAGAAGGAGAAGTTGAAGTCAGGAGGGTGAATCAGAAGAAGCAGAAGAAGGAGAAGGAGAAGGTGAAGTCTGGAGAGTGAATCAGAAGAATCAGAAGAAGGAAAAGGAGAAGGTGAAGTCTGGAGGGTGAATCAGAAGAAGCTGAAGAAAGAGAAGGAGAAGCTGAAGTCTGGAGGGTGAAGCAGAAGAAGCAGAAGAAGGAGAAGGAGAAGGTGAAGACTGGAGGGTGAATCAGAAGAAGTAGAAGAAGGAGAAGGAGAAGGTGAAGTCTGGAGGGTGAATCAGAAGAAGTCGAAGAAGGAGTAGGAGAAGGTGAAGTCTGGAGGGTGAATCAGAAGAATGAGAAGAAGGAGAAGGAGAAGGTGAAGTCTGGAGGGTGAATCAGAAGAAGCAGAAGAAGGAGAAGGAGAAGGTGAAGTCAGGAGGGTGAATCAGAAGAAGCAGAAGAAGGAGAAGGAGAAGGTGAAGTTAGGAGGGTGAATCAGAAGAAGCAGAAGAAGGAGAAGGAGAAGGTGAAGTCAGGGGGGTGAAGCAGAAGAAGTAGAAGAAGGAGAAGGAGAAGGTGAAGTCTGGAGGGTGAATCAGAAGAAGCAGAAGAAGGAGAAGGAGAAGGTGAAGTCTGGAGGGTGAATCAGAAGAAGCAGAAGAAGGAGAAGGAGAAGATGAAGTCTGGAGGGTGAATCAGAAGAAGTAGATGAAGGAGAAGGAGAAGGTGAGGTCTGGAGGGTGAATCAGAAGAAGCAGAAGAAGGAGAAGGAGAAGGTGAAGTCTGAAGGGTGAATCAGAAGAAGCAGAAGAAGGAGAAGGAGAAGGTGAAGTCTGGAGGGTGAATCAGAAGAAGCCGAAGAAGGAGAAGGAGAAGTTGAAGTCTGGAGGGTGAATCAGAAGAAGCAGAAGAAGGAGAAGGAGAAGGTGAAGTCTGGAGGGTGAATCAGAAGAAGTAGAAGAAGGAGAAGGAGAAGGTGAAGTCTGGAGGGTGAATCAGAAGAAGTAGAAGAAGGAGAAGGAGAAGGTGAAGTCTGGAGGGTGAATCAGAAGAAGCAGAAGAAGGAGAAGGAGAAGGTGAAGTCTGGAGGGTGAATCGGAAGAAGCAGAAGAAGGAGAAGGAGAAGATGAAGTCTGGAGGGTGAATCAGAAGAAGTAGAAGAAGGAGAAGGAGAAGGAGAAGTCTGGAGGGTGAATCAGAAGATGCAGAAGAAGGAGAAGGAGAAGGTGAAGTCTGGAGGGTGAATCAGAAGAAGCAGAAGAAGGAGGAGGAGAAGGTGAAGTCTGGAGGGTGAATCAGAAGAAGCATTATAAGGAGAAGGAGAAGGTGAAGTCTGGAGGGTGAATCAGAAGAAGCAGAAGAAAGAGAAGGAGAAAGTGAAGTCTGGAGGGTGAAGCAGAAGAAACAGAAGAAGGAGAAGGAGAAGGTGAAGACTGGAGGGTGAATCAGAAGAAGTAGAAGAAGGAGAAGGAGAAGGTGAAGTCTGGAGGATGAATCAGAAGAAGTAGAGGAAGGAGAAGGAGAAGATGAAGTCTGGAGGGTGAATCAGAAGAAGTAGAAGAAGGAGAAGGAGAAGGTGAGGTCTGGAGGGTGAATCAGAAGAAGCAGAAGAAGGAGAAGGAGAAGGTGAAGTCTGGAGGGTGAATCAGAAGAAGCAGAAGAAGGAGAAGGAGAAGGTGAAGTCTGGAGGGTGAATCAGAAGAAGCAGAAGAAGGAGGAGGAGAAGGTGAAGTCTGGAGGGTGAATCAGAAGAAGCATTATAAGGAGAAGGAGAAGGTGAAGTCTGGAGGGTGAATCAGAAGAAGCAGAAGAAAGAGAAGGAGAAAGTGAAGTCTGGAGGGTGAAGCAGAAGAAACAGAAGAAGGAGAAGGAGAAGGTGAAGACTGGAGGGTGAATCAGAAGAAGTAGAAGAAGAAGGAGAAGGTGAAGTCTGGAGGATGAATCAGAAGAAGTAGAAGAAGGAGAAGGAGAAGATGAAGTCTGGAGGGTGAATCAGAAGAAGTAGAAGAAGGAGAAGGAGAAGGTGAGGTCTGGAGGGTGAATCAGAAGAAGCAGAAGAAGGAGAAGGAGAAGGTGAAGTCTGGAGGGTGAATCAGAAGAAGCAGAAGAAGGAGAAGGAGAAGGTGAAGTCTGGAAGGTGAATCAGAAGAAGCAGAAGAAGGAGAAGGAGAAGGTGAAGTCAGGAGGGTGAATCAGAAGAAGCAGAAGAAGGAGAAGGAGAAGGTGAAGTTAGGAGGGTGAATCAGAAGAAGCAGAAGAAGGAGAAGGAGAAGGTGAAGTCTGGAGGGTGAATCAGAAGAAGCAGAAGAAGGAAAAGGAGAAGGTGAAGTCTGGAGGGTGAATTAGAAGAAGCAGAAGAAGGAGAAGGAGAAGGTGAAGTCAGGAGGGTGAATCAGAAGAAGCAGAAGAAGGAGCAGGAGAAGGTAAAGTTAGGAGGGTGAATCAGAAGAAGCAGAAGAAGGAGAAGGAGCAGGTGAAGTCAGGGGGTGAAGCAGAAGAAGTAGAAGAAGGAGAAGGAGAAGGTGAAGTCAGGAGGGTGAAGCAGAAGAAGCAGAAGAAGGAGAAGGAGAAGGTGAAGTCTGGAGGGTGAAGCAGAAGAAGCAGAAGAAGGAGAAGGAGAAGGTGAAGCCTGGAGGGTGAATCAGAAGAAGTAGAAGAAGGAGTAGGAGAAGGTGAAGTCTGGAGGGTGAATCAGAAGAATGAGAAGAAGGAGAAGGAGAAGGTGAAGTCTGGAGGGTGAATCAGAAGAAGCAGAAGAAGGAGAAGGAGAAGGTGAAGTCAGGAGGGTGAATCAGAAGAAGCAGAAGAAGGAGAAGGAGAAGGTGAAGTTAGGAGGGTGAATCAGAAGAAGCAGAAGAAGGAGAAGGAGAAGGTGAAGTCAGGGGGGTGAAGCAGAAGAAGTAGAAGAAGGAGAAGGAGAAGGTGAAGTCTGGAGGGTGAATCAGAAGAAGCAGAAGAAGGAGAAGGAGAAGGTGAAGTCTGGAGGGTGAATCAGAAGAAGCAGAAGAAGGAGAAGGAGAAGATGAAGTCTGGAGGGTGAATCAGAAGAAGTAGATGAAGGAGAAGGAGAAGGTGAGGTCTGGAGGGTGAATCAGAAGAAGCAGAAGAAGGAGAAGGAGAAGGTGAAGTCTGAAGGGTGAATCAGAAGAAGCAGAAGAAGGAGAAGGAGAAGGTGAAGTCTGGAGGGTGAATCAGAAGAAGCCGAAGAAGGAGAAGGAGAAGTTGAAGTCTGGAGGGTGAATCAGAAGAAGCAGAAGAAGGAGAAGGAGAAGGTGAAGTCTGGAGGGTGAATCAGAAGAAGTAGAAGAAGGAGAAGGAGAAGGTGAAGTCTGGAGGGTGAATCAGAAGAAGTAGAAGAAGGAGAAGGAGAAGGTGAAGTCTGGAGGGTGAATCAGAAGAAGCAGAAGAAGGAGAAGGAGAAGGTGAAGTCTGGAGGGTGAATCGGAAGAAGCAGAAGAAGGAGAAGGAGAAGATGAAGTCTGGAGGGTGAATCAGAAGAAGTAGAAGAAGGAGAAGGAGAAGGAGAAGTCTGGAGGGTGAATCAGAAGATGCAGAAGAAGGAGAAGGAGAAGGTGAAGTCTGGAGGGTGAATCAGAAGAAGCATTATAAGGAGGAGGAGAAGGTGAAGTCTGGAGGGTGAATCAGAAGAAGCATTATAAGGAGAAGGAGAAGGTGAAGTCTGGAGGGTGAATCAGAAGAAGCAGAAGAAAGAGAAGGAGAAAGTGAAGTCTGGAGGGTGAAGCAGAAGAAACAGAAGAAGGAGAAGGAGAAGGTGAAGACTGGAGGGTGAATCAGAAGAAGTAGAAGAAGGAGAAGGAGAAGGTGAAGTCTGGAGGATGAATCAGAAGAAGTAGAGGAAGGAGAAGGAGAAGATGAAGTCTGGAGGGTGAATCAGAAGAAGTAGAAGAAGGAGAAGGAGAAGGTGAGGTCTGGAGGGTGAATCAGAAGAAGCAGAAGAAGGAGAAGGAGAAGGTGAAGTCTGGAGGGTGAATCAGAAGAAGCAGAAGAAGGAGAAGGAGAAGGTGAAGTCTGGAGGGTGAATCAGAAGAAGCAGAAGAAGGAGGAGGAGAAGGTGAAGTCTGGAGGGTGAATCAGAAGAAGCATTATAAGGAGAAGGAGAAGGTGAAGTCTGGAGGGTGAATCAGAAGAAGCAGAAGAAAGAGAAGGAGAAAGTGAAGTCTGGAGGGTGAAGCAGAAGAAACAGAAGAGGAGAAGGAGAAGGTGAAGACTGGAGGGTGAATCAGAAGAAGTAGAAGAAGAAGGAGAAGGTGAAGTCTGGAGGATGAATCAGAAGAAGTAGAAGAAGGAGAAGGAGAAGATGAAGTCTGGAGGGTGAATCAGAAGAAGTAGAAGAAGGAGAAGGAGAAGGTGAGGTCTGGAGGGTGAATCAGAAGAAGCAGAAGAAGGAGAAGGAGAAGGTGAAGTCTGGAGGGTGAATCAGAAGAAGTAGAAGAAGGAGAAGGAGAAGGTGAAGTCAGGAGGGTGAAGCAGAAGAAGCAGAAGAAGGAGAAGGAGAAGGTAAAGTCTGGAGGGTGAAGCAGAAGAAGCAGAAGAAGGAGAAGGAGAAGGTGAAGTCTGGAGGGTGAAGCAGAAGAAGCAGAAGAAGGAGAAAGAGAACGTGAAGTCAGGAGGGTGAATCAGAAGAAGTAGAAGAAGGAGAAGGAGAAGGTGAAGTCTGGAGGGTGAATCAGAAGAAGTAGAAGAAGGAGAAGGAGAAGCTGAAGTCTGGAGGGTGAATCAGAAGAAGTAGAAGAAGGAGAAGGAGAAGGTGAAGTCTGGAGGGTGAATCAGAAGAAGCAGAAGAAGGAGAAGGAGAAGGTGAAGTCTGGAGGGAGAAGCAGAAGAAGTAGAAGAAGGAGAAGGAGAAGGTGAAGTCTGGAGGGTGAATCAGAAGAAGTAGAAGAAGGAGAAGGAGAAGGTGAAGTCTGGAGGGTGAACCACAAGAAGTAGAAGAAGGAGCAGGAGAAGGTGAAGTCTGGAGGGTGAATCAGAAGAAGCAGAAGAAGGAGAAGGAGAAGGTGAAGTCTGGAGGGTGAATCAGAAGAAGTAGAAGAAGGAGAAGGAGAAGGTGTAGTCTGGAGGGTGAATCAGAAGAAGTAGACGAAGGAGAAGGAGAAGGTGAAGTCTGGAGGGTGAATCAGAAGAAGCGGAAGAAGGAGAAGGAGAAGGTGAAGTCTGGAGGGTGAATCAGAAGAAGTAGAAGAAGGAGAAGGAGAAGGTGAAGTCAGGAGAGTGAAGCAGAAGAAGCAGAAGAAGGAGAAGGAGAAGGTGAAGTCTGGAGGGTGAAGCAGAAGAAGCAGAAGAAGGAGAAGGAGAAGGTGAAGTCTGGAGGGCGAAGCAGAAGAAGCAGAAGAAGGGGAAGGAGAAGGTGAAGTCTGGAGGGTGAAGCAGAAGAAGCAGAAGAAGGAGAAGGAGAAGGTGAAGTCTGGAGGGTGAATCAGAAGAAGTAGAAGAAGGAGAAGGAGAAGGTGAAGTCAGGAGGGTGAAGCAGAAGAAGCAGAAGAAGGAGAAGGAGAAGGTAAAGTCTGGAGGGTGAAGCAGAAGAAGCAGAAGAAGGAGAAGGAGAAGGTGAAGTCTGGAGGGTGAAGCAGAAGAAGCAGAAGAAGGAGAAGGAGAACGTGAAGTCAGGAGGGTGAATCAGAAGAAGTAGAAGAAGGAGAAGGAGAAGGTGAAATCTGGAGGGTGAATCAGAAGAAGTAGAAGAAGGAGAAGGAGAAGCTGAAGTCTGGAGGGTGAATCAGAAGAAGTAGAAGAAGGAGAAGGAGAAGGTGAAGTCTGGAGGGTGAATCAGAAGAAGCAGAAGAAGGAGAAGGAGAAGGTGAAGTCTGGAGGGAGAAGCAGAAGAAGTAGAAGAAGGAGAAGGAGCAGGTGAAGTCTGGAGGGTGAATCAGAAGAAGTAGAAGAAGGAGAAGGAGAAGGTGAAGTCTGGAGGGTGAATCACAAGAAGTAGAAGAAGGAGCAGGAGAAGGTGAAGTCTGGAGGGTGAATCAGAAGAAGCAGAAGAAGGAGAAGGAGAAGGTGAAGTCTGGAGGGTGAATCAGAAGAAGTAGCAGAAGGAGAAGGAGAAGGTGTAGTCTGGAGGGTGAATCAGAAGAAGTAGACGAAGGAGAAGGAGAAGGTGAAGTCTGGAGGGTGAATCAGAAGAAGCAGAAGAAGGAGAAGGAGAAGGTGAAGTCTGGAGGGAGAATCAGAAGAAGTAGAAGAAGGAGAAGGAGAAGGTGAAGTCAGGAGGGTGAATCAGAAAGGGTAGAAGAAGGAGAAGGAGAAGGTGAAGTCAGGAGGGTGAATCAGAAGAAGCAGAAGAAGGAGAAGGAGAAGGTGAAGTCTGGAGAGTGAATCAGAAGAATCAGAAGAAGGAGAAGGAGAAGGTGAAGTCTGGAGGGTGAATCAGAAGAAGCTGAAGAAAGAGAAGGAGAAGGTGAAGTCTGGAGGGTGAAGCAGAAGAAGCAGAAGAAGGAGAAGGAGAAGGTGAAGACTGCAGGGTGAATCAGAAGAAGTAGAAGAAGGAGAAGGAGAAGGTGAAGTCTGGAGGGTGAATCAGAAGAAGTCGAAGAAGGAGTAGGAGAAGGTGAAGTCTGGAGGGTGAATCAGAAGAATGAGAAGAAGGAGAAGGAGAAGGTGAAGTCTGGAGGGTGAATCAGAAGAAGCAGAAGAAGGAGAAGGAGAAGGTGAAGTCAGGAGGGTGAATCAGAAGAAGCAGAAGAAGGAGAAGGAGAAGGTGAAGTTAGGAGGGTGAATCAGAAGAAGCAGAAGAAGGAGAAGGAGAAGGTGAAGTCAGGGTGGTGAAGCAGAAGAAGTAGAAGAAGGAGAAGGAGAAGGTGAAGTCTGGAGGGTGAATCAGAAGAAGCAGAAGAAGGAGAAGGAGAAGGTGAAGTCTGGAGGGTGAATCAGAAGAAGCAGAAGAAGGAGAAGGAGAAGATGAAGTCTGGAGGGTGAATCAGAAGAAGTAGATGAAGGAGAAGGAGAAGGTGAGGTCTGGAGGGTGAATCAGAAGAAGCAGAAGAAGGAGAAGGAGAAGGTGAAGTCTGAAGGGTGAATCAGAAGAAGCAGAAGAAGGAGAAGGAGAAGGTGAAGTCTGGAGGGTGAATCAGAAGAAGCAGAAGAAGGAGAAGGAGAAGTTGAAGTCTGGAGGGTGAATCAGAAGAAGCAGAAGAAGGAGAAGGAGAAGGTGACGTCTGGAGGGTGAATCAGAAGAATTAGAAGAAGGAGAAGGAGAAGGTGAAGTCTGGAGGGTGAATCAGAAGAAGTAGAAGAAGGAGAAGGAGAAGGTGAAGTCTGGAGGGTGAATCAGAAGAAGCAGAAGAAGGAGAAGGAGAAGGTGAAGTCTGGAGGGTGAATCGGAAGAAGCAGAAGAAGGAGAAGGAGAAGATGAAGTCTGGAGGGTGAATCAGAAGAAGTAGAAGAAGGAGAAGGAGAAGGTGAAGTCTGGAGGGTGAATCAGAAGATGCAGAAGAAGGAGAAGGAGAAGGTGAAGTCTGGAGGGTGAATCAGAAGAAGCAGAAGAAGGAGGAGGAGAAGGTGAAGTCTGGAGGGTGAATCAGAAGAAGCATTATAAGGAGAAGGAGAAGGTGAAGTCTGGAGGGTGAATCAGAAGAAGCAGAAGAAAGAGAAGGAGAAAGTGAAGTCTGGAGGGTGAAGCAGAAGAAACAGAAGAAGGAGAAGGAGAAGGTGAAGACTGGAGGGTGAATCAAAAGAAGTAGAAGAAGGAGAAGGAGAAGGTGAAGTCTGGAGGATGAATCAGAAGAAGTAGAGGAAGGAGAAGGAGAAGATGAAGTCTGGAGGGTGAATCAGAAGAAGTAGAAGAAGGAGAAGGAGAAGGTGAGGTCTGGAGGGTGAATCAGAAGAAGCAGAAGAAGGAGAAGGAGAAGGTGAAGTCTGGAGGGTGAATCAGAAGAAGCAGAAGAAGGAGAAGGAGAAGGTGAAGTCTGGAGGGTGAATCAGAAGAAGCAGAAGAAGGAGGAGGAGAAGGTGAAGTCTGGAGGGTGAATCAGAAGAAGCATTATAAGGAGAAGGAGAAGGTGAAGTCTGGAGGGTGAATCAGAAGAAGCAGAAGAAAGAGAAGGAGACAGTGAAGTCTGGAGGGTGAAGCAGAAGAAACAGAAGAAGGAGAAGAAGAAGGTGAAGACTGGAGGGTGAATCAGAAGAAGTAGAAGAAGGAGAAGGAGAAGGTGAAGTCTGGAGGATGAATCAGAAGAAGTAGAAGAAGGAGAAGGAGAAGATGAAGTCTGGAGGGTGACTCAGAAGAAGTAGAAGAAGGAGAAGGAGAAGGTGAGGTCTGGAGGGTGAATCAGAAGAAGCAGAAGAAGGAGAAGGAGAAGGTGAAGTCTGGAGGGTGAATCAGAAGAAGCAGAAGAAGGAGAAGGAGAAGGTGAAGTCTGGAGGGTGAATCAGAAGAAGCAGAAGAAGGAGAAGGAGAAGGTGAAGTCAGGAGGGTGAATCAGAAGAAGCAGAAGAAGGAGAAGGAGAAGGTGAAGTTAGGAGGGTGAATCAGAAGAAGCAGAAGAAGGAGAAGGAGAAGGTGAAGTCTGGAGGGTGAATCAGAAAAAGCAGAAGAAGGAAAAGGAGAAGGTGAAGTCTGGAGGGTGAATTAGAAGAAGCAGAAGAAGGAGAAGGAGAAGGTGAAGTCAGGAGGGTGAATCAGAAGAAGCAGAAGAAGGAGCAGGAGAAGGTAAAGTTAGTAGGGTGAATCAGAAGAAGCAGAAGAAGGAGAAGGAGCAGGTGAAGTCAGGGGGTGAAGCAGAAGAAGTAGAAGAAGGAGAAGGAGAAGGTGAAGTCAGGAGGGTGAAGCAGAAGAAGCAGAAGAAGGAGAAGGAGAAGGTGAAGTCTGGAGGGTGAAGCAGAAGAAGCAGAAGAAGGAGAAGGAGAAGGTGAAGTCTGGAGGGTGAATCAGAAGAAGTAGAAGAAGGAGAAGGAGAAGGTGAAGTCAGGAGAGTGAAGCAGAAGAAGCAGAAGAAGGAGAAGGAGAAGGTGAAGTCTGGAGGGTGAAGCAGAAGAAGCAGAAGAAGGAGAAGGAGAAGGTGAAGTCTGGAGGCCGAAGCAGAAGAAGCAGAAGAAGGGGAAGGAGAAGGTGAAGTCTGGAGGGTGAAGCAGAAGAAGCAGAAGAAGGAGAAGGAGAAGGTGAAGTCTGGAGGGTGAATCAGAAGAAGTAGAAGAAGGAGAAGGAGAAGGTGAAGTCAGGAGGGTGAAGCAGAAGAAGCAGAAGAAGGAGAAGGAGAAGGTAAAGTCTGGAGGGTGAAGCAGAAGAAGAAGAAGAAGGAGAAGGAGAAGGTGAAGTCTGGAGGGTGAAGCAGAAGAAGCAGAAGAAGGAGAAGGAGAACGTGAAGTCAGGAGGGTGAATCAGAAGAAGTAGAAGAAGGAGAAGGAGAAGCTGAAGTCTGGAGGGTGAATCAGAAGAAGTAGAAGAAGGAGAAGGAGAAGGTGAAGTCTGGAGGGTGAATCAGAAGAAGCAGAAGAAGGAGAAGGAGAAGGTGAAGTCTGGAGGGAGAAGCAGAAGAAGTAGAAGAAGGAGAAGGAGAAGGTGAAGTCTGGAGGGTGAATCAGAAGAAGTAGAAGAAGGAGAAGGAGAAGGTGAAGTCTGGAGGGTGAATCACAAGAAGTAGAAGAAGGAGCAGGAGAAGGTGAAGTCTGGAGGGTGAATCAGAAGAAGCAGAAGAAGGAGAAGGAGAAGGTGAAGTCTGGAGGGTGAATCAGAAGAAGTAGAAGAAGGAGAAGGAGAAGGTGTAGTCTGGAGGGTGAATCAGAAGAAGTAGACGAAGGAGAAGGAGAAGGTGAAGTCTGGAGGGTGAATCAGAAGAAGCAGAAGAAGGAGAAGGAGAAGGTGAAGTCTGGAGGGTGAATCAGAAGAAGTAGAAGAAGGAGAAGGAGAAGGTGAAGTCTGGAGGGTGAATCAGAAGAAGCAGAAGAAGGAGAAGGAGAAGGTGAAGTCTGCAGGGTGAATCAGAAGAAGCAGAAGAAGGAGAAGGAGAAGGTGAAGTCTGGAGGGTGAATCAGAAGAAGCAGAATAAGGAGAAGGAGAAGGTGAAGTCTGGAGGGTGAATCAGAAGCAGCAGAAGAAGGAGAAGGAGAAGGTGAAGTCTGGAGGGTGAATCAGAAGGAGTAGAAGAAGGAGAAGGAGAAGGTGAAGTCTGGAGGGTGAATCAGAAGAAGCAGAAGAAGGAGAAGGAGAAGGTGAAGTCTGGAGGGTGAATCAGAAGAAGCAGAAGAAGGAGAAGGAGAAGGTGAAGTCTGGAGGGTGAATCAGAAGAAGCAGAAGAAGGAGAAGGAGAAGGTGAAGTCTGGAGGGTGAATCAGAAGAAGCAGAATAAGGAGAAGGAGAAGGTGAAGTCTGGAGGGTGAATCAGAAGAAGCAGAAGAAGGAGAAGGAGAAGGTGAAGTCTGGAGGGTGAATCAGAAGAAGTAGAAGAAGGAGAAGGAGAAGGTGAAGTCTGGAGGGTGAAGCAGAAGAAGTAGAAGAAGGAGAAGGAGAAGGTGAAGTCTGGAGGGTGAATCAGAAGAAGCAGAAGAAAGAGAAGGAGAAGTTGAAGTCTGGAGGGTGAATCAGAAGAAGTAGAAGAAGGAGAAGGAGAAGGTGAAGTCTGGAGGGTGAATCAGAAGAAGTAGAAGAAGGAGAAGGAGAAGGTGAAGTCTGGAGGGTGAATCAGAAGAAGCAGAAGAAGGAGAAGGAGAAGGTGAAGTCTGGAGGGTGAATCGGAAGAAGCAGAAGAAGGAGAAGGAGAAGATGAAGTCTGGAGGGTGAATCAGAAGATGCAGAAGAAGGAGAAGGAGAAGGTGAAGTCTGGAGGGTGAATCAGAAGAAGCAGAAGAAGGAGGAGGAGAAGGTGAAGTCTGCAGGGTGAATCAGAAGAAGCATTATAAGGAGAAGGAGAAGGTGAAGTCTGGAGGGTGAATCAGAAGAAGCAGAAGAAGGAGAAGGAGAAGGTGAAGTCTGGAGGGTGAATCAGAAGAAGTAGAAGAAGGAGAAGGAGAAGGTGAAGTCTGGAGGGTGAAGCAGAAGAAGTAGAAGAAGGAGAAGGAGAAGGTGAAGTCAGGAGGGTGAATCAGAAGAAGTAGAAGAAGGAGAAGGAGAAGGTGAAGTCAGGAGGGTGAATCAGAAGAAGCAGAAGAAGGAGAAGGAGAAGGTGAAGTCTGGAGGGTGAATCAGAAGAATCAGAAGAAGGAGAAGGAGAAGGTGAAGTCTGGAGGGTGAATCAGAAGAAGCAGAAGAAAGAGAAGGAGAGGGTGAAGTCTGGAGGGTGAAGCAGAAGAAGCAGAAGAAGGAGAAGCAGAAGGTGAAGACTGGAGGGTGAATCAGAAGAAGTAGAAGAAGGAGAAGGAGAAGGTGAAGTCTGGAGGATGAATCAGAAGAAGTAGAAGAAGGAGAAGGAGAAGGTGAAGTCTGGAAGGTGAATCAGAAGAAGCAGAAGAAGGAGAAGGAGAAGGTGAAGTCTGGAGGGTGAATCAGAAGAAGCAGAAGAAGGAGAAGGAGAAGGTGAAGTCAGGAGGGTGAATCAGAAGAAGCAGAAGAAGGAGAAGGAGAAGGTGAAGTTAGGAGGGTGAATCAGAAGAAGCAGAAGAAGGAGAAGGAGAAGGTGAAGTCACGGGGGTGAAGCAGAAGAAGTAGAAGAAGGAGAAGGAGAAGGTGAAGTCAGGAGGGTGAAGCAGAAGAAGCAGAAGAAGGAGAAGGAGAAGGTGAAGTCTGGAGGGCGCAGCAGAAGAAGCAGAAGAAGGAGAAGGAGAAGGTGAAGTCTGGAGGGTGAAGCAGAAGAAGCAGAAGAAGGAGAAGGAGAAGGTGAAGTCTGGAGGGTGAATCAGAAGAAGTAGAAGAAGGAGAAGGAGAAGGTGAAGTCAGGAGGGTGAAGGAGAAGAAGCAGAAGAAGGAGAAGGAGAAGGTGAAGTCTGGAGGGTGAAGCAGAAGAAGCAGAAGAAGGAGAAGGAGAATGTGAAGTCTGGAGGGCGAAGCAGAAGAAGGAGAAGGAGAAGGTGAAGTCTGGAGGGTGAAGCAGAAGAAGCAGAAGAAGGAGAAGGAGAAGGTGAAGTCTGGAGGGTGAATCAGAAGAAGTAGAAGAAGGAGTAGGAGAAGGTGAAGTCAGGAGGGTGAAGCAGAAGAAGCAGAAGAAGGAGAAGGAGAAGGTGAAGTCTGGAGGGTGAAGCAGAAGAAGCAGAAGAAGGAGAAGGAGAAGGTGAAGTCTGGAGGGTGAAGCAGAAGAAGCAGAAGAAGGAGAAGGAGAAGGTGAAGTCAGGAGGGTGAATCAAAAGAAGTAGAAGAAGGAGAAGGAGATGGTGAAGTCTGGAGGGTGAATCAGAAGAAGTAGAAGAAGGAGAAGGAGAAGGTGAAGTCTGGAGGGTGAATCAGAAGAAGTAGAAGAAGGAGAAGGAGAAGGTGAAGTCTGGAGGGTGAATCGGAAGAAGCAGAAGAAGGAGAAGAGAAGGTGAAGTCTGGAGGGAGAAGCAGAAGAAGTAGAAGAAGGAGAAGGAGAAGGTGAAGTCTGGAGGGTGAATCAGAAGAAGTAGAAGAAGGAGAAGGAGAAGGTGAAGTCTGGAGGGTGAATCAGAAGAAGTAGAAGAAGGAGAAGGAGAAGGTGAAGTCTGGAGGGTGAATCAGAAGAAGCAGAAGAAGGAGAAGGAGAAGGTGAAGTCTGGAGGGTGAATCAGAAGAAGTAGAAGAAGGAGAAGGAGAAGGTGTAGTCTGGAAGGTGAATCAGAAGAAGTAGACGAAGGAGAAGGAGAAGGTGAAGTCTGGAGGGTGAATCAGAAGAAGCAGAAGAAGGAGAAGGAGAAGGTGAAGTCTGGAGAGTGAATCAGTAGAAGAAGAAGAAGGAGAAGGAGAAGGTGAAGTCTGGAGGGTGAATCAGAAGAAGCAGAAGAAGGAGAAGGAGAAGGTGAAGTCTGGAGGGTGAATCAGAAGAAGTAGAAGAAGGAGAAGGAGATGGTGTAGTCTGGAGGGTGAATCAGAAGAAGTAGACGAAGGAGAAGGAGAAGGTGAAGTCTGGAGGGTGAATCAGAAGAAGCAGAAGAAGGAGAAGGAGAAGGTGAAGTCTAGAGGGTGAATCAGAAGAAGTAGAAGAAGGAGAAGGAGAAGGTGAACTCTGGAGGGTGAATCAGAAGAAGCAGAAGAAGGAGAAGGAGAAGGTGAAGTCAGGAGGGTGAATCAGAAGAAGCAGAAGAAGGAGAAGGAGAAGGTGAAGTCTGGAGGGTGAATCAGAAGAAGCAGAAGAAGGAGAAGGAGAAGTTGAAGACTGGAGGGTGAATCAGAAGAAGTAGAAGAAGGAGAAGGAGAAGGTGAAGTCTGGAGGGTGAATCAGAAGAAGTAGAAGAAGGAGAAGGAGAAGGTGTAGTCTGGAGGGTGAATCAGAAGAAGTAGACGAAGGAGAAGGAGAAGGTGAAGTCTGGAGGGTGAATCAGAAGAAGCAGAAGAAGGAGAACGAGAAGGTGAAGTCTGGAGGGTGAATCAGAAGAAGTAGAAGAAGGAGAAGGAGAAGGTGAAGTCTGGAGGGTGAAACAGAAGAAGCAGAAGAAGGAGAATGAGAAGGTGAAGTCAGGAGGGTGAATCAGAAGAAGCAGAAGAAGGAGAAGGAGAAGGTGAAGTCTGGAGGGTGAATCAGAAGAAGTAGAAGAAGGAGAAGGAGAAGGCGAAGTCTGGAGGGTGAATCAGAAGAAGCAGAAAAAGGAGAAGGAGAAGGTGAAGTCTGGAGGGTGAATCAGAAGAAGTAGAAGAAGGAGAAGGAGAAGGTGAAGTCTGGAGGGTGAATCAGAAGAAGCAGAAGAAGGAGAAGGAGAAGGTGAAGTCTGGAGGGTGAATCAGAAGAAGCAGAAGAAGGAGAAGGAGAAGATGAAGTCTGGAGGGTGAATCAGAAGAAGTGGAAGAAGGAGTAGGAGAAGGAGAAGTCTGGAGGGTGAATCAGAAGAAGCAGAAGAAGGAGAAGGAGATGGTGAAGTCTGGAGGGTGAATCAGAAGAAGTAGAAGTAGGAGAAGGAGAAGGTGAAGTCTAGAGGGTGAATCAGAAGAAGCAGAAGAAGGAGAAGGAGAAGGTGAAGTCTGGAGGGTGAATCAGAAGAAGTAGAAGACGGAGAAGGAGAAGGTGAATTCTGGAGGCTGTAGGGTGAAGCAGAAGAAGTAGAAGAAGGAGAAGGAGAAGGTGAAGTCAGGAGGGTGAATCAGAAGAGGTAGAAGAAGGAGAAGGAGAAGGTGAAGTCAGGAGGGTGAATCAGAAGAAGCAGAAGAAGGAGAAGGAGAAGGTGAAGTCTGGAGAGTGAATCAGAAGAATCAGAAGAAGGAGAAGGAGAAGGTGAATTCTGGACGGTGAATCAGAAGAAGCTGAAGAAAGAGAAGGAGAAGGTGAAGTCTGGAGGGTGAAGCAGAAGAAGCAGAAGAAGGAGAAGTAGAAGGTGAAGACTGGAGGGTGAATCAGAAGAAGTAGAAGAAGGAGAAGGAGAAGGTGAAGTCTGGAGGGTGTATCAGAAGAAGTAGAAGAAGGAGTAGGAGAAGGTGAAGTCTGGAGGGGGAATCAGAAGAATGAGAAGAAGGAGAAGGAGAAGGTGAAGTCTGGAGGGTGAATCAGAAGAAGCAGAAGAAGGAGAAGGAGAAGGTGAAGTCAGGAGGGTGAATCAGAAGAAGCAGAAGAAGGAGAAGGAGAAGGTGAAGTTAGGAGGGTGAAGCAGAAGAAGCAGAAGAAGGAGAAGGAGAAGGTGAAGTCTGGAGGGCGCAGCAGAAGAAGCAGAAGAAGGAGAAGGAGAAGGTGAAGTCTGGAGGGTGAAGCAGAAGAAGCAGAAGAAGGAGAAGGAGAAGGTGAAGTCTGGAGGGTGAATCAGAAGAAGTAGAAGAAGGAGAAGGAGAAGGTGAAGTCAGGAGGGTGAAGCAGAAGAAGCAGAAGAAGGAGAAGGAGAAGGTGAAGTCTGGAGGGTGAAGCAGAAGAAGCAGAAGAAGGAGAAGGAGAATGTGAAGTCTGGAGGGCGAAGCAGAAGAAGGAGAAGGAGAAGGTGAAGTCTGGAGGGTGAAGCAGAAGAAGCAGAAGAAGGAGAAGGAGAAGGTGAAGTCTGGAGGGTGAATCAGAAGAAGTAGAAGAAGGAGTAGGAGAAGGTGAAGTCAGGAGGGTGAAGCAGAAGAAGCAGAAGAAGGAGAAGGAGAAGGTGAAGTCTGGAGGGTGAAGCAGAAGAAGCAGAAGAAGGAGAAGGAGAAGGTGAAGTCTGGAGGGTGAAGCAGAAGAAGCAGAAGAAGGAGAAGGAGAAGGTGAAGTCAGGAGGGTGAATCAAAAGAAGTAGAAGAAGGAGAAGGAGATGGTGAAGTCTGGAGGGTGAATCAGAAGAAGTAGAAGAAGGAGAAGGAGAAGGTGAAGTCTGGAGGGTGAATCAGAAGAAGTAGAAGAAGGAGAAGGAGAAGGTGAAGTCTGGAGGGTGAATCAGAAGAAGCAGAAGAAGGAGAAGAGAAGGTGAAGTCTGGAGGGAGAAGCAGAAGAAGTAGAAGAAGGAGAAGGAGAAGGTGAAGTCTGGAGGGTGAATCAGAAGAAGTAGAAGAAGGAGAAGGAGAAGGTGAAGTCTGGAGGGTGAATCAGAAGAAGTAGAAGAAGGAGAAGGAGAAGGTGAAGTCTGGAGGGTGAATCAGAAGAAGCAGAAGAAGGAGAAGGAGAAGGTGAAGTCTGGAGGGTGAATCAGAAGAAGTAGAAGAAGGAGAAGGAGAAGGTGTAGTCTGGAAGGTGAATCAGAAGAAGTAGACGAAGGAGAAGGAGAAGGTGAAGTCTGGAGGGTGAATCAGAAGAAGCAGAAGAAGGAGAAGGAGAAGGTGAAGTCTGGAGAGTGAATCAGAAGAAGTAGACGAAGGAGAAGGAGAAGGTGAAGTCTGGAGGGTGAATCAGAAGAAGCAGAAGAAGGAGAAGGAGAAGGTGAAGTCTAGAGGGTGAATCAGAAGAAGTAGAAGAAGGAGAAGGAGAAGGTGAACTCTGGAGGGTGAATCAGAAGAAGCAGAAGAAGGAGAAGGAGAAGGTGAAGTCAGGAGGGTGAATCAGAAGAAGCAGAAGAAGGAGAAGGAGAAGGTGAAGTCTGGAGGGTGAATCAGAAGAAGCAGAAGAAGGAGAAGGAGAAGTTGAAGACTGGAGGGTGAATCAGAAGAAGTAGAAGAAGGAGAAGGAGAAGGTGAAGTCTGGAGGGTGAATCAGAAGAAGTAGAAGAAGGAGAAAGAGAAGGTGTAGTCTGGAGGGTGAATCAGAAGAAGTAGACGAAGGAGAAGGAGAAGGTGAAGTCTGGAGGGTGAATCAGAAGAAGCAGAAGAAGGAGAACGAGAAGGTGAAGTCTGGAGGGTGAATCAGAAGAAGTAGAAGAAGGAGAAGGAGAAGGTGAAGTCTGGAGGGTGAAACAGAAGAAGCAGAAGAAGGAGAATGAGAAGGTGAAGTCAGGAGGGTGAATCAGAAGAAGCAGAAGAAGGAGAAGGAGAAGGTGAAGTCTGGAGGGTGAATCAGAAGAAGTAGAAGAAGGAGAAGGAGGAGGTGAAGACTGGAGGGTGAATCAGAAAAAGTAGAAGAAGGAGAAGGAGAAGGTGAAGTCTGGAGGGTGAATCAGAAGAAGTAGAAGAAGGAGAAGGAGAAGGCGAAGTCTGGAGGGTGAATCAGAAGAAGCAGAAAAAGGAGAAGGAGAAGGTGAAGTCTGGAGGGTGAATCAGAAGAAGCAGAAGAAGGAGGAGGAGAAGATGAAGTCTGGAGGGTGAATCAGAAGAAGTAGAAGAAGGAGAAGGAGAAGGTGAGGTCTGGAGGGTGAATCAGAAGAAGCAGAAGAAGGAGAAGGATATGGTGAAGTCTGAAGGGTGAATCAGAAGAAGCAGAAGAAGGAGAAGAAAAAGGTGAAGTCTGGAGTGTGAATCAGAAGAAGCAGAAGAAGGAGAAGGAGAAGGTGAAGTCTGGAGGGTGAATCAGAAGAAGCAGAAGAAGGAGAAGGAGAAGGTGAAGTCTGGAGGGTGAATCAGAAGAAGTAGAAGAAGGAGAAGGAGAAGGTGAAGTCTGGAGGGTGAATCAGAAGAAGTAGAAGAAGGAGAAGGAGAAGGTGAAGTCTGGAGGGTGAATCAGAAGAAGCAGAAGAAGGAGAAGGAGAAGGTGAAGTCTGGAGGGTGAATCAGAAGAAGCAGAAGAAGGAGAAGGAGAAGATGAAGTCTGGAGGGTGAATCAGAAGAAGTGGAAGAAGGAGTAGGAGAAGGAGAAGTCTGGAGGGTGAATCAGAAGAAGCAGAAGAAGGAGAAGGAGATGGTGAAGTCTGGAGGGTGAATCAGAAGAAGTAGAAGTAGGAGAAGGAGAAGGTGAAGTCTAGAGGGTGAATCAGAAGAAGCAGAAGAAGGAGAAGGAGAAGGTGAAGTCTGGAGGGTGAATCAGAAGAAGTAGAAGAAGGAGAAGGAGAAGGAGAAGGTGAAGTCTGGAGGGTGAATCAGAAGAAGTAGAAGAAGGAGTAGGAGAAGGTGAAGTCAGGAGGGTGAAGCAGAAGAAGCAGAAGAAGGAGAAGGAGAAGGTGAAGTCTGGAGGGTGAATCAGAAGAAGCAGAAGAAGGAGAAGGAGAAGATGAAGTCTGGAGGGTGAATCAGAAGAAGTGGAAGAAGGAGTAGGAGAAGGAGAAGTCTGGAGGGTGAATCAGAAGAAGCAGAAGAAGGAGAAGGAGATGGTGAAGTCTGGAGGGTGAATCAGAAGAAGTAGAAGTAGGAGAAGGAGAAGGTGAAGTCTAGAGGGTGAATCAGAAGAAGCAGAAGAAGGAGAAGGAGAAGGTGAAGTCTGGAGGGTGAATCAGAAGAAGTAGAAGACGGAGAAGGAGAAGGTGAATTCTGGAGGCTGTAGGGTGAAGCAGAAGAAGTAGAAGAAGGAGAAGGAGAAGGTGAAGTCAGGAGGGTGAATCAGAAGAGGTAGAAGAAGGAGAAGGAGAAGGTGAAGTCAGGAGGGTGAATCAGAAGAAGCAGAAGAAGGAGAAGGAGAAGGTGAAGTCTGGAGAGTGAATCAGAAGAATCAGAAGAAGGAGAAGGAGAAGGTGAAGTCTGGACGGTGAATCAGAAGAAGCTGAAGAAAGAGAAGGAGAAGGTGAAGTCTGGAGGGTGAAGCAGAAGAAGCAGAAGAAGGAGAAGTAGAAGGTGAAGACTGGAGGGTGAATCAGAAGAAGTAGAAGAAGGAGAAGGAGAAGGTGAAGTCTGGAGGGTGTATCAGAAGAAGTAGAAGAAGGAGTAGGAGAAGGTGAAGTCTGGAGGGGGAATCAGAAGAATGAGAAGAAGGAGAAGGAGAAGGTGAAGTCTGGAGGGTGAATCAGAAGAAGCAGAAGAAGGAGAAGGAGAAGGTGAAGTCAGGAGGGTGAATCAGAAGAAGCAGAAGAAGGAGAAGGAGAAGGTGAAGTTAGGAGGGTGAAGCAGAAGAAGCAGAAGAAGGAGAAGGAGAAGGTGAAGTCTGGAGGGCGCAGCAGAAGAAGCAGAAGAAGGAGAAGGAGAAGGTGAAGTCTGGAGGGTGAAGCAGAAGAAGCAGAAGAAGGAGAAGGAGAAGGTGAAGTCTGGAGGGTGAATCAGAAGAAGTAGAAGAAGGAGAAGGAGAAGGTGAAGTCAGGAGGGTGAAGCAGAAGAAGCAGAAGAAGGAGAAGGAGAAGGTGAAGTCTGGAGGGTGAAGCAGAAGAAGGAGAAGGAGAATGTGAAGTCTGGAGGGCGAAGCAGAAGAAGGAGAAGGAGAAGGTGAAGTCTGGAGGGTGAAGCAGAAGAAGCAGAAGAAGGAGAAGGAGAAGGTGAAGTCTGGAGGGTGAATCAGAAGAAGTAGAAGAAGGAGTAGGAGAAGGTGAAGTCAGGAGGGTGAAGCAGAAGAAGCAGAAGAAGGAGAAGGAGAAGGTGAAGTCTGGAGGGTGAAGCAGAAGAAGCAGAAGAAGGAGAAGGAGAAGGTGAAGTCTGGAGGGTGAAGCAGAAGAAGCAGAAGAAGGAGAAGGAGAAGGTGAAGTCAGGAGGGTGAATCAAAAGAAGTAGAAGAAGGAGAAGGAGATGGTGAAGTCTGGAGGGTGAATCAGAAGAAGTAGAAGAAGGAGAAGGAGAAGGTGAAGTCTGGAGGGTGAATCAGAAGAAGTAGAAGAAGGAGAAGGAGAAGGTGAAGTCTGGAGGGTGAATCAGAAGAAGCAGAAGAAGGAGAAGAGAAGGTGAAGTCTGGAGGGAGAAGCAGAAGAAGTAGAAGAAGGAGAAGGAGAAGGTGAAGTCTGGAGGGTGAATCAGAAGAAGTAGAAGAAGGAGAAGGAGAAGGTGAAGTCTGGAGGGTGAATCAGAAGAAGTAGAAGAAGGAGAAGGAGAAGGTGAAGTCTGGAGGGTGAATCAGAAGAAGCAGAAGAAGGAGAAGGAGAAGGTGAAGTCTGGAGGGTGAATCAGAAGAAGTAGAAGAAGGAGAAGGAGAAGGTGTAGTCTGGAAGGTGAATCAGAAGAAGTAGACGAAGGAGAAGGAGAAGGTGAAGTCTGGAGGGTGAATCAGAAGAAGCAGAAGAAGGAGAAGGAGAAGGTGAAGTCTGGAGAGTGAATCAGTAGAAGAAGAAGAAGGAGAAGGAGAAGGTGAAGTCTGGAGGGTGAATCAGAAGAAGCAGAAGAAGGAGAAGGAGAAGGTGAAGTCTGGAGGGTGAATCAGAAGAAGTAGAAGAAGGAGAAGGAGATGGTGTAGTCTGGAGGGTGAATCAGAAGAAGTAGACGAAGGAGAAGGAGAAGGTGAAGTCTGGAGGGTGAATCAGAAGAAGCAGAAGAAGGAGAAGGAGAAGGTGAAGTCTAGAGGGTGAATCAGAAGAAGTAGAAGAAGGAGAAGGAGAAGGTGAACTCTGGAGGGTGAATCAGAAGAAGCAGAAGAAGGAGAAGGAGAAGGTGAAGTCAGGAGGGTGAATCAGAAGAAGCAGAAGAAGGAGAAGGAGAAGGTGAAGTCTGGAGGGTGAATCAGAAGAAGCAGAAGAAGGAGAAGGAGAAGTTGAAGACTGGAGGGTGAATCAGAAGAAGTAGAAGAAGGAGAAAGAGAAGGTGTAGTCTGGAGGGTGAATCAGAAGAAGTAGACGAAGGAGAAGGAGAAGGTGAAGTCTGGAGGGTGAATCAGAAGAAGCAGAAGAAGGAGAACGAGAAGGTGAAGTCTGGAGGGTGAATCAGAAGAAGTAGAAGAAGGAGAAGGAGAAGGTGAAGTCTGGAGGGTGAAACAGAAGAAGCAGAAGAAGGAGAATGAGAAGGTGAAGTCAGGAGGGTGAATCAGAAGAAGCAGAAGAAGGAGAAGGAGAAGGTGAAGTCTGGAGGGTGAATCAGAAGAAGCAGAAGAAGGAGAAGGAGGAGGTGAAGACTGGAGGGTGAATCAGAAAAAGTAGAAGAAGGAGAAGGAGAAGGTGAAGTCTGGAGGGTGAATCAGAAGAAGTAGAAGAAGGAGAAGGAGAAGGCGAAGTCTGGAGGGTGAATCAGAAGAAGCAGAAAAAGGAGAAGGAGAAGGTGAAGTCTGGAGGGTGAATCAGAAGAAGCAGAAGAAGGAGGAGGAGAAGATGAAGTCTGGAGGGTGAATCAGAAGAAGTAGAAGAAGGAGAAGGAGAAGGTGAGGTCTGGAGGGTGAATCAGAAGAAGCAGAAGAAGGAGAGGATATGGTGAAGTCTGAAGGGTGAATCAGAAGAAGCAGAAGAAGGAGAAGAAAAAGGTGAAGTCTGGAGTGTGAATCAGAAGAAGCAGAAGAAGGAGAAGGAGAAGGTGAAGTCTGGAGGGTGAATCAGAAGAAGCAGAAGAAGGAGAAGGAGAAGGTGAAGTCTGGAGGGTGAATCAGAAGAAGTAGAAGAAGGAGAAGGAGAAGGTGAAGTCTGGAGGGTGAATCAGAAGAAGTAGAAGAAGGAGAAGGAGAAGGTGAAGTCTGGAGGGTGAATCAGAAGAAGCAGAAGAAGGAGAAGGAGAAGGTGAAGTCTGGAGGGTGAATCAGAAGAAGCAGAAGAAGGAGAAGGAGAAGATGAAGTCTGGAGGGTGAATCAGAAGAAGTGGAAGAAGGAGTAGGAGAAGGAGAAGTCTGGAGGGTGAATCAGAAGAAGCAGAAGAAGGAGAAGGAGATGGTGAAGTCTGGAGGGTGAATCAGAAGAAGTAGAAGTAGGAGAAGGAGAAGGTGAAGTCTAGAGGGTGAATCAGAAGAAGCAGAAGAAGGAGAAGGAGAAGGTGAAGTCTGGAGGGTGAATCAGAAGAAGTAGAAGAAGGAGAAGGAGAAGGAGAAGGTGAAGTCTGGAGGGTGAATCAGAAGAAGTAGAAGAAGGAGTAGGAGAAGGTGAAGTCAGGAGGGTGAAGCAGAAGAAGCAGAAGAAGGAGAAGGAGAAGGTGAAGTCTGGAGGGTGAAGCAGAAGAAGCAGAAGAAGGAGAAGGAGAAGGTGAAGTCTGGAGGGTGAAGCAGAAGAAGCAGAAGTAGGAGAAGGAGAAGGTGAAGTCAGGAGGGTGAATCAAAAGAAGTAGAAGAAGGAGAAGGAGATGGTGAAGTCTGGAGGGTGAATCAGAAGAAGTAGAAGAAGGAGAAGGAGAAGGTGAAGTCTGGAGGGTGAATCAGAAGAAGTAAAAGAAGGAGAAGGAGAAGGTGAAGTCTGGAGGGTGAATCAGAAGAAGCAGAAGAAGGAGAAGAGAAGGTGAAGTCTGGAGGGAGAAGCAGAAGAAGTAGAAGAAGGAGAAGGAGAAGGTGAAGTCTGGAGGGTGAATCAGAAGAAGTAGAAGAAGGAGAAGGAGAAGGTGAAGTCTGGAGGGTGAATCAGAAGAAGTAGAAGAAGGAGAAGGAGAAGGTGAAGTCTGGAGGGTGAATCAGAAGAAGCAGAAGAAGGAGAAGGAGAAGGTGAAGTCTGGAGGGTGAATCAGAAGAAGTAGAAGAAGGAGAAGGAGAAGGTGTAGTCTGGAAGGTGAATCAGAAGAAGTAGACGAAGGAGAAGGAGAAGGTGAAGTCTGGAGGGTGAATCAGAAGAAGCAGAAGAAGGAGAAGGAGAAGGTGAAGTCTGGAGAGTGAATCAGTAGAAGAAGAAGAAGGAGAAGGAGAAGGTGAAGTCTGGAGGGTGAATCAGAAGAAGCAGAAGAAGGAGAAGGAGAAGGTGAAGTCTGGAGGGTGAATCAGAAGAAGTAGAAGAAGGAGAAGGAGATGGTGTAGTCTGGAGGGTGAATCAGAAGAAGTAGACGAAGGAGAAGGAGAAGGTGAAGTCTGGAGGGTGAATCAGAAGAAGCAGAAGAAGGAGAAGGAGAAGGTGAAGTCTAGAGGGTGAATCAGAAGAAGTAGAAGAAGGAGAAGGAGAAGGTGAACTCTGGAGGGTGAATCAGAAGAAGCAGAAGAAGGAGAAGGAGAAGGTGAAGTCAGGAGGATGAATCAGAAGAAGCAGAAGAAGGAGAAGGAGAAGGTGAAGTCTGGAGGGTGAATCAGAAGAAGCAGAAGAAGGAGAAGGAGAAGTTGAAGACTGGAGGGTGAATCAGAAGAAGTAGAAGAAGGAGAAGGAGAAGGTGAAGTCTGGAGGGTGAATCAGAAGAAGTAGAAGAAGGAGAAAGAGAAGGTGTAGTCTGGAGGGTGAATCAGAAGAAGTAGACGAAGGAGAAGGAGAAGGTGAAGTCTGGAGGGTGAATCAGAAGAAGCAGAAGAAGGAGAACGAGAAGGTGAAGTCTGGAGGGTGAATCAGAAGAAGTAGAAGAAGGAGAAGGAGAAGGTGAAGTCTGGAGGGTGAAACAGAAGAAGCAGAAGAAGGAGAATGAGAAGGTGAAGTCAGGA
This sequence comes from Somniosus microcephalus, assembly GCF_052327205.1. Classification (NCBI taxonomy): domain Eukaryota; kingdom Metazoa; phylum Chordata; class Chondrichthyes; order Squaliformes; family Somniosidae; genus Somniosus; species Somniosus microcephalus. Next base: position 107,542 of record NW_028225242.1, on the reverse strand, counting down.
GGGTGAATCAGAAGAAGCAGAAGAAGGAGAAGGAGAAGGTGAAGTCTGGAGGGTGAATCAGAAGAAGCAGAAGAAGGAGAAGGAGGAGGTGAAGACTGGAGGGTGAATCAGAAAAAGTAGAAGAAGGAGAAGGAGAAGGTGAAGTCTGGAGGGTGAATCAGAAGAAGTAGAAGAAGGAGAAGGAGAAGGCGAAGTCTGGAGGGTGAATCAGAAGAAGCAGAAAAAGGAGAAGGAGAAGGTGAAGTCTGGAGGGTGAATCAGAAGAAGCAGAAGAAGGAGGAGGAGAAGATGAAGTCTGGAGGGTGAATCAGAAGAAGTAGAAGAAGGAGAAGGAGATGGTGAGGTCTGGAGGGTGAATCAGAAGAAGCAGAAGAAGGAGAAGGATATGGTGAAGTCTGAAGGGTGAATCAGAAGAAGCAGAAGAAGGAGAAGAAAAAGGTGAAGTCTGGAGTGTGAATCAGAAGAAGCAGAAGAAGGAGAAGGAGAAGGTGAAGTCTGGAGGGTGAATCAGAAGAAGCAGAAGAAGGAGAAGGAGAAGGTGAAGTCTGGAGGGTGAATCAGAAGAAGTAGAAGAAGGAGAAGGAGAAGGTGAAGTCTGGAGGGTGAATCAGAAGAAGTAGAAGAAGGAGAAGGAGAAGGTGAAGTCTGGAGGGTGAATCAGAAGAAGCAGAAGAAGGAGAAGGAGAAGGTGAAGTCTGGAGGGTGAATCAGAAGAAGCAGAAGAAGGAGAAGTAGAAGATGAAGTCTGGAGGGTGAATCAGAAGAAGTGGAAGAAGGAGTAGGAGAAGGAGAAGTCTGGAGGGTGAATCAGAAGAAGCAGAAGAAGGAGAAGGAGATGGTGAAGTCTGGAGGGTGAATCAGAAGAAGTAGAAGTAGGAGAAGGAGAAGGTGAAGTCTAGAGGGTGAATCAGAAGAAGCAGAAGAAGGAGAAGGAGAAGGTGAAGTCTGGAGGGTGAATCAGAAGAAGTAGAAGACGGAGAAGGAGAAGGTGAATTCTGGAGGCTGTAGGGTGAAGCAGAAGAAGTAGAAGAAGGAGAAGGAGAAGGTGAAGTCAGGAGGGTGAATCAGAAGAGGTAGAAGAAGGAGAAGGAGAAGGTGAAGTCAGGAGGGTGAATCAGAAGAAGCAGAAGAAGGAGAAGGAGAAGGTGAAGTCTGGAGAGTGAATCAGAAGAATCAGAAGAAGGAGAAGGAGAAGGTGAAGTCTGGACGGTGAATCAGAAGAAGCTGAAGAAAGAGAAGGAGAAGGTGAAGTCTGGAGGGTGAAGCAGAAGAAGCAGAAGAAGGAGAAGTAGAAGGTGAAGACTGGAGGGTGAATCAGAAGAAGTAGAAGAAGGAGAAGGAGAAGGTGAAGTCTGGAGGGTGAATCAGAAGAAGTAGAAGAAGGAGTAGGAGAAGGTGAAGTCTGGAGGGGGAATCAGAAGAATGAGAAGAAGGAGAAGGAGAAGGTGAAGTCTGGAGGGTGAATCAGAAGAAGCAGAAGAAGGAGAAGGAGAAGGTGAAGTCAGGAGGGTGAATCAGAAGAAGCAGAAGAAGGAGAAGGAGAAGGTGAAGTTAGGAGGGTGAATCAGAAGAAGCAGAAGAAGGAGAAGGAGAAGGTGAAGTCAGGGGGGTGAAGCAGAAGAAGTAGAAGAAGGAGAAGGAGAAGGTGAAGTCTGGAGGGTGAATCAGAAGAAGCAGAAGAAGGAGAAGGAGAAGGTGAAGTCTGGAGGGTGAATCAGAAGAAGCAGAAGAAGGAGAAGGAGAAGATGAAGTCTGGAGGGTGAATCAGAAGAAGTAGATGAAGGAGAAGGAGAAGGTGAGGTCTGGAGGGTGAATCAGAAGAAGCAGAAGAAGGAGAAGGAGAAGGTGAAGTCTGAAGGGTGAATCAGAAGAAGCAGAAGAAGGAGAAGGAGAAGGTGAAGTCTGGAGGGTGAATCAGAAGAAGCAGAAGAAGGAGAAGGAGAAGTTGAAGTCTGGAGGGTGAATCAGAAGAAGCAGAAGAAGGAGAAGGAGAAGGTGAAGTCTGGAGGGTGAATCAGAAGAAGTAGAAGAAGGAGAAGGAGAAGGTGAAGTCTGGAGGGTGAATCAGAAGAAGCAGAAGAAGGAGAAGGAGAAGGTGAAGTCTGGAGGGTGAATCAGAAGAAGCAGAAGAAGGAGAAGGAGAAGGTGAAGTCTGGAGGGTGAATCGGAAGAAGCAGAAGAAGGAGAAGGAGAAGATGAAGTCTGGAGGGTGAATCAGAAGAAGTAGAAGAAGGAGTAGGAGAAGGAGAAGTCTGGAGGGTGAATCAGAAGAAGCAGAAGAAGGAGAAGGAGATGGTGAAGTCTGGAGGGTGAATCAGAAGAAGCAGAAGAAGGAGAAGGAGAAGGTGAAGTCTGGAGGGTGAATCAGAAGAAGCAGAAGAAGGAGAAGGTGAAGTCTGGAGGGTGAATCAGAAGAAGTAGAAGACGGAGAAGGAGAAGGTGAAGTCTGGAGGCTGGAGGGTGAAGCAGAAGAAGTAGAAGAAGGAGAAGGAGAAGGTGAAGTCAGGAGGGTGAATCAGAAGAAGCAGAAGAAGGAGAAGGAGAAGTTGAAGTCTGGAGAGTGAATCAGAAGAATCAGAAGAAGGAGAAGGAGAATGTGAAGTCTGGAGGGTGAATCAGAAGAAGCTGAAGAAAGAGAAGGAGAAGGTGAAGTCTGGAGGGTGAAGCGGAAGAAGCAGAAGAAGGAGAAGGAGAAGGTGAAGACTGGAGGGTGAATCAGAAGAAGTAGAAGAAGGAGAAGGAGAAGGTGAAGTCTGGAGGGTGAATCAGAAGAAGTAGAAGAAGGAGTAGGAGAAGGTGAAGTCTGGAGGGTGAATCAGAAGAATGAGAAGAAGGAGAAGGAGAAGGTGAAGTCTGGAGGGTGAATCAGAAGAAGCAGAAGAAGGAGAAGGAGAAGGTGAAGTCAGGAGGGTGAAACAGAAGAAGCAGAAGAAGGAGAAGGAGAAGGTGAAGTTAGGAGGGTGAATCAGAAGAAGCAGAAGAAGGAGAAGGAGAAGGTGAAGTCAGGGGGGAGAAGCAGAAGAAGTAGAAGAAGGAGAAGGAGAAGGTGAAGTCTGGAGGGTGAATCAGAAGAAGCAGAAGAAGGAGAAGGAGAAGGTGAAGTCTGGAGGGTGAATCAGAAGAAGCAGAAGAAGGAGAAGGAGAAGATGAAGTCTGGAGGGTGAATCAGAAGAAGTAGATGAAGGAGAAGGAGAAGGTGAGGTCTGGAGGGTGAATCAGAAGAAGCAGAAGAAGGAGAAGGAGAAGGTGAAGTCTGAAGGGTGAATCAGAAGAAGCAGAAGAAGGAGAAGGAGAAGGTGAAGTCTGGAGGGTGAATCAGAAGAAGCAGAAGAAGGAGAAGGAGAAGGTGAAGTCTGGAGGGTGAATCAGAAGAAGCAGAAGAAGGAGAAGGAGAAGGTGAAGTCTGGAGGGTGAATCAGAAGAAGCAGAAGAAGGAGAAGGAGAAGGTGAAGTCTGGAGGGTGAATCAGAAGAAGCAGAAGAAGGAGGAGGAGAAGGTGAAGTCTGGAGGGTGAATCAGAAGAAGCATTATAAGGAGAAGGAGAAGGTGAAGTCTGGAGGGTGAATCAGAAGAAGCAGAAGAAAGAGAAGGAGAAAGTGAAGTCTGGAGGGTGAAGCAGAAGAAACAGAAGAAGGAGAAGGAGAAGGTGAAGACTGGAGGGTGAATCAGAAGAAGTAGAAGAAGGAGAAGGAGAAGGTGAAGTCTGGAGGATGAATCAGAAGAAGTAGAAGAAGGAGAAGGAAAAGATGAAGTCTGGAGGGTGAATCAGAAGAAGTAGAAGAAGGAGAAGGTGAGGTCTGGAGGGTGAATCAGAGGAATCAGAAGAAGGAGAAGGAGAAGGTGAAGTCTGGAGGGTGAATCAGAAGAAGCAGAAGAAGGAGAAGGAGAAGGTGAAGTCTGGAGGGTGAATCAGAAGAAGCAGAAGAAGGAGAAGGAGAAGGTGAAGTCAGGAGGGTGAATCAGAAGAAGCAGAAGAAGGAGAAGGAGAAGGTGAAGTTAGGAGGGTGAATCAGAAGAAGCAGAAGAAGGAGAAGGAGAAGGAGAAGTCTGGAGGGTGAATCAGAAGAAGCAGAAGAAGGAGAAGGAGAAGGTGAAGTCTGGAGGGTGAATTAGAAGAAGCAGAAGAAGGAGAAGGAGCAGGTGAAGTCAGGGGGGTGAAGCAGAAGAAGTAGAAGAAGGAGAAGGAGAAGGTGAAGTCAGGAGGGTGAAGCAGAAGAAGCAGAAGAAGGAGAAGGAGAAGGTGAAGTCTGGAGGGCGCAGCAGAAGAAGCAGAAGAAGGAGAAGGAGAAGGTGAAGTCTGGAGGGTGAAGCAGAAGAAGCAGAAGAAGGAGAAGTAGAAGGTGAAGTCTGGAGGGTGAATCAGAAGAAGTAGAAGGAGGAGAAGGAGAAGGTGAAGTTAGGAGAGTGAAGCAGAAGAAGCAGAAGAAGGAGAAGGAGAAGGTGAAGTCTGGAGGGTGAAGCAGAAGAAGCAGAAGAAGGAGAAGGAGAAGGTGAAGTCTGGAGGGCGAAGCAGAAGAAGCAGAAGAAGGGGAAGGAGAAGGTGAAGTCTGGAGGGCGAAGCAGAAGAAGCAGAAGAAGGAGAAGGAGAAGGTGAAGTCTGGAGGGTGAATCAGAAGAAGTAGAAGAAGGAGAAGGAGAAGGTGAAGTCAGGAGGGTGAAGCAGAAGAAGCAGAGGAAGGAGAAGGAGAAGGTAAAGTCTGGAGGGTGAAGCAGAAGAAGCAGAAGAAGGAGAAGGAGAAGGTGAAGTCTGGAGGGTGAAGCAGAAGAAGCAGAAGAAGGAGAAGGAGAACGTGAAGTCAGGAGGGTGAATCAGAAGAAGGAGAAGAAGGAGAAGGAGAAGGTGAAGTCTGGAGGGTGAATCAGAAGAAGTAGAAGAAGGAGAAGGAGAAGCTGAAGTCTGGAGGGTGCATCAGAAGAAGTAGAAGAAGGAGAAGGAGAAGGTGAAGTCTGGAGGGTGAATCAGAAGAAGCAGAAGAAGGAGAAGGAGAAGGTGAAGTCTGGAGGGAGAAGCAGAAGAAGTAGAAGAAGGAGAAGGAGAAGGTGAAGTCTGGAGGGTGAATCAGAAGAAGTAGAAGAAGGAGAAGGTGCAGTCTGGAGGGTGAATCAGAAGAAGTAGAAGAAGGAGAAGGAGAAGGTGAAGTCTGGAGGGTGAATCAGAAGAAGCAGAAGAAGGAGAAGGAGAAGGTGAAGTCTGGAGGGTGAATCAGAAGAAGTAGAAGAAGGAGAAGGAGAAGGTGTAGTCTGGAGGGTGAATCAGAAGGAGTAGAAGAAGGAGAAGGAGAAGGTGAAGTCTGGAGGGTGAATCAGAAGAAGCAGAAGAAGGAGAAGGAGAAGGTGAAGTCTGGAGGGTGAATCAGAAGAAGCAGAAGAAGGAGAAGGAGAAGGTGAAGTCTGGAGGGTGAATCAGAAGAAGTAGAAGAAGGAGAAGGAGAAGGTAAAGTCTGGAGGTTGAAGCAGAAGAAGTAGAAGAAGGAGAAGGAGAAGGTGAAGTCTGGAGGGTGAATCAGAAGAAGCAGAAGAAAGAGAAGGAGAAGGTGAAGTCTGGAGGGTGAATCAGAAGAAGTAGAAGAAGGAGAAGGAGAAGGTGAAGTCTGGAGGGTGAAACAGAATAATCAGAAGAAGGAGAAGGAGAAGGTGAAGTCTGGAGGGTGAATCAGAAGAAGCAGAAGAAAGAGAAGGAGAAGGTGAAGTCTGGAGGGTGAATCAGAAGAAGTAGAAGAATGAGAAGGAGAAGGTGAAGTCTGGAGGGTGAATCAGTAAAAGGAGAAGAAGGAGAAGGAGAAGGTGAAGTCTGGAGGGTGAATCAGAAGAAGCAGAAGAAGGAGAAGGAGAAGGTGAAGTCTGGAGGGTGAATCAGAAGAAGCAGAAGAAGGAGAAGGAGAAGGTGAAGTCTGGAGGGTGAATCAGAAGAAGCAGAAGAAGGAGAAGGAGAAGGTGAAGTCTGGAGGATGAATCAGAAGAAGCAGAAAAAGGAGAAGGAGAAGGTGAAGTCTGAAGGGTGAATCAGAAGAAGCAGAAGAAGGAGAAGGAGAAGGTGAAGTCTGGAGGGTGAAACAGAAGAAGCAGAATAAGGAGAAGGAGAAGGTGAAGTCTGGAGGGTGAATCAGAAGAAGCAGAAGAAGGAGAAGGAGAAGGTGAAGTCTGGAGGGTGAATCAGAAGGAGTAGAAGAAGGAGAAGGAGAAGGTGAAGTCTGGAGGGTGAATCAGAAGAAGCAGAAGAAGGAGAAGGAGAAGGTGAAGTCTGGAGGGTGAATCAGAAGAAGCAGAAGAAGGAGAAGGAGAAGGTGAAGTCTGGAGGGTGAATCAGAAGAAGTAGAAGAAGGAGAAGGAGAAGGTAAAGTCTGGAGGTTGAAGCAGAAGAAGTAGAAGAAGGAGAAGGAGAAGGTGAAGTCTGGAGGGTGAATCAGAAGAAGCAGAAGAAAGAGAAGGAGAAGGTGAAGTCTGGAGGGTGAATCAGAAGAAGTAGAAGAAGGAGAAGGAGAAGGTGAAGTCTGGAGGGTGAAACAGAATAATCAGAAGAAGGAGAAGGAGAAGGTGAAGTCTGGAGGGTGAATCAGAAGAAGCAGAAGAAAGAGAAGGAGAAGGTGAAGTCTGGAGGGTGAATCAGAAGAAGTAGAAGAATGAGAAGGAGAAGGTGAAGTCTGGAGGGTAAATCAGTAAAAGCAGAAGAAGGAGAAGGAGAAGGTGAAGTCTGGAGGGTGAATCAGAAGAAGCAGAAGAAGGAGAAGGAGAAGGTGAAGTCTGGAGGGTGAATCAGAAGAAGCAGAAGAAGGAGAAGGAGAAGGTGAAGTCTGGAGGGTGAATCAGAAGAAGCAGAAGAAGGAGAAGGAGAAGGTGAAGTCTGGAGGATGAATCAGAAGAAGCAGAAAAAGGAGAAGGAGAAGGTGAAGTCTGAAGGGTGAATCAGAAGAAGTCGAAGAAGGAGAAGGAGAAGGTGAAGTCTGGAGGGTGAAGCAGAAGAAGTAGAAGAAGGAGAAGGAGAAGGTGAAGTCAGGAGGGTGAATCAGAAGAAGTAGAAGAAGGAGAAGGAGAAGGTGAAGTCTGGAGGGTGAATCAGAAGAAGTAGAAGAAGGAGAAGGAGAAGGTGAAGTCTGGAGGGTGAATCAGAAGAAGCAGAAGAAGGAGAAGGAGAAGGTGAAGTCTGGAGGGTGAATCAGAAGAAGTAGAAGAAGGAGAAGGAGAAGGTGAAGTCTGGAGTGTGAATCAGAAGAAGCAGAAGAAGGAGAAGGAGAAGGTGAAGTCTGGAGGGTGAATCAGAAGAAGCAGAATAAGGAGAAGGAGAAGGTGAAGTCTGGAGGGTGAATCAGAAGAAGCAGAAGAAGGAGAAGGAGAAGGTGAAGTCTGGAGGGTGAATCAGAAGAAGTAGAAGAAGGAGAAGGAGAAGGTGAAGTCTGGAGGGTGAAGCAGAAGAGGTAGAAGAAGGAGAAGGAGAAGGTGAAGTCAGGAGGGTGAATCAGAAGAAGTAGAAGAAGGAGAAGGAGAAGGTGAAGTCAGGAGGGTGAATCAGAAGAAGCAGAAGAAGGAGAAACAGAAGGTGAAGTCTGGAGGGTGAATCAGAAGAATCAGAGGAAGGAGAAGGTGAAGTCTGGAGGGTGAATCAGAAGAAGCAGAGGAAGGAGAAGGAGAAGGTGAAGTCTGGAGGGTGAATCAGAAGAAGCAGAATAAGGAGAAGGAGAAGGTGAAGTCTGGAGGGTGAATCAGAAGAAGCAGAATAAGGAGAAGGAGAAGGTGAAGTCTGGAGGGTGAATCAGAAGAAGCAGAAGAAGGAGAAGGAGAAGATGAAGTCTGGAGGGTGAATCAGAAGAAGTAGAAGAAGGAGAAGGAGAAGGTGAAGTCTGGAGGGTGAAGCAGAAGAAGTAGAAGAAGGAGAAGGAGAAGGTGAAGTCAGGAGGGTGAATCAGAAGAAGTAGAAGAAGAAGAAGGAGAAGGTGAAGTCAGGAGGGTGAATCAGAAGAAGCAGAAGAAGGAGAAGGAGAAGGTGAAGTCTGGAGGGTGAATCAGAAGAATCAGAAGAAGGAGAAGGAGAAGGTGAAGTCTGGAGGGTGAATCAGAAGAAGCAGAAGAAAGAGAAGGAGAAGGTGAAGTCTGGATGGTGAAGCAGAAGAAACAGAAGAAGGAGAAGGAGAAGGTGAAGACTGGAGGGTGAATCAGAAGAAGTAGAAGAAGGAGAAGGAGAAGGTGAAGTCTGGAGGGTGAATCAGAAGAAGTAGAAGAAGGAGAAGGAGAAGGTGAAGTCTGGAGGGTGAATCAGAAGAAGCAGAAGAAGGAGAAGGAGAAGGTGAAGTCTGGAGGGTGAATCAGAAGAAGCAGAAGAAGGAGGAGGAGAAGATGAAGTCTGGAGGGTGAATCAGAAGAAGTAGAAGAAGGAGAAGGAGAAGGTGAATTCTGGAGGGTGAATCAGAAGTAGTAGAAGAAGGAGAAGGAGAAGGTGAAGTCTGGACGGTGAATCAGAAGAAACAGAAGAAGGAGAAGGAGAAGGTGAAGTCTGGAGGGTGAATCAGAAGAAGTAGAAGAAGGAGAAGGAGAAGGTGTAGTCTGGAGGGTGAATCAGAAGAAGTAGAAGAAGGAGAAGGAGAAGGTGAAGTCTGGAGGGTGAATCAGAAGAAGCAGAAGAAGGAGAAGGAGAAGGTGAAGTCTGGAGGGTGAATCAGAAGAAGCAGAAGAAGGAGAAGGAGAAGGTGAAGTCTGGAGGATGAATAAGAAGAAGCAGAATAAGGAGAAGGAGAAGGTGAAGTCTGGAGGGTGAATCAGAAGAAGCAGAAAAAGGAGAAGGAGAAGGTGAAGTCTGAAGGGTGAATCAGAAGAAGTAGAAGAAGGAGAAGGAGAAGGTGAAGTCTGGAGGGTGAAGCAGAAGAAGCAGAAGAAGGAGAAGGAGAAGGTGAAGTCAGGAGGGTGAATCAGAAGAAGTAGAAGAAGGAGAAGGAGAAGGTGAAGTCAGGAGGGTGAATCATAAGAAGCAGAAGAAGGAGAAGGAGAAGGTGAAGTCTGGAGGGTGAATCAGAAGAATCAGAAGAAGGAGAAGGAGAAGGTGAAGTCTGGAGGGTGAATCAGAAGAAGCAGAAGAAAGAGAAGGAGAAGGTGAAATCTGGAGGGTGAAGCAGAAGAAACAGAAGAAGGAGAAGGAGAAGGTGAAGACTGGAGGGTGAATCAGAAGAAGTAGAAGAAGGAGAAGGAGAAGGTGAAGTCTGGAGGGTGAATCAGAAGAAGTAGAAGAAGGAGAAGGAGAAGGTGAAGTCTGGAGGGTGAATCAGAAGAAGCAGAAGAAGGAGAAGGAGAAGGTGAAGTCTGGAGGGTGAATCAGAAGAAGCAGAAGAAGGAGAAGGAGAAGATGAAGTCTGGAGGGTGAATCAGAAGAAGTAGAAGAAGGAGAAGGAGTAGGTGAGGTCTGGAGGGTGAATCAGAAGAAGCAGAAGAAGGAGAAGGAGAAGGTGAAGTCTGGAGGGTGAATCAGAAGAAGCAGAAGAAGGAGAAGGAGAAGGTGAAGTCTGGAGGGTGAATCAGAAGAAGCAGAAGAAGGAGAAGGAGAAGGTGAAGTCAGGAGGGTGAATCAGAAGAAGCAGAAGAAGGAGAAGGAGAAGGTGAAGTTAGGAGGGTGAATCAGAAGAAGCAGAAGAAGGAGAAGGAGCAGGTGATGTCAGGGGGATGAAGCAGAAGAAGTAGAAGAAGGAGAAGGAGAAGGTAAAGTCAGGACGGTGAAGCAGAAGAAGCAGAAGAAGGAGAAGGAGAAGGTGAAGTCTGGAGGGTGAATCAGAAGAAGTAGAAGAAGGAGAAGGAGAAGGTCAAGTCTGGAGGGTGAATCAGAAGAAGTAGAAGAAGGAGAAGGAGAAGGTGAAGTCTGGAGGGTGAAGCAGAAGAAGTAGAAGAAGGAGAAGGAGAAGGTGAAGTCAGGAGGGTGAATCAGAAGAAGTAGAAGAAGGAGAAGGAGAAGGTGAAGTCAGGAGGGTGAATCAGAAGAAGCAGAAGAAGGAGAAGAAGAAGGTGAAGTCTGGAGGGTGAATCAGAAGAATCAGAAGAAGGAGAAGGAGAAGGTGAAGTCTGGAGGGTGAATCAGAAGAAGCAGAAGAAAGAGAAGGAGAAGGTGAAGTCTGGAGGGTGAATCAGAAGAAGTAGAAGAATGAGAAGGAGAAGGTGAAGTCTGGAGGGTGAATCAGTAAAAGCAGAAGAAGAAGAAGGAGAAGGTGAAGTCTGGAGGGTGAATCAGAAGAAGCAGAAGAAGGAGAAGGAGAAGGTGAAGTCTGGAGGGTGAATCAGAAGAAGCAGAAGAAGGAGAAGGAGAAGGTGAAGTCTGGAGGGTGAATCAGAAGAAGCAGAAGAAGGAGAAGGAGAAGGTGAAGTCTGGAGGATGAATCAGAAGAAGCAGAAAAAGGAGAAGGAGAAGGTGAAGTCTGAAGGGTGAATCAGAAGAAGTCGTAGAAGGAGAAGGAGAAGGTGAAGTCTGGAGGGTGAAGCAGAAGAAGTAGAAGAATGAGAAGGAGAAGGTGAAGTCAGGAGGGTGAATCAGAAGAAGTAGAAGAAGGAGAAGGAGAAGGTGAAGTCTGGAGGGTGAATCAGAAGAAGTAGAAGAAGGAGAAGGAGAAGGTGAAGTCTGGAGGGTGAATCAGAAGAAGTAGAAGAAGGAGAAGGAGAAGGTGAAGTCTGGAGGGTGAATCAGAAGAAGCAGAAGAAGGAGAAGGAGAAGGTGAAGTCTGGAGGGTGAATCAGAAGAAGCAGAAGAAGGAGAAGGAGAAGATGAAGTCTGGAGGGTGAATCAGAAGAAGTAGAAGAAGGAGAAGGAGTAGGTGAGGTCTGGAGGGTGAATCAGAAGAAGCAGAAGAAGGAGAAGGAGAAGGTGAAGTCTGGAGGGTGAATCAGAAGAAGCAGAAGAAGGAGAAGGAGAAGGTGAAGTCTGGAGGGTGAATCAGAAGAAGCAGAAGAAGGAGAAGGAGAAGGTGAAGTCAGGAGGGTGAATCAGAAGAAGCAGAAGAAGGAGAAGGAGAAGGTGAAGTTAGGAGGGTGAATCAGAAGAAGCAGAAGAAGGAGAAGGAGCAGGTGATGTCAGGGGGATGAAGCAGAAGAAGTAGAAGAAGGAGAAGGAGAAGGTAAAGTCAGGACGGTGAAGCAGAAGAAGCAGAAGAAGGAGAAGGAGAAGGTGAAGTCTGGAGGGTGAATCAGAAGAAGTAGAAGAAGGAGAAGGAGAAGGTCAAGTCTGGAGGGTGAATCAGAAGAAGTAGAAGAAGGAGAAGGAGAAGGTGAAGTCTGGAGGGTGAAGCAGAAGAAGTAGAAGAAGGAGAAGGAGAAGGTGAAGTCAGGAGGGTGAATCAGAAGAAGTAGAAGAAGGAGAAGGAGAAGGTGAAGTCAGGAGGGTGAATCAGAAGAAGCAGAAGAAGGAGAAGAAGAAGGTGAAGTCTGGAGGGTGAATCAGAAGAATCAGAAGAAGGAGAAGGAGAAGGTGAAGTCTGGAGGGTGAATCAGAAGAAGCAGAAGAAAGAGAAGGAGAAGGTGAAGTCTGGAGGGTGAATCAGAAGAAGTAGAAGAATGAGAAGGAGAAGGTGAAGTCTGGAGGGTGAATCAGTAAAAGCAGAAGAAGAAGAAGGAGAAGGTGAAGTCTGGAGGGTGAATCAGAAGAAGCAGAAGAAGGAGAAGGAGAAGGTGAAGTCTGGAGGGTGAATCAGAAGAAGCAGAAGAAGGAGAAGGAGAAGGTGAAGTCTGGAGGGTGAATCAGAAGAAGCAGAAGAAGGAGAAGGAGAAGGTGAAGTCTGGAGGATGAATCAGAAGAAGCAGAAAAAGGAGAAGGAGAAGGTGAAGTCTGAAGGGTGAATCAGAAGAAGTCGAAGAAGGAGAAGGAGAAGGTGAAGTCTGGAGGGTGAAGCAGAAGAAGTAGAAGAATGAGAAGGAGAAGGTGAAGTCAGGAGGGTGAATCAGAAGAAGTAGAAGAAGGAGAAGGAGAAGGTGAAGTCTGGAGGGTGAATCAGAAGAAGTAGAAGAAGGAGAAGGAGAAGGTGAAGTCTGGAGGGTGAATCAGAAGAAGCAGAAGAAGGAGAAGGAGAAGGTGAAGTCTGGAGGGTGAATCAGAAGAAGCAGAAGAAAGAGAAGGAGAAGGTGAAGTCTGGAGGGTGAACCAGAAGAAGTAGAAGAATGAGAAGGAGAAGGTGAAGTCTGGAGGGTGAATCAGTAAAAGCAGAAGAAGGAGAAGGAGAAGGTGAAGTCTGGAGGGTGAATCAGAAGAAGCAGAAGAAGGAGAAGGAGAAGGTGAAGTCTGGAGGGTGAATCAGAAGAAGCAGAAGAAGGAGAAGGAGAAGGTGAAGTCTGGAGGGTGAATCAGAAGAAGCAGAAGAAGGAGAAGGAGAAGGTGAAGTCTGGAGGATGAATCAGAAGAAGCAGAAAAAGGAGAAGGAGAAGGTGAAGTCTGAAGGGTGAATCAGAAGAAGTCGAAGAAGGAGAAGGAGAAGGTGAAGTCTGGAGGGTGAAGCAGAAGAAGTAGAAGAAGGAGAAGGAGAAGGTGAAGTCAGGAGGGTGAATCAGAAGAAGTAGAAGAAGGAGAAGGAGAAGGTGAAGTCTGGAGGGTGAATCAGAAGAAGTAGAAGAAGGAGAAGGAGAAGGTGAAGTCTGGAGGGTGAATCAGAAGAAGCAGAAGAAGGAGAAGGAGAAGGTGAAGTCTGGAGGGTGAATCAGAAGAAGTAGAAGAAGGAGAAGGAGAAGGTGAAGTCTGGAGTGTGAATCAGAAGAAGCAGAAGAAGGAGAAGGAGAAGGTGAAGTCTGGAGGGTGAATCAGAAGAAGCAGAAAAAGGAGAAGGAGAAGGTGAAGTCTGGAGGGTGAATCAGAAGAAGCAGAAGAAGGAGAAGGAGAAGGTGAAGTCTGGAGGGTGAATCAGAAGAAGTAAAAGAAGGAGAAGGAGAAGGTGAAGTCTGGAGGGTGAAGCAGAAGAAGTAGAAGAAGGAGAAGGAGAAGGTGAAGTCAGGAGGGTGAATCAGAAGAAGTAGAAGAAGGAGAAGGAGAAGGTGAAGTCAGGAGGGTGAATCAGAAGAAGCAGAAGAAGGAGAAAGAGAAGGTGAAGTCTGGAGGGTGAATCAGAAGAATCAGAGGAAGGAGAAGGTGAAGTCTGGAAGGTGAATCAGAAGAAGCAGAGGAAGGAGAAGGAGAAGGTGAAGTCTGGAGGGTGAATCAGAAGAAGCAGAATAAGGAGAAGGAGAAGGTGAAGTCTGGAGGGTGAATCAGAAGAAGCAGAATAAGGAGAAGGAGAAGGTGAAGTCTGGAGGGTGAATCAGAAGAAGCAGAAGAAGGAGAAGGAGAAGATGAAGTCTGGAGGGTGAATCAGAAGAAGTAGAAGAAGGAGAAGGAGAAGGTGAAGTCAGGAGGGTGAATCAGAAGAAGTAGAAGAAGAAGAAGGAGAAGGTGAAGTCAGGAGGGTGAATCAGAAGAAGCAGAAGAAGGAGAAGGAGAAGGTGAAGTCTGGAGGGTGAATCAGAAGAATCAGAAGAAGGACAAGGAGAAGGTGAAGTCTGGAGGGTGAATCAGAAGAAGCAGAAGAAAGAGAAGGAGAAGGTGAAGTCTGGAGGGTGAAGCAGAAGAAACAGAAGAAGGAGAAGGAGAAGGTGAAGACTGGAGGGTGAATCAGAAGAAGTAGAAGAAGGAGAAGGAGAAGGTGAAGTCTGGAGGGTGAATCAGAAGAAGTAGAAGAAGGAGAAGGAGAAGGTGAAGTCTGGAGGGTGAATCAGAAGAAGTAGAAGAAGGAGAAGGAGAAGGTGAATTCTGGAGGGTGAATCAGAAGTAGTAGAAGAAGGAGAAGGAGAAGGTGAAGTCTGGACGGTGAATCAGAAGAAACAGAAGAAGGAGAAGGAGAAGGTGAAGTCTGGAGGGTGAATCAGAAGAAGTAGAAGAAGGAGAAGGAGAAGGTGTAGTCTGGAGGGTGAATCAGAAGAAGTAGAAGAAGGAGAAGGAGAAGGTGAAGTCTGGAGGGTGAATCAGAAGAAGCAGAAGAAGGAGAAGGAGAAGGTGAAGTCTGGACGGTGAATCAGAAGAAGCAGAAGAAGGAGAAGGAGAAGGTGAAGTCTGGAGGATGAATCAGAAGAAGCAGAATAAGGAGAAGGAGAAGGTGAAGTCTGGAGGGTGAATCAGAAGAAGCAGAAAAAGGAGAAGGAGAAGGTGAAGTCTGAAGGGTGAATCAGAAGAAGTAGAAGAAGGAGAAGGAGAAGGTGAAGTCTGGAGGGTGAAGCAGAAGAAGCAGAAGAAGGAGAAGGAGAAGGTGAAGTCAGGAGGGTGAATCAGAAGAAGTAGAAGAAGGAGAAGGAGAAGGTGAAGTCAGGAGGGTGAATCATAAGAAGCAGAAGAAGGAGAAGGAGAAGGTGAAGTCTGGAGGGTGAATCAGAAGAATCAGAAGAAGGAGAAGGAGAAGGTGAAGTCTGGAGGGTGAATCAGAAGAAGCAGAAGAAAGAGAAGGAGAAGGTGAAATCTGGAGGGTGAAGCAGAAGAAACAGAAGAAGGAGAAGGAGAAGGTGAAGACTGGAGGGTGAATCAGAAGAAGTAGAAGAAGGAGAAGGAGAAGGTGAAGTCTGGAGGGTGAATCAGAAGAAGTAGAAGAAGGAGAAGGAGAAGGTGAAGTCTGGAGGGTGAATCAGAAGAAGCAGAAGAAGGAGAAGGAGAAGGTGAAGTCTGGAGGGTGAATCAGAAGAAGCAGAAGAAGGAGAAGGAGAAGATGAAGTCTGGAGGGTGAATCAGAAGAAGTAGAAGAAGGAGAAGGAGTAGGTGAGGTCTGGAGGGTGAATCAGAAGAAGCAGAAGAAGGAGAAGGAGAAGGTGAAGTCTGGAGGGTGAATCAGAAGAAGCAGAAGAAGGAGAAGGAGAAGGTGAAGTCTGGAGGGTGAATCAGAAGAAGCAGAAGAAGGAGAAGGAGAAGGTGAAGTCAGGAGGGTGAATCAGAAGAAGCAGAAGAAGGAGAAGGAGAAGGTGAAGTTAGGAGGGTGAATCAGAAGAAGCAGAAGAAGGAGAAGGAGCAGGTGATGTCAGGGGGATGAAGCAGAAGAAGTAGAAGAAGGAGAAGGAGAAGGTAAAGTCAGGACGGTGAAGCAGAAGAAGCAGAAGAAGGAGAAGGAGAAGGTGAAGTCTGGAGGGTGAATCAGAAGAAGTAGAAGAAGGAGAAGGAGAAGGTCAAGTCTGGAGGGTGAATCAGAAGAAGTAGAAGAAGGAGAAGGAGAAGGTGAAGTCTGGAGGGTGAAGCAGAAGAAGTAGAAGAAGGAGAAGGAGAAGGTGAAGTCAGGAGGGTGAATCAGAAGAAGTAGAAGAAGGAGAAGGAGAAGGTGAAGTCAGGAGGGTGAATCAGAAGAAGCAGAAGAAGGAGAAGAAGAAGGTGAAGTCTGGAGGGTGAATCAGAAGAATCAGGAGAAGGAGAAGGAGAAGGTGAAGTCTGGAGGGTGAATCAGAAGAAGCAGAAGAAAGAGAAGGAGAAGGTGAAGTCTGGAGGGTGATTCAGAAGAAGTAGAAGAAGGAGAAGGAGAAGGTGAAGTCTGGAGTGTGAATCAGAAGAAGCAGAAGAAGGAGAAGGAGAAGGTGAAGTCTGGAGGGTGAATCAGAAGAAGCAGAATAAGGAGAAGGAGAAGGTGAAGTCTGGAGGGTGAATCAGAAGAAGCAGAAGAAGGAGAAGGAGAAGGTGAAGTCTGGAGGGTGAATCAGAAGAAGTAGAAGAAGGAGAAGGAGAAGGTGAAGTCTGGAGGGTGAAGCAGAAGAAGTAGAAGAAGGAGAAGGAGAAGGTGAAGTCAGGAGGGTGAATCAGAAGAAGTAGAAGAAGGAGAAGGAGAAGGTGAAGTCAGGAGGGTGAATCAGAAGAAGCAGAAGAAGGAGAAGGAGAAGGTGAAGTCTGGAGGGTGAATCAGAAGAATCAGAAGAAGGAGAAGGAGAAGGTGAAGTCTGGAGGGTGAATCAGAAGAAGCAGAGGAAGGAGAAGGAGAAGGTGAAGTCTGGAGGGTGAATCAGAAGAAGCAGAATAAGGAGAAGGAGAAGGTGAAGTCTGGAGGGTGAATCAGAAGAAGCAGAATAAGGAGAAGGAGAAGGTGAAGTCTGGAGGGTGAATCAGAAGAAGCAGAAGAAGGCGAAGGAGAAGATGAAGTCTGGAGGGTGAAGCAGAAGAAGTAGAAGAAGGAGAAGGAGAAGGTGAAGTCTGGAGGGTGAAGCAGAAGAAGTAGAAGAAGGAGAAGGAGAAGGTGAAGTCAGGAGGGTGAATCAGAAGAAGTAGAAGAAGGAGAAGGAGAAGGTGAAGTCAGGAGGGTGAATCAGAAGAAGCAGAAGAAGGAGAAGGAGAAGGTGAAGTCTGGAGGGTGAATCAGAAGAATCAGAAGAAGGAGAAGGAGAAGGTGAAGTCAGGAGGGTGAATCAGATGAAGCAGAAGAAAGAGAAGGAGAAGGTGAAGTCTGGAGGGTGAAGCAGAAGAAACAGAAGAAGGAGAAGGAGAATGTGAAGACTGGAGGGTGAATCAGAAGAAGTAGAAGAAGGAGAAGGAGAAGGTGAAGTCTGGAGGGTGAATCAGAAGAAGTAGAAGAAGGAGAAGGAGAAGGTGAAGTCTGGAGGGTGAATCAGAAGAAGCAGAAGAAGGAGAAGGAGAAGGTGAAGTCTGGAGGGTGAATCAGAAGAAGCAGAAGAAGGAGAAGGAGAAGATGAAGTCTGGAGGGTGAATCAGAAGAAGTAGAAGAAGGAGAAGGAGAAGGTGAAGTCTGGAGGGTGAATCAGAAGTAATAGAAGAAGGAGAAGGAGAAGGTGAAGTCTGGACGGTGAATCAGAAGAAACAGAAGAAGGAGAAGGAGAAGGTGAAGTCTGGAGGGTGAATCAGAAGAAGTAGAAGAAGGAGAAGGAGAAGGTGTAGTCTGGAGGGTGAATCAGAAGAAGTAGACGAAGGAGAAGGAGAAGGTGAAGTCTGGAGGGTGAATCAGAAGAAGCAGAAGAAGGAAATGGAGAAGGTGAAGTCTGGAGGGTGAATCAGAAGAAGGAGAAGAAGGAGAAGGAGAAGGTGAAGTCTGGAGGGTGAATCAGAAGAAGCAGAAGAAGGAGAAGGAGAAGGTGAAGTCTGGAGGGTGAATCAGAAGAAGCAGAAGAAGGAGAAGGAGAAGGAGAAGTCTGGAGGGTGAATCAGAAGAAGCAGAAGAAGGAGAAGAAGAAGGTGAAGTCTGGAGGGTGAATCAGAAGAATCAGAAGAAGGAGAAGGAGAAGGTGAAGTCTGGAGGGTGAATCAGAAGAAGCAGAAGAAAGAGAAGGAGAAGGTGAAGTCTGGAGGGTGATTCAGAAGAAGTAGAAGAAGGAGAAGGAGAAGGTGAAGTCTGGAGTGTGAATCAGAAGAAGCAGAAGAAGGAGAAGGAGAAGGTGAAGTCTGGAGGGTGAATCAGAAGAAGCAGAATAAGGAGAAGGAGAAGGTGAAGTCTGGAGGGTGAATCAGAAGAAGCAGAAGAAGGAGAAGGAGAAGGTGAAGTCTGGAGGGTGAATCAGAAGAAGTAGAAGAAGGAGAAGGAGAAGGTGAAGTCTGGAGGGTGAAGCAGAAGAAGTAGAAGAAGGAGAAGGAGAAGGTGAAGTCAGGAGGGTGAATCAGAAGAAGTAGAAGAAGGAGAAGGAGAAGGTGAAGTCAGGAGGGTGAATCAGAAGAAGCAGAAGAAGGAGAAGGAGAAGGTGAAGTCTGGAGGGTGAATCAGAAGAATCAGAAGAAGGAGAAGGAGAAGGTGAAGTCTGGAGGGTGAATCAGAAGAAGCAGAGGAAGGAGAAGGAGAAGGTGAAGTCTGGAGGGTGAATCAGAAGAAGCAGAATAAGGAGAAGGAGAAGGTGAAGTCTGGAGGGTGAATCAGAAGAAGCAGAATAAGGAGAAGGAGAAGGTGAAGTCTGGAGGGTGAATCAGAAGAAGCAGAAGAAGGAGAAGGAGAAGATGAAGTCTGGAGGGTGAAGCAGAAGAAGTAGAAGAAGGAGAAGGAGAAGGTGAAGTCTGGAGGGTGAAGCAGAAGAAGTAGAAGAAGGAGAAGGGGAAGGTGAAGTCAGGAGGGTGAATCAGAAGAAGTAGAAGAAGGAGAAGGAGAAGGTGAAGTCAGGAGGGTGAATCAGAAGAAGCAGAAGAAGGAGAAGGAGAAGGTGAAGTCTGGAGGGTGAATCAGAAGAATCAGAAGAAGGAGAAGGAGAAGGTGAAGTCTGGAGGGTGAATCAGAAGAAGCAGAAGAAAGAGAAGGAGAAGGTGAAGTCTGGAGGGTGAAGCAGAAGAAACAGAAGAAGGAGAAGGAGAATGTGAAGACTGGAGGGTGAATCAGAAGAAGTAGAAGAAGGAGAAGGAGAAGGTGAAGTCTGGAGGGTGAATCAGAAGAAGTAGAAGAAGGAGAAGGAGAAGGTGAAGTCTGGAGGGTGAATCAGAAGAAGCAGAAGAAGGAGAAGGAGAAGGTGAAGTCTGGAGGGTGAATCAGAAGAAGCAGAAGAAGGAGAAGGAGAAGATGAAGTCTGGAGGGTGAATCAGAAGAAGTAGAAGAAGGAGAAGGAGAAGGTGAAGTCTGGAGGGTGAATCAGAAGTAGTAGAAGAAGGAGAAGGAGAAGGTGAAGTCTGGACGGTGAATCAGAAGAAACAGAAGAAGGAGAAGGAGAAGGTGAAGTCTGGAGGGTGAATCAGAAGAAGTAGAAGAAGGAGAAGGAGAAGGTGTAGTCTGGAGGGTGAATCAGAAGAAGTAGACGAAGGAGAAGGAGAAGGTGAAGTCTGGAGGGTGAATCAGAAGAAGCAGAAGAAGGAAATGGAGAAGGTGAAGTCTGGAGGGTGAATCAGAAGAAGGAGAAGAAGGAGAAGGAGAAGGTGAAGTCTGGAGGGTGAATCAGAAGAAGCAGAAGAAGGAGAAGGAGAAGGTGAAGTCTGGAGGGTGAATCAGAAGAAGCAGAAGAAGGAGAAGGAGAAGGAGAAGTCTGGAGGGTGAATCAGAAGAAGCAGAAGAAGGAGAAGAAGAAGGTGAAGTCTGGAGGGTGAAGCAGAAGAAGTAGAAGAAGGAGAAGGAGAAGGTGAAGTCAGGAGGGTGAATCAGAAGAAGTAGAAGAAGGAGAAGGAGAAGGTGAAGTCAGGAGGGTGAATCAGAAGAAGCAGAAGAAGGAGAAGGAGAAGGTGAAGTCTGGAGGGTGAATCAGAAGAATCAGAAGAAGGAGAAGGAGAAGGTGAAGTCTGGAGGGTGAATCAGAAGAAGCAGAAGAAGGAGAAGGAGAAGGTGAAGTCTGGAGGGTGAATCAGAAGAAGCAGAAGAAGGAGAAGGAGAAGGTGAAGTCAGGAGGGTGAATCAGAAGAAGCAGAAGACGGAGAAGGAGAAGGTGAAGCTAGGAGGGTGAATCAGAAGAAGCAGAAGAAGGAGAAGGAGCAGGTGATGTCAGCGGGATGAAGCAGAAGAAGTAGAAGAAGGAGAAGGAGAAGGTGAAGTCAGGACGGTGAAGCAGAAGAAGCAGAAGAAGGAGAAGGAGAATGTGAAGTCTGGAGGGTGAATCAGAATAAGTAGAAGAAGGAGAAGGAGAAGGTCAAGTCTGGAGGGTGAATCAGAAGAAGTAGAAGAAGGAGAAGGAGAAGGTGAAGTCTGGAGGGTGAATCAGAAGAAGTAGAAGAAGGAGAAGGAGAAGTTAAAGTCTGGAGGGTGAATCAGAATAATCAGAAGAAGGAGAAGGAGAAGGTGAAGTCTGGAGGGTGAATCAGAAGAAGCAGAAGAAAGAGAAGGAGAAGGTGAAGTCTGGAGGGTGAATCAGAAGAAGTAGAAGAAGGAGAAGGAGAAGGTGAAGTCTGGAGGGTGAATCAGAAAAAGCAGAAGAAGGAAAAGGAGAAGGTGAAGTCTGGAGAGTGAATCAGAAGAAGCAGAAGAAGGAGAAGGAGAAGGTGAAGTCTGGAGGGTGAATCAGAAGAAGCAGAAGAAGGAGAAGGAGAAGGTGAAGTCTGGAGGGTGAATCAGAAGAAGCAGAAGAAGGAGAAGGAGAAGGTGAAGTCTGGAGGATGAATCAGAAGAAGCAGAAAAAGGAGAAGGAGAAGGTGAAGTCTGAAGGGTGAATCAGAAGAAGTCGAAGAAGGAGAAGGAGAAGGTGAAGTCTGGAGGGTGAAGCAGAAGAAGCAGAAGAAGGAGAAGGAGAAGGTGAAGTCTGGAGGGTGAATCAGAAGAAGCAGAAGAAGGAGAAGGAGAAGGTGAAGTATGGAGGGTGAATCAGAAGAAGCAGAGGAAGGAGAAGGAGAAGGTGAAGTCTGGAGGGTGAATCAGAAGAAGCAGAATAAGGAGAAGGAGAAGGTGAAGTCTGGAGGGTGAATCAGAAGAAGCAGAATAAGGAGAAGGAGAAGGTGAAGTCTGGAGGGTGAATCAGAAGAAGCAGAAGAAGGAGAAGGAGAAGATGAAGTCTGGAGGGTGAAGCAGAAGAAGTAGAAGAAGGAGAAGGAGAAGGTGAAGTCTGGAGGGTGAAGCAGAAGAAGTAGAAGAAGGAGAAGGAGAAGGTGAAGTCAGGAGGGTGAATCAGAAGAAGTAGAAGAAGGAGAAGGAGAAGGTGAAGTCAGGAGGGTGAATCAGAAGAAGCAGAAGAAGGAGAAGGAGAAGGTGAAGTCTGGAGGGTGAATCAGAAGAATCAGAAGAAGGAGAAGGAGAAGGTGAAGTCTGGAGGGTGAATCAGAAGAAGCAGAAGAAAGAGAAGGAGAAGGTGAAGTCTGGAGGGTGAAGCAGAAGAAACAGAAGAAGGAGAAGGAGAATGTGAAGACTGGAGGGTGAATCAGAAGAAGTAGAAGAAGGAGAAGGAGAAGGTGAAGTCTGGAGGGTGAATCAGAAGAAGCAGAAGAAGGAGAAGGAGAAGGTGAAGTCTGGAGGGTGAATCAGAAGAAGCAGAAGAAGGAGAAGGAGAAGATGAAGTCTGGAGGGTGAATCAGAAGAAGTAGAAGAAGGGGAAGGAGAAGGTGAAGTCTGGAGGGTGAATCAGAAGTAGTAGAAGAAGGAGAAGGAGAAGGTGAAGTCTGGACGGTGAATCAGAAGAAACAGAAGAAGGAGAAGGAGAAGGTGAAGTCTGGAGGGTGAATCAGAAGAAGTAGAAGAAGGAGAAGGAGAAGGTGTAGTCTGGAGGGTGAATCAGAAGAAGTAGACGAAGGAGAAGGAGAAGGTGAAGTCTGGAGGGTGAATCAGAAGAAGCAGAAGAAGGAAATGGAGAAGGTGAAGTCTGGAGGGTGAATCAGAAGAAGGAGAAGAAGGAGAAGGAGAAGGTGAAGTCTGGAGGGTGAATCAGAAGAAGCAGAAGAAGGAGAAGGAGAAGGTGAAGTCTGGAGGGTGAATCAGAAGAAGCAGAAGAAGGAGAAGGAGAAGGAGAAGTCTGGAGGGTGAATCAGAAGAAGCAGAAGAAGGAGAAGGAGAAGGTGAAGTCTGGAGGGTGAAGCAGAAGAAGTAGAAGAAGGAGAAGGAGAAGGTGAAGTCAGGAGGGTGAATCAGAAGAAGTAGAAGAAGGAGAAGGAGAAGGTGAAGTCAGGAGGGTGAATCAGAAGAAGCAGAAGAAGGAGAAGGAGAAGGTGAAGTCTGGAGGGTGAATCAGAAGAATCAGAAGAAGGAGAAGGAGAAGGTGAAGTCTGGAGGGTGAATCAGAAGAAGCAGAAGAAGGAGAAGGAGAAGGTGAAGTCTGGAGGGTGAATCAGAAGAAGCAGAAGAAGGAGAAGGAGAAGGTGAAGTCAGGAGGGTGAATCAGAAGAAGCAGAAGACGGAGAAGGAGAAGGTGAAGTTAGGAGGGTGAATCAGAAGAAGCAGAAGAAGGAGAAGGAGCAGGTGATGTCAGCGGGATGAAGCAGAAGAAGTAGAAGAAGGAGAAGGAGAAGGTGAAGTCAGGACGGTGAAGCAGAAGAAGCAGAAGAAGGAGAAGGAGAATGTGAAGTCTGGAGGGTGAATCAGAATAAGTAGAAGAAGGAGAAGGAGAAGGTCAAGTCTGGAGGGTGAATCAGAAGAAGTAGAAGAAGGAGAAGGAGAAGGTGAAGTCTGGAGGGTGAATCAGAAGAAGTAGAAGAAGGAGAAGGAGAAGTTAAAGTCTGGAGGGTGAATCAGAATAATCAGAAGAAGGAGAAGGAGAAGGTGAAGTCTGGAGGGTGAATCAGAAGAAGCAGAAGAAAGAGAAGGAGAAGGTGAAGTCTGGAGGGTGAATCAGAAGAAGTAGAAGAAGGAGAAGGAGAAGGTGAAGTCTGGAGGGTGAATCAGAAAAAGCAGAAGAAGGAGAAGGAGAAGGTGAAGTCTGGAGGGTGAATCAGAAGAAGCAGAAGAAGGAGAAGGAGAAGGTGAAGTCTGGAGGGTGAATCAGAAGAAGCAGAAGAAGGAGAAGGAGAAGGTGAAGTCTGGAGGGTGAATCAGAAGAAGCAGAAGAAGGAGAAGGAGAAGGTGAAGTCTGGAGGATGAATCAGAAGAAGCAGAAAAAGGAGAAGGAGAAGGTGAAGTCTGAAGGGTGAATCAGAAGAAGTCGAAGAAGGAGAAGGAGAAGGTGAAGTCTGGAGGGTGAAGCAGAAGAAGTAGAAGAAGGAGAAGGAGAAGGTGAAGTCTGGAGGGTGAATCAGAAGAAGCAGAAGAAGGAGAAGGAGAAGGTGAAGTCTGGAGGGTGAATCAGAAGAAGCAGAAGAAGGAGAAGGAGAAGATGAAGTCTGGAGGGTGAATCAGAAGAAGTAGAAGAAGGAGAAGGAGAAGGTGAGGTCTGGAGGGTGAATCAGAAGAAGCAGAAGAAGGAGAAGGAGAAGGTGAAGTCTGGAGGGTGAATCAGAAGAAGCAGAAGAAGGAGAAGGAGAAGGTGAAGTCTGGAGGGTGAATCAGAAGAAGCAGAAGAAGGAGAAGGAGAAGGTGAAGTCAGGAGGGTGAATCAGAAGAAGCAGAAGAAGGAGAAGGAGAAGGTGAAGTCTGGAGGGTGAATCAGAAGAAGCAGAAGAAGGAGAAGGAGAAGGTGAAGACTGGAGGGTGAATCAGAAGAAGTAGAAGAAGGAGAAGGAGAAGGTGAAGTCTGGAGGGTGAATCAGAAGAAGTAGAAGAAGGAGAAGGAGAAGGTGAAGTCTGGAGGGTGAATCAGAAGAAGCAGAAGAAGGAGAAGGAGAAGGTGAAGTCTGGAGGGTGAATCAGAAGAAGCAGAAGAAGGAGAAGGAGAAGATGAAGTCTGGAGGGTGAATCAGAAGAAGTAGAAGAAGGAGAAGGAGAAGGTGAAGTCTGGAGGGTGAATCAGAAGAATCAGAAGAAGGAGAAGGAGAAGGTGAAGTCTGGAGGGTGAATCAGAAGAAGCAGAAGAAAGAGAAGGAGAAGGTGAAGTCTGGAGGGTGAAGCACAAGAAACAGAAGAAGGAGAAGGAGAAGGTGAAGACTGGAGGGTGAATCAGAAGAAGTAGAAGAAGGAGAAGGAGAAGGTGAAGTCTGGAGGGTGTATCAGAAGAAGTAGAAGAAGGAGAAGGAGAAGGTGAAGTCTGGAGGGTGAATCAGAAGAAGCAGAAGAAGGAGAAGGAGAAGGTGAAGTCTGGAGGGTGAATCAGAAGAAGCAGAAGAAGGAGAAGGAGAAGATGAAGTCTGGAGGGTGAATCAGAAGAAGAAGAAGAAGGAGAAGGAGAAGGTGAGGTCTGGAGGGTGAATCAGAAGAAGCAGAAGAAGGAGAAGGAGAAGGTGAAGTCTGGAGGGTGAATCAGAAGAAGCAGAAGAAGGAGAAGGAGAAGGTGAAGTCTGGAGGGTGAATCAGAAGAAGCAGAAGAAGGAGAAGGAGAAGGTGAAGTCAGGAGGGTGAATCAGAAGAAGCAGAAGAAGGAGAAGGAGAAGGTGAAGTTAGGAGGGTGAATCAGAAGAAGCAGAAGAAGGAGAAGGAGCAGGTGATGTCAGGGGGATGAAGCAGAAGAAGTAGAAGAAGGAGAAGGAGAAGGTGAAGTCAGGACGGTGAAGCAGAAGAAGCAGAAGAAGGAGAAGGTGAAGGTGAAGTCTGGAGGGTGAATCAGAAGAAGTAGAAGAAGGAGAAGGAGAAGGTCAAGTCTGGAGGGTGAATCAGAAGAAGTAGAATAAGGAGAAGGAGAAGGTGAAGTCTGGAGGGTGAAGCAGAAGAAGTAGAAGAAGGAGAAGGAGAAGGTGAAGTCAGGAGGGTGAATCAGAAGAAGTAGAAGAAGGAGAAGGAGAAGGTGAAGTCAGGAGGGTGAATCAGAAGAAGCAGAAGAAGGAGAAGGAGAAGGTGAAGTCTGGAGGGTGAATCAGAAGAATCAGAAGAAGGAGAAGGAGAAGGTGAAGTCTGGAGGGTGAATCAGAAGAAGCAGAAGAAAGAGAAGGAGAAGGTGAAGTCTGGAGGGTGAATCAGAAGAAGTAGAAGAAGGAGAAGGAGAAGGTGAAGTCTGGAGTGTGAATCAGAAGAAGCAGAAGAAGGAGAAGGAGAAGGTGAAGTCTGGAGGGTGAATCAGAAGAAGCAGAATAAGGAGAAGGAGAAGGTGAAGTCTGGAGGGTGAATCAGAAGAAGCAGAAGAAGGAGAAGGAGAAGGTGAAGTCTGGAGGGTGAATCAGAAGAAGTAGAAGAAGGAGAAGGAGAAGGTGAAGTCTGGAGGGTGAAGCAGAAGAAGTAGAAGAAGGAGAAGGAGAAGGTGAAGTCAGGAGGGTGAATCAGAAGAAGTAGAAGAAGGAGAAGGAGAAGGTGAAGTCAGGAGGGTGAATCAGAAGAAGCAGAAGAAGGAGAAAGAGAAGGTGAAGTCTGGAGGGTGAATCAGAAGAATCAGAGGAAGGAGAAGGAGAAGGTGAAGTCTGGAGGCTGAATCAGAAGAAGCAGAGGAAGGAGAAGGAGAAGGTGAAGTCTGGAGGGTGAATCAGAAGAAGCAGAATAAGGAGAAGGAGAAGGTGAAGTCTGGAGGGTGAATCAGAAGAAGCAGAATAAGGAGAAGGAGAAGGTGAAGTCTGGAGGGTGAATCAGAAGAAGCAGAAGAAGGAGAAGGAGAAGATGAAGTCTGGAGGGTGAATCAGAAGAAGTAGAAGAAGGAGAAGGAGAAGGTGGAGTCTGGAGGGTGAAGCAGAAGAAGTAGAAGAAGGAGAAGGAGAAGGTGAAGTCAGGAGGGTGAATCAGAAGAAGTAGAAGAAGAAGAAGGAGAAGGTGAAGTCAGGAGGGTGAATCAGAAGAAGCAGAAGAAGGAGAAGGAGAAGGTGAAGTCTGGAGGGTGAATCAGAAGAATCAGAAGAAGGAGAAGGAGAAGGTGAAGTCTGGAGGGTGAATCAGAAGAAGCAGAAGAAAGAGAAGGAGAAGGTGAAGTCTGGAGGGTGAAGCAGAAGAAACAGAAGAAGGAGAAGGAGAAGGTGAAGACTGGAGGGTGAATCAGAAGAAGTAGAAGAAGGAGAAGGAGAAGGTGAAGTCTGGAGGGTGAATCAGAAGAAGTAGAAGAAGGAGAAGGAGAAGGTGAAGTCTGGAGGGTGAATCAGAAGAACCAGAAGAAGGAGAAGGAGAAGGTGAAGTCTGGAGGGTGAATCAGAAGAAGCAGAAGAAGGAGAAGGAGAAGATGAAGTCTGGAGGGCGAATCAGAAGAAGTAGAAGAAGGAGAAGGAGAAGGTGAATTCTGGAGGGTGAATCAGAAGTAGTAGAAGAAGGAGAAGGAGAAGGTGAAGTCTGGACGGTGAATCAGAAGAAACAGAAGAAGGAGAAGGAGAAGGTGAAGTCTGGAGGGTGAATCAGAAGAAGTAGAAGAAGGAGAAGGAGATGGTGTAGTCTGGAGGGTGAATCAGAAGAAGTAGAAGAAGGAGAAGGAGAAGGTGAAGTCTGGAGGGTGAATCAGAAGAAGCAGAAGAAGGAGAAGGAGAAGGTGAAGTCTGGAGGGTGAATCAGAAGAAGCAGAAGAAGGAGAAGGAGAAGGTGAAGTCTGGAGGATGAATCAGAAGAAGCAGAATAAGGAGAAGGAGAAGGTGAAGTCTGGAGGGTGAATCAGAAGAAGCAGAAGAAGGAGAAGGAGAAGGTGAAGTCAGGAGGGTGAATCAGAAGAAGCAGAAGAAGGAGAAGGAGAAGGTGAAGTCAGGAGGGTGAATCAGAAGAAGCAGAAGACGGAGAAGGAGAAGGTGAAGTTAGGAGGGTGAATCAGAAGAAGCAGAAGAAGGAGAAGGAGCAGGTGATGTCAGCGGGATGAAGCAGAAGAAGTAGAAGAAGGAGAAGGAGAAGGTGAAGTCAGGACGGTGAAGCAGAAGAAGCAGAAGAAGGAGAAGGAGAATGTGAAGTCTGGAGGGTGAATCAGAATAAGTAGAAGAAGGAGAAGGAGAAGGTCAAGTCTGGAGGGTGAATCAGAAGAAGTAGAAGAAGGAGAAGGAGAAGGTGAAGTCTGGAGGGTGAATCAGAAGAAGTAGAAGAAGGAGAAGGAGAAGTTAAAGTCTGGAGGGTGAATCAGAATAATCAGAAGAAGGAGAAGGAGAAGGTGAAGTCTGGAGGGTGAATCAGAAGAAGCAGAAGAAAGAGAAGGAGAAGGTGAAGTCTGGAGGGTGAATCAGAAGAAGTAGAAGAAGGAGAAGGAGAAGGTGAAGTCTGGAGGGTGAATCAGAAAAAGCAGAAGAAGGAGAAGGAGAAGGTGAAGTCTGGAGGGTGAATCAGAAGAAGCAGAAGAAGGAGAAGGAGAAGGTGAAGTCTGGAGGGTGAATCAGAAGAAGCAGAAGAAGGAGAAGGAGAAGGTGAAGTCTGGAGGGTGAATCAGAAGAAGCAGAAGAAGGAGAAGGAGAAGGTGAAGTCTGGAGGATGAATCAGAAGAAGCAGAAAAAGGAGAAGGAGAAGGTGAAGTCTGAAGGGTGAATCAGAAGAAGTCGAAGAAGGAGAAGGAGAAGGTGAAGTCTGGAGGGTGAAGCAGAAGAAGTAGAAGAAGGAGAAGGAGAAGGTGAAGTCAGGAGGGTGAATCAGAAGAAGTAGAACAAGGAGAAGGAGAAGGTGAAGTCAGGAGGGTGAATCAGAAGAAGCAGAAGAAGGAGAAGGAGAAGGTGAAGTCTGGAGGGTGAATCAGAAGAATCAGAAGAAGGAGAAGGAGAAGGTGAAGTCTGGAGGGTGAATCAGAAGAAGCAGAAGAAAGAGAAGGAGAAGGTGAAGTCTGGAGGGTGAAGCAGAAGAAACAGAAGAAGGAGAAGGAGAAGGTGAAGACTGGAGGGTGAATCAGAAGAAGTAGAAGAAGGAGAAGGAGAAGGTGAAGTCTGGAGGGTGAATCAGAAGAAGTAGAAGAAGGAGAAGGAGAAGGTGAAGTCTGGAGGGTGAATCAGAAGAAGCAGAAGAAGGAGAAGGAGAAGGTGAAGTCTGGAGGGTGAATCAGAAGAAGCAGAAGAAGGAGAAGGAGAAGATGAAGTCTGGAGGGTGAATCAGAAGAAGTAGAAGAAGGAGAAGGAGAAGGTGAGGTCTGGAGGGTGAATCAGAAGAAGCAGAAGAAGGAGAAGGAGAAGGTGAAGTCTGGAGGGTGAATCAGAAGAAGCAGAAGAAGGAGAAGGAGAAGGTGAAGTCTGGAGGGTGAATCAGAAGAAGCAGAAGAAGGAGAAGGAGAAGGTGTAGTCTGGAGGGTGAATCAGAAGAAGTAGAAGAAGGAGAAGGAGAAGGTGAAGTCTGGAGGGTGAATCAGAAGAAGTAGAAGAAGGAGAAGGAGAACATGAAGTCTGGAGGGTGAATCAGAAGAAACAGAAGAAGGAGAAGGAGAAGGTGAAGACTGGAGGGTGAATCAGAAGAAGTAGAAGAAGGAGAAGGAGAAGGTGAAGTCTGGAGGGTGAATCAGAAGAAGTAGAAGAAGGAGAAGGAGAAGTTGAAGTCTGGAGGGTGAATCAGAAGAAGCAGAAGAAGGAGAAGGAGAAGGTGAAGTCTGGAGGGTGAATCAGAAGAAGCTGAAGAAGGAGAAGGAGAAGATGAAGTCTGGAGGGTGAATCAGAAGAAGTAGAAGAAGGAGAAGGAGAAGGTGAAGTCTGGAGGGTGAATCAGAAGAAGTAGAAGAAGGAGAAGGAGAACATGAAGTCTGGAGGGTGAATCAGAAGAAACAGAAGAAGGAGAAGGAGAAGGTGAAGTCTGGAGGGTGAATCAGAAGAAGTAGAAGAAGGAGAAGGAGAAGGTGTAGTCTGGAGGGTGAATCAGAAGAAGTAGACGAAGGAGAAGGAGAAGGTGAAGTCTGGAGGGTGAATCAGAAGAAGCAGAAGAAGGAGAAGGAGAAGGTGAAGTCTGGAGGGTGAATCAGATGAAGTAGAAGAAGGAGAAGGAGAAGGTGAAGTCTGGAGGGTGAATCGGAAGAAGCAGAAGAAGGAGAAGGAGAAGGTGAAGTCTGGAGGGTGAATCAGAAGAAGCAGAAGAAGGAGAAGGAGAAGGTGAAGTCTGGAGGGTGAATCAGAAGAAGTAGAAGAAGGAGAAGGAGAAGTTGAAGTCTGGAGGGTGAAGCAGAGGAAGTAGAAGATGGAGAAGGAGAAGGTGAAGTCAGGAGGGTGAATCAGAAGATGTAGAAGAAGGAGAAGGAGAAGGTGAAGTCAGGAGGGTGAATCAGAAGAAGCAGAAGAAGGAGAAGGAGAAGGTGAAGTCTGGAGGGTGAATCAGAAGAAGTAGAAGAAGGAGAAGGAGAAGGTGAAGTCTGGAGGGTGAATCAGAAGAAGCAGAAGAAGGAGAAGGAGAAGGTGAAGTCTGGAGGGTGAATCAGAAGAAGCAGAAGAAGGAGAAGGAGAAGGTGAAGTCTGGAGGGTGAATCAGAAGAAGCAGAATAAGGAGAAGGAGATGGTTAAGTCTGGAGGGTGAATCAGAAGAAGCAGAAGAAGGAGAAGGAGAAGGTGAAGTCTGGAGGGTGAATCAGAAGAAGTAGAAGAAGGAGAAGGAGAAGGTGAAGTCTGCAGGGTGAAGCAGAAGAAGTAGAAGAAGGAGAAGGAGAAGGTGAAGTCAGGAGGGTGAATCAGAAGAAGTAGAAGAAGGAGAAGGAGAAGGTGAAGTCAGGAGGGTGAATCAGAAGAAGCAGAAGAAGGAGATAGAGAAGGTGAAGTCTGGAGGGTGAATCAGAAGAATCAGAAGAAGGAGAAGGAGAAGGTGAAGTCTGGAGGGTGAAGCAGAAGAAGCAGAAGAAAGAGAAGGAGAAGGTGAAGTCTGGAGGGTGAAGCAGAAGAAACAGAAGAAGGAGAAGGAGAAGGTGAAGACTGGAGGGTGAATCAGAAGAAGTAGAAGAAGGAGAAGGAGAAGGTGAAGTCTGGAGGGTGAATCAGAAGAAGTAGAAGAAGGAGAAGGAGAAGGTGAAGTCTGGAGGGTGAATCAGAAGAAGCAGAAGAAGGAGAAGGAGAAGGTGAAGTCTGGAGGGTGAATCAGAAGAAGCAGAAGAAGGAGAAGGAGAAGATGAAGTCTGGAGGGTGAATCAGAAGAAGTAGAAGAAGGAGAAGGAGAAGGTGAGGTCTGGAGGGTGAATCAGAAGAAGCAGAAGAAGGAGAAGGAGAAGGTGAAGTCTGGAGGGTGAATCAGAAGAAGCAGAAGAAGGAGAAGGAGAAGGTGAAGTCTGGAAGGTGAATCAGAAGAAGCAGAAGAAGGAGAAGGAGAAGGTGAAGTCAGGAGGGTGAATCAGAAGAAGCAGAATAAGGAGAAGGAGAAGGTGAAGTTAGGAGGGTGAATCAGAAGAAGCAGAAGAAGGAGAAGGAGCAGGTGAAGTCAGGGGGGTGTAGCAGAAGAAGTAGAAGAAGGAGAAGGAGAAGGTGAAGTCAGGACGGTGAAGCAGAAGAAGCAGAAGAAGGAGAAGGAGAAGGTGAAGACTGGAGGGCGCAGCAGAAGAAGCAGAAGAAGGAGTAGGAGAAGGTGAAGTCTGGAGTGTGAAGCAGAAGAAGCAGAAGAAGGAGAAGGAGAAGGTGAAGTCTGGAGGGCGCAGCAGAAGAAGCAGAAGAAGGAGAATGAGAAGGTGAAGTCTGGAGGGTGAATCAGAAGAAGCAGAAGAAGGAGAAGGAGAAGGTGAAGTCTGGAGGTTGAATCAGAAGAAGTAGAAGAAGGAGAAGGAGAAGGTGAAGTCTGGAGGGTGAAGCAGAAGAAGTAGAAGAAGGAGAAGGAGAAGGTGAAGTCAGGAGGGTGAATCAGAAGAATCCGAAGAAGGAGAAGGAGAAGGTGAAGTCTGGAGGGTGAATCAGAAGAAGCAGAAGAAAGAGAAGGAGAAGGTGAAGTCTGGAGGGTGAAGCAGAAGAAACAGAAGAAGGAGAAGGAGAAGGTGAAGACTGGAGGGTGAATCAGAAGAAGTAGAAGAAGGAGAAGGAGAAGGTGAAGTCTGGAGGGTGAATCAGAAGAAGTAGAAGAAGGAGAAGGAGAAGGTGAAGTCTGGAGGGTGAATCAGAAGAAGCAGAAGAAGGAGAAGGAGAAGGTGAAGTCTGGAGGGTGAATCAGAAGAAGCAGAAGAAGGAGAAGGAGAAGATGAAGTCTGGAGGGTGAATCAGAAGAAGTAGAAGAAGGAGAAGGAGAAGGTGAAGTCTGGAGGGTGAATCAGAAGTAGTAGAAGAAGGAGAAGGAGAAGGTGAAGTCTGGAGGGTGAATCAGAAGAAGAAGACGAAGGAGAAGGAGAAGGTGAAGTCTGGAGGGTGAATCAGAAGAAGCAGAAGAAGGAGATGGAGAAGGTGAAGTCTGGAGGGTGAATCAGAAGAAGTAGAAGAAGGAGAAGGAGAAGGTGAAGTCTGGAGGGTGAATCAGAAGAAGCAGAAGAAGGAGAAGGAGAAGGTGAAGTCTGGAGGGTGAATCAGAAGAAGCAGAAGAAGGAGCAGGAGAAGGTGAAGTCTGGAGGGTGATTCAGAAGAAGCAGAATAAGGAGAAGGAGAAGGTGATGTCTGGAGGGTGAATCTGAAGAAGCAGAAGAAGGAGAAGGAGAAGGTGAAGTCTGAAGGGTGAATCAGAAGAAGTAGAAGAAGGAGAAGGAGAAGGTGAAGTCTGGAGGGTGAATCAGAAGAAGGAGAAGAAGGAGAAGGAGAAGGTGAAGTCTGGAGGGTGAATCAGAAGAAGTAGAAGAAGGAGAAGGAGAAGGTGAAGTCTGGAGGGGGAAGCAGAAGAAGTAGAAGAAGGAGAAGGAGAAGGTGAAGTCAGGAGGGTGAATCAGAAGATGTAGAAGAAGGAGAAGGAGAAGGTGAAGTCAGGAGGGTGAATCAGAAGAAGCAGAAGAAGGAGAAGGAGAAGGTGAAGTCTGGAGGGTGAAGCAGAAGAAACAGAAGAAGGAGAAGGAGAAGGTGAAGACTGGAGGGTGAATCAGAAGAAGTAGAAGAAGGAGAAGGAGAAGGTGAAGTCTGGAGGGTGAATCAGAAGAAGTAGAAGAAGGAGAAGGAGAAGTTGAAGTCTGGAGGGTGAATCAGAAGAAGCAGAAGAAGGAGAAGGAGAAGGTGAAGTCTGGAGGGTGAATCAGAAGAAGCAGAAGAAGGAGAAGGAGAAGATGAAGTCTGGAGGGTGAATCAGAAGAAGTAGAAGAAGGAGAAGGAGAAGGTGAAGTCTGGAGGGTGAATCAGAAGAAGTAGAAGAAGGAGAAGGAGAACATGAAGTCTGGAGGGTGAATCAGAAGAAACAGAAGAAGGAGAAGGAGAAGGTGAAGTCTGGAGGGTGAATCAGAAGAAGTAGAAGAAGGAGAAGGAGAAGGTGTAGTCTGGAGGGTGAATCAGAAGAAGTAGACGAAGGAGAAGGAGAAGGTGAAGTCTGGAGGGTGAATCAGAAGAAGCAGAAGAAGGAGAAGGAGAAGGTGAAGTCTGGAGGGTGAATCAGATGAAGTAGAAGAAGGAGAAGGAGAAGGTGAAGTCTGGAGGGTGAATCGGAAGAAGCAGAAGAAGGAGAAGGAGAAGGTGAAGTCTGGAGGGTGAATCAGAAGAAGCAGAAGAAGGAGAAGGAGAAGGTGAAGTCTGGAGGGTGAATCAGAAGAAGTAGAAGAAGGAGAAGGAGAAGTTGAAGTCTGGAGGGTGAAGCAGAGGAAGTAGAAGATGGAGAAGGAGAAGGTGAAGTCAGGAGGGTGAATCAGAAGATGTAGAAGAAGGAGAAGGAGAAGGTGAAGTCAGGAGATTGAATCAGAAGAAGCAGAAGAAGGAGAAGGAGAAGGTGAAGTCTGGAGGGTGAATCAGAAGAAGTAGAAGAAGGAGAAGGAGAAGGTGAAGTCTGGAGGGTGAATCAGAAGAAGCAGAAGAAGGAGAAGGAGAAGGTGAAGTCTGGAGGGTGAATCAGAAGAAGCAGAAGAAGGAGAAGGAGAAGGTGAAGTCTGGAGGGTGAATCAGAAGAAGCAGAATAAGGAGAAGGAGATGGTTAAGTCTGGAGGGTGAATCAGAAGAAGCAGAAGAAGGAGAAGGAGAAGGTGAAGTCTGGAGGGTGAATCAGAAGAAGTAGAAGAAGGAGAAGGAGAAGGTGAAGTCTGCAGGGTGAAGCAGAAGAAGTAGAAGAAGGAGAAGGAGAAGGTGAAGTCAGGAGGGTGAATCAGAAGAAGTAGAAGAAGGAGAAGGAGAAGGTGAAGTCAGGAGGGTGAATCAGAAGAAGCAGAAGAAGGTGATAGAGAAGGTGAAGTCTGGAGGGTGAATCAGAAGAATCAGAAGAAGGAGAAGGAGAAGGTGAAGTCTGGAGGGTGAAGCAGAAGAAGCAGAAGGAAGAGAAGGAGAAGGTGAAGTCTGGAGGGTGAAGCAGAAGAAACAGAAGAAGGAGAAGGAGAAGGTGAAGACTGGAGGGTGAATCAGAAGAAGTAGAAGAAGGAGAAGGAGAAGGTGAAGTCTGGAGGGTGAATCAGAAGAAGTAGAAGAAGGAGAAGGAGAAGGTGAAGTCTGGAGGGTGAATCAGAAGAAGCAGAAGAAGGAGAAGGAGAAGGTGAAGTCTGGAGGGTGAATCAGAAGAAGCAGAAGAAGGAGAAGGAGAAGATGAAGTCTGGAGGGTGAATCAGAAGAAGTAGAAGAAGGAGAAGGAGAAGGTGAGGTCTGGAGGGTGAATCAGAAGAAGCAGAAGAAGGAGAAGGAGAAGGTGAAGTCTGGAGGGTGAATCAGAAGAAGCAGAAGAAGGAGAAGGAGAAGGTGAAGTCTGGAAGGTGAATCAGAAGAAGCAGAAGAAGGAGAAGGAGAAGGTGAAGTCAGGAGGGTGAATCAGAAGAAGCAGAATAAGGAGAAGGAGAAGGTGAAGTTAGGAGGGTGAATCAGAAGAAGCAGAAGAAGGAGAAGGAGCAGGTGAAGTCAGGGGGGTGTAGCAGAAGAAGTAGAAGAAGGAGAAGGAGAAGGTGAAGTCAGGACGGTGAAGCAGAAGAAGCAGAAGAAGGAGAAGGAGAAGGTGAAGCCTGGAGGGCGCAGCAGAAGAAGCAGAAGAAGGAGTAGGAGAAGGTGAAGTCTGGAGAATGAAGCAGAAGAAGCAGAAGAAGGAGAAGGAGAAGGTGAAGTCTGGAGGGCGCAGCAGAAGAAGCAGAAGAAGGAGAATGAGAAGGTGAAGTCTGGAGGGTGAATCAGAAGAAGCAGAAGAAGGAGAAGGAGAAGGTGAAGTCTGGAGGTTGAATCAGAAGAAGTAGAAGAAGGAGAAGGAGAAGGTGAAGTCTGGAGGGTGAAGCAGAAGAAGTAGAAGAAGGAGAAGGAGAAGGTGAAGTCAGGAGGGTGAATCAGAAGAAGTAGAAGAAGGAGAAGGAGAAGGTGAAGTCAGGAGGGTGAATCAGAAGAAGCAGAAGAAGGAGAAGGAGAAGGTGAAGTCTGGAGGGTGAATCAGAAGAATCAGAAGAAGGAGAAGGAGAAGGTGAAGTCTGGAGGGTGAATCAGAAGAAGCAGAAGAAAGAGAAGGAGAAGGTGAAGTCTGGAGGGTGAAGCAGAAGAAACAGAAGAAGGAGAAGGAGAAGGTGAAGACTGGAGGGTGAATCAGAAGAAGTAGAAGAAGGAGAAGGAGAAGGTGAAGTCTGGAGGGTGAATCAGAAGAAGTAGAAGAAGGAGAAGGAGAAGGTGAAGTCTGGAGGGTGAATCAGAAGAAGCAGAAGAAGGAGAAGGAGAAGGTGAAGTCTGGAGGGTGAATCAGAAGAAGCAGAAGAAGGAGAAGGAGAAGATGAAGTCTGGAGGGTGAATCAGAAGAAGTAGAAGAAGGAGAAGGAGAAGGTGAAGTCTGGAGGGTGAATCAGAAGTAGTAGAAGAAGGAGAAGGAGAAGGTGAAGTCTGGAGGGTGAATCAGAAGAAACAGAAGAAGGAGAAGGAGAAGGTGAAGTCTGGAGGGTGAATCAGAAGAAGTAGAAGAAGGAGAAGGAGAAGGTGTAGTCTGGAGGGTGAATCAGAAGAAGTAGACGAAGGAGAAGGAGAAGGTGAAGTCTGGAGGGTGAATCAGAAGAAGCAGAAGAAGGAGATGGAGAAGGTGAAGTCTGGAGGGTGAATCAGAAGAAGTAGAAGAAGGAGAAGGAGAAGGTGAAGTCTGGAAGGTGAATCAGAAGAAGCAGAAGAAGGAGAAGGAGAAGGTGAAGTCTGGAGGGTGAATCAGAAGAAGCAGAAGAAGGAGAAGGAGAAGGTGAAGTCTGGAGGGTGATTCAGAAGAAGCAGAATAAGGAGAAGGAGAAGGTGATGTCTGGAGGGTGAATCTGAAGAAGCAGAAGAAGGAGAAGGAGAAGGTGAAGTCTGGAGGGTGAATCAGAAGAAGTAGAAGAAGGAGAAGGAGAAGGTGAAGTCTGGAGGGTGAATCAGAAGAAGTAGAAGAAGGAGAAGGAGAAGGTGAAGTCTGGAGGGTGAATCAGAAGAAGTAGAAGAAGGAGAAGGAGAAGGTGAAGTCTGGAGGGGGAAGCAGAAGAAGTAGAAGAAGGAGAAGGAGAAGGTGAAGTCAGGAGGGTGAATCAGAAGATGTAGAAGAAGGAGAAGGAGAAGGTGAAGTCAGGAGGGTGAATCAGAAGAAGCAGAAGAAGGAGAAGGAGAAGGTGAAGTCTGGAGGGTGAATCAGAAGAATCAGAAGAAGGAGAAGGAGAAGGTGAAGTCTGGAGGGTGAATCAGAAGAAGTAGAAGAAGGAGAAGGAGAAGGTGAAGTCTGGAGGGTGAATCAGAAGAAGCAGAAGAAGGAGAAGGAGAAGGTGAAGTCTGGAGGGTGAATCAGAAGAAGTAGACGAAGGAGAAGGAGAAGGTGAAGTCTGGAGGGTGAATCAGAAGAAGCAGAAGAAGGAGATGGAGAAGGTGAAGTCTGGAGGGTGAATCAGAAGAAGTAGAAGAAGGAGAAGGTGAAGGTGAAGTCTGGAGGGTGAATCAGAAGAAGCAGAAGAAGGAGAATGAGAAGGTGAAGTCTGGAGGGTGAATCAGAAGAAGCAGAAGAAGGAGAAGGAGAAGGTGAAGTCTGGAGGGTGACTCAGAAGAAGCAGAATAAGGAGAAGGAGAAGGTGAAGTCTGGAGGGTGACTCAGAAGAAGCAGAAGAAGGAGAAGGAGAAGGTGAAGTCTGGAGGGTGAATCAGAAGAAGTAGAAGAAGGAGAAGGAGAAGGTGAAGTCTGGAGGGTGAATCAGAAGAAGTAGAAGAAGGAGAAGGAGAAGGTGAAGTCTGGAGGGTGAATCAGAAGAAGTAGAAGAAGGAGAAGGAGAAGGTGAAGTCTGGAGGTTGAAGCAGAAGAAGTAGAAGAAGGAGAAGGAGAAGGTGAAGTCAGGAGGGTGAATCAGAAGATGTAGAAGAAGGAGAAGGAGAAGGTGAAGTCAGGAGGGTGAATTAGAAGAAGCAGAAGAAGGAGAAGGAGAAGGTGAAGTCTGGAGGGTGAATCAGAAGAAGTAGAAGAAGGAGAAGGAGAAGGTGAAGTCTGGAGGGTGAATCAGAAGAAGCAGAAGAAGGAGAAGGAGAAGGTGAAGTCTGGAGGGTGAATCAGAAGAAGCAGAAGAAGGAGAAGCAGAAGGTGAAGTCTGGAGGGTGAATCAGAAATAGCAGAAGAAGGAGAAGGAGAAGGTGAAGTCTGGAGGGTGAATCAGAAGAAGCAGAATAAGTAGAAGGAGAAGGTGAAGTCTGGAGGGTGAATCAGAAGAAGCAGAAGAAGGAGAAGGAGAAGGTGAAGTCTGGAGGGTGAATCAGAAGAAGTAGAAGAAGGAGAAGGAGAAGGTGAAGTCTGGAGGGTGAAGCAGAAGAAGTAGAAGAAGGAGAAGGAGAAGGTGAAGTCAGGAGGGTGAATCAGAAGAAGTAGAAGAAGGAGAAGGAGAAGGTGAAGTCAGGAGGGTGAATCAGAAGAAGCAGAAGAAGGAGATAGAGAAGGTGAAGTCTGGAGGGTGAATCAGAAGAATCAGAAGAAGGAGAAGGAGAAGGTGAAGTCTGGAGGGTGAAGCAGAAGAAGCAGAAGAAAGTGAAGGAGAAGGTGAAGTCTGGAGGGTGAAGCAGAAGAAACAGAAGAAGGAGAAGGAGAAGGTGAAGACTGGAGGGTGAATCAGAAGAAGTAGAAGAAGGAGAAGGAGAAGGTGAAGTCTGGAGGGTGAATCAGAAGAAGTAGAAGAAGGAGAAGGAGAAGGTGAAGTCTGGAGGGTGAATCAGAAGAAGCAGAAGAAGGAGAAGGAGAAGGTGAAGTCTGGAGGGTGAATCAGAAGAAGCAGAAGAAGGAGAAGGAGAAGATGAAGTCTGGAGGGTGAATCAGAAGAAGTAGAAGAAGGAGAAGGAGAAGGTGAGGTCTGGAGGGTGAATCAGAAGAAGCAGAAGAAGGAGAAGGAGAAGGTGAAGTCTGGAGGGTGAATCAGAAGAAGCAGAAGAAGGAGAAGGAGAAGGTGAAGTCTGGAGGGTGAATCAGAAGAAGCAGAAGAAGGAGAAGGAGAAGGTGAAGTCAGGAGGGTGAATCAGAAGAAGCAGAAGAAGGAGAAGGAGTAGGTGAAGTCTGGAGGGTGAATCAGAAGAAGTAGAAGAAGGAGAAGGAGAAGGTGAAGTCAGGAGAGTGAAGCAGAAGAATCAGAAGAAGGAGAAGGAGAAGGTGAAGTCTGGAGGGTGAATCAGAAGAAGCAAAGGAAGGAGAAGGAGAAGGTGAAGTCTGGAGGGTGAATCAGAAGAAGCAGAATAAGGAGAAGGAGAAGGTGAAGTCTGGAGGGTGAATCAGAAGAAGCAGAATAAGGAGAAGGAGAAGTTGAAGTCTGGAGGGTGAATCAGAAGAAGCAGAATAAGGAGAAGGAGGAGGTGAAGTCTGGAGGGTGAATCAGAAGAAGCAGAAGAAGGAGAAGGAGAAGGTGAAGTCTGGAGGGTGAATCAGAAGAAGTAGAAGAAGGAGAAGGAGAAGGTGAAGTCTGGAGGGTGAAGCAGAAGAAGTAGAAGAAGGAGAAGGAGAAGGTGAAGTCAGGAGGGTGAATCAGAAGAAGTAGAAGAAGGAGAAGGAGAAGGTGAAGTCAGGAGGGTGAATCAGAAGAAGCAGAAGAAGGAGAAGGAGAAGGTGAAGTCTGGAGGGTGAATCAGAAGAATCAGAAGAAGGAGAAGGAGAAGGTGAAGTCTGGAGGGTGAATCAGAAGAAGCAGAAGAAAGAGAAGGAGAAGGTGAAGTCTGGAGGGTGAAGCAGAAGAAACAGAAGAAGGAGAAGGAGAAGGTGAAGACTGGAGGGTGAATCAGAAGAAGTAGAAGAAGGAGAAGGAGAAGGTGAAGTCTGGAGGGTGAATCAGAAGAAGTAGAAGAAGGAGAAGGAGAAGATGAAGTCTGGAGGGTGACTCAGAAGAAACAGAAGAAGGAGGAGGAGAAGGTGAAGTCTGGAGGGTGAATCAGAAGAAGCAGAATAAGGAGAAGGAGAAGGTGAAGTCTGGAGGGTGAATCAGAAGAAGTAGAAGAAGGAGAAGGAGAAGGTGAAGTCTGGAGGGTGAAGCAGAAGAAGTAGAAGAAGGAGAAGGAGAAGCTGAAGTCAGGAGGGTGAATCAGAAGAAGCAGAAGAAGGAGAAGGAGAAGATGAAGTCTGGAGGGTGAATCAGAAGAAGTAGAAGAAGGAGAAGGAGAAGGTGAAGTCTGGAGGGTGAATCAGAAGTAGTAGAAGAAGGAGAAGGAGAAGGTGAAGTCTGGAGGGTGAATCAGAAGAAACAGAAGAAGGAGAAGGAGAAGGTGAAGTCTGGAGGGTGAATCAGAAGAAGTAGAAGAAGGAGAAGGAGAAGGTGTAGTCTGGAGGGTGAATCAGAAGAAGTAGACGAAGGAGAAGGAGAAGGTGAAGTCTGGAGGGTGAATCAGAAGAAGCAGAAGAAGGAGATGGAGAAGGTGAAGTCTGGAGGGTGAATCAGAAGAAGTAGAAGAAGGAGAAGGAGAAGGTGAAGTCTGGAGGGTGAATCAGAAGAAGCAGAAGAAGGAGAAGGAGAAGGTGAAGTCTGGAGGGTGATTCAGAAGAAGCAGAATAAGGAGAAGGAGAAGGTGATGTCTGGAGGGTGAATCAGAAGAAGCAGAAGAAGGAGAAGGAGAAGGTGAAGTCTGGAGGGTGAATCAGAAGAAGTAGAAGAAGGAGAAGGAGAAGGTGAAGTCTGGAGGGTGAATCAGAAGAAGTAGAAGAAGGAGAAGGAGAAGGTGAAGTCTGGAGGGGGAAGCAGAAGAAGTAGAAGAAGGAGAAGGAGAAGGTGAAGTCAGGAGGGTGAATCAGAAGATGTAGAAGAAGGAGAAGGAGAAGGTGAAGTCAGGAGGGTGAATCAGAAGAAGCAGAAGAAGGAGAAGGAGAAGGTGAAGTCTGGAGGGTGAATCAGAAGAATCAGAAGAAGGAGAAGGAGAAGGTGAAGTCTGGAGGGTGAATCAGAAGAAGTAGAAGAAGGAGAAGGAGAAGGTGAAGTCTGGAGGGTGAATCAGAAGAAGCAGAAGAAGGAGAAGGAGAAGGTGAAGTCTGGAGGGTGAATCAGAAGAAGTAGACGAAGGAGAAGGAGAAGGTGAAGTCTGGAGGGTGAATCAGAAGAAGCAGAAGAAGGAGATGGAGAAGGTGAAGTCTGGAGGGTGAATCAGAAGAAGTAGAAGAAGGAGAAGGTGAAGGTGAAGTCTGGAGGGTGAATCAGAAGAAGCAGAAGAAGGAGAAGGAGAAGGTGAAGTCTGGAGGGTGAATCAGAAGAAGCAGAAGAAGGAGAAGGAGAAGGTGAAGTCTGGAGGGTGATTCAGAAGAAGCAGAATAAGGAGAAGGAGAAGGTGAAGTCTGGAGGGTGAATCAGAAGAAGCAGAAGAAGGAGAAGTAGAAGGTGAAGTCTGGAGGGTGAATCAGAAGAAGTAGAAGAAGGAGAAGGAGAAGGTGAAGTCTGGAGGGTGAATCAGAAGAAGTAGAAGAAGGAGAAGGAGAAGGTGAAGTCTGGAGGGTGAATCAGAAGAAGTAGAAGAAGGAGAAGGAGAAGGTGAAGTCTGGAGGGTGAAGCAGAAGAAGTAGAAGAAGGAGAAGGAGAAGGTGAAGTCAGGAGGATGAATCAGAAGATGTAGAAGAAGGAGAAGGAGAAGGTGAAGTCAGGAGCGTGAATCAGAAGAAGCAGAAGAAGGAGAAGGAGAAGGTGAAGTCTGGAGGGTGAATCAGAAGAAGTAGAAGAAGGAGAAGGAGAAGGTGAAGTCCGGAGGGTGAATCAGAAGAAGCAGAAGAAGGAGAAGGAGAAGGTGAAGTCTGGAGGGTGAATCAGAAGAAGCAGAAGAAGGAGAAGGAGAAGGTGAAGTCTGGAGGGTGAATCAGAAGAAGCAGAAGAAGGAGAAGGAGAAGGTGAAGTCTGGAGGGAGAATCAGAAGAAGCAGAATAAGGAGAAGGAGAAGGTGAAGTCTGGAGGATGAATCAGAAGAAGCAGAAGAAGGAGAAGTAGAATGTGAAGTCTGGAGGGTGAATCAGAAGAAGTAGAAGAAGGAGAAGGAGAAGGTGAAGTCTGGAGGGTGAATCAGAAGAAGTAGTAGAAGGAGAAGGAGAAGGTGAAGTCTGGAGGGTGAATCAGAAGAAGTAGAAGAAGGAGAAGGAGAAGGTGAAGTCTGGAGGGTGAAGCAGAAGAAGTAGAAGAAGGAGAAGGAGAAGGTGAAGTCAGGAGGGTGAATCAGAAGATGTAGAAGAAGGAGAAGGAGAAGGTGAAGTCAGGAGGGTGAATCAGAAGAAGCAGAAGAAGGAGAAGGAGAAGGTGAAGTCTGGAGGGTGAATCAGAAGAAGTAGAAGAAGGAGAAGGAGAAGGTGAAGTCTGGAGGGTGAATCAGAAGAAGCAGAAGAAGGAGAAGGAGAAGGTGAAGTCTGGAGGGTGAATCAGAAGAAGCAGAAGAAGGAGAAGGAGAAGGTGAAGTCTGGAGGGTGAATCAGAAGAAGCAGAAGAAGGAGAAGGAGAAGGTGAAGTCTGGAGGGTGAATCAGAAGAAGCAGAATAAGGAGAAGGAGAAGGTGAAGTCTGGAGGGTGAATCAGAAGAAGCAGAAGAAGGAGAAGGAGAAGGTGAAGTCTGGAGGGTGAATCAGAAGAAGTAGAAGAAGGAGAAGGAGAAGGTGAAGTCTGGAGGGTGAAGCTGAAGAAGTAGAAGAAGGAGAAGGAGAAGGTGAAGTCAGGAGGGTGAATCAGAAGAAGTAGAAGAAGGAGAAGGAGAAGGTGAAGTCAGGAGGGTGAATCAGAAGAAGCAGAAGAAGGAGATAGAGAAGGTGAAGTCTGGAGGGTGAATCAGAAGAATCAGAAGAAGGAGAAGGAGAAGGTGAAGTCTGGAGGGTGAAGCAGAAGAAGCAGAAGAAAGAGAAGGAGAAGGTGAAGTCTGGAGGGTGAAGCAGAAGAAACAGAAGAAGGAGAAGGAGAAGCTGAAGACTGGAGGGTGAATCAGAAGAAGTAGAAGAAGGAGAAGGAGAAGGTGAAGTCTGGAGGGTGAATCAGAAGAAGTAGAAGAAGGAGAAGGAGAAGGTGAAGTCTGGAGGGTGAATCAGAAGAAGCAGAAGAAGGAGAAGGAGAAGGTGAAGTCTGGAGGGTGAATCAGAAGAAGCAGAAGAAGGAGAAGGAGAAGGTGAAGTCTGGAGGGTGAATCAGAAGAAGCAGAAGAAGGAGAAGGAGAAGGTGAAGTCTGGAGGGTGAATCAGAAGAAGCAGAAGAAGGAGAAGGAGAAGGTGAAGTCAGGAGGGTGAATCAGAAGAAGCAGAAGAAGGAGAAGGAGCAGGTGAAGTCAGGGGGGTGTAGCAGAAGAAGTAGAAGAAGGAGAAGGAGAAGGTGAAGTCAGGACGGTGAAGCAGAAGAAGCAGAAGAAGGAGAAGGAGAAGGTGAAGCCTGGAGGGCGCAGCAGAAGAAGCAGAAGAAGGAGAAGGAGAAGGTGAAGTCTGGAGTGTGAAGCAGAAGAAGCAGAAGAAGGAGAAGGAGAAGGTGAAGTCTGGAGGGCGCAGCAGAAGAAGGAGAAGAAGGAGAATGAGAAGGTGAAGTCTGGAGGGTGAATCAGAAGAAGCAGAAGAAGGAGAAGGAGAAGGTGAAGTCTGGAGGGTGAATCAGAAGAAGTAGAAGAAGGAGAAGGAGAAGGTGAAGTCTGGAGGGTGAAGCAGAAGAAGTAGAAGAAGGAGAAGGAGAAGGTGAAGTCAGGAGGGTGAATCAGAAGAAGTAGAAGAAGGAGAAGGAGAAGGTGAAGTCAGGAGGGTGAATCAGAAGAAGCAGAAGAAGGAGAAGGAGAAGGTGAAGTCTGGAGGGTGAATCAGAAGAATCAGAAGAAGGAGAAGGAGAAGGTGAAGTCTGGAGGGTGAATCAGAAGAAGCAGAAGAAAGAGAAGGAGAAGGTGAAGTCTGGAGGGTGAAGCAGAAGAAACAGAAGAAGGAGAAGGAGAAGGTGAAGACTGAAGGGTGAATCAGAAGAAGTAGAAGAAGGAGAAGGAGAAGGTGAAGTCTGGAGGGTGAATCAGAAGAAGTAGAAGAAGGAGAAGGAGAAGTTGAAGTCTGGAGGGTGAATCAGAAGAAGCAGAAGAAGGAGAAGGAGAAGGTGAAGTCTGGAGGGTGAATCAGAAGAAGCAGAAGAAGGAGAAGGAGAAGATGAAGTCCGGAGGGTGAATCAGAAGAAGTAGAAGAAGGAGAAGGAGAAGGTGAAGTCTGGAGGGTGAATCAGAAGAAGTAGAAGAAGGAGAAGGAGAAGATGAAGTCTGGAGGGTGAATCAGAAGAAACAGAAGAAGGAGAAGGAGAAGGTGAAGTCTGGAGGGTGAATCAGAAGAAGTAGAAGAAGGAGAAGGAGAAGATGAAGTCTGGAGGGTGAATCAGAAGAAACAGAAGAAGGAGAAGGAGAAGGTGAAGTCATGAGGATGAATCAGAAGAAGTAGAAGAAGGAGAAGGAGAAGGTGTCGTCTGGAGGGTGAATCAGAAGAAGTAGACGAAGGAGAAGGAGAAGGTGAAGTCTGGAGGGTGAATCAGAAGAAGCAGAAGAAGGAGAAGGAGAAGGTTAAGTCTGGAGGGTGAATCAGAAGAAGTAGAAGAAGGAGAAGGAGAAGGTGAAGTCTGGAGGGTGAATCAGAAGAAGCAGAAGAAGGAGAAGGAGAAGGTGAAGTCTGGAGGGTGAATCAGAAGAAGCAGAAGAAGGAGAAGGAGAATGTGAAGTCTGGAGGTGAATCAGAAGAAGCAGAATAAGGAGAAGGAGAAGGTGAAGTCTGGAGGGTGAATCAGAAGAAGCAGAAGAAGGAGAAGGAGAAGGTGAAGTCTGCAGGGTGAATCAGAAGAAGTAGAAGAAGGAGAAGGAGAAGATGAAGTCTGGAGGGTGAATCAGAAGAAGCAGAAGAAGGAGAAGGAGAAGGTGAAGTCTGGAGGGTGAATCAGAAGAAGCAGAAGAAGGAGAAGGAGAAGGTGAAGTCTGGAGGGTGAATCAGAAGAAGCAGAAGAAGGAGAAGGAGAAGGTGAAGTCAGGAGGGTGAATCAGAAGAAGCAGAAGAAGGAGAAGGAGCAGGTGAAGTCAGGGGGGTGTAGCAGAAGAAGTAGAAGAAGGAGAAGGAGAAGGTGAAGTCAGGACGGTGAAGCAGAAGAAGCAGAAGAAGGAGAAGGAGAAGGTGAAGCCTGGAGGGCGCAGCAGAAGAAGCAGAAGAAGGAGAAGGAGAAGGTGAAGTCTGGAGTGTGAAGCAGAAGAAGCAGAAGAAGGAGAAGGAGAAGGTGAAGTCTGGAGGGCGCAGCAGAAGAAGGAGAAGAAGGAGAATGAGAAGGTGAAGTCTGGAGGGTGAATCAGAAGAAGCAGAAGAAGGAGAAGGAGAAGGTGAAGTCTGGAGGGTGAATCAGAAGAAGTAGAAGAAGGAGAAGGAGAAGGTGAAGTCTGGAGGGTGAAGCAGAAGAAGTAGAAGAAGGAGAAGGAGAAGGTGAAGTCTGGAGGGTGAATCAGAAGAAGCAGAAGAAGGAGAAGGAGAAGGTGAAGTCTGGAGGGTGAATCAGAAGAAGCAGAATAAGGAGAAGGAGAAGGTGAAGTCTGGAGGGTGAATCAGAAGAAGCAGAAGAAGGAGAAGGAGAAGGTGAAGTCTGGAGGGTGAATCAGAAGAAGTAGAAGAAGGAGAAGGAGAAGGTGAAGTCTGGAGGGTGAAGCTGAAGAAGTAGAAGAAGGAGAAGGAGAAGGTGAAGTCTGGAGGGTGAAGCAGAAGAAGCAGAAGAAAGAGAAGGAGAAGGTGAAGTCTGGAGGGTGAAGCAGAAGAAACAGAAGAAGGAGAAGGAGAAGCTGAAGACTGGAGGGTGAATCAGAAGAAGTAGAAGAAGGAGAAGGAGAAGGTGAAGTCTGGAGGGTGAATCAGAAGAAGTAGAAGAAGGAGAAGGAGAAGGTGAAGTCTGGAGGGTGAATCAGAAGAAGCAGAAGAAGGAGAAGGAGAAGGTGAAGTCTGGAGGGTGAATCAGAAGAAGCAGAAGAAGGAGAAGGAGAAGGTGAAGTCTGGAGGGTGAATCAGAAGAAGCAGAAGAAGGAGAAGGAGAAGGTGAAGTCTGGAGGGTGAATCAGAAGAAGCAGAAGAAGGAGAAGGAGAAGGTGAAGTCAGGAGGGTGAATCAGAAGAAGCAGAAGAAGGAGAAGGAGCAGGTGAAGTCAGGGGGGTGTAGCAGAAGAAGTAGAAGAAGGAGAAGGAGAAGGTGAAGTCAGGACGGTGAAGCAGAAGAAGCAGAAGAAGGAGAAGGAGAAGGTGAAGCCTGGAGGGCGCAGCAGAAGAAGCAGAAGAAGGAGAAGGAGAAGGTGAAGTCTGGAGTGTGAAGCAGAAGAAGCAGAAGAAGGAGAAGGAGAAGGTGAAGTCTGGAGGGCGCAGCAGAAGAAGGAGAAGAAGGAGAATGAGAAGGTGAAGTCTGGAGGGTGAATCAGAAGAAGCAGAAGAAGGAGAAGGAGAAGGTGAAGTCTGGAGGGTGAATCAGAAGAAGTAGAAGAAGGAGAAGGAGAAGGTGAAGTCTGGAGGGTGAAGCAGAAGAAGTAGAAGAAGGAGAAGGAGAAGGTGAAGTCAGGAGGGTGAATCAGAAGAAGTAGAAGAAGGAGAAGGAGAAGGTGAAGTCAGGAGGGTGAATCAGAGGAAGCAGAAGAAGGAGAAGGAGAAGGTGAAGTCTGGAGGGTGAATCAGAAGAATCAGAAGAAGGAGAAGGAGAAGGTGAAGTCTGGAGGGTGAATCAGAAGAAGCAGAAGAAAGAGAAGGAGAAGGTGAAGTCTGGAGGGTGAAGCAGAAGAAACAGAAGAAGGAGAAGGAGAAGGTGAAGACTGAAGGGTGAATCAGAAGAAGTAGAAGAAGGAGAAGGAGAAGGTGAAGTCTGGAGGGTGAATCAGAAGAAGTAGAAGAAGGAGAAGGAGAAGTTGAAGTCTGGAGGGTGAATCAGAAGAAGCAGAAGAAGGAGAAGGAGAAGGTGAAGTCTGGAGGGTGAATCAGAAGAAGCAGAAGAAGGAGAAGGAGAAGATGAAGTCCGGAGGGTGAATCAGAAGAAGTAGAAGAAGGAGAAGGAGAAGGTGAAGTCTGGAGGGTGAATCAGAAGAAGTAGAAGAAGGAGAAGGAGAAGATGAAGTCTGGAGGG
Source organism: Somniosus microcephalus (assembly GCF_052327205.1). Classification (NCBI taxonomy): domain Eukaryota; kingdom Metazoa; phylum Chordata; class Chondrichthyes; order Squaliformes; family Somniosidae; genus Somniosus; species Somniosus microcephalus. Next base: position 62,906 of record NW_028225242.1, on the reverse strand, counting down.
TGAATCAGAAGAAACAGAAGAAGGAGAAGGAGAAGGTGAAGTCTGGAGGGTGAATCAGAAGAAGTAGAAGAAGGAGAAGGAGAAGATGAAGTCTGGAGGGTGAATCAGAAGAAACAGAAGAAGGAGAAGGAGAAGGTGAAGTCTGGAGGGTGAATCAGAAGAAGTAGAAGAAGGAGAAGGAGAAGGTGTCGTCTGGAGGGTGAATCAGAAGAAGTAGACGAAGGAGAAGGAGAAGGTGAAGTCTGGAGGGTGAATCAGAAGAAGCAGAAGAAGGAGAAGGAGAAGGTTAAGTCTGGAGGGTGAATCAGAAGAAGTAGAAGAAGGAGAAGGAGAAGGTGAAGTCTGGAGGGTGAATCAGAAGAAGCAGAAGAAGGAGAAGGAGAAGGTGAAGTCTGGAGGGTGAATCAGAAGAAGCAGAAGAAGGAGAAGGAGAATGTGAAGTCTGGAGGTGAATCAGAAGAAGCAGAATAAGGAGAAGGAGAAGGTGAAGTCTGGAGGGTGAATCAGAAGAAGCAGAAGAAGGAGAAGGAGAAGGTGAAGTCTGCAGGGTGAATCAGAAGAAGTAGAAGAAGGAGAAGGAGAAGATGAAGTCTGGAGGGTGAATCAGAAGAAGCAGAAGAAGGAGAAGGAGAAGGTGAAGTCTGGAGGGTGAATCAGAAGAAGCAGAAGAAGGAGAAGGAGAAGGTGAAGTCTGGAGGGTGAATCAGAAGAAGCAGGAGAAGGAGAAGGAGAAGGTGAAGTCAGGAGGGTGAATCAGAAGAAGCAGAAGAAGGAGAAGGAGCAGGTGAAGTCAGGGGGGTGTAGCAGAAGAAGTAGAAGAAGGAGAAGGAGAAGGTGAAGTCAGGACGGTGAAGCAGAAGAAGCAGAAGAAGGAGAAGGAGAAGGTGAAGCCTGGAGGGCGCAGCAGAAGAAGCAGAAGAAGGAGAAGGAGAAGGTGAAGTCTGGAGTGTGAAGCAGAAGAAGCAGAAGAAGGAGAAGGAGAAGGTGAAGTCTGGAGGGCGCAGCAGAAGAAGGAGAAGAAGGAGAATGAGAAGGTGAAGTCTGGAGGGTGAATCAGAAGAAGCAGAAGAAGGAGAAGGAGAAGGTGAAGTCTGGAGGGTGAATCAGAAGAAGCAGAAGAAAGAGAAGGAGAAGGTGAAGTCTGGAGGGTGAAGCAGAAGAAACAGAAGAAGGAGAAGGAGAAGGTGAAGACTGAAGGGTGAATCAGAAGAAGTAGAAGAAGGAGAAGGAGAAGGTGAAGTCTGGAGGGTGAATCAGAAGAAGTAGAAGAAGGAGAAGGAGAAGTTGAAGTCTGGAGGGTGAATCAGAAGAAGCAGAAGAAGGAGAAGGAGAAGGTGAAGTCTGGAGGGTGAATCAGAAGAAGCAGAAGAAGGAGAAGGAGAAGATGAAGTCCGGAGGGTGAATCAGAAGAAGTAGAAGAAGGAGAAGGAGAAGGTGAAGTCTGGAGGGTGAATCAGAAGAAGTAGAAGAAGGAGAAGGAGAAGATGAAGTCTGGAGGGTGAATCAGAAGAAACAGAAGAAGGAGAAGGAGAAGGTGAAGTCTGGAGGGTGAATCAGAAGAAGTAGAAGAAGGAGAAGGAGAAGATGAAGTCTGGAGGGTGAATCAGAAGAAACAGAAGAAGGAGAAGGAGAAGGTGAAGTCTGGAGGGTGAATCAGAAGAAGTAGAAGAAGGAGAAGGAGAAGGTGTCGTCTGGAGGGTGAATCAGAAGAAGTAGACGAAGGAGAAGGAGAAGGTGAAGTCTGGAGGGTGAATCAGAAGAAGCAGAAGAAGGAGAAGGAGAAGGTTAAGTCTGGAGGGTGAATCAGAAGAAGTAGAAGAAGGAGAAGGAGAAGGTGAAGTCTGGAGGGTGAATCAGAAGAAGCAGAAGAAGGAGAAGGAGAAGGTGAAGTCTGGAGTGTGAATCAGAAGAAGCAGAAGAAGGAGAAGGAGAATGTGAAGTCTGGAGGTGAATCAGAAGAAGCAGAATAAGGAGAAGGAGAAGGTGAAGTCTGGAGGGTGAATCAGAAGAAGCAGAAGAAGGAGAAGGAGAAGGTGAAGTCTGCAGGGTGAATCAGAAGAAGTAGAAGAAGGAGAAGGAGAAGATGAAGTCTGGAGGGTGAATCAGAAGAAGCAGAAGAAGGAGAAGGAGAAGGTGAAGTCTGGAGGGTGAATCAGAAGAAGCAGAAGAAGGAGAAGGAGAAGGTGAAGTCTGGAGGGTGAATCAGAAGAAGCAGGAGAAGGAGAAGGAGAAGGTGAAGTCAGGAGGGTGAATCAGAAGAAGCAGAAGAAGGAGAAGGAGCAGGTGAAGTCAGGGGGGTGTAGCAGAAGAAGTAGAAGAAGGAGAAGGAGAAGGTGAAGTCAGGACGGTGAAGCAGAAGAAGCAGAAGAAGGAGAAGGAGAAGGTGAAGCCTGGAGGGCGCAGCAGAAGAAGCAGAAGAAGGAGAAGGAGAAGGTGAAGTCTGGAGTGTGAAGCAGAAGAAGCAGAAGAAGGAGAAGGAGAAGGTGAAGTCTGGAGGGCGCAGCAGAAGAAGGAGAAGAAGGAGAATGAGAAGGTGAAGTCTGGAGGGTGAATCAGAAGAAGCAGAAGAAGGAGAAGGAGAAGGTGAAGTCTGGAGGGTGAATCAGAAGAAGTAGAAGAAGGAGAAGGAGAAGGTGAAGTCTGGAGGGTGAAGCAGAAGAAGTAGAAGAAGGAGAAGGAGAAGGTGAAGTCAGGAGGGTGAATCAGAAGAAGTAGAAGAAGGAGAAGGAGAAGGTGAAGTCAGGAGGGTGAATCAGAAGAAGCAGAAGAAGGAGAAGGAGAAGGTGAAGTCTGGAGGGTGAATCAGAAGAATCAGAAGAAGGAGAAGGAGAAGGTGAAGTCTGGAGGGTGAATCAGAAGAAGCAGAAGAAAGAGAAGGAGAAGGTGAAGTCTGGAGGGTGAAGCAGAAGAAACAGAAGAAGGAGAAGGAGAAGGTGAAGACTGAAGGGTGAATCAGAAGAAGTAGAAGAAGGAGAAGGAGAAGGTGAAGTCTGGAGGGTGAATCAGAAGAAGTAGAAGAAGGAGAAGGAGAAGTTGAAGTCTGGAGGGTGAATCAGAAGAAGCAGAAGAAGGAGAAGGAGAAGGTGAAGTCTGGAGGGTGAATCAGAAGAAGCAGAAGAAGGAGAAGGAGAAGATGAAGTCCGGAGGGTGAATCAGAAGAAGTAGAAGAAGGAGAAGGAGAAGGTGAAGTCTGGAGGCTGAATCAGAAGAAGTAGAAGAAGGAGAAGGAGAAGATGAAGTCTGGAGGGTGAATCAGAAGAAACAGAAGAAGGAGAAGGAGAAGGTGAAGTCTGGAGGGTGAATCAGAAGAAGTAGAAGAAGGAGAAGGAGAAGATGAAGTCTGGAGGGTGAATCAGAAGAAACAGAAGAAGGAGAAGGAGAAGGTGAAGTCTGGAGGGTGAATCAGAAGAAGTAGAAGAAGGAGAAGGAGAAGGTGTCGTCTGGAGGGTGAATCAGAAGAAGTAGACGAAGGAGAAGGAGAAGGTGAAGTCTGGAGGGTGAATCAGAAGAAGCAGAAGAAGGAGAAGGAGAAGGTTAAGTCTGGAGGGTGAATCAGAAGAAGTAGAAGAAGGAGAAGGAGAAGGTGAAGTCTGGAGGGTGAATCAGAAGAAGCAGAAGAAGGAGAAGGAGAAGGTGAAGTCTGGAGGGTGAATCAGAAGAAGCAGAAGAAGGAGAAGGAGAATGTGAAGTCTGGAGGTGAATCAGAAGAAGCAGAATAAGGAGAAGGAGAAGGTGAAGTCTGGAGGGTGAATCAGAAGAAGCAGAAGAAGGAGAAGGAGAAGGTGAAGTCTGCAGGGTGAATCAGAAGAAGTAGAAGAAGGAGAAGGAGAAGATGAAGTCTGGAGGGTGAATCAGAAGAAGTAGAAGAAGGAGAAGGAGAAGGTGAAGTCTGGAGGGTGAATCAGAAGAAGGAGAAGAAGGAGAAGGAGAAGATGAAGTCTGGAGGGTGAATCAGAAGAAACAGAAGAAGGAGAAGGAGAAGGTGAAGTCTGGAGGGTGAATCAGAAGAAGTAGAAGAAGGAGAAGGAGAAGGTGTAGTCTGGAGGGTGAATCAGAAGAAGTAGACGAAGGAGAAGGAGAAGGTGAAGTCTGGAGGGTGAATCAGAAGAAGCAGAAGAAGGAGAAGGAGAAGGTGAAGTCTGGAGGGTGAATCAGAAGAAGTAGAAGAAGGAGAAGGAGAAGGTGAAGTCTGGAGGGTGAATCAGAAGAAGCAGAATAAGGAGAAGGAGAAGGTGAAGTCTGGAGGGTGAATCAGAAGAAGCAGAAGAAGGAGAAGGAGAAGGTGAAGTCTGGAGGGTGAATCAGAAGAAGTAGAAGAAGGAGAAATAGAAGATGAAGTCTGGAGGGTGAATCAGAAGAAGTAGAAGAAGGAGAAGGAGAAGGTGAAGTCTGGAGGGTGAATCAGAAGAAGTAGAAGAAGGAGAAGGAGAAGATGAAGTCTGGAGGGTGAATCAGAAGAAACAGAAGAATGAGAAGGAGAAGGTGAAGTCTGGAGGGTGAATCAGAAGAAGTAGAAGAAGGAGAAGGAGAACGTGTAGTCTGGAGGGTGAATCAGAAGAAGGAGACGAAGGAGAAGGAGAAGGTGAAGTCTGGAGGGTGAATCAGAAGAATCAGAAGAAGGAGAAGGAGAAGGTGAAGTCTGGAGGGTGAATCAGAAGAAGCAAAGGAAGGAGAAGGAGAAGGTGAAGTCTGGAGGGTGAATCAGAAGAAGCAGAATAAGGAGAAGGAGAAGTTGAAGTCTGGAGGGTGAATCAGAAGAAGCAGAATAAGGAGAAGGAGAAGGTGAAGTCTGGAGGGTGAATCAGAAGAAGCAGAAGAAGGAGAAGGAGAAGGTGAAGTCTGGAGGGTGAATCAGAAGAAGTAGAAGAAGGAGAAGGAGAAGGTGAAGTCTGGAGGGTGAAGCAGAAGAAGTAGAAGAAGGAGAAGGAGAAGGTGAAGTCAGGAGGGTGAATCAGAAGAAGTAGAAGAAGGAGAAGGAGAAGGTGAAGTCAGGAGGGTGAATCAGAAGAAGCAGAAGAAGGAGAAGGAGAAGGTGAAGTCTGGAGGGTGAATCAGAAGAATCAGAAGAAGGAGAAGGAGAAGGTGAAGTCTGGAGGGTGAATCAGAAGAAGCAGAAGAAAGAGAAGGAGAGGGTGAAGTCTGGAGGGTGAAGCAGAAGAAACAGAAGAAGGAGAAGGAGAAGGTGAAGACTGGAGGGTGAATCAGAAGAAGTAGAAGAAGGAGAAGGAGAAGGTGAAGTCTGGAGGGTGAATCAGAAGAAGTAGAAGAAGGAGAAGGAGAAGGTGAAGTCTGGAGGGTGAATCAGAAGTAGTAGAAGAAGGAGAAGGAGAAGGTGAAGTCTGGAGGGTGAATCAGAAGAAACAGAAGAAGGAGAAGGAGAAGGTGAAGTCTGGAGGGTGAATCAGAAGAAGTAGAAGAAGGAGAAGGAGAAGGTGTAGTCTGGAGGGTGAATCAGAAGAAGTAGACGAAGGAGAAGGAGAAGGTGAAGTCTGGAGGGTGAATCAGAAGAAGCAGAAGAAGGAGATGGAGAAGGTGAAGTCTGGAGGGTGAATCAGAAGAAGTAGAAGAAGGAGAAGGAGAAAGTGAAGTCTGGAGGGTGAATTAGAAGAAGTAGAAGAAGGAGAAGGAGAAGGTGAAGTCTGGAGGGTGAAGCAGAAGAAGTAGAAGAAGGAGAAGAAGAAGGTGAAGTCAGGAGGGTGAATCAGAAGATGTAGAAGAAGGAGAAGGAGAAGGTGAAGTCAGGAGGGTGAATCAGAAGAAGCAGAAGAAGGAGAAGGAGAAGGTGAAGTCTGGAGGGTGAATCAGAAGAATCAGAAGAAGGAGAAGGAGAAGGTGAAGTCTGGAGGGTGAATCAGAAGAAGCAGAAGAAAGAGAAGGAGAAGGTGAAGTCTGGAGGGTGAATCAGAAGAAGTAGAAGAAGGAGAAGGAGAAGGTGAAGTCTGGAGGGTGAATCAGAAGAAGCAGAAGAAGGAGAAGGAGAAGGTGAAGTCTGGAGGGTGAATCAGAAGAAGCAGACGAAGGAGAAGGAGAAGGTGAAGTCTGGAGGGTGAATCAGAAGAAGCAGAAGAAGGAGATGGAGAAGGTGAAGTCTGGAGGGTGAATCAGAAGAAGTAGAAGAAGGAGAAGGTGAAGGTGAAGTCTGGAGTGTGAATCAGAAGAAGCAGAAGAAGGAGAAGGAGAAGGTGAAGTCTGGAGGGTGAATCAGAAGAAGCAGAAGAAGGAGAAGGAGAAGGTGAAGTCTGGAGGGTGATTCAGAAGAAGCAGAATAAGGAGAAGGAGAAGGTGATGTCTGGAGGGTGAATCAGAAGAAGCAGAAGAAGGAGAAGGAGAAGGTGAAGTCTGGAGGGTGAATCAGAAGAAGTAGAAGAAGGAGAAGGAGAAGGTGAAGTCTGGAGGGTGAATCAGAAGAAGTAGAAGAAGGAGAAGGAGAAGGTGAAGTCTGGAGGGTGAATCAGAAGAAGTAGAAGAAGGAGAAGGAGAAGGTGAAGTCTGGAGGGTGAAGCAGAAGAAGTAGAAGAAGGAGAAGGAGAAGGTGAAGTCAGGAGGGTGAATCAGAAGATGTAGAAGAAGGAGAAGGAGAAGGTGAAGTCAGGAGGGTGAATCAGAAGAAGCAGAAGAAGGAGAAGGAGAAGGTGAAGTCTGGAGGGTGAATCAGAAGAAGTAGAAGAAGGAGAAGGAGAAGGTGAAGTCTGGAGGGTGAATCAGAAGAAGCAGAAGAAGGAGAAGGAGAAGGTGAAGTCTGGAGGGTGAATCAGAAGAAGCAGAAGAAGGAGAAGGAGAAGGTGAAGTCTGGAGGGTGAATCAGAAGAAGCAGAAGAAGGAGAAGGAGAAGGTGAAGTCTGGAGGGTGAATCAGAAGAAGCAGAATAAGGAGAAGGAGAAGGTGAAGTCTGGAGGGTGAATCAGAAGAAGCAGAAGAAGGAGAAGGAGAAGGTGAAGTCTGGAGGGTGAATCAGAAGAAGCAGAAGAAGGAGAAGGAGAAGGTGAAGTCAGGAGGGTGAATCAGAAGAAGCAGAAGAAGGAGAAGGAGAAGGTGAAGTTAGGAGGGTGAATCAGAAGAAGCAGAAGAAGGAGAAGGAGCAGGTGAAGTCAGGGGGGTGTAGCAGAAGAAGTAGAAGAAGGAGAAGGAGAAGGTGAAGTCAGGACGGTGAAGCAGAAGAAGCAGAAGAAGGAGAAGGAGAAGGTGAAGCCTAAAGGGCGCAGCAGAAGAAGCAGAAGAAGGAGAAGGAGAAGGTGAAGTCTGGAGTGTGAAGCAGAAGAAGCAGAAGAAGGAGAAGGAGAAGGTGAAGTCCGGAGGGCGCAGCAGAAGAAGCAGAAGAAGGAGAATGAGAAGGTGAAGTCTGGAGGGTGAATCAGAAGAAGCAGAAGAAGGAGAAGGAGAAGGTGAAGTCTGGAGGGTGAATCAGAAGAAGTAGAAGAAGGAGAAGGAGAAGGTGAAGTCTGGAGGGTGAAGCAGAAGAATTAGAAGAAGGAGAAGGAGAAGGTGAAGTCAGGAGGGTGAATCAGAAGAAGTAGAAGAAGGAGAAGGAGAAGGTGAAGTCAGGAGGTTGAATCAGAAGAAGCAGAAGAAGGAGAAGGAGAATGTGAAGTCTGGAGGGTGAATCAGAAGAAGTAGAAGAAGGAGAAGGAGAAGGTGAAGTCTGGAGGGTGAATCAGAAGAAGCAGAAGAAGGAGAAGGAGAAGGTGAAGTCTGGAGGGTGAATCAGAAGAAGCAGAAGAAGGAGAAGGAGAAGGTGAAGTCTGGAGGGTGAATCAGAAGAAGCAGAAGAAGGAGAAGGAGAATGTGAAGTCTGGAGGGTGAATCAGAAGAAGCAGAATAAGGAGAAGGAGAAGGTGAAGTCTGGAGGTTGAATCAGAAGAAGCAGAAGAAGGAGAAGGAGAAGTTGAAGTCTGGAGGGTGAATCAGAAGAAGTAGAAGAAGGAGAAGGAGAAGGTGAAGTCTGGAGGGTGAAGCAGAAGAAGTAGAAGAAGGAGAAGGAGAAGGTGAAGTCAGGAGGGTGAATCAGAAGAAGTAGAAGAAGGAGAAGGAGAAGGTGAAGTCAGGAGGGTGAATCAGAAGAAGCAGAAGAAGGAGATAGAGAAGGTGAAGTCTGGAGGGTGAATCAGAAGGATCAGAAGAAGGAGAAGGAGAAGGTGAAGTCTGGAGGGTGAAGCAGTAGAAGCAGAAGAAAGAGAAGGAGAAGGTGAAGTCTGGAGGGTGAAGCAGAAGAAACAGAAGAAGGAGAAGGAGAAGGTGAAGACTGGAGGGTGAATCAGAAGAAGTCGAAGAAGGAGAAGGAGAAGGTGAAGTCTGGAGGGTGAATCAGAAGAAGTAGAAGAAGGAGAAGGTGAAGGTGAAGTCTGGAGTGTGAATCAGAAGAAGCAGAAGAAGGAGAAGGAGAAGGTGAAGTCTGGAGGGTGAATCAGAAGAAGCAGAAGAAGGAGAAGGAGAATGTGAAGTCTGGAGGTGAATCAGAAGAAGCAGAATAAGGAGAAGGAGAAGGTGAAGTCTGGAGGGTGAATCAGAAGAAGCAGAAGAAGGAGAAGGAGAAGGTGAAGTCTGCAGGGTGAATCAGAAGAAGTAGAAGAAGGAGAAGGAGAAGATGAAGTCTGGAGGGTGAATCAGAAGAAGTAGAAGAAGGAGAAGGAGAAGGTGAAGTCTGGAGGGTGAATCAGAAGAAGGAGAAGAAGGAGAAGGAGAAGATGAAGTCTGGAGGGTGAATCAGAAGAAACAGAAGAAGGAGAAGGAGAAGGTGAAGTCTGGAGGGTGAATCAGAAGAAGTAGAAGAAGGAGAAGGAGAAGGTGTAGTCTGGAGGGTGAATCAGAAGAAGTAGACGAAGGAGAAGGAGAAGGTGAAGTCTGGAGGGTGAATCAGAAGAAGCAGAAGAAGGAGAAGGAGAAGGTGAAGTCTGGAGGGTGAATCAGAAGAAGTAGAAGAAGGAGAAGGAGAAGGTGAAGTCTGGAGGGTGAATCAGAAGAAGCAGAATAAGGAGAAGGAGAAGGTGAAGTCTGGAGGGTGAATCAGAAGAAGCAGAAGAAGGAGAAGGAGAAGGTGAAGTCTGGAGGGTGAATCAGAAGAAGTAGAAGAAGGAGAAATAGAAGATGAAGTCTGGAGGGTGAATCAGAAGAAGTAGAAGAAGGAGAAGGAGAAGGTGAAGTCTGGAGGGTGAATCAGAAGAAGTAGAAGAAGGAGAAGGAGAAGATGAAGTCTGGAGGGTGAATCAGAAGAAACAGAAGAATGAGAAGGAGAAGGTGAAGTCTGGAGGGTGAATCAGAAGAAGTAGAAGAAGGAGAAGGAGAACGTGTAGTCTGGAGGGTGAATCAGAAGAAGGAGACGAAGGAGAAGGAGAAGGTGAAGTCTGGAGGGTGAATCAGAAGAATCAGAAGAAGGAGAAGGAGAAGGTGAAGTCTGGAGGGTGAATCAGAAGAAGCAAAGGAAGGAGAAGGAGAAGGTGAAGTCTGGAGGGTGAATCAGAAGAAGCAGAATAAGGAGAAGGAGAAGTTGAAGTCTGGAGGGTGAATCAGAAGAAGCAGAATAAGGAGAAGGAGAAGGTGAAGTCTGGAGGGTGAATCAGAAGAAGCAGAAGAAGGAGAAGGAGAAGGTGAAGTCTGGAGGGTGAATCAGAAGAAGTAGAAGAAGGAGAAGGAGAAGGTGAAGTCTGGAGGGTGAAGCAGAAGAAGTAGAAGAAGGAGAAGGAGAAGGTGAAGTCAGGAGGGTGAATCAGAAGAAGTAGAAGAAGGAGAAGGAGAAGGTGAAGTCAGGAGGGTGAATCAGAAGAAGCAGAAGAAGGAGAAGGAGAAGGTGAAGTCTGGAGGGTGAATCAGAAGAATCAGAAGAAGGAGAAGGAGAAGGTGAAGTCTGGAGGGTGAATCAGAAGAAGCAGAAGAAAGAGAAGGAGAGGGTGAAGTCTGGAGGGTGAAGCAGAAGAAACAGAAGAAGGAGAAGGAGAAGGTGAAGACTGGAGGGTGAATCAGAAGAAGTAGAAGAAGGAGAAGGAGAAGGTGAAGTCTGGAGGGTGAATCAGAAGAAGTAGAAGAAGGAGAAGGAGAAGGTGAAGTCTGGAGGGTGAATCAGAAGTAGTAGAAGAAGGAGAAGGAGAAGGTGAAGTCTGGAGGGTGAATCAGAAGAAACAGAAGAAGGAGAAGGAGAAGGTGAAGTCTGGAGGGTGAATCAGAAGAAGTAGAAGAAGGAGAAGGAGAAGGTGTAGTCTGGAGGGTGAATCAGAAGAAGTAGACGAAGGAGAAGGAGAAGGTGAAGTCTGGAGGGTGAATCAGAAGAAGCAGAAGAAGGAGATGGAGAAGGTGAAGTCTGGAGGGTGAATCAGAAGAAGTAGAAGAAGGAGAAGGAGAAAGTGAAGTCTGGAGGGTGAATTAGAAGAAGTAGAAGAAGGAGAAGGAGAAGGTGAAGTCTGGAGGGTGAAGCAGAAGAAGTAGAAGAAGGAGAAGGAGAAGGTGAAGTCAGGAGGGTGAATCAGAAGATGTAGAAGAAGGAGAAGGAGAAGGTGAAGTCAGGAGGGTGAATCAGAAGAAGCAGAAGAAGGAGAAGGAGAAGGTGAAGTCTGGAGGGTGAATCAGAAGAATCAGAAGAAGGAGAAGGAGAAGGTGAAGTCTGGAGGGTGAATCAGAAGAAGCAGAAGAAAGAGAAGGAGAAGGTGAAGTCTGGAGGGTGAATCAGAAGAAGTAGAAGAAGGAGAAGGAGAAGGTGAAGTCTGGAGGGTGAATCAGAAGAAGCAGAAGAAGGAGAAGGAGAAGGTGAAGTCTGGAGGGTGAATCAGAAGAAGCAGACGAAGGAGAAGGAGAAGGTGAAGTCTGGAGGGTGAATCAGAAGAAGCAGAAGAAGGAGATGGAGAAGGTGAAGTCTGGAGGGTGAATCAGAAGAAGTAGAAGAAGGAGAAGGTGAAGGTGAAGTCTGGAGTGTGAATCAGAAGAAGCAGAAGAAGGAGAAGGAGAAGGTGAAGTCTGGAGGGTGAATCAGAAGAAGCAGAAGAAGGAGAAGGAGAAGGTGAAGTCTGGAGGGTGATTCAGAAGAAGCAGAATAAGGAGAAGGAGAAGGTGATGTCTGGAGGGTGAATCAGAAGAAGCAGAAGAAGGAGAAGGAGAAGGTGAAGTCTGGAGGGTGAATCAGAAGAAGTAGAAGAAGGAGAAGGAGAAGGTGAAGTCTGGAGGGTGAATCAGAAGAAGTAGAAGAAGGAGAAGGAGAAGGTGAAGTCTGGAGGGTGAATCAGAAGAAGTAGAAGAAGGAGAAGGAGAAGGTGAAGTCTGGAGGGTGAAGCAGAAGAAGTAGAAGAAGGAGAAGGAGAAGGTGAAGTCAGGAGGGTGAATCAGAAGATGTAGAAGAAGGAGAAGGAGAAGGTGAAGTCAGGAGGGTGAATCAGAAGAAGCAGAAGAAGTAGAAGGAGAAGGTGAAGTCTGGAGGGTGAATCAGAAGAAGTAGAAGAAGGAGAAGGAGAAGGTGAAGTCTGGAGGGTGAATCAGAAGAAGCAGAAGAAGGAGAAGGAGAAGGTGAAGTCTGGAGGGTGAATCAGAAGAAGCAGAAGAAGGAGAAGGAGAAGGTGAAGTCTGGAGGGTGAATCAGAAGAAGCAGAAGAAGGAGAAGGAGAAGGTGAAGTCTGGAGGGTGAATCAGAAGAAGCAGAATAAGGAGAAGGAGAAGGTGAAGTCTGGAGGGTGAATCAGAAGAAGCAGAAGAAGGAGAAGGAGAAGGTGAAGTCTGGAGGGTGAATCAGAAGAAGCAGAAGAAGGAGAAGGAGAAGGTGAAGTCAGGAGGGTGAATCAGAAGAAGCAGAAGAAGGAGAAGGAGAAGGTGAAGTTAGGAGGGTGAATCAGAAGAAGCAGAAGAAGGAGAAGGAGCAGGTGAAGTCAGGGGGGTGTAGCAGAAGAAGTAGAAGAAGGAGAAGGAGAAGGTGAAGTCAGGACGGTGAAGCAGAAGAAGCAGAAGAAGGAGAAGGAGAAGGTGAAGCCTAAAGGGCGCAGCAGAAGAAGCAGAAGAAGGAGAAGGAGAAGGTGAAGTCTGGAGTGTGAAGCAGAAGAAGCAGAAGAAGGAGAAGGAGAAGGTGAAGTCCGGAGGGCGCAGCAGAAGAAGCAGAAGAAGGAGAATGAGAAGGTGAAGTCTGGAGGGTGAATCAGAAGAAGCAGAAGAAGGAGAAGGAGAAGGTGAAGTCTGGAGGGTGAATCAGAAGAAGTAGAAGAAGGAGAAGGAGAAGGTGAAGTCTGGAGGGTGAAGCAGAAGAATTAGAAGAAGGAGAAGGAGAAGGTGAAGTCAGGAGGGTGAATCAGAAGAAGTAGAAGAAGGAGAAGGAGAAGGTGAAGTCAGGAGGTTGAATCAGAAGAAGCAGAAGAAGGAGAAGGAGAATGTGAAGTCTGGAGGGTGAATCAGAAGAAGTAGAAGAAGGAGAAGGAGAAGGTGAAGTCTGGAGGGTGAATCAGAAGAAGCAGAAGAAGGAGAAGGAGAAGGTGAAGTCTGGAGGGTGAATCAGAAGAAGCAGAAGAAGGAGAAGGAGAAGGTGAAGTCTGGAGGGTGAATCAGAAGAAGCAGAAGAAGGAGAAGGAGAATGTGAAGTCTGGAGGGTGAATCAGAAGAAGCAGAATAAGGAGAAGGAGAAGGTGAAGTCTGGAGGTTGAATCAGAAGAAGCAGAAGAAGGAGAAGGAGAAGTTGAAGTCTGGAGGGTGAATCAGAAGAAGTAGAAGAAGGAGAAGGAGAAGGTGAAGTCTGGAGGGTGAAGCAGAAGAAGTAGAAGAAGGAGAAGGAGAAGGTGAAGTCAGGAGGGTGAATCAGAAGAAGTAGAAGAAGGAGAAGGAGAAGGTGAAGTCAGGAGGGTGAATCAGAAGAAGCAGAAGAAGGAGATAGAGAAGGTGAAGTCTGGAGGGTGAATCAGAAGGATCAGAAGAAGGAGAAGGAGAAGGTGAAGTCTGGAGGGTGAAGCAGTAGAAGCAGAAGAAAGAGAAGGAGAAGGTGAAGTCTGGAGGGTGAAGCAGAAGAAACAGAAGAAGGAGAAGGAGAAGGTGAAGACTGGAGGGTGAATCAGAAGAAGTCGAAGAAGGAGAAGGAGAAGGTGAAGTCTGGAGGGTGAATCAGAAGAAGTAGAAGAAGGAGAAGGTGAAGGTGAAGTCTGGAGTGTGAATCAGAAGAAGCAGAAGAAGGAGAAGGAGAAGGTGAAGTCTGGAGGGTGAATCAGAAGAAGCAGAAGAAGGAGAAGGAGAAGGTGAAGTCTGGAGGGTGATTCAGAAGAAGCAGAATAAGGAGAAGGAGAAGGTGATGTCTGGAGGGTGAATCAGAAGAAGCAGAAGAAGGAGAAGGAGAAGGTGAAGTATGGAGGGTGAATCAGAAGAAGTAGAAGAAGGAGAAGGAGAAGGTGAAGTCTGGAGGGTGAATCAGAAGAAGTAGAAGAAGGAGAAGGAGAAGGTGAAGTCTGGAGGGTGAATCAGAAGAAGTAGAAGAAGGAGAAGGAGAAGGTGAAGTCTGGAGGGTGAAGCAGAAGAAGTAGAAGAAGGAGAAGGAGAAGGTGAAGTCAGGAGGGTGAATCAGAAGATGTAGAAGAAGGAGAAGGAGAAGGTGAAGTCAGGAGGGTGAATCAGAAGAAGCAGAAGAAGGAGAAGGAGAAGGTGAAGTCTGGAGGGTGAATCAGAAGAAGTAGAAGAAGGAGAAGGAGAAGGTGAAGTCTGGAGGGTGAATCAGAAGAAGCAGAAGAAGGAGAAGGAGAAGGTGAAGTCTGGAGGGTGAATCAGAAGAAGCAGAAGAAGGAGAAGGAGAAGGTGAAGTCTGGAGGGTGAATCAGAAGAAGCAGAAGAAGGAGAAGGAGAAGGTGAAGTCTGGAGGGTGAATCAGAAGAAGCAGAATAAGGAGAAGGAGAAGGTGAAGTCTGGAGGGTGAATCAGAAGAAGCAGAAGAAGGAGAAGGAGAAGGTGAAGTCTGGAGGGTGAATCAAAAGAAGCAGAAGAAGGAGAAGGAGAAGGTGAAGTCAGGAGGGTGAATCAGAAGAAGCAGAAGAAGGAGAAGGAGAAGGTGAAGTTAGGAGGGTGAATCAGAAGAAGCAGAAGAAGGAGAAGGAGCAGGTGAAGTCAGGGGGGTGTAGCAGAAGAAGTAGAAGAAGGAGAAGGAGAAGGTGAAGTCAGGACGGTGAATCAGAAGAAGCAGAAGAAGGAGAAGGAGAAGGTGAAGCCTGGAGGGCGCAGCAGAAGAAGCAGAAGAAGGAGAAGGAGAAGGTGAAGTCTGGAGGGCGCAGCAGAAGAAGGAGAATGAGAAGGTGAAGTCTGGAGGGTGAATCAGAAGAAGAAGAAGAAGGAGAAGGAGAAGGTGAAGTCTGGAGGGTGAATCAGAAGAAGTAGAAGAAGGAGAAGGAGAAGGTGAAGTCTGGAGGGTGAAGCAGAAGAATTAGAAGAAGGAGAAGGAGAAGGTGAAGTCAGGAGGGTGAATCAGAAGAAGTAGAAGAAGGAGAAGGAGAAGGTGAAGTCAGGAGGTTGAATCAGAAGAAGCAGAAGAAGGAGAATGAGAATGTGAAGTCTGGAGGGTGAATCAGAAGAAGTAGAAGAAGGAGAAGGAGAAGGTGAAGTCTGGAGGGTGAATCAGAAGAAGCAGAAGAAGGAGAAGGAGAAGGTGAAGTCTGGAGGGTGAATCAGAAGAAGCAGAAGAAGGAGAAGGAGAAGGTGAAGTCTGGAGGGTGAATCAGAAGAAGCAGAAGAAGGAGAAGGAGAATGTGAAGTCTGGAGGGTGAATCAGAAGAAGCAGAATAAGGAGAAGGAGAAGGTGAAGTCTGGAGGGTGAATCAGAAGAAGCAGAAGAAGGAGAAGGAGAAGGTGAAGTCTGGAGGGTGAATCAGAAGAAGTAGAAGAAGGAGAAGGAGAAGGTGAAGTCTGGAGGGTGTAGCAGAAGAAGTAGAAGAAGGAGAAGGAGAAGGTGAAGTCAGGACGGTGAAGCAGAAGAAGCAGAAGAAGGAGAAGGAGAAGGTGAAGCCTGGAGGGCGCAGCAGAAGAAGCAGAAGAAGGAGAAGGAGAAGGTGAAGTCTGGAGTGTGAAGCAGATGAAGCAGAAGAAGGAGAAGGAGAAGGTGAAGTCCGGAGGGCGCAGCAGAAGAAGCAGAAGAAGGAGAAGGAGAAGGTGAAGTCTGGAGGGTGAATCAGAAGAAGTAGACGAAGGAGAAGGAGAAGGTGAAGTCTGGAGGGTGAATCAGAAGAAGCAGAAGAAGGAGAAGGAGAAGGTGAAGTCTGGAGGGTGAATCAGAAGAAGTAGAAGAAGGAGAAGGAGAAGGTGAAGTCTGGAGGGTGAATCAGAAGAAGCAGAAGAAGGAGAAGGAGAAGGTGAAGTCTGGAGGGTGAATCAGAAGAAGTAGAAGAAGGAGAAATAGAAGATGAAGTCTGGAGGGTGAATCAGAAGAAGTAGAAGAAGGAGAAGGAGAAGGTGAAGTCTGGAGGGTGAATCAGAAGAAGTAGAAGAAGGAGAAGGAGAAGATGAAGTCTGGAGGGTGAATCAGAAGAAACAGAAGAATGAGAAGGAGAAGGTGAAGTCTGGAGGGTGAATCAGAAGAAGTAGAAGAAGGAGAAGGAGAACGTGTAGTCTGGAGGGTGAATCAGAAGAAGGAGACGAAGGAGAAGGAGAAGGTGAAGTCTGGAGGGTGAATCAGAAGAATCAGAAGAAGGAGAAGGAGAAGGTGAAGTCTGGAGGGTGAATCAGAAGAAGCAAAGGAAGGAGAAGGAGAAGGTGAAGTCTGGAGGGTGAATCAGAAGAAGCAGAATAAGGAGAAGGAGAAGTTGAAGTCTGGAGGGTGAATCAGAAGAAGCAGAATAAGGAGAAGGAGAAGGTGAAGTCTGGAGGGTGAATCAGAAGAAGCAGAAGAAGGAGAAGGAGAAGGTGAAGTCTGGAGGGTGAATCAGAAGAAGTAGAAGAAGGAGAAGGAGAAGGTGAAGTCTGGAGGGTGAAGCAGAAGAAGTAGAAGAAGGAGAAGGAGAAGGTGAAGTCAGGAGGGTGAATCAGAAGAAGTAGAAGAAGGAGAAGGAGAAGGTGAAGTCAGGAGGGTGAATCAGAAGAAGCAGAAGAAGGAGAAGGAGAAGGTGAAGTCTGGAGGGTGAATCAGAAGAATCAGAAGAAGGAGAAGGAGAAGGTGAAGTCTGGAGGGTGAATCAGAAGAAGCAGAAGAAAGAGAAGGAGAGGGTGAAGTCTGGAGGGTGAAGCAGAAGAAACAGAAGAAGGAGAAGGAGAAGGTGAAGACTGGAGGGTGAATCAGAAGAAGTAGAAGAAGGAGAAGGAGAAGGTGAAGTCTGGAGGGTGAATCAGAAGAAGTAGAAGAAGGAGAAGGAGAAGGTGAAGTCTGGAGGGTGAATCAGAAGTAGTAGAAGAAGGAGAAGGAGAAGGTGAAGTCTGGAGGGTGAATCAGAAGAAACAGAAGAAGGAGAAGGAGAAGGTGAAGTCTGGAGGGTGAATCAGAAGAAGTAGAAGAAGGAGAAGGAGAAGGTGTAGTCTGGAGGGTGAATCAGAAGAAGTAGACGAAGGAGAAGGAGAAGGTGAAGTCTGGAGGGTGAATCAGAAGAAGCAGAAGAAGGAGATGGAGAAGGTGAAGTCTGGAGGGTGAATCAGAAGAAGTAGAAGAAGGAGAAGGAGAAAGTGAAGTCTGGAGGGTGAATTAGAAGAAGTAGAAGAAGGAGAAGGAGAAGGTGAAGTCTGGAGGGTGAAGCAGAAGAAGTAGAAGAAGGAGAAGGAGAAGGTGAAGTCAGGAGGGTGAATCAGAAGATGTAGAAGAAGGAGAAGGAGAAGGTGAAGTCAGGAGGGTGAATCAGAAGAAGCAGAAGAAGGAGAAGGAGAAGGTGAAGTCTGGAGGGTGAATCAGAAGAATCAGAAGAAGGAGAAGGAGAAGGTGAAGTCTGGAGGGTGAATCAGAAGAAGCAGAAGAAAGAGAAGGAGAAGGTGAAGTCTGGAGGGTGATTCAGAAGAAGTAGAAGAAGGAGAAGGAGAAGGTGAAGTCTGGAGGGTGAATCAGAAGAAGCAGAAGAAGGAGAAGGAGAAGGTGAAGTCTGGAGGGTGAATCAGAAGAAGCAGACGAAGGAGAAGGAGAAGGTGAAGTCTGGAGGGTGAATCAGAAGAAGCAGAAGAAGGAGATGGAGAAGGTGAAGTCTGGAGGGTGAATCAGAAGAAGTAGAAGAAGGAGAAGGTGAAGGTGAAGTCTGGAGTGTGAATCAGAAGAAGCAGAAGAAGGAGAAGGAGAAGGTGAAGACTGGAGGGTGAATCAGAAGAAGCAGAAGAAGGAGAAGGAGAAGGTGAAGTCTGGAGGGTGATTCAGAAGAAGCAGAATAAGGAGAAGGAGAAGGTGATGTCTGGAGGGTGAATCAGAAGAAGCAGAAGAAGGAGAAGGAGAAGGTGAAGTCTGGAGGGTGAATCAGAAGAAGTAGAAGAAGGAGAAGGAGAAGGTGAAGTCTGGAGGGTGAATCAGAAGAAGTAGAAGAAGGAGAAGGAGAAGGTGAAGTCTGGAGGGTGAATCAGAAGAAGTAGAAGAAGGAGAAGGAGAAGGTGAAGTCTGGAGGGTGAAGCAGAAGAAGTAGAAGAAGGAGAAGGAGAAGGTGAAGTCAGGAGGGTGAATCAGAAGATGTAGAAGAAGGAGAAGGAGAAGGTGAAGTCAGGAGGGTGAATCAGAAGAAGCAGAAGAAGGAGAAGGAGAAGGTGAAGTCTGGAGGGTGAATCAGAAGAAGTAGAAGAAGGAGAAGGAGAAGGTGAAGTCTGGAGGGTGAATCAGAAGAAGCAGAAGAAGGAGAAGGAGAAGGTGAAGTCTGGAGGGTGAATCAGAAGAAGCAGAAGAAGGAGAAGGAGAAGGTGAAGTCTGGAGGGTGAATCAGAAGAAGCAGAAGAAGGAGAAGGAGAAGGTGAAGTCTGGAGGGTGAATCAGAAGAAGCAGAATAAGGAGAAGGAGAAGGTGAAGTCTGGAGGGTGAATCAGAAGAAGCAGAAGAAGGAGAAGGAGAAGGTGAAGTCTGGAGGGTGAATCAGAAGAAGCAGAAGAAGGAGAAGGAGAAGGTGAAGTCAGGAGGGTGAATCAGAAGAAGCAGAAGAAGGAGAAGGAGAAGGTGAAGTTAGGAGGGTGAATCAGAAGAAGCAGAAGAAGGAGAAGGAGCAGGTGAAGTCAGGGGGGTGTAGCAGAAGAAGTAGAAGAAGGAGAAGGAGAAGGTGAAGTCAGGACGGTGAAGCAGAAGAAGCAGAAGAAGGAGAAGGAGAAGGTGAAGCCTAAAGGGCGCAGCAGAAGAAGCAGAAGAAGGAGAAGGAGAAGGTGAAGTCTGGAGTGTGAAGCAGAAGAAGCAGAAGAAGGAGAAGGAGAAGGTGAAGTCCGGAGGGCGCAGCAGAAGAAGCAGAAGAAGGAGAATGAGAAGGTGAAGTCTGGAGGGTGAATCAGAAGAAGCAGAAGAAGGAGAAGGAGAAGGTGAAGTCTGGAGGGTGAATCAGAAGAAGTAGAAGAAGGAGAAGGAGAAGGTGAAGTCTGGAGGGTGAAGCAGAAGAATTAGAAGAAGGAGAAGGAGAAGGTGAAGTCAGGAGGGTGAATCAGAAGAAGTAGAAGAAGGAGAAGGAGAAGGTGAAGTCAGGAGGTTGAATCAGAAGAAGCAGAAGAAGGAGAAGGAGAATGTGAAGTCTGGAGGGTGAATCAGAAGAAGTAGAAGAAGGAGAAGGAGAAGGTGAAGTCTGGAGGGTGAATCAGAAGAAGCAGAAGAAGGAGAAGGAGAAGGTGAAGTCTGGAGGGTGAATCAGAAGAAGCAGAAGAAGGAGAAGGAGAAGGTGAAGTCTGGAGGGTGAATCAGAAGAAGCAGAAGAAGGAGAAGGAGAATGTGAAGTCTGGAGGGTGAATCAGAAGAAGCAGAATAAGGAGAAGGAGAAGGTGAAGTCTGGAGGTTGAATCAGAAGAAGCAGAAGAAGGAGAAGGAGAAGTTGAAGTCTGGAGGGTGAATCAGAAGAAGTAGAAGAAGGAGAAGGAGAAGGTGAAGTCTGGAGGGTGAAGCAGAAGAAGTAGAAGAAGGAGAAGGAGAAGGTGAAGTCAGGAGGGTGAATCAGAAGAAGTAGAAGAAGGAGAAGGAGAAGGTGAAGTCAGGAGGGTGAATCAGAAGAAGCAGAAGAAGGAGATAGAGAAGGTGAAGTCTGGAGGGTGAATCAGAAGGATCAGAAGAAGGAGAAGGAGAAGGTGAAGTCTGGAGGGTGAAGCAGTAGAAGCAGAAGAAAGAGAAGGAGAAGGTGAAGTCTGGAGGGTGAAGCAGAAGAAACAGAAGAAGGAGAAGGAGAAGGTGAAGACTGGAGGGTGAATCAGAAGAAGTCGAAGAAGGAGAAGGAGAAGGTGAAGTCTGGAGGGTGAATCAGAAGAAGTAGAAGAAGGAGAAGGTGAAGGTGAAGTCTGGAGTGTGAATCAGAAGAAGCAGAAGAAGGAGAAGGAGAAGGTGAAGTCTGGAGGGTGAATCAGAAGAAGCAGAAGAAGGAGAAGGAGAAGGTGAAGTCTGGAGGGTGATTCAGAAGAAGCAGAATAAGGAGAAGGAGAAGGTGATGTCTGGAGGGTGAATCAGAAGAAGCAGAAGAAGGAGAAGGAGAAGGTGAAGTATGGAGGGTGAATCAGAAGAAGTAGAAGAAGGAGAAGGAGAAGGTGAAGTCTGGAGGGTGAATCAGAAGAAGTAGAAGAAGGAGAAGGAGAAGGTGAAGTCTGGAGGGTGAATCAGAAGAAGTAGAAGAAGGAGAAGGAGAAGGTGAAGTCTGGAGGGTGAAGCAGAAGAAGTAGAAGAAGGAGAAGGAGAAGGTGAAGTCAGGAGGGTGAATCAGAAGATGTAGAAGAAGGAGAAGGAGAAGGTGAAGTCAGGAGGGTGAATCAGAAGAAGCAGAAGAAGGAGAAGGAGAAGGTGAAGTCTGGAGGGTGAATCAGAAGAAGTAGAAGAAGGAGAAGGAGAAGGTGAAGTCTGGAGGGTGAATCAGAAGAAGCAGAAGAAGGAGAAGGAGAAGGTGAAGTCTGGAGGGTGAATCAGAAGAAGCAGAAGAAGGAGAAGGAGAAGGTGAAGTCTGGAGGGTGAATCAGAAGAAGCAGAAGAAGGAGAAGGAGAAGGTGAAGTCTGGAGGGTGAATCAGAAGAAGCAGAATAAGGAGAAGGAGAAGGTGAAGTCTGGAGGGTGAATCAGAAGAAGCAGAAGAAGGAGAAGGAGAAGGTGAAGTCTGGAGGGTGAATCAAAAGAAGCAGAAGAAGGAGAAGGAGAAGGTGAAGTCAGGAGGGTGAATCAGAAGAAGCAGAAGAAGGAGAAGGAGAAGGTGAAGTTAGGAGGGTGAATCAGAAGAAGCAGAAGAAGGAGAAGGAGCAGGTGAAGTCAGGGGGGTGTAGCAGAAGAAGTAGAAGAAGGAGAAGGAGAAGGTGAAGTCAGGACGGTGAATCAGAAGAAGCAGAAGAAGGAGAAGGAGAAGGTGAAGCCTGGAGGGCGCAGCAGAAGAAGCAGAAGAAGGAGAAGGAGAAGGTGAAGTCTGGAGGGCGCAGCAGAAGAAGGAGAATGAGAAGGTGAAGTCTGGAGGGTGAATCAGAAGAAGAAGAAGAAGGAGAAGGAGAAGGTGAAGTCTGGAGGGTGAATCAGAAGAAGTAGAAGAAGGAGAAGGAGAAGGTGAAGTCTGGAGGGTGAAGCAGAAGAATTAGAAGAAGGAGAAGGAGAAGGTGAAGTCAGGAGGGTGAATCAGAAGAAGTAGAAGAAGGAGAAGGAGAAGGTGAAGTCAGGAGGTTGAATCAGAAGAAGCAGAAGAAGGAGAATGAGAATGTGAAGTCTGGAGGGTGAATCAGAAGAAGTAGAAGAAGGAGAAGGAGAAGGTGAAGTCTGGAGGGTGAATCAGAAGAAGCAGAAGAAGGAGAAGGAGAAGGTGAAGTCTGGAGGGTGAATCAGAAGAAGCAGAAGAAGGAGAAGGAGAAGGTGAAGTCTGGAGGGTGAATCAGAAGAAGCAGAAGAAGGAGAAGGAGAATGTGAAGTCTGGAGGGTGAATCAGAAGAAGCAGAATAAGGAGAAGGAGAAGGTGAAGTCTGGAGGGTGAATCAGAAGAAGCAGAAGAAGGAGAAGGAGAAGGTGAAGTCTGGAGGGTGAATCAGAAGAAGTAGAAGAAGGAGAAGGAGAAGGTGAAGTCTGGAGGGTGTAGCAGAAGAAGTAGAAGAAGGAGAAGGAGAAGGTGAAGTCAGGACGGTGAAGCAGAAGAAGCAGAAGAAGGAGAAGGAGAAGGTGAAGCCTGGAGGGCGCAGCAGAAGAAGCAGAAGAAGGAGAAGGAGAAGGTGAAGTCTGGAGTGTGAAGCAGAAGAAGCAGAAGAAGGAGAAGGAGAAGGTGAAGTCCGGAGGGCGCAGCAGAAGAAGCAGAAGAAGGAGAATGAGAAGGTGAAGTCTGGAGGGTGAATCAGAAGAAGCAGAAGAAGGAGAAGGAGATGGTGAATTCTGGAGGGTGAATCAGAAGAAGTAGAAGAAGGAGAAGGAGAAGGTGAAGTCTGGAGGGTGAAGCAGAAGAATTAGAAGAAGGAGAAGGAGAAGGTGAAGTCAGGAGGGTGAATCAGAAGAAGGAGAAGGAGAAGGTGAAGTCAGGAGGTTGAATCAGAAGAAGCAGAAGAAGGAGAAGGAGAATGTGAAGTCTGGAGGGTGAATCAGAAGAAGTAGAAGAAGGAGAAGGAGAAGGTGAAGTCTGGAGGGTGAATCAGAAGAAGCAGAAGAAGGAGAAGGAGAAGGTGAAGTCTGGAGGGTGAATCAGAAGAAGCAGAAGAAGGAGAAGGAGAAGGTGAAGTCTGGAGGGTGAATCAGAAGAAGCAGAAGAAGGAGAAGGAGAATGTGAAGTCTGGAGGGTGAATCAGAAGAAGCAGAAGAAGGAGAAGGAGAAGGTGAAGTCTGGAGGTTGAATCAGAAGAAGCAGAAGAAGGAGAAGGAGAAGTTGAAGTCTGGAGGGTGAATCAGAAGAAGTAGAAGAAGGAGAAGGAGAAGGTGAAGTCTGGAGGGTGAAGCAGAAGAAGTAGAAGAAGGAGAAGGAGAAGGTGAAGTCAGGAGGGTGAATCAGAAGAAGTAGAAGAAGGAGAAGGAGAAGGTGAAGTCAGGAGGGTGAATCAGAAGAAGCAGAAGAAGGAGATAGAGAAGGTGAAGTCTGGAGGGTGAATCAGAAGGATCAGAAGAAGGAGAAGGAGAAGGTGAAGTCTGGAGGGTGAAGCAGTAGAAGCAGAAGAAAGAGAAGGAGAAGGTGAAGTCTGGAGGGTGAAGCAGAAGAAACAGAAGAAGGAGAAGGAGAAGGTGAAGACTGGAGGGTGAATCAGAAGAAGTCGAAGAAGGAGAAGGAGAAGGTGAAGTCTGGAGGGTGAATCAGAAGAAGTAGAAGAAGGAGAAGGTGAAGGTGAAGTCTGGAGTGTGAATCAGAAGAAGCAGAAGAAGGAGAAGGAGAAGGTGAAGTCTGGAGGGTGAATCAGAAGAAGCAGAAGAAGGAGAAGGAGAAGGTGAAGTCTGGAGGGTGATTCAGAAGAAGCAGAATAAGGAGAAGGAGAAGTTGATGTCTGGAGGGTGAATCAGAAGAAGCAGAAGAAGGAGAAGGAGAAGGTGAAGTCTGGAGGGTGAATCAGAAGAAGTAGAAGAAGGAGAAGGAGAAGGTGAAGTCTGGAGGGTGAATCAGAAGAAGTAGAAGAAGGAGAAGGAGAAGGTGAAGTCTGGAGGGTGAATCAGAAGAAGTAGAAGAAGGAGAAGGAGAAGGTGAAGTCTGGAGGGTGAAGCAGAAGAAGTAGAAGAAGGAGAAGGAGAAGGTGAAGTCAGGAGGGTGAATCAGAAGATGTAGATGAAGGAGAAGGAGAAGGTGAAGTCAGGAGGGTGAATCAGAAGAAGCAGAAGAAGGAGAAGGAGAAGGTGAAGTCTGGAGGGTGAATCAGAAGAAGTAGAAGAAGGAGAAGGAGAAGGTGAGTCTGGAGGGTGAATCAGAAGAAGCAGAAGAAGGAGAAGGAGAAGGTGAAGTCTGGAGGGTGAATCAGAAGAAGCAGAAGAAGGAGAAGGAGAAGGTGAAGTCTGGAGGGTGAATCAGAAGAAGCAGAAGAAGGAGAAGGAGAAGGTGAAGTCTGGAGGGTGAATCAGAAGAAGCAGAATAAGGAGAAGGAGAAGGTGAAGTCTGGAGGGTGAATCAGAAGAAGCAGAAGAAGGAGAAGGAGAAGGTGAAGTCAGGGGGGTGTAGCAGAAGAAGTAGAAGAAGGAGAAGGAGAAGGTGAAGTCAGGACGGTGAATCAGAAGAAGCAGAAGAAGGAGAAGGAGAAGGTGAAGCCTGGAGGGCGCAGCAGAAGAAGCAGAAGAAGGAGAAGGAGAAGGTGAAGTCTGGAGGGCGCAGCAGAAGAAGCAGAAGAAGGAGAATGAGAAGGTGAAGTCTGGAGGGTGAATCAGAAGAAGCAGAAGAAGGAGAAGGAGAAGGTGAAGTCTGGAGGGTGAATCAGAAGAAGTAGAAGAAGGAGAAGGAGAAGGTGAAGTCTGGAGGGTGAAGCAGAAGAATTAGAAGAAGGAGAAGGAGAAGGTGAAGTCAGGAGGGTGAATCAGAAGAAGTAGAAGAAGGAGAAGGAGAAGGTGAAGTCAGGAGGTTGAATCAGAAGAAGCAGAAGAAGGAGAATGAGAATGTGAAGTCTGGAGGGTGAATCAGAAGAAGTAGAAGAAGGAGAAGGAGAAGGTGAAGTCTGGAGGGTGAATCAGAAGAAGCAGAAGAAGGAGAAGGAGAAGGTGAAGTCTGGAGGGTGAATCAGAAGAAGCAGAAGAAGGAGAAGGAGAAGGTGAAGTCTGGAGGGTGAATCAGAAGAAGCAGAAGAAGGAGAAGGAGAATGTGAAGTCTGGAGGGTGAATCAGAAGAAGCAGAATAAGGAGAAGGAGAAGGTGAAGTCTGGAGGGTGAATCAGAAGAAGTAGAAGAAGGAGAAGGAGAAGGTGAGGTCTGGAGGGTGAATCAGAAGAAGCAGAAGAATGAGAAGGAGAAGGTGAAGTCTGGAGGGTGAATCAGAAGAAGCAGAAGAAGGAGAAGGAGAAGGTGAAGTCTGGAGGTTGAATCAGAAGAAGCAGAAGAAGGAGAAGGAGAAGTTGAAGTCTGGAGGGTGAATCAGAAGAAGTAGAAGAAGGAGAAGGAGAAGGTGAAGTCTGGAGGGTGAAGCAGAAGAAGTAGAAGAAGGAGAAGGAGAAGGTGAAGTCAGGAGGGTGAATCAGAAGAAGTAGAAGAAGGAGAAGGAGAAGGTGAAGTCAGGAGGGTGAATCAGAAGAAGCAGAAGAAGGAGATAGAGAAGGTGAAGTCTGGAGGGTGAATCAGAAGGATCAGAAGAAGGAGAAGGAGAAGGTGAAGTCTGGAGGGTGAAGCAGTAGAAGCAGAAGAAAGAGAAGGAGAAGGTGAAGTCTGGAGGGTGAAGCAGAAGAAACAGAAGAAGGAGAAGGAGAAGGTGAAGACTGGAGGGTGAATCAGAAGAAGTCGAAGAAGGAGAAGGAGAAGGTGAAGTCTGGAGGGTGAATCAGAAGAAGTAGAAGAAGGAGAAGGTGAAGGTGAAGTCTGGAGTGTGAATCAGAAGAAGCAGAAGAAGGAGAAGGAGAAGGTGAAGTCTGGAGGGTGAATCAGAAGAAGCAGAAGAAGGAGAAGGAGAAGGTGAAGTCTGGAGGGTGATTCAGAAGAAGCAGAATAAGGAGAAGGAGAAGTTGATGTCTGGAGGGTGAATCAGAAGAAGCAGAAGAAGGAGAAGGAGAAGGTGAAGTCTGGAGGGTGAATCAGAAGAAGTAGAAGAAGGAGAAGGAGAAGGTGAAGTCTGGAGGGTGAATCAGAAGAAGTAGAAGAAGGAGAAGGAGAAGGTGAAGTCTGGAGGGTGAATCAGAAGAAGTAGAAGAGGGAGAAGGAGAAGGTGAAGTCTGGAGGGTGAAGCAGAAGAAGTAGAAGAAGGAGAAGGAGAAGGTGAAGTCAGGAGGGTGAATCAGAAGATGTAGATGAAGGAGAAGGAGAAGGTGAAGTCAGGAGGGTGAATCAGAAGAAGCAGAAGAAGGAGAAGGAGAAGGTGAAGTCTGGAGGGTGAATCAGAAGAAGTAGAAGAAGGAGAAGGAGAAGGTGAGTCTGGAGGGTGAATCAGAAGAAGCAGAAGAAGGAGAAGGAGAAGGTGAAGTCTGGAGGGTGAATCAGAAGAAGCAGAAGAAGGAGAAGGAGAAGGTGAAGTCTGGAGGGTGAATCAGAAGAAGCAGAAGAAGGAGAAGGAGAAGGTGAAGTCTGGAGGGTGAATCAGAAGAAGCAGAATAAGGAGAAGGAGAAGGTGAAGTCTGGAGGGTGAATCAGAAGAAGCAGAAGAAGGAGAAGGAGAAGGTGAAGTCAGGGGGGTGTAGCAGAAGAAGTAGAAGAAGGAGAAGGAGAAGGTGAAGTCAGGACGGTGAATCAGAAGAAGCAGAAGAAGGAGAAGGAGAAGGTGAAGCCTGGAGGGCGCAGCAGAAGAAGCAGAAGAAGGAGAAGGAGAAGGTGAAGTCTGGAGGGCGCAGCAGAAGAAGCAGAAGAAGGAGAATGAGAAGGTGAAGTCTGGAGGGTGAATCAGAAGAAGCAGAAGAAGGAGAAGGAGAAGGTGAAGTCTGGAGGGTGAATCAGAAGAAGTAGAAGAAGGAGAAGGAGAAGGTGAAGTCTGGAGGGTGAAGCAGAAGAATTAGAAGAAGGAGAAGGAGAAGGTGAAGTCAGGAGGGTGAATCAGAAGAAGTAGAAGAAGGAGAAGGAGAAGGTGAAGTCAGGAGGTTGAATCAGAAGAAGCAGAAGAAGGAGAATGAGAATGTGAAGTCTGGAGGGTGAATCAGAAGAAGTAGAAGAAGGAGAAGGAGAAGGTGAAGTCTGGAGGGTGAATCAGAAGAAGCAGAAGAAGGAGAAGGAGAAGGTGAAGTCTGGAGGGTGAATCAGAAGAAGCAGAAGAAGGAGAAGGAGAAGGTGAAGTCTGGAGGGTGAATCAGAAGAAGCAGAAGAAGGAGAAGGAGAATGTGAAGTCTGGAGGGTGAATCAGAAGAAGCAGAATAAGGAGAAGGAGAAGGTGAAGTCTGGAGGGTGAATCAGAAGAAGTAGAAGAAGGAGAAGGAGAAGGTGAGGTCTGGAGGGTGAATCAGAAGAAGCAGAAGAATGAGAAGGAGAAGGTGAAGTCTGGAGGGTGAATCAGAAGAAGCAGAAGAAGGAGAAGGAGAAGGTGAAGTCTGGAGTGTGAAGCAGAAGAAGCAGAAGAAGGAGAAGGAGAAGGTGAAGTCAGGACGGTGAAGCAGAAGAAGCAGAAGAAGGAGAAGGAGAAGTTGAAGCCTGGAGGGCGCAGCAGAAGAAGCAGAAGAAGGAGAAGGAGAAGGTGAAGTCTGGAGTGTGAAGCAGAAGAAGCAGAAGAAGGAGAAGGAGAAGGTGAAGTCTGGAGGGCGCAGCATAAGAAGCAGAAGAAGGAGAATGAGAAGGTGAAGTCTGGAGGGTGAATCAGAAGAAGCAGAAGAAGGAGAAGGAGAAGGTGAAGTCTGGAGGGTGAATCAGAAGAAGCAGAAGAAGGAGAAGGAGAAGGTGAAGTCTGGAGGGTGAATCAGAAGAAGTAGAAGAAGGAGAAGGAGAAGGTGAAGTCTGGAGGGTGAAGCAGAAGAAGTAGAAGAAGGAGAAGGAGAAGGTGAAGTGAGGAGGGTGAATCAGAAGAAGTAGAAGAAGGAGAAGGAGAAGGTGAAGTCAGGAGGGTGAATCAGAAGAAGCAGAAGAAGGAGAAGGAGAAGGTGAAGTCTGGAGGGTGAATCAGAAGAATCAGAAGAAGGAGAAGGAGAAGGTGAAGTCTGGAGGGTGAATCAGAAGAAGCAGAAGAAAGAGAAGGAGAAGGTGAAGTCTGGAGGGTGAAGCAGAAGAAACAGAAGAAGGAGAAGGAGAAGGTGAAGACTGGAGGGTGAATCAGAAGAAGTAGAAGAAGGAGAAGGAGAAGGTGAAGTCTGGAGGGTGAATCAGAAGAAGTAGAAGAAGGAGAAGGAGAAGGTGAAGTCTGGAGGGTGAATCAGAAGAAGCAGAAGAAGGAGAAGGAGAAGATGAAGTCTGGAGGGTGAATCAGAAGAAGTAGAAGAAGGAGAAGGAGAAGGTGAAGTCTGGAGGGTGAATCAGAAGTAGTAGAAGAAGGAGAAGGAGAAGGTGAAGTCTGGAGGGTGAATCAGAAGAAACAGAAGAAGGAGAAGGAGAAGGTGAAGTCTGGAGGGTGAATCAGAAGAAGTAGAAGAAGGAGAAGGAGAAGGTGTAGTCTGGAGGGTGAATCAGAAGAAGTAGACGAAGGAGAAGGAGAAGGTGAAGTCTGGAGGGTGAATCAGAAGAAGCAGAAGAAGGAGATGGAGAAGGTGAAGTCTGGAGGGTGAATCAGAAGAAGTAGAAGAAGGAGAAGGAGAAAGTGAAGTCTGGAGGGTGAATTAGAAGAAGTAGAAGAAGGAGAAGGAGAATGTGAAGTCTGGAGGGTGAAGCAGAAGAAGTAGAAGAAGGAGAAGGAGAAGGTGAAGTCAGGAGGGTGAATCAGAAGATGTAGAAGAAGGAGAAGGAGAAGGTGAAGTCAGGAGGGTGAATCAGAAGAAGCAGAAGAAGGAGAAGGAGAAGGTGAAGTCTGGAGGGTGAATCAGAAGAATCAGAAGAAGGAGAAGGAGAAGGTGAAGTCTGGAGGGTGAATCAGAAGAAGCAGAAGAAAGAGAAGGAGAAGGTGAAGTCTGGAGGGTGAATCAGAAGAAGTAGAAGAAGGAGAAGGAGAAGGTGAAGTCTGGAGGGTGAATCAGAAGAAGCAGAAGAAGGAGAAGGAGAAGGTGAAGTCTGGAGGGTGAATCAGAAGAAGCAGACGAAGGAGAAGGAGAAGGTGAAGTCTGGAGGGTGAATCAGAAGAAGCAGAAGAAGGAGATGGAGAAGGTGAAGTCTGGAGGGTGAATCAGAAGAAGTAGAAGAAGGAGAAGGTGAAGGTGAAGTCTGGAGTGTGAATCAGAAGAAGCAGAAGAAGGAGAAGGAGAAGGTGAAGTCTGGAGGGTGAATCAGAAGAAGCAGAAGAAGGAGAAGGAGAAGGTGAAGTCTGGAGGGTGATTCAGAAGAAGCAGAATAAGGAGAAGGAGAAGGTGATGTCTGGAGGGTGAATCAGAAGAAGCAGAAGAAGGAGAAGGAGAAGGTGAAGTCTGGAGGGTGAATCAGAAGAAGTAGAAGAAGGAGAAGGAGAAGGTGAAGTCTGGAGGGTGAATCAGAAGAAGTAGAAGAAGGAGAAGGAGAAGGTGAAGTCTGGAGGGTGAATCAGAAGAAGTAGAAGAAGGAGAAGGAGAAGGTGAAGTCTGGAGGGTGAAGCAGAAGAAGTAGAAGAAGGAGAAGGAGAAGGTGAAGTCAGGAGGGTGAATCAGAAGATGTAGAAGAAGGAGAAGGAGAAGGTGAAGTCAGGAGGGTGAATCAGAAGAAGCAGAAGAAGGAGAAGGAGAAGGTGAAGTCTGGAGGGTGAATCAGAAGAAGTAGAAGAAGGAGAAGGAGGAGGTGAAGTCTGGAGGGTGAATCAGAAGAAGCAGAAGAAGGAGAAGGAGAAGGTGAAGTCTGGAGGGTGAATCAGAAGAAGCAGAAGAAGGAGAAGGAGAAGGTGAAGTCTGGAGGGTGAATCAGAAGAAGCAGAAGAGGGAGAAGGAGAAGGTGAAGTCTGGAGGGTGAATCAGAAGAAGCAGAATAAGGAGAAGGAGAAGGTGAAGTCTGGAGGGTGAATCAGAAGAAGCAGAAGAAGGAGAAGGAGAAGGTGAAGTCTGGAGGGTGAATCAGAAGTAGCAGAAGAAGGAGAAGGAGAAGGTGAAGTCAGGAGGGTGAATCAGAAGAAGCAGAAGAAGGAGAAGGAGAAGGTGAAGTTAGGAGGGTGAATCAGAAGAAGCAGAAGAAGGAGAAGGAGCAGGTGAAGTCAGGGGGGTGTAGCAGAAGAAGTAGAAGAAGGAGAAGGAGAAGGTGAAGTCAGGACGGTGAAGCAGAAGAAGCAGAAGAAGGAGAAGGAGAAGGTGAAGCCTGGAGGGCGCAGCAGAAGAAGCAGAAGAAGGAGAAGGAGAAGGTGAAGTCTGGAGTGTGAAGCAGAAGAAGCAGAAGAAGGAGAAGGAGAAGGTGAAGTCCGGAGGGCGCAGCAGAAGAAGCAGAAGAAGGAGAATGAGAAGGTGAAGTCTGGAGGGTGAATCAGAAGAAGCAGAAGAAGGAGAAGGAGAAGGTGAAGTCTGGAGGGTGAATCAGAAGAAGTAGAAGAAGGAGAAGGAGAAGGTGAAGTCTGGAGGGTGAAGCAGAAGAATTAGAAGAAGGAGAAGGAGAAGGTGAAGTCAGGAGGGTGAATCAGAAGAAGTAGAAGAAGGAGAAGGAGAAGGTGAAGTCAGGAGGTTGAATCAGAAGAAGCAGAAGAAGGAGAAGGAGAATGTGAAGTCTGGAGGGTGAATCAGAAGAAGTAGAAGAAGGAGAAGGAGAAGGTGAAGTCTGGAGGGTGAATCAGAAGAAGCAGAAGAAGGAGAAGGAGAAGGTGAAGTCTGGAGGGTGAATCAGAAGAAGCAGAAGAAGGAGAAGGAGAAGGTGAAGTCTGGAGGGTGAATCAGAAGAAGCAGAAGAAGGAGAAGGAGAATGTGAAGTCTGGAGGGTGAATCAGAAGAAGCAGAATAAGGAGAAGGAGAAGGTGAAGTCTGGAGGTTGAATCAGAAGAAGCAGAAGAAGGAGAAGGAGAAGGTGAAGTCTGGAGGGTGAATCAGAAGAAGTAGAAGAAGGAGAAGGAGAAGGTGAAGTCTGGAGGGTGAAGCAGAAGAAGTAGAAGAAGGAGAAGGAGAAGGTGAAGTCAGGAGGGTGAATCAGAAGAAGTAG
This sequence comes from Somniosus microcephalus, assembly GCF_052327205.1. NCBI lineage: Eukaryota > Metazoa > Chordata > Chondrichthyes > Squaliformes > Somniosidae > Somniosus > Somniosus microcephalus. Next base: position 33,172 of record NW_028225242.1, on the reverse strand, counting down.
AAGAAGGAGAAGGAGAAGGTGAAGTCAGGAGGGTGAATCAGAAGAAGCAGAAGAAGGAGATAGAGAAGGTGAAGTCTGGAGGGTGAATCAGAAGAATCAGAAGAAGGAGAAGGAGAAGGTGAAGTCTGGAGGGTGAAGCAGTAGAAGCAGAAGAAAGAGAAGGAGAAGGTGAAGTCTGGAGGGTGAAGCAGAAGAAACAGAAGAAGGAGAAGGAGAAGGTGAAGACTGGAGGGTGAATCAGAAGAAGTCGAAGAAGGAGAAGGAGAAGGTGAAGTCTGGAGGGTGAATCAGAAGAAGTAGAAGAAGGAGAAGGTGAAGGTGAAGTCTGGAGTGTGAATCAGAAGAAGCAGAAGAAGGAGAAGGAGAAGGTGAAGTCTGGAGGGTGAATCAGAAGAAGCAGAAGAAGGAGAAGGAGAAGGTGAAGTCTGGAGGGTGATTCAGAAGAAGCAGAATAAGGAGAAGGAGAAGGTGATGTCTGGAGGGTGAATCAGAAGAAGCAGAAGAAGGAGAAGGAGAAGGTGAAGTCTGGAGGGTGAATCAGAAGAAGTAGAAGAAGGAGAAGGAGAAGGTGAAGTCTGGAGGGTGAATCAGAAGAAGTAGAAGAAGGAGAAGGAGAAGGTGAAGTCTGGAGTGTGAATCAGAAGAAGTAGAAGAAGGAGAAGGAGAAGGTGAAGTCTGGAGGGTGAAGCAGAAGAAGTAGAAGAAGGAGAAGGAGAAGGTGAAGTCAGGAGGGTGAATCAGAAGATGTAGAAGAAGGAGAAGGAGAAGGTGAAGTCAGGAGGGTGAATCAGAAGAAGCAGAAGAAGGAGAAGGAGAAGGTGAAGTCTGGAGGGTGAATCAGAAGAAGTAGAAGAAGGAGAAGGAGAAGGTGAAGTCTGGAGGGTGAATCAGAAGAAGCAGAAGAAGGAGAAGGAGAAGGTGAAGTCTGGAGGGTGAATCAGAAGAAGCAGAAGAAGGAGAAGGAGAAGGTGAAGTCTGGAGGGTGAATCAGAAGAAGCAGAAGAAGGAGAAGGAGAAGGTGAAGTCTGGAGGGTGAATCAGAAGAAGCAGAATAAGGAGAAGGAGAAGGTGAAGTCTGGAGGGTGAATCAGAAGAAGCAGAAGAAGGAGAAGGAGAAGGTGAAGTCTGGAGGGTGAATCAGAAGAAGCAGAAGAAGGAGAAGGAGAAGGTGAAGTCAGGAGGGAGAATCAGAAGAAGCAGAAGAAGGAGAAGGAGAAGGTGAAGTTAGGAGGGTGAATCAGAAGAAGCAGAAGAAGGAGAAGGAGCAGGTGAAGTCAGGGGGGTGTAGCAGAAGAAGTAGAAGAAGGAGAAGGAGAAGGTGAAGTCAGGACGGTGAAGCAGAAGAAGCAGAAGAAGGAGAAGGAGAAGGTGAAGCCTGGAGGGCGCAGCAGAAGAAGCAGAAGAAGGAGAAGGAGAAGGTGAAGTCTGGAGGGCGCAGCAGAAGAAGCAGAAGAAGGAGAATGAGAAGGTGAAGTCTGGAGGGTGAATCAGAAGAAGCAGAAGAAGGAGAAGGAGAAGGTGAAGTCTGGAGGGTGAATCAGAAGAAGTAGAAGAAGGAGAAGGAGAAGGTGAAGTCTGGAGGGTGAAGCAGAAGAATTAGAAGAAGGAGAAGGAGAAGGTGAAGTCAGGAGGGTGAATCAGAAGAAGTAGAAGAAGGAGAAGGAGAAGGTGAAGTCAGGAGGTTGAATCAGAAGAAGCAGAAGAAGGAGAATGAGAATGTGAAGTCTGGAGGGTGAATCAGAAGAAGTAGAAGAAGGAGAAGGAGAAGGTGAAGTCTGGAGGGTGAATCAGAAGAAGCAGAAGAAGGAGAAGGAGAAGGTGAAGTCTGGAGGGTGAATCAGAAGAAGCAGAAGAAGGAGAAGGAGAAGGTGAAGTCTGGAGGGTGAATCAGAAGAAGCAGAAGAAGGAGAAGGAGAATGTGAAGTCTGGAGGGTGAATCAGAAGAAGCAGAATAAGGAGAAGGAGAAGGTGAAGTCTGGAGGGTGAATCAGAAGAAGCAGAAGAAGGAGAAGGAGAAGGTGAAGTCTGGAGGGTGAATCAGAAGAAGTAGAAGAAGGAGAAGGAGAAGGTGAAGTCTGGAGGGTGAAGCAGAAGAAGTAGAAGAAGGAGAAGGAGAAGGTGAAGTCAGGAGGGTGAATCAGAAGAAGTAGAAGAAGGAGAAGGAGAAGGTGAAGTCAGGAGGGTGAATCAGAAGAAGCAGAAGAAGGAGATAGAGAAGGTGAAGTCTGGAGGGTGAATCAGAAGAATCAGAAGAAGGAGAAGGAGAAGGTGAAGTCTGGAGGGTGAAGCAGTAGAAGCAGAAGAAAGAGAAGGAGAAGGTGAAGTCTGGAGGGTGAAGCAGAAGAAACAGAAGAAGGAGAAGGAGAAGGTGAAGACTGGAGGGTGAATCAGAAGAAGTCGAAGAAGGAGAAGGAGAAGGTGAAGTCTGGAGGGTGAATTAGAAGAAGTAGAAGAAGGAGAAGGAGAAGGTGAAGTCTGGAGGGTGAATCAGAAGAAGCAGAAGAAGGAGAAGGAGAAGGTGAAGTCTGGAGGGTGAATCAGAAGAAGCAGAAGAAGGAGAAGGAGAAGATGAAGTCTGGAGGGTGAATCAGAAGAAGTAGAAGAAGGAGAAGGAGAAGGAGAGGTCTGGAGGGTGAATCAGAAGAAGCAGAAGAAGGAGAAGGAGAAGGTGAAGTCTGGAGGGTGAATCAGAAGAAGCAGAAGAAGGAGAAGGAGAAGGTGAAGTCTGGAGGGTGAATCAGAAGAAGCAGAAGAAGGAGAAGGAGAAGGTGAAGTCAGGAGGGTGAATCAGAAGAAGCAGAAGAAGGAGAAGGAGAAGGTGAATTTAGGAGGGTGAATCAGAAGAAGCAGAAAAAGGAGAAGGAGCAGGTGAAGTCAAGGGGGTGTAGCAGAAGAAGTAGAAGAAGGAGAAGGAGAAGGTGAAGTCAGGACGGTGAAGCAGAAGAAGCAGAAGAAGGAGAAGGAGAAGGTGAAGCCTGGAGGGCGCAGCAGAAGAAGCAGAAGAAGGAGAAGGAGAAGGTGAAGTCTGGAGTGTGAAGCAGAAGAAGCAGAAGAAGGAGAAGGAGAAGGTGAAGTCTGGAGGGCGCAGCATAAGAAGCAGAAGAAGGAGAATGAGAAGGTGAAGTCTGGAGGGTGAATCAGAAGAAGCAGAAGAAGGAGAAGGAGAAGGTGAAGTCTGGAGGGTGAATCAGAAGAAGTAGAAGAAGGAGAAGGAGAAGGTGAAGTCTGGAGGGTGAAGCAGAAGAAGTAGAAGAAGGAGAAGGAGAAGGTGAAGTCAGGAGGGTGAATCAGAAGAAGTAGAAGAAGGAGAAGGAGAAGGTGAAGTCTGGAGGGTGAATCTGAAGAAGTAGAAGAAGGAGAAGGAGAAGGTGAAGTCTGGAGGGTGAATCAGAAGAAGCAGAAGAAGGAGAAGGAGAAGATGAAGTCTGGAGGGTGAATCAGAAGAAGTAGAAGAAGGAGAAGGAGAAGGTGAAGTCTGGAGGGTGAATCAGAAGTAGTAGAAGAAGGAGAAGGAGAAGGTGAAGTCTGGAGGGTGAATCAGAAGAAACAGAAGAAGGAGAAGGAGAAGGTGAAGTCTGGAGGGTGAATCAGAAGAAGTAGAAGAAGGAGAAGGAGAAGGTTTAGTCTGGAGGGTGAATCAGAAGAAGTAGACGAAGGAGAAGGAGAAGGTGAAGTCTGGAGGGTGAATCAGAAGAAGCAGAAGAAGGAGATGGAAAAGGTGAAGTCTGGAGGGTGAATCAGAAGAAGTAGAAGAAGGAGAAGGAGAAAGTGAAGTCTGGAGGGTGAATTAGAAGAAGTAGAAGAAGGAGAAGGAGAAGGTGAAGTCTGGAGGGTGAAGCAGAAGAAGTAGAAGAAGGAGAAGGAGAAGGTGAAGTCAGGAGGGTGAATCAGAAGATGTAGAAGAAGGAGAAGGAGAAGGTGAAGTCAGGAGGGTGAATCAGAAGAAGCAGAAGAAGGAGAAGGAGAAGGTGAAGTCTGGAGGGTGAATCAGAAGAATCAGAAGAAGGAGAAGGAGAAGGTGAAGTCTGGAGGTTGAATCAGAAGAAGCAGAAGAAAGAGAAGGAGAAGGTGAAGTCTGGAGGGTGAATCGGAAGAAGTAGAAGAAGGAGAAGGAGAAGGTGAAGTCTGGAGGGTGAATCAGAAGAAGCAGAAGAAGGAGAAGGAGAAGGTGAAGTCTGGAGGGTGAATCAGAAGAAGCATACGAAGGAGAAGGAGAAGGTGAAGTCTGGAGGGTGAATCAGAAGAAGCAGAAGAAGGAGATGGAGAAGGTGAAGTCTGGAGGGTGAATCAGAAGAAGTAGAAGAAGGAGAAGGTGAAGGTGAAGTCTGGAGTGTGAATCAGAAGAAGCAGAAGAAGGAGAAGGAGAAGGTGAAGTCTGGAGGGTGAATCAGAAGAAGCAGAAGAAGGAGAAGGTGAAGTCTGGAGGGTGATTCAGAAGAAGCAGAATAAGGAGAAGGAGAAGGTGATGTCTGGAGGGTGAATCAGAAGAAGCAGAAGAAGGAGAAGGAGAAGGTGAAGTCTGGAGGGTGAATCAGAAGAAGTAGAAGAAGGAGAAGGAGAAGGTGAAGTCTGGAGGGTGAATCAGAAGAAGTAGAAGAAGGAGAAGGAGAAGGTGAAGTCTGGAGGGTGAATCAGAAGAAGTAGAAGAAGGAGAAGGAGAAGGTGAAGTCTGGAGGGTGAAGCAGAAGAAGTAGAAGAAGGAGAAGGAGAAGGTGAAGTCAGGAGGGTGAATCAGAAGATGTAGAAGAAGGAGAAGGAGAAGGTGAAGTCAGGAGGGTGAATCAGAAGAAGCAGAAGAAGGAGAAGGAGAAGGTGAAGTTAGGAGGGTGAATCAGAAGAAGCAGAAGAAGGAGAAGGAGCAGGTGAAGTCAGGGGGTGTAGCAGAAGAAGTAGAAGAAGGAGAAGGAGAAGGTGAAGTCAGGACGGTGAAGCAGAAGAAGCAGAAGAAGGAGAAGGAGAAGGTGAAGCCTGGAGGGCGCAGCAGAAGAAGCAGAAGAAGGAGAAGGAGAAGGTGAAGTCTGGAGTGTGAAGCAGAAGAAGCAGAAGAAGGAGAAGGAGAAGGTGAAGTCCGGAGGGCGCAGCAGAAGAAGCAGAAGAAGGAGAATGAGAAGGTGAAGTCTGGAGGGTGAATCAAAAGAAGCAGAAGAAGGAGAAGGAGAAGGTGAAGTCTGGAGGGTGAATCAGAAGAAGTAGAAGAAGGAGAAGGAGAAGGTGAAGTCTGGAGGGTGAAGCAGAAGAATTAGAAGAAGGAGAAGGAGAAGGTGAAGTCAGGAGGGTGAATCAGAAGAAGTAGAAGAAGGAGAAGGAGAAGGTGAAGTCAGGAGGTTGAATCAGAAGAAGCAGAAGAAGGAGAAGGAGAATGTGAAGTCTGGAGGGTGAATCAGAAGAAGTAGAAGAAGGAGAAGGAGAAGGTGAAGTCTGGAGGGTGAATCAGAAGAAGCAGAAGAAGGAGAAGGAGAAGGTGAAGTCTGGAGGGTGAATCAGAAGAAGCAGAAGTAGGAGAAGGAGAAGGTGAAGTCTGGAGGGTGAATCAGAAGAAGCAGAAGAAGGAGAAGGAGAATGTGAAGTCTGGAGGGTGAATCAGAAGAAGCAGAATAAGGAGAAGGAGAAGGTGAAGTCTGGAGGGTGAATCAGAAGAAGTAGAAGAAGGAGAAGGTGAAGGTGAAGTCTGGAGTGTGAATCAGAAGAAGCAGAAGAAGGAGAAGGAGAAGGTGAAGTCTGGAGGGTGAATCAGAAGAAGCAGAAGAAGGAGAAGGAGAAGGTGAAGTTTGGAGGGTGATTCAGAAGAAGCAGAATAAGGAGAAGGAGAAGGTGATGTCTGGAGGGTGAATCAGAAGAAGCAGAAGAAGGAGAAGGAGAAGGTGAAGTCTGGAGGGTGAATCAGAAGAAGTAGAAGAAGGAGAAGGAGAAGGTGAAGTCTGGAGGGTGAATCAGAAGAAGTAGAAGAAGGAGAAGGAGAAGGTGAAGTCTGGAGGGTGAATCAGAAGAAGTAGAAGAAGGAGAAGGAGAAGGTGAAGTCTGGAGGGTGAAGCAGAAGAAGTAGAAGAAGGAGAAGGAGAAGGTGAAGTCAGGAGGGTGAATCAGAAGATGTAGAAGAAGGAGAAGGAGAAGGTGAAGTCAGGAGGGTGAATCAGAAGAAGCAGAAGAAGGAGAAGGAGAAGGTGAAGTCTGGAGGGTGAATCAGAAGAAGTAGAAGAAGGAGAAGCAGAAGGTGAAGTCTGGAGGGTGAATCAGAAGAAGCAGAAGAAGGAGAAGGAGAAGGTGAAGTCTGGAGGGTGAATCAGAAGAAGCAGAAGAAGGAGAAGGAGAAGGTGAAGTCTGGAGGGTGAATCAGAAGAAGCAGAAGAAGGAGAAGGAGAAGGTGAAGTCTGGAGGGTGAATCAGAAGAAGCAGAATAAGGAGAAGGAGAAGGTGAAGTCTGGAGGGTGAATCAGAAGAAGCAGAAGAAGGAGAAGGAGAAGGTAAAGTCTGGAGGGTGAATCAGAAGAAGCAGAAGAAGGAGAAGGAGAAGGTGAAGTCAGGAGGGTGAATCAGAAGAAGCAGAAGAAGGAGAAGGAGAAGGTGAAGTTAGGAGGGTGAATCAGAAGAAGCAGAAGAAGGAGAAGGAGCAGGTGAAGTCAGGGGGGTGTAGCAGAAGAAGTAGAAGAAGGAGAAGGAGAAGGTGAAGTCAGGACGGTGAAGCAGAAGAAGCAGAAGAAGGAGAAGGAGAAGGTGAAGCCTGGAGGGCGCAGCAGAAGAAGCAGAAGAAGGAGAAGGAGAAGGTGAAGTCTGGAGGGCGCAGCAGAAGAAGCAGAAGAAGGAGAATGAGAAGGTGAAGTCTGGAGGGTGAATCAGAAGAAGCAGAAGAAGGAGAAGGAGAAGGTGAAGTCTGGAGGGTGAATCAGAAGAAGTAGAAGAAGGAGAAGGAGAAGGTGAAGTCTGGAGGGTGAAGCAGAAGAATTAGAAGAAGGAGAAGGAGAAGGTGAAGTCAGGAGGGTGAATCAGAAGAAGTAGAAGAAGGAGAAGGAGAAGGTGAAGTCAGGAGGTTGAATCAGAAGAAGCAGAAGAAGGAGAAGGAGAATGTGAAGTCTGGAGGGTGAATCAGAAGAAGTAGAAGAAGGAGAAGGAGAAGGTGAAGTCTGGAGGGTGAATCAGAAGAAGCAGAAGAAGGAGAAGGAGAAGGTGAAGTCTGGAGGGTGAATCAGAAGAAGCAGAAGAAGGAGAAGGAGAAGGTGAAGTCTGGAGGGTGAATCAGAAGAAGCAGAAGAAGGAGAAGGAGAATGTGAAGTCTGGAGGGTGAATCAGAAGAAGCAGAATAAGGAGAAGGAGAAGGTGAAGTCTGGAGGGTGAATCAGAAGAAGCAGAAGAAGGAGAAGGAGAAGGTGAAGTCTGGAGGGTGAATCAGAAGAAGTAGAAGAAGGAGAAGGAGAAGGTGAAGTCTGGAGGGTGAAGCAGAAGACGTAGAAGAAGGAGAAGGAGAAGGTGAAGTCAGGAGGGTGAATCAGAAGAAGTAGAAGAAGGAGAAGGAGAAGGTGAAGTCAGGAGGGTGAATCAGAAGAAGCAGAAGAAGGAGATAGAGAAGGTGAAGTCTGGAGGGTGAATCAGAAGAATCAGAAGAAGGAGAAGGAGAAGGTGAAGTCTGGAGGGTGAAGCAGTAGAAGCAGAAGAAAGAGAAGGAGAAGGTGAAGTCTGGAGGGTGAAGCAGAAGAAACAGAAGAAGGAGAAGGAGAAGGTGAAGACTGGAGGGTGAATCAGAAGAAGTCGAAGAAGGAGAAGGAGAAGGTGAAGTCTGGAGGGTGAATTAGAAGAAGTAGAAGAAGGAGAAGGAGAAGGTGAAGTCTGGAGGGTGAATCAGAAGAAGCAGAAGAAGGAGAAGGAGAAGGTGAAGTCTGGAGGGTGAATCAGAAGAAGCAGAAGAAGGAGAAGGAGAAGATGAAGTCTGGAGGGTGAATCAGAAGAAGTAGAAGAAGGAGAAGGAGAAGGTGAGGTCTGGAGGGTGAATCAGAAGAAGCAGAAGAAGGAGAAGGAGAAGGTGAAGTCTGGAGGGTGAATCAGAAGAAGCAGAAGAAGGAGAAGGAGAAGGTGAAGTCTGGAGGGTGAATCAGAAGAAGCAGAAGAAGGAGAAGGAGAAGGTGAAGTCTGGAGGGTGAATCAGAAGAAGTAGAAGAAGGAGAAGGAGAAGGTGAAGTCTGGAGGGTGAATCAGAAGAAGTAGAAGAAGGAGAAGGAGAAGGTGTAGTCTGGAGGGTGAATCAGAAGAAGTAGACGAAGGAGAAGGAGAAGGTGAAGTCTGGAGGGTGAATCAGAAGAAGCAGAAGAAGGAGAAGGAGAAGGTGAAGTCTGGAGGGTGAATCAGAAGAAGTAGAAGAAGGAGAAGGAGAAGGTGAAGTCTGGAGGGTGAATCAGAAGAAGCAGAAGAAGGAGAAGGAGAAGGTGAAGTCTGGAGGGTGAATCAGAAGAAGCAGAAGAAGGAGAAGGAGAAGGTGAAGTCTGGAGGGTGAATCAGAAGAAGCAGAATAAGGAGAAGGAGAAGGTGAAGTCTGGAGGGTGAATCAGAAGAAGTATAAGAAGGAGAAGGAGAAGGTGAAGTCTGGAGGGTGAATCAGAAGAAGTAGAAGAAGGACAAGGAGAAGGTGAAGTCTGGAGGGTGAAGCAGAAGAAGTAGATGATGGAGAAGGAGAAGGTGAAGTCAGGAGGGTGAATCAGAAGAAGTAGAAGAAGGAGAAGGAGAAGGTGAGTTCTGCAGGGTGAATCAGAAGAAGCAGAAGAAGGAGAAGGAGAAGGTGTAGACTGGAGAGTGAATCAGAAGAAGTAGAAGAAGGAGAAGGAGAAGGTGAAGTCTGGAGGGTGAATCAGAAGAAGTAGAAGAAGGAGAAGGAGAAGGTGAAGTCTGGAGGGTGAATCAGAAGAAGCAGAAGAAGGAGAAGGAGAAGGTGAAGTCTGGAGGGTGAATCAGAAGAAGGAGAAGAAGGAGAAGGAGAAGATGAAGTCTGGAGGGTGAATCAGAAGAAGTAGAAGAAGGAGAAGGAGAAGGTGAAGTCTGGAGGCTGAATCAGAAGAAGTAGAAGAAGGAGAAGGAGAAGGTGAAGTCTGGAGGGTGAATCAGAAGAAGCAGAAGAAGGAGAAGGAGAAGATGAAGTCTGGAGGGTGAATCAGAGGAAGTAGAAGAAGGAGAAGGAGAAGGTGAGGTCTGGAGGGTGAATCAGAAGAAGCAGAAGAAGGAGAAGGAGAAGGTGAAGTCTGGAGGGTGAATCAGAAGAAGCAGAAGAAGGAGAAGGAGAAGGGGAAGTCTGGAGGGTGAATCAGAAGAAGCAGAAGAAGGAGAAGGAGAAGTTGAATTTAGGAGGGTGAATCAGAAGAAGCAGAAGAAGGAGAAGGAGCAGGTGAAGTCAGGGGGTGTAGCAGAAGAAGTAGAAGAAGGAGAAGGAGAAGGTGAAGTCAGGATAGTGAAGCAGAAGAAGCAGAAGAAGGAGAAGAAGAAGGTGAAGCCTGGAGGGCGCAGCAGAAGAAGCAGAAGAAGGAGAAGGAGAAGGTGAAGTCTGGAGTGTGAAGCAGAAGAAGCAGAAGAAGGAGAAGGAGAAGGTGAAGTCTGGAGGGCGCAGCAGAAGAAGCAGAAGAAGGAGAATGAGAAGGTGAAGTCTGGAGGGTGAATCAGAAGAAGCAGAAGAAGGAGAAGGAGAAGGTGAAGTCTGGAGGGTGAATCAGAAGAAGCAGAAGAAGGAGAAGGAGAAGGTGAAGTCTGGAGGGTGAATCAGAAGAAGCAGAAGAAGGAGAAGGAGAAGGTGAAGTCTGGAGGGTGAATCAGAAGAAGTAGAAGAAGGAGAAGGAGAAGTTGAAGTCTGGAGGGTGAATCAGAAGAAGTAGAAGAAGGAGAAGGAGAAGGTGTAGTCTGGAGGGTGAATCAGAAGAAGTAGACGAAGGAGAAGGAGAAGGTGAAGTCTGGAGGGTGAATCAGAAGAAGCAGAAGAAGGAGAAGGAGAAGGTGAAGTCTGGAGGGTGAATCAGAAGAAGTAGAAGAAGGAGAAGGAGAAGGTGAAGTCTGGAGGGTGAATCAGAAGAAGCAGAATAAGGAGAAGGAGAAGGTGAAGTCTGGAGGGTGAATCAGAAGAAGTATAAGAAGGAGAAGGAGAAGGTGAAGTCTGGAGGGTGAATCAGAAGAAGTAGAAGAAGGACAAGGAGAAGGTGAAGTCTGGAGGGTGAAGCAGAAGAAGTAGATGAAGGAGAAGGAGAAGGTGAAGTCAGGAGGGTGAATCAGAAGAAGTAGAAGAAGGAGAAGGAGAAGGTGAGTTCTGCAGGGTGAATCAGAAGAAGCAGAAGAAGGAGAAGGAGAAGGTGTAGACTGGAGAGTGAATCAGAAGAAGTAGAAGAAGGAGAAGGAGAAGGTGAAGTCTGGAGGGTGAATCAGAAGAAGTAGAAGAAGGAGAAGGAGAAGGTGAAGTCTGGAGGGTGAATCAGAAGAAGCAGAAGAAGGAGAAGGAGAAGGTGAAGTCTGGAGGGTGAATCAGAAGAAGGAGAAGAAGGAGAAGGAGAAGATGAAGTCTGGAGGGTGAATCAGAAGAAGTAGAAGAAGGAGAAGGAGAAGGTGAAGTCTGGAGGCTGAATCAGAAGAAGTAGAAGAAGGAGAAGGAGAAGGTGAAGTCTGGAGGGTGAATCAGAAGAAGCAGAAGAAGGAGAAGGAGAAGATGAAGTCTGGAGGGTGAATCAGAGGAAGTAGAAGAAGGAGAAGGAGAAGGTGAGGTCTGGAGGGTGAATCAGAAGAAGCAGAAGAAGGAGAAGGAGAAGGTGAAGTCTGGAGGGTGAATCAGAAGAAGCAGAAGAAGGAGAAGGAGAAGGGGAAGTCTGGAGGGTGAATCAGAAGAAGCAGAAGAAGGAGAAGGAGAAGGTGAAGTCAGGAGGGTGAATCAGAAGAAGCAGAAGAAGGAGAAGGAGAAGTTGAATTTAGGAGGGTGAATCAGAAGAAGCAGAAGAAGGAGAAGGAGCAGGTGAAGTCAGGGGGTGTAGCAGAAGAAGTAGAAGAAGGAGAAGGAGAAGGTGAAGTCAGGACGGTGAAGCAGAAGAAGCAGAAGAAGGAGAAGAAGAAGGTGAAGCCTGGAGGGCGCAGCAGAAGAAGCAGAAGAAGGAGAAGGAGAAGGTGAAGTCTGGAGTGTGAAGCAGAAGAAGCAGAAGAAGGAGAAGGAGAAGGTGAAGTCTGGAGGGCGCAGCAGAAGAAGCAGAAGAAGGAGAATGAGAAGGTGAAGTCTGGAGGGTGAATCAGAAGAAGCAGAAGAAGGAGAAGGAGAAGGTGAAGTCTGGAGGGTGAATCAGAAGAAGTAGAAGAAGGAGAAGGAGAAGGTGAAGTCTGGAGGGTGAAGCAGAAGAAGTAGAAGAAGGAGAAGGAGAAGGTGAAGTCAGGAGGGTGAATCAGAAGAAGTAGAAGAAGGAGAAGGAGAAGGTGAAGTCAGGAGGGTGAATCAGAAGAAGCAGATGAAGGAGAAGGAGAAGGTGAAGTCTGGAGGGTGAATCAGAAGAATCAGAAGAAGGAGAAGGAGAAGGTGAAGTCTGGAGGGTGAATCAGAAGAAGCAGAAGAAAGAGAAGGAGAAGGTGAAGTCTGGAGGGTGAAGCAGAAGAAACAAAAAAAGGAGAAGGAGAAGGTGAAGACTGGAGGGTGAATCAGAAGAAGTAGAAGAAGGAGAAGGAGAAGGTGAAGTCTGGAGGGTGGATCAGAAGAAGAGGAAGAAGGAGAAGGAGAAGTTGAAGTCTGGAGGGTGAATCAGAAGAAGCAGAAGAAGGAGAAGGAGAAGGTGAAGTCTGGAGGGTGAATCAGAAGAAGCAGAAGAAGGAGAAGGAGAAGATGAAGTCTGGAGGGTGAATCAGAAGAAGTAGAAGAAGGAGAAGGAGAAGGTGAAGTCTGGAGGGTGAATTAGAAGAAGTAGAAGAAGGAGAAGGAGAAGATGAAGTCTGGAGGGTGAATCAGAAGAAACAGAAGAAGGAGAAGGAGAAGGTGAAGTCTGGAGGGTGAATCAGAAGAAGTAGAAGAAGGAGAAGGAGAAGGTGTAGTCTGGAGGGTGAATCAGAAGAAGTAGACGAAGGAGAAGGAGAAGGTGAAGTCTGGAGGGTGAATCAGAAGAAGCAGAAGAAGGAGAAGGAGAAGGTGAAGTCTGGAGGGTGAATCAGAAGAAGTAGAAGAAGGAGAAGGAGAAGGTGAAGTCTGGAGGGTGAATCAGAAAAAGCAGAAGAAGGAGAAGGAGAAGGTGAAGTCTGGAGGGTGAATCAGAAGAAGCAGAAGAAGGAGAAGGAGAAGGTGAAGTCTGGAGGGTGAATCAGAAGAAGCAGAATAAGGAGAAGGAGAAGGTGAAGTCTGGAGGGTGAATCAGAAGAAGCAGAAGAAGGAGAAGGAGAAGGTGAAGTCTGGAGGGTGAATCAGAAGAAGTAGAAGAAGGAGAAGGAGAAGGTGAAGTCTGGAGGGTGAATCAGAAGAAGTATAAGAAGGAGAAGGAGAAGGTGAAGTCTGGAGGGTGAATCAGAAGAAGTAGAAGAAGGAGAAGGAGAAGGTGAAGTCTGGAGGGTGAAGCAGAAGAAGTAGATGAAGGAGAAGGAGAAGGTGAAGTCAGGAGGGTGAATCAGAAGAAGTAGAAGAAGGAGAAGGAGAATGTGAGTTCTGGAGGGTGAATCAGAAGAAGCAGAAGAAGGAGAAGGAGAAGGTGAAGTCTGGAGGGTGAATCAGATGAATCAGAAGAAGGAGAAGGAGAAGGTGAAGTCTGGAGGGTGAATCAGAAGAAGCAGAAGAAAGAGAAGGAGAAGGTGCAGTCTGGAGGGTGAAGCAGAAGAAACAGAGGAAGGAGAAGGAGAAGGTGAAGACTGGAGGGTGAATCAGAAGAAGTAGAAGAAGGAGAAGGAGAAGGTGAAGTCTGGAGGGTGAATCAGAAGAAGTAGAAGAAGGAGAAGGAGAAGGTGAAGTCTCGAGGGTGAATCAGAAGAAGCAGAAGAAGGAGAAGGAGAAGGTGAAGTCTGGAGGGTGAATCAGAAGAAGGAGAAGAAGGAGAAGGAGAAGATGAAGTCTGGAGGGTGAATCAGAAGAAGTAGAAGAAGGAGAAGGAGAAGGTGAAGTCTGGAGGCTGAATCAGAAGAAGTAGAAGAAGGAGAAGGAGAAGGTGAAGTCTGGAGGGTGAATCAGAAGAAGCAGAAGAAGGAGAAGGAGAAGATGAAGTCTGGAGGGTGAATCAGAAGAAGTAGAAGAAGGAGAAGGAGAAGGTGAGGTCTGGAGGGTGAATCAGAAGAAGCAGAAGAAGGAGAAGCAGAAGGTGAAGTCTGGAGGGTGAATCAGAAGAAGCAGAAGAAGGAGAAGGAGAAGGTGAAGTCTGGAGGGTGAATCAGAAGAAGCAGAAGAAGGAGAAGGAGAAGGTGAAGTCAGGAGGGTGAATCAGAAGAAGCAGAAGAAGGAGAAGGAGAAGGTGAATTTAGGAGGGTGAATCAGAAGAAGCAGAAGAAGGAGAAGGAGCAGGTGAAGTCAGGGGGGTGTAGCAGAAGAAGTAGAAGAAGGAGAAGGAGAAGGTGAAGTCAGGACGGTGAAGCAGAAGAAGCAGAAGAAGGAGAAGGAGAAGGTGAAGCCTGGAGGGCGCAGCAGAAGAAGCAGAAGAAGGAGAAGGAGAAGGTGAAGTCTGGAGTGTGAAGCAGAAGAAGCAGAAGAAGGAGAAGGAGAAGGTGAAGTCTGGAGGGCGCAGCAGAAGAAGCAGAAGAAGGAGAATGAGAAGGTGAAGTCTGGAGGGTGAATCAGAAGAAGCAGAAGAAGGAGAATGAGAAGGTGAAGTCTGGAGGGTGAATCAGAAGATGCAGAAGAAGGAGAAGGAGAAGATGAAGTCTGGAGGGTGAATCAGAAGAAGTAGAAGAAGGAGAAGGAGAAGGTGAAGTCTGGAGGGTGAATCAGAAGAAGTAGAAGAAGGAGAAGGAGAAGGTGAAGTCTGGAGTGTGAATCAGAAGAGGTAGAAGAAGGAGAAGGAGAAGGTGAAGTCTGGAGGGTGAAGCAGAAGAAGGAGAAGAAGGAGAAGGAGAAGGTGAAGTCAGGAGGGTGGATCAGAAGAAGTAGAAGAAGGAGAAGGAGAAGGTGAAGTCTGGAGGGTGAATCAGATGAAGCAGAAGAAGGAGAAGGAGAAGGTGAAGTCTGGAGGGCGCAGCAGAAGAAGCAATAGAAGGAGAAAGAGAAGGTGAAGTCTGGAGGGTGAAGCAGAAGAAGCAGAAGAAGGAGAAGGAGAGGGTGAAGTCTGGAGGGTGAATCAGAAGAAGTAGAAGAAGGAGAAGGAGAAGGTGAAGTCAGGAGAGTGAAGCAGAAGAAGCAGAAGAAGGAGAAGGAGAAGGTGAAGTCTGGAGGGCGAAGCAGAAGAAGCAGAAGAAGGAGAAGGAGAAGGTGAAGTCTGGAGGGTGAAGCAGAAGAAGCAGAAGAAGGAGAAGGAGTAGGTGAAGTCTGGAGGGTGAATCAGAAGAAGTAGAAGAAGGAGAAGGAGAAGGTGAAGTCAGGAGGGTGAAGCAGAAGAAGCAGAAGAAGGAGAAGGAGAAGGTGAAGCCTGGAGGGCGCAGCAGAAGAAGCAGAAGAAGGAGAAGGAGAAGGTGAAGTCTGGAGTGTGAAGCAGAAGAAGCAGAAGAAGGAGAAGGAGAAGGTGAAGTCTGGAGGGCGCAGCAGAAGAAGCAGAAGAAGGAGAATGAGAAGGTGAAGTCTGGAGGGTGAATCAGAAGAAGAAGAAGAAGGAGAAGGAGAAGGTGAAGTCTGGAGGGTGAATCAGAAGAAGTAGAAGAAGGAGAAGGAGAAGGTGAAGTCAGGAGGGTGAATCAGAAGAAGTAGAAGAAGGAGAAGGAGAAGGTGAAGTCAGGAGGGTGAATCAGAAGAAGCAGAAGAAGGAGAAGGAGAAGGTGAAGTCTGGAGGGCGAATCAGAAGAAACAGAAGAAGGAGAAGGAGAAGGTGAAGTCTGGAGGGTGAATCAGAAGAAGCAGAAGAAGGAGAAGGAGAAGGTGAAGTCTGGAGGTTGAATCAGAAGAAGCAGAATAACGAGAAGGAGAAGGTGAAGTCTGGAGGGTGAATCAGAAGAAGCAGAATAAGGAGAAGGAGAAGGTGAAGTCTGGAGGGTGAATCAGAAGAAGCAGAAGAAGGAGAAGGAGAAGGTGAAGTCTGGAGGGTGAATCAGAAGAGGTAGAAGAAGGAGAAGGAGAAGGTGAAGTCTGGAGGGTGAAGCAGAAGAAGGAGAAGAAGGAGAAGGAGAAGGTAAAGTCAGGAGGGTGAATCAGAAGAAGTAGAAGAAGGAGAAGGAGAAGGTGAAGCCAGGAGGGTGTATCAGAAGAAGCAGAAGAAAGAGAAGGAGAAGGTGAAGTCTGGAGGGCGAATCAGAAGAAACAGAAGAAGGAGAAGGAGAAGGTGAAGTCTGGAGGGTGAATCAGAAGAAGCAGAAGAAGGAGAAGGAGAAGGTGAAGTCTGGAGGTTGAATCAGAAGAAGCAGAATAACGAGAAGGAGAAGGTGAAGTCTGGAGGGTGAATCAGAAGAAGCAGAATAAGGAGAAGGAGAAGGTGAAGTCTGGAGGGTGAATCAGAAGAAGCAGAAGAAGGAGAAGGAGAAGGTGAAGTCTGGAGGGTGAATCAGAAGAGGTAGAAGAAGGAGAAGGAGAAGGTGAAGTCTGGAGGGTGAAGCAGAAGAAGGAGAAGAAGGAGAAGGAGAAGGTGAAGTCAGGAGGGTGAATCAGAAGAAGTAGAAGAAGGAGAAGGAGAAGGTGAAGCCAGGAGGGTGAATCAGAAGAAGCAGAAGAAGGAGAAGGAGAAGGTGAAGTCAGGAGTGTGGATCAGAAGAAGTAGAAGAAGGAGAAGGAGAAGGTGCAGTCTGGAGGGTGAATCAGAAGAAGCAGAAGAAGGAGAAGGAGAAGGTGAAGTCTGGAGGTTGAATCAGAAGAAGCAGAATAACGAGAAGGAGAAGGTGAAGTCTGGAGGGTGAATCAGAAGAAGCAGAATAAGGAGAAGGAGAAGGTGAAGTCTGGAGGGTGAATCAGAAGAAGCAGAAGAAGGAGAAGGAGAAGGTGAAGTCTGGAGGGTGAATCAGAAGAGGTAGAAGAAGGAGAAGGAGAAGGTGAAGTCAGGAGGGTGAAGCAGAAGAAGCAGAAGAAGGAGAAGGAGAAGATGAAGTCTGGAGGGTGAATCAGAAGAAGTAGAAGAAGGAGAAGGAGAAGGTGAAGTCTGGAGGGTGAATCAGAAGAAGCAGAAAAAGGAGAAGGAGAAGGTGAAGTCTGGAGGGTGAATCAGAAGAAGCAGAAGAAGGAGAAGGAGAAGGTGAAGTCTGGAGGGTGAATCAGAAGAAGCAGAATAAGGAGAAGGAGAAGGTGAAGTCTGGAGGGTGAATCAGAAGAAGCAGAAGAAGGAGAAGGAGAAGGTGAAGTCTGGAGGATGAATCAGAAGAAGTAGAAGAAGGAGAAGGAGAAGGTGAAGTCTGGAGGGTGAATCAGAAGAAGTAGAAGAAGGAGAAGGAGAAGGTGAAGTCTGGAGGGTGAATCAGAAGAAGTAGAAGAAGGAGAAGGAGAAGGTGAAGTCAGGAGGGTGAATCAGAAGAAGTAGAAGAAGGAGAAGGAGAAGGTGAAGTCAGGAGGGTGAAGCAGAAGAAGCAGAAGAAGGAGAAGGAGAAGGTGAAGTCTGGAGGGTGAAGCAGAAGAAGCAGAAGAAGGAGAAGGAGAAGGTGAAGTCTGGAGGGTGAATCAGAAGAAGCAGAAGAAAGAGAAGGAGAAGGTGAAGTCTGGAGGGTGAATCAGAAGAAGTAGAAGAAGGAGAAGGAGAAGGTGAAGTCTGGAGGGTGAATCAGAAGAAGCAGAAGAAGGAGAAGGAGAAGGTGAAGTCTGGAGAGTGAATCAGAAGAAGCAGAAGAAGGAGAAGGAAAAGGTGAAGTCTGGAGGGTGAATCAGAAGAAGCAGAAGAAGGAGAAGGAGAAGGTGAAGTCTGGAGGGTGAATCAGAAGAAGCAGAATAAGGAGAAGGAGAAGGTGAAGTCTGGAGGGTGAATCAGAAGAAGCAGAAGAAGGAGAAGGAGAAGGTGAAGTCTGGAGGGTGAATCAGAAGAAGCAGAAGAAGGAGAAGGAGAAGGTGAAGTCTGGAGGTTGAATCAGAAGAAGCAGAATAACGAGAAGGAGAAGGTGAAGTCTGGAGGGTGAATCAGAAGAAGCAGAATAAGGAGAAGGAGAAGTGAAGTCTGGAGGGTGAATCAGAAGAAGCAGAAGAAGGAGAAGGAGAAGGTGAAGTCTGGAGGGTGAATCAGAAGAGGTAGAAGAAGGAGAAGGAGAAGGTGAAGTCTGGAGGGTGAAGCAGAAGAAGGAGAAGAAGGAGAAGGAGAAGGTGAAGTCAGGAGGGTGAATCAGAAGAAGTAGAAGAAGGAGAAGGAGAAGGTGAAGCCAGGAGGGTGAATCAGAAGAAGCAGAAGAAGGAGAAGGAGAAGGTGAAGTCTGGAGGGTGAATCAGAAGAATCAGAAGAAGGAGAAGGCGAAGGTGAAGTCTGGAGGGTGAATCAGAAGAATCAGAAGAAAGAGAAGGAGAAGGTGAAGTCTGGAGGCTGAAGCAGAAGAAACAGAAGAAGGAGAAGGAGAATGTGAAGACTGGAGGGTGAATCAGAAGAAGTAGAAGAAGGAGAAGGAGAAGGTGAAGTCTGGAGGGTGAATCAGAAGAAGTAGAAGAAGGAGAAGGAGAAGGTGAAGTCTGGAGGGTGAATCAGAAGAAGCAGAAGAAGGAGAAGGAGAAGGTGAAGTCTGGAGGGTGAATCAGAAGATGCAGAAGAAGGAGAAGGAGAAGATGAAGTCTGGAGGGTGAATCAGAAGAAGTAGAAGAAGGAGAAGGAGAAGGTGAAGTCTGGAGGGTGAATCAGAAGAAGTAGAAGAAGGAGAAGGAGAAGGTGAAGTCTGGAGGGTGAATCAGAAGAAACAGAAGAAGGAGAAGGAGAAGGTGAAGTCTGGAGGGTGAATCAGAAGAAGTAGAAGAAGGAGAAGGAGAAGGTGTAGTCTGGAGGGTGAATCAGAAGAAGTAGACGAAGGAGAAGGAGAAGGTGAAGTCTGGAGGGTGAATCAGAAGAAGCAGAAGAAGGAGAAGGAGAAGATGAAGTCTGGAGGGTGAATCAGAAGAAGTAGAAGAAGGAGAAGGAGAAGGTGAAGTCTGGAGGGTGAATCAGAAGAAGCAGAAGAAGGAGAAGGAGAAGGTGAAGTCTGGAGGGTGAATCAGAAGAAGCAGAAGAAGGAGAAGGAGAAGGTGAAGTCTGGAGGGTGAATCAGAAGAAGCAGAAGAAGGAGAAGGAGAAGGTGAAGTCTGGAGGATGAATCAGAAGAAGTAGAAGAAGGAGAAGGAGAAGGTGAAGTCTGGAGGGTGAATCAGAAGAAGTAGAAGAAGGAGAAGGAGAAGGTGAAGTCTGGAGGGTGAATCAGAAGAAGTAGAAGAAGGAGAAGGAGAAGGTGAAGTCTGGAGGGTGAAGCAGTAGAAGTAGAAGAAGGAGAAGGAGAAGGTGAAGTCAGGAGGGTGAATCAGAAGAAGTAGAAGAAGGAGAAGGAGAAGGTGAAGTCAGGAGGGTGAAGCAGAAGAAGCAGAAGAAGGAGAAGGAGAAGGTGAAGTCTGGAGGGTGAAGCAGAAGAAGCAGAAGAAGGAGAAGGAGAAGGTGAAGTCTGGAGGGTGAATCAGAAGAAGCAGAAGAAAGAGAAGGAGAAGGTGAAGTCTGGAGGGTGAATCAGAAGAAGTAGAAGAAGGAGAAGGAGAAGGTGAAGTCTGGAGGGTGAATCAGAAGAAGCAGAAGAAGGAGAAGGAGAAGGTGAAGTCTGGAGGGTGAATCAGAAGAAGCAGAAGAAGGAGAAGGAAAAGGTGAAGTCTGGAGGGTGAATCAGAAGAAGCAGAAGAAGGAGAAGGAGAAGGTGAAGTCTGGAGGGTGAATCAGAAGAAGCAGAATAAGGAGAAGGAGAAGATGAAGTCTGGAGGGTGAATCAGAAGAAGCAGAAGAAGGAGAAGGAGAAGGTGAAGTCTGGAGGGTGAATCAGAAGAAGTAGAAGAAGGAGAAGGAGAAGTTGAAGTCTGGAGGGTGAAGCAGAAGATGTAGAAGAAGGAGAAGGAGAAGGTGAAGTCAGGAGGGTGAATCAGAAGAAGCAGAAGAAGGAGAAGGAGAAGGTGAAGTCTGGAGGGTGAATCAGAAGAATCAGAAGAAGGAGAAGGAGAAGATGAAGTCTGGAGGGTGAATCAGAAGATGCAGAAGAAGGAGAAGGAGAGGGTGAAGTCTGGAGGGTGAATCAGAAGAAGTAGAAGAAGGAGAAGGAGAAGGTGAAGTCAGGAGAGTGAAGCAGAAGAAGCAGAAGAAGGAGAAGGAGAAGGTGAAGTCTGGAGGGCGAAGCAGAAGAAGCAGAAGAAGGAGAAGGAGAAGGTGAAGTCTGGGGGGTGAAGCAGAAGAAGCAGAAGAAGGAGAAGGAGTAGGTGAAGTCTGGAGGGTGAATCAGAAGAAGTAGAAGAAGGAGAAGGAGAAGGTGAAGTCTGGAGGGTGAATCAGAAGAGGTAGAAGAAGGAGAAGGAGAAGGTGAAGTCAGGAGGGTGAAGCAGAAGAAGCAGAAGAAGGAGAAGGAGAAGATGAAGTCTGGAGGGTGAATCAGAAGAAGTAGAAGAAGGAGAAGGAGAAGGTGAAGTCTGGAGGGTGAATCAGAAGAAGCAGAAGAAGGAGAAGGAGAAGCTGAAGTCTGGAGGGTGAATCAGAAGAAGCAGAAGAAGGAGAAGGAGAAGGTGAAGTCTGGAGGGTGAATCAGAAGAAGCAGAATAAGGAGAAGGAGAAGGTGAAGTCTGGAGGGTGAATCAGAAGAAGCAGAAGAAGGAGAAGGAGAAGGTGAAGTCTGGAGGATGAATCAGAAGAAGTAGAAGAAGGAGAAGGAGAAGGTGAAGTCTGGAGGGTGAATCAGAAGAAGTAGAAGAAGGAGAAGGAGAAGGTGAAGTCTGGAGGGTGAATCAGAAGAAGTAGAAGAAGGAGAAGGAGAAGGTGAAGTCTGGAGGGTGAAGCAGAAGAAGTAGAAGAAGGAGAAGGAGAAGGTGAAGTCAGGAGGGTGAATCAGAAGAAGTAGAAGAAGGAGAAGGAGAAGGTGAAGTCAGGAGGGTGAATGAGAAGAAGCAGAAGAAGCAGAAGAAGGAGAAGGAGAAGGTGAAGTCTGGAGGGTGAAGCAGAAGAAGCAGAAGAAGGAGAAGGAGAAGGTGAAGTCTGGAGGGTGAATCAGAAGAAGCAGAAGAAAGAGAAGGAGAAGGTGAAGTCTGGAGGGTGAATCAGAAGAAGTAGAAGAAGGAGAAGGAGAAGGTGAAGTCTGGAGGGTGAATCAGAAGAAGCAGAAGAAGGAGAAGGAGAATGTGAAGTCTGGAGGGTGAATCAGAAGAAGCAGAAGAAGGAGAAGGAAAAGGTGAAGTCTGGAGGGTGAATCAGAAGAAGCAGAAGAAGGAGAAGGAGAAGGTGAAGTCTGGAGGGTGAATCAGAAGAAGCAGAATAAGGAGAAGGAGAAGGTGAAGTCTGGAGGGTGAATCAGAAGAAGCAGAAGAAGGAGAAGGAGAAGGTGAAGTCTGGAGGGTGAATCAGAAGAAGTAGAAGAAGGAGAAGGAGAAGTTGAAGTCTGGAGGGTGAAGCAGAAGAAGTAGAAGAAGGAGAAGGAGAAGGTGAAGTCAGGAGGGTGAATCAGAAGAAGCAGAAGAAGGAGAAGGAGAAGGTGAAGTCTGGAGGGTGAATCAGAAGAATCAGAAGAAGGAGAAGGAGAAGATGAAGTCTGGAGGGTGAATCAGAAGATGCAGAAGAAGGAGAAGGAGAGGGTGAAGTCTGGAGGGTGAATCAGAAGAAGTAGAAGAAGGAGAAGGAGAAGGTGAAGTCAGGAGAGTGAAGCAGAAGAAGGAGAAGGAGAAGGTGAAGTCTGGAGGGCGAAGCAGAAGAAGCAGAAGAAGGAGAAGGAGAAGGTGAAGTCTGGGGGGTGAAGCAGAAGAAGCAGAAGAAGGAGAAGGAGTAGGTGAAGTCTGGAGGGTGAATCAGAAGAAGTAGAAGAAGGAGAAGGAGAAGGTGAAGTCTGGAGGGTGAATCAGAAGAGGTAGAAGAAGGAGAAGGAGAAGGTGAAGTCTGGAGGGTGAATCAGAAGAAGCAGAAGAAGGAGAAGGAGAAGGTGAAGTCTGGAGGGTGAATCAGAAGAAGCAGAAGAAGGAGAAGGAAAAGGTGAAGTCTGGAGGGTGAATCAGAAGAAGCAGAAGAAGGAGAAGGAGAAGGTGAAGTCTGGAGGGTGAATCAGAAGAAGCAGAATAAGGAGAAGGAGAAGATGAAGTCTGGAGGGTGAATCAGAAGAAGCAGAAGAAGGAGAAGGAGAAGGTGAAGTCTGGAGGGTGAATCAGAAGAAGTAGAAGAAGGAGAAGGAGAAGTTGAAGTCTGGAGGGTGAAGCAGAAGAAGTAGAAGAAGGAGAAGGAGAAGGTGAAGTCAGGAGGGTGAATCAGAAGAAGCAGAAGAAGGAGAAGGAGAAGGTGAAGTCTGGAGGGTGAATCAGAAGAATCAGAAGAAGGAGAAGGAGAAGATGAAGTCTGGAGGGTGAATCAGAAGATGCAGAAGAAGGAGAAGGAGAGGGTGAAGTCTGGAGGGTGAATCAGAAGAAGTAGAAGAAGGAGAAGGAGAAGGTGAAGTCAGGAGAGTGAAGCAGAAGAAGCAGAAGAAGGAGAAGGAGAAGGTGAAGTCTGGAGGGCGAAGCAGAAGAAGCAGAAGAAGGAGAAGGAGAAGGTGAAGTCTGGGGGGTGAAGCAGAAGAAGCAGAAGAAGGAGAAGGAGTAGGTGAAGTCTGGAGGGTGAATCAGAAGAAGTAGAAGAAGGAGAAGGAGAAGGTGAAGTCTGGAGGGTGAATCAGAAGAGGTAGAAGAAGGAGAAGGAGAAGGTGAAGTCAGGAGGGTGAAGCAGAAGAAGCAGAAGAAGGAGAAGGAGAAGATGAAGTCTGGAGGGTGAATCAGAAGAAGTAGAAGAAGGAGAAGGAGAAGGTGAAGTCTGGAGGGTGAATCAGAAGAAGCAGAAGAAGGAGAAGGAGAAGCTGAAGTCTGGAGGGTGAATCAGAAGAAGCAGAAGAAGGAGAAGGAGAAGGTGAAGTCTGGAGGGTGAATCAGAAGAAGCAGAATAAGGAGAAGGAGAAGGTGAAGTCTGGAGGGTGAATCAGAAGAAGCAGAAGAAGGAGAAGGAGAAGGTGAAGTCTGGAGGATGAATCAGAAGAAGTAGAAGAAGGAGAAGGAGAAGGTGAAGTCTGGAGGGTGAATCAGAAGAAGTAGAAGAAGGAGAAGGAGAAGGTGAAGTCTGGAGGGTGAATCAGAAGAAGTAGAAGAAGGAGAAGGAGAAGGTGAAGTCTGGAGGGTGAAGCAGAAGAAGTAGAAGAAGGAGAAGGAGAAGGTGAAGTCAGGAGGGTGAATCAGAAGAAGTAGAAGAAGGAGAAGGAGAAGGTGAAGTCAGGAGGGTGAATGAGAAGAAGCAGAAGAAGCAGAAGAAGGAGAAGGAGAAGGTGAAGTCTGGAGGGTGAAGCAGAAGAAGCAGAAGAAGGAGAAGGAGAAGGTGAAGTCTGGAGGGTGAATCAGAAGAAGCAGAAGAAAGAGAAGGAGAAGGTGAAGTCTGGAGGGTGAATCAGAAGAAGTAGAAGAAGGAGAAGGAGAAGGTGAAGTCTGGAGGGTGAATCAGAAGAAGCAGAAGAAGGAGAAGGAGAATGTGAAGTCTGGAGGGTGAATCAGAAGAAGCAGAAGAAGGAGAAGGAAAAGGTGAAGTTTGGAGGGTGAATCAGAAGAAGCAGAAGAAGGAGAAGGAGAAGGTGAAGTCTGGAGGGTGAATCAGAAGAAGCAGAATAAGGAGAAGGAGAAGGTGAAGTCTGGAGGGTGAATCAGAAGAAGCAGAAGAAGGAGAAGGAGAAGGTGAAGTCTGGAGGGTGAATCAGAAGAAGTAGAAGAAGGAGAAGGAGAAGTTGAAGTCTGGAGGGTGAAGCAGAAGAAGTAGAAGAAGGAGAAGGAGAAGGTGAAGTCAGGAGGGTGAATCAGAAGAAGCAGAAGAAGGAGAAGGAGAAGGTGAAGTCTGGAGGGTGAATCAGAAGAATCAGAAGAAGGAGAAGGAGAAGATGAAGTCTGGAGGGTGAATCAGAAGATGCAGAAGAAGGAGAAGGAGAGGGTGAAGTCTGGAGGGTGAATCAGAAGAAGTAGAAGAAGGAGAAGGAGAAGGTGAAGTCAGGAGAGTGAAGCAGAAGAAGCAGAAGAAGGAGAAGGAGAAGGTGAAGTCTGGAGGGCGAAGCAGAAGAAGCAGAAGAAGGAGAAGGAGAAGGTGAAGTCTGGGGGGTGAAGCAGAAGAAGCAGAAGAAGGAGAAGGAGTAGGTGAAGTCTGGAGGGTGAATCAGAAGAAGTAGAAGAAGGAGAAGGAGAAGGTGAAGTCTGGAGGGTGAATCAGAAGAGGTAGAAGAAGGAGAAGGAGAAGGTGAAGTCAGGAGGGTGAAGCAGAAGAAGCAGAAGAAGGAGAAGGAGAAGATGAAGTCTGGAGGGTGAATCAGAAGAAGTAGAAGAAGGAGAAGGAGAAGGTGAAGTCTGGAGGGTGAATCAGAAGAAGCAGAAGAAGGAGAAGGAGAAGGTGAAGTCTGGAGGGTGAATCAGAAGAAGCAGAAGAAGGAGAAGGAGAAGGTGAAGTCTGGAGGGTGAATCAGAAGAAGCAGAATAAGGAGAAGGAGAAGGTGAAGTCTGGAGGGTGAATCAGAAGAAGCAGAAGAAGGAGAAGGAGAAGGTGAAGTCTGGAGGATGAATCAGAAGAAGTAGAAGAAGGAGAAGGAGAAGGTGAAGTCTGGAGGGTGAATCAGAAGAAGTAGAAGAAGGAGAAGGAGAAGGTGAAGTCTGGAGGGTGAATCAGAAGAAGTAGAAGAAGGAGAAGGAGAAGGTGAAGTCTGGAGGGTGAAGCAGAAGAAGTAGAAGAAGGAGAAGGAGAAGGTGAAGTAAGAGGGTGAATCAGAAGAAGTAGAAGAAGGAGAAGGAGAAGGTGAAGTCAGGAGGGTGAAGCAGAAGAAGCAGAAGAAGGAGAAGGAGAAGGTGAAGTCTGGAGGGTGAAGCAGAAGAAGCAGAAGAAGGAGAAGGAGAAGGTGAAGTCTGGAGGGTGAATCAGAAGAAGCAGAAGAAAGAGAAGGAGAAGGTGAAGTCTGGAGGGTGAATCAGAAGAAGTAGAAGAAGGAGAAGGAGAAGGTGAAGTCTGGAGGGTGAATCAGAAGAAGCAGAAGAAGGAGAAGGAGAAGGTGAAGTCTGGAGAGTGAATCAGAAGAAGCAGAAGAAGGAGAAGGAAAAGGTGAAGTCTGGAGGGTGAATCAGAAGAAGCAGAAGAAGGAGAAGGAGAAGGTGAAGTCTGGAGGGTGAATCAGAAGAAGCAGAATAAGGAGAAGGAGAAGGTGAAGTCTGGAGGGTGAATCAGAAGAAGCAGAAGAAGGAGAAGGAAAAGGTGAAGTCTGGAGGGTGAATCAGAAGAAGTAGAAGAAGGAGAAGGAGAAGGTGAAGTCTGGAGGGTGAATCAGAAGAAGCAGAAGAAGGAGAAGGAGAAGGTGAAGTCTGGAGAGTGAATCAGAAGAAGCAGAAGAAGGAGAAGGAAAAGGTGAAGTCTGGAGGGTGAATCAGAAGAAGCAGAAGAAGGAGAAGGAGAAGGTGAAGTCTGGAGGGTGAATCAGAAGAAGCAGAATAAGGAGAAGGAGAAGGTGAAGTCTGGAGGGTGAATCAGAAGAAGCAGAAGAAGGAGAACGAGAAGGTGAAGTCTGGAGGGTGAATCAGAAGAAGCAGAAGAAGGAGAAGGAGAAGGTGAAGTCTGGAGGTTGAATCAGAAGAAGCAGAATAACGAGAAGGAGAAGGTGAAGTCTGGAGGGTGAATCAGAAGAAGCAGAATAAGGAGAAGGAGAAGTGAAGTCTGGAGGGTGAATCAGAAGAAGCAGAAGAAGGAGAAGGAGAAGGTGAAGTCTGGAGGGTGAATCAGAAGAGGTAGAAGAAGGAGAAGGAGAAGGTGAAGTCTGGAGGGTGAAGCAGAAGAAGGAGAAGAAGGAGAAGGAGAAGGTGAAGTCAGGAGGGTGGATAAGAAGAAGTAGAAGAAGGAGAAGGAGAAGGTGAAGCCAGGAGGGTGAATCAGAAGAAGCAGAAGAAGGAGAAGGAGAAGGTGAAGTCTGGAGGGTGAATCAGAAGAATCAGAAGAAGGAGAAGGCGAAGGTGAAGTCTGGAGGGTGAATCAGAAGAATCAGAAGAAAGAGAAGGAGAAGGTGAAGTCTGGAGGCTGAAGCAGAAGAAACAGAAGAAGGAGAAGGAGAATGTGAAGACTGGAGGGTGAATCAGAAGAAGTAGAAGAAGGAGAAGGAGAAGGTGAAGTCTGGAGGGTGAATCAGAAGAAGTAGAAGAAGGAGAAGGAGAAGGTGAAGTCTGGAGGGTGGATCAGAAGAAGCAGAAGAAGGAGAAGGAGAAGGTGAAGTCTGGAGGGTGAATCAGAAGATGCAGAAGAAGGAGAAGGAGAAGATGAAGTCTGGAGGGTGAATCAGAAGAAGTAGAAGAAGGAGAAGGAGAAGGTGAAGTCTGGAGGGTGAATCAGAAGAAGTAGAAGAAGGAGAAGGAGAAGGTGAAGTCTGGAGGGTGAATCAGAAGAAACAGAAGAAGGAGAAGGAGAAGGTGAAGTCTGGAGGGTGAATCAGAAGAAGTAGAAGAAGGAGAAGGAGAAGGTGTAGTCTGGAGGGTGAATCAGAAGAAGTAGACGAAGGAGAAGGAGAAGGTGAAGTCTGGAGGGTGAATCAGAAGAAGCAGAAGAAGGAGAAGGAGAAGATGAAGTCTGGAGGGTGAATCAGAAGAAGTAGAAGAAGGAGAAGGAGAAGGTGAATTCTGGAGGGTGAATCAGAAGAAGCAGAAGAAGGAGAAGGAGAAGGTGAAGTCTGGAGGGTGAATCAGAAGAAGCAGAAGAAGGAGAAGGAGAAGGTGAAGTCTGGAGGGTGAATCAGAAGAAGCAGAAGAAGGAGAAGGAGAAGGTGAAGTCTGGAGGATGAATCAGAAGAAGTAGAAGAAGGAGAAGGAGAAGGTGAAGTCTGGAGGGTGAATCAGAAGAAGTAGAAGAAGGAGAAGGAGAAGGTGAAGTCTGGAGGGTGAATCAGAAGAAGTAGAAGAAGGAGAAGGAGAAGGTGAAGTCTGGAGGGTGAAGCAGAAGAAGTAGAAGAAGGAGAAGGAGAAGGTGAAGTCAGGAGGGTGAATCAGAAGAAGTAGAAGAAGGAGAAGGAGAAGGTGAAGTCAGGAGGGTGAAGCAGAAGAAGCAGAAGAAGGAGAAGGAGAAGGTGAAGTCTGGAGGGTGAAGCAGAAGAAGCAGAAGAAGGAGAAGGAGAAGGTGAAGTCTGGAGGGTGAATCAGAAGAAGCAGAAGAAAGAGAAGGAGAAGGTGAAGTCTGGAGGGTGAATCAGAAGAAGTAGAAGAAGGAGAAGGAGAAGGTGAAGTCTGGAGGGTGAATCAGAAGAAGCAGAAGAAGGAGAAGGAGAAGGTGAAGTCTGGAGGGTGAATCAGAAGAAGCAGAAGAAGGAGAAGGAAAAGGTGAAGTCTGGAGGGTGAATCAGAAGAAGCAGAAGAAGGAGAAGGAGAAGGTGAAGTCTGGAGGGTGAATCAGAAGAAGCAGAATAAGGAGAAGGAGAAGGTGAAGTCTGGAGGGTGAATCAGAAGAAGCAGAAGAAGGAGAAGGAGAAGGTGAAGTCTGGAGGGTGAATCAGAAGAAGTAGAAGAAGGTGAAGGAGAAGGTGAAGTCTGGAGGGTGAAGCAGAAGAAGTAGAAGAAGGAGAAGGAGAAGGTGAAGTCAGGAGGGTGAATCAGAAGAAGCAGAAGAAGGAGAAGGAGAAGGTGAAGTCTGGAGGGTGAATCAGAAGAATCAGAAGAAGGAGAAGGAGAAGATGAAGTCTGGAGGGTGAATCAGAAGATGCAGAAGAAAGAGAAGGAGAAGGTGAAGTCTGGAGGGTGAAGCAGAAGAAACAGAAGAAGGAGAAGGAGTAGGTGAAGACTGGAGGGTGAATCAGAAGAAGTAGAAGAAGAGAAGGAGAAGGTGAAGTCTGGAGGGTGAATCAGACGAAGTAGAAGAAGGAGAAGGAGAAGGTGAAATCTGGAGGGTGAATCAGAAGAAGCAGAAGAAGGAGAAGGAGAAGGTGAAGTTAGGAGGGTGAATCAGAAGAAGCAGAAGAAGGAGAAGGAGCAGGTGAAGTCAGGGGGGTGAAGCAGAAGAAGTAGAAGAAGGAGAAGGAGAAGGTGAAGTCAGGACGGTGAAGCAGAAGAAGCAGAAGAAGGAGAAGGAGAAGGTGAAGTCTGGAGGGTGAAGCAGAAGAAGCAGAAGAAGGAGAAGGAGAGGGTGAAGTCTGGAGGGTGAATCAGAAGAAGTAGAAGAAGGAGAAGGAGAAGGTGAAGTCAGGAGAGTGAAGCAGAAGAAGCAGAAGAAGGAGAAGGAGAAGGTGAAGTCTGGAGGGCGAAGCAGAAGAAGCAGAAGAAGGAGAAGGAGAAGGTGAAGTCTGGGGGGTGAAGCAGAAGAAGCAGAAGAAGGAGAAGGAGTAGGTGAAGTCTGGAGGGTGAATCAGAAGAAGTAGAAGAAGGAGAAGGAGAAGGTGAAGTCTGGAGGGTGAATCAGAAGAGGTAGAAGAAGGAGAAGGAGAAGGTGAAGTCAGGAGGGTGAAGCAGAAGAAGCAGAAGAAGGAGAAGGAGAAGATGAAGTCTGGAGGGTGAATCAGAAGAAGTAGAAGAAGGAGAAGGAGAAGGTGAAGTCTGGAGGGTGAATCAGAAGAAGCAGAAGAAGGAGAAGGAGAAGGTGAAGTCTGGAGGGTGAATCAGAAGAAGCAGAAGAAGGAGAAGGAGAAGGTGAAGTCTGGAGGGTGAATCAGAAGAAGCAGAATAAGGAGAAGGAGAAGGTGAAGTCTGGAGGGTGAATCAGAAGAAGCAGAAGAAGGAGAAGGAGAAGGTGAAGTCTGGAGGATGAATCAGAAGAAGTAGAAGAAGGAGAAGGAGAAGGTGAAGTCTGGAGGGTGAATCAGAAGAAGTAGAAGAAGGAGAAGGAGAAGGTGAAGTCTGGAGGGTGAATCAGAAGAAGTAGAAGAAGGAGAAGGAGAAGGTGAAGTCTGGAGGGTGAAGCAGAAGAAGTAGAAGAAGGAGAAGGAGAAGGTGAAGTCAGGAGGGTGAATCAGAAGAAGTAGAAGAAGGAGAAGGAGAAGGTGAAGTCAGGAGGGTGAAGCAGAAGAAGCAGAAGAAGGAGAAGGAGAAGGTGAAGTCTGGAGGGTGAAGCAGAAGAAGCAGAAGAAGGAGAAGGAGAAGGTGAAGTCTGGAGGGTGAATCAGAAGAAGCAGAAGAAAGAGAAGGAGAAGGTGAAGTCTGGAGGGTGAATCAGAAGAAGTAGAAGAAGGAGAAGGAGAAGGTGAAGTCTGGAGGGTGAATCAGAAGAAGCAGAAGAAGGAGAAGGAGAAGGTGAAGTCTGGAGAGTGAATCAGAAGAAGCAGAAGAAGGAGAAGGAAAAGGTGAAGTCTGGAGGGTGAATCAGAAGAAGCAGAAGAAGGAGAAGGAGAAGGTGAAGTCTGGAGGGTGAATCAGAAGAAGTAGAATAAGGAGAAGGAGAAGGTGAAGTCTGGAGGGTGAATCAGAAGAAGCAGAAGAAGGAGAAGGAAAAGGTGAAGTCTGGAGGGTGAATCAGAAGAAGCAGAAGAAGGAGAAGGAGAAGGTGAAGTCTGGAGGTTGAATCAGAAGAAGCAGAATAACGAGAAGGAGAAGGTGAAGTCTGGAGGGTGAATCAGAAGAAGCAGAATAAGGAGAAGGAGAAGGTGAAGTCTGGAGGGTGAATCAGAAGAAGCAGAAGAAGGAGAAGGAGAAGGTGAAGTCTGGAGGGTGAATCAGAAGAGGTAGAAGAAGGAGAAGGAGAAGGTGACGTCTGGAGGGTGAAGCAGAAGAAGGAGAAGAAGGAGAAGGAGAATGTGAAGTCAGGAGGGTGAATCAGAAGAAGTAGAAGAAGGAGAAGGAGAAGGTGAAGCCAGGAGGGTGAATCAGAAGAAGCAGAAGAAGGAGAAGGAGAAGGTGAAGTCTGGAGGGTGAATCAGAAGATTCAGAAGAAGGAGAAGGCGAAGGTGAAGTCTGGAGGGTGAATCAGAAGAATCAGAAGAAAGAGAAGGAGAAGGTGAAGTCTGGAGGCTGAAGCAGAAGAAACAGAAGAAGGAGAAGGAGAATGTGAAGACTGGAGGGTGAATCAGAAGAAGTAGAAGAAGGAGAAGGAGAAGGTGAAGTCTGGAGGGTGAATCAGAAGAAGTAGAAGAAGGAGAAGGAGAAGGTGAAGTCTGGAGGGTGAATCAGAAGAAGCAGAAGAAGGAGAAGGAGAAGGTGAAGTCTGCAGGGTGAATCAGAAGATGCAGAAGAAGGAGAAGGAGAAGATGAAGTCTGGAGGGTGAATCAGAAGAAGTAGAAGAAGGAGAAGGAGAAGGTGAAGTCTGGAGGGTGAATCAGAAGAAGTAGAAGAAGGAGAAGGAGAAGGTGAAGTCTGGAGGGTGAATCAGAAGAAACAGAAGAAGGAGAAGGAGAAGGTGAAGTCTGGAGGGTGAATCAGAAGAAGTAGAAGAAGGAGAAGGAGAAGGTGAAGTCTGGAGGGTGAATCAGAAGAAACAGAAGAAGGAGAAGGAGAAGGTGAAGTCTGGAGGGTGAAACAGAAGAAGTAGAAGAAGGAGAAGGAGAAGGTGTAGTCTGCAGGGTGAATCAGAAGAAGTAGACGAAGGAGAAGGAGAAGGTGAAGTCTGGAGGGTGAATCAGAAGAAGCAGAAGAAGGAGAAGGAGAAGATGAAGTCTGGAGGGTGAATCAGAAGAAGTAGAAGAAGGAGAAGGAGAAGGTGAAGTCTGGAGGGTGAATCAGAAGAAGCAGAAGAAGGAGAAGGAGAAGGTGAAGTCTGGAGGGTGAATCAGAAGAAGCAGAAGAAGGAGAAGGAGAAGGTGAAGTCTGGAGGGTGAATCAGAAGAAGCAGAATAAGGAGAAGGAGAAGGTGAAGTCTGGAGGGTGAATCAGAAGAAGCAGAAGAAGGAGAAGGAGAAGGTGAAGTCTGGAGGATGAATCAGAAGAAGTAGAAGAAGGAGAAGGAGAAGGTGAAGTCTGGAGGGTGAATCAGAAGAAGTAGAAGAAGGAGAAGGAGAAGGTGAAGTCTGGAGGGTGAATCAGAAGAAGTAGAAGAAGGAGAAGGAGAAGGTGAAGTCTGGAGGTTGAATCAGAAGAAGCAGAATAACGAGAAGGAGAAGGTGAAGTCTGGAGGGTGAATCAGAAGAAGCAGAATAAGGAGAAGGAGAAGGTGAAGTCTGGAGGGTGAATCAGAAGAAGCAGAAGAAGGAGAAGGAGAAGGTGAAGTCTGGAGGGTGAATCAGAAGAGGTAGAAGAAGGAGAAGGAGAAGGTGACGTCTGGAGGGTGAAGCAGAAGAAGGAGAAGAAGGAGAAGGAGAATGTGAAGTCAGGAGGGTGAATCAGAAGAAGTAGAAGAAGGAGAAGGAGAAGGTGAAGCCAGGAGGGTGAATCAGAAGAAGCAGAAGAAGGAGAAGGAGAAGGTGAAGTCTGGAGGGTGAATCAGAAGATTCAGAAGAAGGAGAAGGCGAAGGTGAAGTCTGGAGGGTGAATCAGAAGAATCAGAAGAAAGAGAAGGAGAAGGTGAAGTCTGGAGGCTGAAGCAGAAGAAACAGAAGAAGGAGAAGGAGAATGTGAAGACTGGAGGGTGAATCAGAAGAAGTAGAAGAAGGAGAAGGAGAAGGTGAAGTCTGGAGGGTGAATCAGAAGAAGTAGAAGAAGGAGAAGGAGAAGGTGAAGTCTGGAGGGTGAATCAGAAGAAGCAGAAGAAGGAGAAGGAGAAGGTGAAGTCTGCAGGGTGAATCAGAAGATGCAGAAGAAGGAGAAGGAGAAGATGAAGTCTGGAGGGTGAATCAGAAGAAGTAGAAGAAGGAGAAGGAGAAGGTGAAGTCTGGAGGGTGAATCAGAAGAAGTAGAAGAAGGAGAAGGAGAAGGTGAAGTCTGGAGGGTGAATCAGAAGAAACAGAAGAAGGAGAAGGAGAAGGTGAAGTCTGGAGGGTGAATCAGAAGAAGTAGAAGAAGGAGAAGGAGAAGGTGAAGTCTGGAGGGTGAATCAGAAGAAACAGAAGAAGGAGAAGGAGAAGGTGAAGTCTGGAGGGTGAAACAGAAGAAGTAGAAGAAGGAGAAGGAGAAGGTGTAGTCTGCAGGGTGAATCAGAAGAAGTAGACGAAGGAGAAGGAGAAGGTGAAGTCTGGAGGGTGAATCAGAAGAAGCAGAAGAAGGAGAAGGAGAAGATGAAGTCTGGAGGGTGAATCAGAAGAAGTAGAAGAAGGAGAAGGAGAAGGTGAAGTCTGGAGGGTGAATCAGAAGAAGCAGAAGAAGGAGAAGGAGAAGGTGAAGTCTGGAGGGTGAATCAGAAGAAGCAGAAGAAGGAGAAGGAGAAGGTGAAGTCTGGAGGGTGAATCAGAAGAAGCAGAATAAGGAGAAGGAGAAGGTGAAGTCTGGAGGGTGAATCAGAAGAAGCAGAAGAAGGAGAAGGAGAAGGTGAAGTCTGGAGGATGAATCAGAAGAAGTAGAAGAAGGAGAAGGAGAAGGTGAAGTCTGGAGGGTGAATCAGAAGAAGTAGAAGAAGGAGAAGGAGAAGGTGAAGTCTGGAGGGTGAATCAGAAGAAGTAGAAGAAGGAGAAGGAGAAGGTGAAGTCTGGAGGGTGAAGCAGAAGAAGTAGAAGAAGGAGAAGGAGAAGGTGAAGTCAGGAGGGTGAATCAGAAGAAGTAGAAGAAGGAGAAGGAGAAGGTGAAGTCAGGAGGGTGAAGCAGAAGAAGCAGAAGAAGGAGAAGGAGAAGGTGAAGTCTGGAGGGTGAAGCAGAAGATGCAGAAGAAAGAGAAGGAGAAGGTGAAGTCTGGAGGGTGAAGCAGAAGAAACAGAAGAAGGAGAAGGAGCAGGTGAAGTCAGGGGGGTGAAGCAGAAGAAGTAGAAGAAGGAGAAGGAGAAGGTGAAGTCAGGACGGTGAAGCAGAAGAAGCAGAAGAAGGAGAAGGAGAAGGTGAAGTCTGGAGGGTGAAGCAGAAGAAGCAGAAGAAGGAGAAGGAGAGGGTGAAGTCTGGAGGGTGAATCAGAAGAAGTAGAAGAAGGAGAAGGAGAAGGTGAAGTCAGGAGAGTGAAGCAGAAGAAGCAGAAGAAGGAGAAGGAGAAGGTGAAGTCTGGAGGGCGAAGCAGAAGAAGCAGAAGAAGGAGAAGGAGAAGGTGAAGTCTGGGGGGTGAAGCAGAAGAAGCAGAAGAAGGAGAAGGAGTAGGTGAAGTCTGGAGGGAGAATCAGAAGAAGTAGAAGAAGGAGAAGGAGAAGGTGAAGTCTGGAGGGTGAATCAGAAGAGGTAGAAGAAGGAGAAGGAGAAGGTGAAGTCAGGAGGGTGAAGCAGAAGAAGCAGAAGAAGGAGAAGGAGAAGATGAAGTCTGGAGGGTGAATCAGAAGAAGTAGAAGAAGGAGAAGGAGAAGGTGAAGTGTGGAGGGTGAATCAGAAGAAGCAGAAGAAGGAGAAGGAGAAGGTGAAGTCTGGAGGGTGAATCAGAAGAAGCAGAAGAAGGAGAAGGAGAAGGTGAAGTCTGGAGGGTGAATCAGAAGAAGCAGAATAAGGAGAAGGAGAAGGTGAAGCCTGGAGGGTGAATCAGAAGAAGCAGAAGAAGGAGAAGGAGAAGGTGAAGTCTGGAGGATGAATCAGAAGAAGTAGAAGAAGGAGAAGGAGAAGGTGAAGTCTGGAGGGTGAATCAGAAGAAGTAGAAGAAGGAGAAGGAGAAGGTGAAGTCTGGAGGGTGAATCAGAAGAAGTAGAAGAAGGAGAAGGAGAAGGTGAAGTCTGGAGGGTGAAGCAGAAGAAGTAGAAGAAGGAGAAGGAGAAGGTGAAGTCAGGAGGGTGAATCAGAAGAAGTAGAAGAAGGAGAAGGAGAAGGTGAAGTCAGGAGGGTGAAGCAGAAGAAGCAGAAGAAGGAGAAGGAGAAGGTGAAGTCTGGAGGGTGAAGCAGAAGAAGCAGAAGAAGGAGAAGGAGAAGGTGAAGTCTGGAGGGTGAATCAGAAGAAGCAGAAGAAAGAGAAGGAGAAGGTGAAGTCTGGAGGGTGAATCAGAAGAAGTAGAAGAAGGAGAAGGAGAAGGTGAAGTCTGGAAGGTGAATCAGAAGAAGCAGAAGAAGGAGAAGGAGAAGGTGAAGTC